>NC_070590.1:20985235-22185235 GCF_027409825.1 Scomber japonicus | reverse complement strand
GAGTCTGACTTCGTCGAAAGAGCTTCAGATGACACAAGCATCTCACAAGAAGACCTTCGATTCCTGTCGCAGATGCAAGGGAGCATCCGGCTCAACGATGATGGTCACTACGAGATGCCGCTACCTTTCAAGAAGGAGAGACCTAACTTGCCAAACAACAAGGTATGCGCCATCCATCGTCTCAGATGCTTAGAAAGGAAACTGAAAAGAAATGAACAGTACTACAAGGACTACAAAACCTTCATGGATGACATCATAGCTCGCGGAGATGCAGAAAGGGTTCCTGAAGAAGACATCAACAAGACTCCAGCGTGGTACATTCCCCATCACGGGGTGTATCATCCGCAGAAGCCCGGAAAGATCCGCGTCGTCTTTGACTGTTCTGCAAGGTTTCAAGAGACTTCCTTAAACGACCATCTACTAACTGGCCCGGAGTTGACAAACAACTTAGTCGGAGTTCTTTGTCGTTTTCGTAGAGGTCCTGTGGCGATAATGTGCGACATCGAGCGCATGTTTCATCAATTCTGTGTGAAGGCAGAAGACCAAGATTACTTGCGTTTCCTTTGGTGGGAGGAAGGAAATCTGGAAGCTCAACCATCTATCTACCGGATGAAAGTCCACTTGTTTGGAGCAGCTTCTTCCCCAGGCTGCGCCAACTTTGGACTAAGACATCTTGCTGATGAAGGACGGGGAAGATTCAGTCAAGACACAGTTCAGTTCATCAAAAGAAATTTCTACGTTGATGATGGGCTGGCAAGTGTCACATCTCAAAGGCAAGCCATCCAACTAGTGAAGGAAGCTAGAGAACTCTGCAGCACAGGCAAACTCCGGCTGCATAAGTTCATCTCAACTAGTGAGGAAGTCATGGCCACAATTCCTAAGGAGGAATGTGTTGAGGCTGCCAAGGATCTGGACATGGCGTTGGGTGAATATCATATGGAAAGAGCTCTTGGCATTCAGTGGTGTGTGACCTCAGATGAGTTCCAGTTCCGAGTAGTTGTCAAACAGAATCCACTCACCCGAAGAGGAGTCTTGTCCACGGTCGCCTCAATATTTGACCCGCTCGGATTCGTAGCACCGTTCATCCTGGTAGGGAAAAGGATTGTCCAGCAGATGTGTCGCGACAAGCTCAGTTGGGATGACACCTTACCTGACGACCTTCGACCTCTGTGGGAATCCTGGCTCCTAGACCTGAAAAACCTGGCTGGTGTGAAGATCCAGAGGTGCTACGTTCCACCAAACTTCGAAGTTCTACACTATGAGTTGCATCATTTCTCCGATGCCAGTGTGTCAGGATATGGAGAGTGTTCATATCTCAGAGTGATCAGTACATCGGGTGAAGTGCACTGTACTCTAGTCATGGGAAGGTCAAGAGTCGCTCCTACTAAGGTGACCACCATACCAAGACTAGAGCTGTCAGCGGCAGTAGTTGCAGTCAGAGTCAGCGACATGCTCAAAAGAGAGCTTGAAGTGGATTGTGTGCAAGAAGTCTTCTGGACAGATTCAAAGATTGTTCTGGGCTATATCAGTAACGAAGCCAGAAGATTTCATGTGTTCGTAGCTAATCGTGTAGAACGTATCAAACAAAGTACAGAATCTGCACAATGGAGGTACGTAACTTCGGAAGAAAACCCGGCAGATCATGCCTCAAGAGGTCTCTCAGCTGACCAGCTGCTAACATCTAACTGGTTCACAGGCCCAGACCTGCTTTGGCAGAAAGAGTTACCAACTGGAGATGTCAAGGTGGGAGAGATCCCAAGTAGTGACCCAGAGCTCAAGAAGGCCCAAGTTTATGACGTGCAGGCAAAGGAGGTGAGGTCACTGTTGGATCGTCTACACAAATTCTCAGATTGGTCAAGGTTGGTGAAGGCCATTGCTAGATTAAAGCGCCTTGCTAGAGAAGTCAAAGGTCTGATGTCACGGTCATGTGAAGCCACAAGCCTAGAGGAAAGGAGGGAAGCACAGTTAACCATAATAAAAATGGTTCAAGAAACAAACCTCTCTCAAGAGATCCAGTATCTCCAGCATCATAAGGAGACACCACCGAAGTCTAAGCTGCACAGACTGAGTCCATTCCTGGATGATCAGAGTATCATCAGAGTTGGAGGCCGCTTGACTCATGCTCCCTTACATCCACATGTAAAGCATCCGGCGGTTCTTCCAAGAGACAGTCACATCTCATCATTGCTGGTCAAGCACTATCATGAAAGAGTGCACCATCAAGGCCGGGGAATGACCACAAATGAGCTCCGTTCTAACGGCATATGGATCCTCGGATGCAGCCATCTGGTCTCATCCCATATCTACAAGTGCACCAAGTGCAGGAAATTCAGAAGAGGTTTGGAACAACAAAGGATGTCAGATCTTCCTGTAGACCGAACAGAAGCAACACCACCATTCACTTTCTGTGGCATGGACTGTTTCGGTCCGTTTTACATCAAGGAAGGGAGAAAAGAGTTAAAGAAGTACGGACTGTTACTCACCTGTATGTGCTCCAGGGCAATTCACATTGAAATGCTCGATGACTTGACCTCAGATGCCTTCATTAACGCCCTGCGTTCATTCATCGCCATTCGTGGAGCAGTGCGGCAGATCAGGTGTGATCAGGGGACAAACTTCGTTGGTGCGAGGCGAGAGTTTGTTGAAGCATTGAGAGAGATGGATCAAGAGGAACTCAAGGAGAGGGGATGCGAGTTCATCTTTAATACCCCAGCCTCAAGCCACATGGGTGGAGTCTGGGAAAGACAGATCCGCACCATCAGAAGTGTTTTGATGTCTATCCTAGAAGAGTCTGCCAAACAACTTGACTCCTCCTCTCTACGAACATTCCTATATGAGGTCATGGCAGTAGTGAATAGCAGGCCACTGACTACAGATAACCTGAATGATTCATCCAGTCCAGAGCCATTGACACCAAACCACATTCTGACCATGAAGTCCACAATCATATCACCTCCCCCTGGGAAGTTCATCAGGGAAGACCTTTACCTGCGGAAGAGATGGCGTCGAGTTCAACTCCTGGCCAACAACTTCTGGTCACGTTGGAAGAAGGAGTATCTTTTACATCTCCAAAACAGACAAAGGTGGACTAAGGATCGCAGAAATGCACAGGTCAACGACATTGTTCTTCTGAAGGATGATGGGATACCACGAAACAGATGGAAGTTAGCCAAGGTCATGCAAGTTCATCCTGGGAAGGATGGGAGAGTGAGGACGCTCACGTTGTTACTCAGTGATCCAACACTGGATACAATGGGAAGACGCACTTCCAAACCAGTCTACCTGGAGAGGCCTATTCAGAAGACAGTTACACTGTTGGAAGCAGACTAAAGACCACAGTGTACCATTCTCGCACTCTCAGTGTTATTAGCTGGCCTTATTGATTGTTATTGACTTGTTACATGATAGTATTTGAAGTAATGTTCATATACAGTATATATGTCTCCTATAAGTCGTTCTAAGAAAATCACTCGTGATTTGGTGGGAGTGTAACTGCCCACATGTCAGTTCATTTAATTCTCATTTATTTATTTATTTCTTAGTTCCTACCTGCGTTTCAGTTGAGGCGGACGCATTGTTTTGTATTTGTTTCTACACGGTACTAATTTAGTGACACACCACCTGGCAGGGCATGGCAGGGAAACCACACGGTTGGTCGTCTCCACACTCGGTAAAGTTGATATGAGTTGAGTTACGACATTAAATGTAAATAAAGAAGACAAAGACAGAAGAAAAGACAAGATTCAGCCCCTTTGGTAGTGTGCAGCCTACGAGGTGTGTTTTATTGGTGTATATGTGTAATATTATTAAGCTGCAAGCTCTGAATTAGCGCATGTATTTACCAGATTGTTTGTTTACTTTCATCTTCTTTAGTTCTCACGGGTTGGTCGGTGAATAAATTAAACCCTGTTTTGAAACGAGCTCGGGTCTCATGCTTTACTACCGAGAGGAGCTATACTTTCCATAATATCACACAATCCTCATCAGCAGATTGAGACTGCTCTGTTACTATTGAACTGTAGATGTTCAAATGATGATAGACATGGTAAATTAAAATCACTGTTCCTACTTTAAAAAATGTGGTGAACTTACCACTTCTTTGTGTGATATGATCGCACATACAAACCCACACGCACACACACGCACACATACACACGTGTCCTGACAAATGCGCGCACAGTAATAGTGAGCAGGCAGGCAATCAATTAAATGATGTTTTAATTGGACTTAGGACGAATGCTAAAGCAGAACAATTCCAAAACCATCCTTCTCCTTCTGTGTTAGCTCAATTAATCCCTGATTGGAGCTAATTGCTTGTGCGAAGTCTATCTGAAATAACAGTGGATATGAAGTAGGCTGAGCATGCTTGGCTGTTTCTCCTTCACTCTTTAAATGCAGTCTTACTGCCAAACAAACCAAATATTTGATGACGGAGTGTCTAATTGCTTCATCTCTGTCTCACTTACTCTCTTGCTGCCTTTGATTAACAAGCATAGACAGGTGCATACTACAATGATGTGTGTGTTGGGTTTAGATTTACATTCATGCACCATGGTTTATACATTAACACTGCAGTGGAGGTTCTCAATCAATTCACTATGTCTGGACCCTATGTCACCATCCATCAGTCCTCTAGTCGTACTTGCTGTTCTCCAACCATTAGAACACTCCGGTCTGGCTTCACTCAGGCTATTAGCAGCTGTTAAGCAGGCTGAATAAACTGTGAGCTAATGATTAGAATGCATCTGCGAATTGTGAACTCTATAGCACTACATTTAGCAACACTTAATTAATCTTAATGCATTCGGAAATAAGCCAGCCAAACAAATATCTTATCCATAAATTACTTTTCTCTGTTCCATACCACACATTGCCACAAAGCACTCCCTAGGGATGCTTTAACTCTGGAACATTAATGTATGTGTGTGTGTGTGTGTGGTGTGTACTGTATACATGAAAGCAGGAACACATACAGTAAAAGCTGACTTAAACACACAAACTCTTCCCCAGAAAGGAAGTGTTTTCCACATTATTAACACTGTAAATCAACCTCTCTCTCTGTCTTTTTTCCCCCTTCTCATCATCTTCATCCCGCTCTGTATTTTTTCTCTTTTTACACCATAATTCTCTGTCTGTCTTCTTATGATGTGAGGGAACACAAAGAGTTCAGGACTGCACCAGTGCAAGTTTTTTGAAGGGATGCCATTTAAATTTAGTGTTGAAGTTGAATGAACGGTTTCACTAAGTGGTCTTTTCAGGAGTATGTTTGTTTGTTTGCATGTATGTGTGTGTGCGCATGTGTTCTTATGTGTGTGTAACGCCTGCCACAGCGTTCTTATCACCTCCTCACACACCTGCTTCCCTCGAAGACTGAGCCTCCCCTCTTCTCATGCCTCCTCATCAAAGCCAGATTCCAGCCACAGTTGTCGCTTCCCTTTCCCTGCATGCGTTTCCCTCCTCCCTGTCGGGCTGGTCTGGCTCTCGCTCAACAGCCATCACTCCCCTTGTATTACTGTGTTGTCCAGGGAGTGTAAGACCTTGCTGGTATCATACCATCCCTGGGTGGAAGATTCATGCGGCTCTTGGAAGCACTATTAAGGATTAGGTAGGATGACAAACTGCTAAAAGCGCAAAACCTGTGGTTGGTGGCACTGGAGGAAAGGACATTTTACTTCAAACTATGTTTTAAGGAACAAAATCAGTGTTGAATAATGTGCAAAAACCTGCTAAAAGATGAAATAGACAACAGTGTGTGCATGAATGAGAGGAAAACAGTGACTAATATCCTGTAGAGTGTGTATGTATCCTTAGAAGGACATTTTGCACCTGCTCATTGGTTGCAGGTTCACAGTACTGTAAGTTCTGTCCATGCCATGCCATGTCATCAAATGATTGCGATAACAATGTTGAACCTAGAATGCGGTACATGAAATGTCCTATTTCCCAAAATATAGCAAAAATAGGATGTGATTCAACCCATCTAATTAAAGGGCATCTGTGTAGGTGGCAGCAATTTCATTTGGTTTCAAGTCAACTTTTGTCCTCCATTGTTAAACAACTGATCATCAACAGTACAAATGAGAAGTACTACATTAAAGCCACAAATCTAAATCAAAGCCACAAAGAGAAGATAATAATCTCAACCTGTAAATGCTGGAAGTGTATCTAAAAGTATTGCGAGTCTGTGTGTTTCTTTAAAATCTCCTCAGATAGCCAGTGCATGCAGGACTTTTGGATCTTAGTGTACAAGGTGACTTTGGTTTATGTTAGTAGTGTCAAATCTTCACCGTACAGATTGTGGTTTAGGGCTACTGACTGTTCCTCACTGCTAAGAATTCACCAGTTTCACACAAACACAGATGGAATGTGTTCACACAGTTTAGTGAGGGATATTTTCCTTCTGCACCTGCCAAGTTTTGTGTTTTTGGTCTGTTTGATGGACACTCAACCAGGCTCATATGCCTGGAAGCGATGCAAATTCCTCTCAGTTTGGTAACATGGCAACATATATAAATGTTGCATGATTCTTTTTTCCTATATCTCTCTACTGTGTTTTCTAGAGCTTTACAGACCTTCAATCAGTCAACCACTTAACATCGTCTAATTGCCTTCCTGGCTGCCATTACTTTACGTGCAACTCTTCTTTTTCATTCCCTCTTCTCTTACTCATATGTTTCTTTCCACATACCTCTTGATAGCGGTGGTAAAGTGTTCATATTTTTAATTAACTTTGCCAAAAGATGGAATGTCTTTGGATTTCTAATTAACAGGGGCTGAGGTTTAAGTATATTGGGAAAGTAAAATGAGAATCTCCATTTCTTTGTCTCCCTTGAGGCGAGGATTTTAGGAACGATTTTGTTATGTCTCATCAAGCATCTTGTGCAGGGTATCTCGGTACTCACCACTTTTCTGATAGGTTTGATAACAATGTGTCTGTTAAAGGATTAGGCTTTTTGTGGATTGCTTTTTTTTATGTCTCTGTTTCTCATGGATGTGCATTTGTCTGATTCCTTCACCTAATAGGAGCGGCTATTTTCTTTTTGTTGAAATAATGCAAACCTCATCCATGCATGTAATGTAAACAGTCATACCTACAGTCGTAAGAGCTTTTATGTCAGCATCTGTATGTGCAGTGTGCATCCCTCCCTCACTGCCTGCTTTGTCCTCCCCAGAGAGCTGCAGCATTAATAACTGTAAGTGGATAATGCCCTAGCTCGAATTCCGATCAAGGTTTAATAAGAGCATGATTCAGTCAGCCACTGGCAGCAGGAGGTACTTTGTGTGTGTGGTCTGTCTTTGCAGGCATGTGTGTATGTGTACATGTATTTGCCTCAACATATGATATTTTGCCTCATATTGACATGAACGTGAGCCTGACTAACTAAATATCACCTCTGTCGGGGCTTGGGTGGTCAGTATACAAATGATACATTTGTGGTAAATTAAAGAGAGGATACTAAGAGTCATTAATAATGTAATCAGGAGGATTCTTTGTTGTTATAAACCACTTTAGGGCCTTCACTCTGCTTGTGCCAGCGCATCAATGGGTGACTAAGATGATTTTGTCATGGCTTGTTCTTGTGTCCACACATCAGCTTTGTGTTTGCAGCTGTAGATGCAGCATCTCTGTGTGACGCTGTCTAACACCGTTTACAGTCAACCACTGAGTGGCTCTGCATATATAGTTTCCATTGAAGTATGAACGCAGCTCAACAGAGTTAATTGGAGCGTTGCATGGATTCTATATGGGTATGCCTTCAACAGCCAGTCTTCTGATACAAACAGACTGGTAGGCCTTGTAACACTGCATAACATAATACATTACAGCAAAAGGAACAAGGAAATGAAAAATGTACTGCAAAGTCACATGGAAACACTTTAGAATTATTAATGGTTTTTATGTATTATGTAATATTGAGTTCTCTGTGGATGCCAAAGGACAATACAGAGGAAGCATAATTCATGTTGTGAAGATGCGTTTTGCTGAGAGTCAGGGCCATTAAACATACTATCTGCTCATTGCCATTAGCTCCAAATGCTCAGAGAGCAAACCTAACTTTGACATCTAATCCTCTTACGCAGAAGAGGACTAATGCACACAGAGTATACAGTTCATCCGACAACCAGATCTATTTTTTATGTGAATATGTTGAATGGCAAAATATCGATGAGAATCCCGTTTTTTTTGTTGTCTCCCCAATCTCTTTTGACTCCCCCCCTCTGTTCCTGTCTCCCCCACCCTCCATCTAACCAGATGGCCTCCCTCCAACAGAGCATTGACACCAGATGTGCAGTTCCAGTGTCGACTCAGGGACCAGCTGGGCTGAGTGTGCCAGTGGTTCTGTTAATGAAAATGGCTCCGCTGTGTGTGTGTATACTATGTGTGTGTGTGTGTGTGTGTGTGTGTGTGTGTGTGTGTGTGTGTGTGTATATACTATGTGTGTATGTGTGTGTGTTGTTTACTGTGGTTCAGTGGCATGTGACAGTTGGGGAACTCTCAGTGGGTGAGGGTTTTGAGAGTGAGCCACAGCAAGTTGCACTGCAGCTCAACTCAGCCATGCAGTGCTCAACAGCACACCCACCAAGGTTGAAACTATACAGCTACCCATCCAGAATAAACACATACACACACTCTCTCTCTCTCTCTCTCTCTACATCCCAGCCCTCCCAACATCTTGCTATCTGGCATACTATTTTTCTGTCTGTTGAGCTGTCTCTCACATCCCCCATCTTCCCTCATACATAATTATATAGTCTTTCCTCTAACCTATTTAGCAGCAAGGGGATCACTGGGCTTATTACTAATTCATACATACTCCTCAAACAAAGAAGTAAAAGTACACACAGTCCAGGGGAGAATTTATCCAGCTGCAATTGCTTACAATGAAATATGTTCACTTTTATTTAATATTGCTCTCATTCGGATTGGTCGCAAATATAAGCGTGAGCACAAGGTAACACTACAATGAGCATTTCATACTGATAAAACCTCGAGACCCAGCTAATGAAGTTGTTAGTACATGCTGCGCTCTGTAATTTATGAATTTGCACTGAAACAATTCATTATTACAGATCGTTCTGCTGATCAATTAAATGATAAGGAAACAAAGAAATCCCGTATGCTTGGCAATAATTCCGGCAGTCTCCATAGGATGAAGACAAATGAGCTAAGTGAAAAAAAATTCTCATTAAAAAAAAGTGTTCCTTTTTTAAAAAATTGTAATGCAAAAAAAAGTGATAGATACGGAAGCCTACACCTCTGTGATAGCCTAGTTATCTGAGCTGATTACGTTTTGCCCCTATCTCCCTGCGAAGAGATTATTGGGTGGGTGCGGGGTTTAATACCTACACCAAATTGGCTGACTAGGTGGATGAGATTCCTCAAGCTCTTAAGCATGCTGTGAAAGAAGATTCTTGCACTTACAGGATAAGTCATAGCCTTTTGAAATTCCTGAAAAGAGTGTGGAGTCCACTCACCTATACTGTAATAATTTTAGCTTTTCAGCTAGAAGTGGTGCAGCCGAGTGACACAGGAGTGAAGGCTCCCATAGGATTCATTCCATTAAGCCAATGGGGGCAGAGATGTGACTCCAGATATTGGAGACTTTTCAGCTCTACAGTAATATATCTGGCTGCACCCCAACATATCCTTGAATAGTTCTCACATGACTTTCACTGATAAAAAGTTCTTTGAATTTTAGCTGCCTTCCTTTTTAAAGAGACTGACACTTACCAGTCAAATTTATGACAAATAATGTGACACCATTACAATAGGCACACATTTAAAAAATAAGACTTGATATGTGGATGTTGAACACATATTTCCTATTACATAGTCTGGCATGAATGTTTCCATATTCAGACTGTCACACTAAATCTGTTTCTCAGACAGCTGAAATCTGTTAAAGTACTTTGGTAAATAGCTTGACTGTCACTAACCTCAAACTTTAGTTAGCTATATATACACCTAGTTATATCATCCAGTGGTAAACTGATGATGAGGATGTTCTTAGTCCAATATGGAGAGCTCTGTCAATGTACTGTAGTTTTGGTCACTTAACTTAGTATTAATACTGATGTGTTTTGGCTTGGCTTTTATCGCAGGCATCAAACTTTAAAATCACATTTAACAGAATATGACAACTAGACTAAAGGTCTATGCTAGTAGCTCTGTAAATTGCACAACAGAGTTTTGAGCCACATGCCAAAGTCAGTATGCTGATGTTTAACAGATATATTTACTTATTTACACCAATCGTTTGGTCTAAACAATATAAGAAAATAGAAAAAATGCCTATGCAAATGATCTAAACTTCTAAAAAAAAGAAAAGCATCAAATCCTCACATCTGACAAGTTGGAGCCAGAATATGTGGCATTTTTGCTTGAAAATCACTTGAAATGTCCATCGATTGAGAAATTGTCAACTAATTATTCAGCTCTATTCACCACCTGGGTTACCATCTGCTAGTTAGCACTAAACAGGAAGTACACCAGAGGCTGATGAATGTCATTTGTTTGCAGATATTTGTTCATAAGCCATATTTATTGATCAAAACAAAATTTTGACCCGATGAGGGTATTAGAGACAGATAATCACTAAGGTCATTAGGGCATATCCTCTAGGGATCATGAGTATCAGTACTGGATTTCATGTCAATTCATTAAATAGTTATTGATATTTCAGTCTAAATTAAGGTGGTTGACAAGCCAATCAGCACACCAACATTGCCATTTCAATAGTCACATGGCTAATAACAATCATATGTAGTCCAAATAATGTAAGACAGGTAGGTTAGACATACCACAAAAGTGACCTGTTGAGCAACACTTCTGTCTGTGTTTTTAATCTGTTGAGAGTTGAGGATGGGGTCTGTTCTAGTATTGAAAGAACGGCAGGGTACACTGATGGTCTGGTCACCAGTCTACCACAGGATTAACACACATGACTGGCAAATATGTTCACACCTACAATATTTTAGACTTTCAAAGCCACCTAACCTGCATGTCTCTGAGCTGTTGAGGAAAACATGGTACCCAGAGGAAACGTAGGCAGGCATAGACCAGGCAAACTCAGTTCAAGGCCCTTTTAACTGTTTGTTAATTACTTTGCGGTTTTGCTGCCCTAATAGACTTTTTTTTTCAGAATGCACTTTCACATTTCTCTCCCTGTGGTTTCATTCAGACAGAAGCTTGTAGATAGATATTTTAGTACAGAAATGAATTATTAACATGTAGCCTTGGATTCAGAAGAATTGCAAAAAAGCCTCAGTGATGTGTGGGGGTTGATGACGAGTGTGTCAGCTTGAAGGCTCTGCTGCCATGTGGATTAGGCTGTCTACTGTGCACACTTTGAATGCAGCTGTGTTTACGCATATCACTGCTGCCAGGAAAACATGCTGAAATGTACATACATTAGCACTTTAATCTTCAGTCCCAAAATGGCCATTAATACCGTTACAATGAAGGGGTGATAATGTACAATTTTATGGTTCTTATATTAATAAAAGACAAATAAGAAAGCAAGGGTTTTATTTTGGGGGAAGTAGATTTATGATATTGCCATCTCTGGTTCAACGTATATGAAGACAGTACGTTATGGTATAGTCAGGTTCCAAATATGAAAACAGCAACCAGGTAGACTCCACACATACTGTACTACAAGCCAAGTAATAATTTGCTGAGGGACTGGATGCTCCAGTGGGTGTGTTGTTCCACGGTGTCTCATCAATTACATTCCCTGAGAGAAAACACCCGGCTGTTTTCTGTTTCTTCGGATGCTGGGGTTAATGGTGCTTTTCTCAAACGCCTCTGCCAGGCAATAATTGGAGTAACTTAACAATCATAAGTGCAGTCTTTGTAGTGTAGGGAACAAAGGCTGAATACAGCTTTATTAACTATAAAAAGTGAACTTTTATTGATTGACCTCTTCTTCATTCCTCCTTTCATATCTCCTAACCTCTTACTGTTATTACTTTACAGTTAAGAACACCACCAATCATCTGAATGGAAAAGATTTCTATCAATATGTATTTCAAAACATGTGGGTACTTATCTAGAGGATCAAAAAAATGTAATAATCAGTGTGAAGTGAAAGGAAAACAACTTTAATTTAATTAAATAATTTTATATACATTTGCATTTTAAAAAAGTACGTTAAATAAATTATCTGAACATTTATTGCCAACCATGTAGTTTTGTCCACCACTGGCTTTATCAATGTCATCCCATTTCAGAGTTGCTTACATCTGAATTTCCGGATAGTCCTTGCTCAATGGCGTGAAAGTAGCTCAAGGTAAACATAAGACACCCTATAGTTTGCAGGAATTTCCTTCTTTCTGATTTGATGCCATTATTTCCATTAAATAGTTTCAGTTCAATGAATAATATTTGAATCTCAATCATGGAATGAAAGAAGATAGGCTGTGGAAGCCAACTTGTTTGTGCTGGCTGTTTGTATGCCGTGTGGGTGCTGGTTGATTTTCTTTATCCAGAAGATTAAGACAGGATTGTCAGTTTCCTTACGCCTTGTACCTAGAGAATATGGGCTGGCATCAACATCTATGCTTGCATCTGTCAGTCATTTATTGCATGTCTTACACTTCTGACCTTTCTTCTTACTGAAACGTGACACAGATGTTGTCTTGTCTCTTTCTCTCTAGTTCGTCTGACCACAGACAATTGGGTTTGGCACATGGTGGTGCATGCATATCAGACAGTAAAGTCAGTGCAGACAGGCTGCAGCGCGGCACTTCATGCTGCAGAGTCAGCCTCTCACAGCACTCATTTTTACCATGATTTAAAGGGTTATTACATCGCCTGCAGAAAAAGAATCGTCCTTGTGTGGTGTACTGTATTTCATCAGGGAGAGCTCTCTGTGATGAGTGATAGCATGTCAGTAGTAACTCTGATTGACAGGTCATGAAAGCATCAACAAATATGATTTTATTTTGATAAAATCAAGTAAAGCATGGGACGAGAAAATCAACTAGGACCTATCCTTCTTTATATAGAGAACAGCTGAGCTAACTGCGTTAACACATATTGGTGTGTGTTAGCAGAGCTTAGAGTCAGTTTTAAAATGATTTTTTAAACCGTAATATAAAGAAAGAAAGAAAGAAAGAAAGAAAGAAAGAAAGAAAGAAAGAAAGAAAGCTGATAAATCATAACAATATACTGCCTGTACCTTAGGAACAGCTTGGTTGTGTTTGTTGCTTTAATTAGATGTATTTGGACACATGTATACTGGTTCTGGGATGTTCAAACATTAAACATCAAATTTGACTTTAGACATAGTTTTTCATCAAAATATTATACAGATTGTTATTTTTTAAAAACAGACAAAACAAGGGCAGTGTGATTCCATTAACTCTTATTGTATAAATTCAACTTAATAATATAACAGGATTACAATAGTTTTTTTTACAGTGTATGATCTGATACATCATTATCTACCATTTCCTTTAACAACTAAATAAATGTCTTTTTAATGAAGGAAACTGTAATCTCTGTCCATAAAAGTGTGTGGTGTTTTGCCAGCCATCCTTATTTTTCTTTATTTCTAGGCTTCCTGTCAGGAAGAACTTGTGTATCAGTTGTGATAAAAGAAAATAAAAAATACATTTCAGAATTTTGGTGGTGTCCTGAGATTGCAGCAGGGTTAGTCATGAAGTCAAAAAGCTGTGTGATGCAACACAAAGACCGTGCTGTTTGTAGCTGCTCTTCAGGACGCACAGATTCACAGCTTATCATGTCTGAAAGTGAGCGTCAGACCAGTCTGCTGCCTTTAGCCCACTTGGCAGCGTGGTGGCTGTTGCTCATCTGTCCCCAAGCCAGTGTGGGCACATCACCGATCTGGACCAGGATTAAAGGACCTAATACTAACAGCTGTGCTGAGATTAGCCATGTCAGTATTTACAGTTATTTTGTCAACCAGTGCACCACACACTCTGCTCAAATGATGAACTGCTATATATGAATTCCTTGTCTATTTTACTTTTATTTAACATTTACACTAAAAAGCATTTCACACATTTATTTTCTTGTGAAAAAATGGTCAGAGTAATGCAGAGTACTTACTGTAGCATGGCGGGGTAGATTTTTATGAAGGAGAATGATTGCTGTGACTAATGCTGATATACAGTATGTGGATAAACAGAACTGTAAGAAGCGTTGGAAGAAGCCTTTGTTGCACATGACCTGCTGTAAAATGGTGGGTGATGGTAGAAAAAAACAGAGAGAGGAAGACTGACAGAGGATGAAGAGAGAGATGATTAACTTAAAAATGTGAATGTCTGCAGCATAAAGATGTTGATGGATGGAGCAGTTTTATCGTGTGTGTGTGTGAGAGAGAGAGAGAGCGCGAGAGAGAGAGAGAGAGAGCTGTTATGTGCGATTGTGTTTGCACATGTACCTCCCTCTGCGTGTGTCAGCGTGCACCTTCCCCAGCAAGTGCATGAATATGCATGTGTGTGTTCACACGGGGAGCAATGTTCTCTCTCAGTGGAGACTGATCACCCCATGATGGGCGATCACTGGAAGATTGGACTGATTTTCCATACCTATCTATCTACAGAAATGCCATATATAAAAAATTGATGCCATTTTCTGAAGTGGCACCCGTCTTTCCTTTGATAGATAGTGCGTTTTAATCTGCTGAGATGCTTTATGTGATGGAAGAGGTAGAAAGAGATCCTATTGGAGGGGTGTTGGTGAGCAAGCAGGTCAGTGACAGCCACCAACAGCTGCTCCTTTCCAGTCACTACATACAAACGGATCTGTGCTGGGTGGCCTTGGGCTTACCAGGGGGTGTGCATGGATGTGATTAACCGAGATTTGGGGTGAATAATCTTCTAAGCCGCTCAGTGGAGCATCGGTGTTGGGGGCTGGGGTGGAGATGGGAGGGGCTTAGGGTTACTAAAAAATATACCTGGGTCCCCATCCTTCTGTGTGGAAGGTGACATGACTTTTGAATGCTTGACTAGAGTATTACCACTACATCAGCCATGGGGACAGCTGATATTTGCTCGTAAGATATATCACATTGGTGTATATGCTGACCACTAAGTGAAAAGGAATTGCAGTGCGTGTGTTTGAAATTCCCACTAGAGAGCAGTGACAAGTTCAACTGTAAAACAAATGTCAAAATTTTTGCTACGAAGCAAATTTAAGGGATCCTTATGAAAATGGTTTGATCCTTATCAAAAAGATAAATACTGTATATTGTTTAGGTTGTTTTTTTTTAACTAGGATACATTGATATCCTCCAAAGTTGGTCTTCATACTAGTTTATTTGTGATGTGTATTATGGGGTATGGATGTGGGATTCTGTATGTACCTATGCATAGTGTCACCTCCAGGTCACATGAACCTTGTGTACTACACTCATATTTGATCATTTCAGTTCATTTACTCATTTAGAGATCAAAGGTCAAAGCAGTGCCATCAAAGCAACAAAGCGAGCCATATATTATCAGTTAATTTGGTAGCATAACATTACCATATTAATTAGTTTTCTTTTGTGTTGAATGCCAGCAGTAGTGGGAGAGCACTGCCCAGCATCATAGCTCCAAGCAGTTATTTAAATGCATTCATACATGTCTATATGCTATCCAAACATGCACATATTGTGGACCATCTGTATGTAGTCATGCAAAGAAGGATATACCCAGGATGTTGTGGTAAACACAGCTCAGAACCACCATCTCTGGTGGCCATCACAGGATGTGTTTGATCCTACTGGATCACAGAGCATCACTTTCTTCCATTAGATCCCACACACAAGAATTGCAGCAATAAGGAAATATGACACCAACTACTATAGTGCATATACATCAAAAATGCCCATACATCATCACCGAAGGGCACAGAGAGCAGAGCAAAAGTGGTTGTTAAAATGATAATAAAGGTGTAGCATAACAGATTAGGCTTTTTAAATCTTTAAAGGGACTGTGAGAGAATGCCTTTCACCTTTTTAAACCAAAATCCACTTTATTCCAATGTGATCTTGATGATGATGATGATGATGATGATGATGATGATGATGATGATGATGATGATGATGATGATGATGATGATGACTGCAAAAAACAGCAGCATGCATTATTTCAGTTAGAGAAGATGAGTGCATGTAAGAAAGCACTCTGTCCCCGAATGACCACTGCTTTAGTGAAACAAGGCGGATAAAAGGCTAGATTCTGATCCCTGACTCATTTTCCAGTTCATGTTGTACATTGCCGCAATATAGCTGTAAGGGTCTATGATATGCATGGTCTTGGAGAAAATAAATAATATGATCATTTTTTTCTGTATTTGCTTTCTTCTATTTTTTTTCTTCATTTTTCTCCAGTAAGAGTCATTATCCATGTCCATGAATATGAGGCATGTGTGCCACCCAGCTCAATCAGAGTCAAGGGAAACGTTTCTTCAAATTCATAAGGAGTAATTTAGCATCCTTAAATGTGAAACCATGAGCTGATGTCAGGAACAAATGTTCTCATGGTGCCATCTATGCATATGTGTGTCCAGATTTACAGGTGCTGGTAGACAAAATAATAGCAACTATAAGCAGATTTACATAGGGTAGTCTGAGGGTAGTCTGAGAGGTGCAGCAATATGTTCTTGAGAAGAAATGCGTGGAGACAGGAGTCATTAATTATAGATGTAGAAATGTGGTCTGAGGGAATGCTGTTACAGTAACTAAAGGGATGGCAAGTGAGAGATGAGGGGAGTGGAGATGTGGGGGGATGGGAGAACCTTCCTTATATACCATCCACAACTTCAATTTAAATTACATGACAGGAGAATGGAGGTTAATTAAAGATGACAATGGTTGGGTGTTTATTGTTAACCCTTCATGGTGGCTGACTGGCTCTGAACTCAAAGGCCAAAGACTGAATAACAAATATGTTTTAGTCTACCCCAAAGTGTTAATTCACATTCAAATATCTCATGGAAAGAAAGGCTCGGGGTAAAATGTTTCCTAGGGTTCTGTTTGCTGCAAATCTGGTTGGAAATGGGTTAATTCCTAAGAAAATGGTAGTAAAAAAAAACAATATTCACAATTTTGTTTCCCCAAGAAACAAAATCTGCTTCGAAAACTGCTTCGAAATTTTTGTGTTGCCACAGGCGTGTTCACTTTTCAGCGTGCATCTACTTCCAACCATCATATTGACGCTAATTGGACTCGACACTAATGATGCCAAATAAGCAAAGTGAAGCGGTGCTAGGTTTTCTAACTGCCTGCTTATAATTTTGGAGACGGCCTATTCCAGTTACCATGGACCTCTTGATCTCACGCTGGCTTTGAGATGTGATGGTATGCCGGATTTCTAAAAGCAGTGGCCAGCAATACAAATTAGGGCTGGAATTTATGTCATACAAACAATGACTTATTATGAGACTGTTTCTTTTCAAACCAATACTTATTTTCATATCATGCCTTTAAGCGTATTGTGTGGAGATTATATACTGATTAAATGCTAAGAATTGAAATGTTTTCTGCATGTTAGGTACCATGTTCTCTCTGTGAAAGTGGGCCTTGATTTACTCATGTTGTGTCCAGCTGTTATGAGGACAAGATTATACTAGGTAATGCACATCTCTGCTGGGCTCGTAGCCTCAGGGGACATTGTGTAAACGCTCCTCATCTCCCTGCTGATCGTGGTTCTGACTGATTGCTGATGACTTTTTCAGGGCACAGACATGTTAAGTTGTTTATTTATTCAAAAAAAAAATCCCCAATGCAAATAGACCCTCTCTCTACTCTTGATTTCTCCTCCCCCTGATTGTGTGTCAGCATATCGGTCTTGGTTTCTGTTTCTCTCTCTTGAACGGGGATGATGTGTTGTAGTCATCAGCAAAGTTTGTGATATAAGAACAGGGCAGCTGTTTTTTTGTTTGTTTATGCATGTGTGTGTGTGCATGTGTCAGTATGCATTTTATGCATGTGACAGATATGGGACATCCTTGACTTGCCGTTGAGAAAGTGACACACCCCTACAGGCTATAGAGTTCAAAAGGAATCTTCAGCAAACTCCAAACCACAATTTAGCAGAACCCTGTCATATGTAATCACTTAACTGTTGTAATGCATTTTCTGACACTAGATCACAAACTTTACAATGCTATTATAGTTATTTCAGACTCACAAAAGCTGGCATTGGACTGGGAAGCAAGGCATTCATAGAAATAGAGTTGCTATGGAACAATTTATTTAAAAAGAGCACCACCTGATTGCTGTTTAAACCTGTTATGTGGCGAGCTTTGTCTACAAGCAGCACATCACTTCCTCGCCGCATCTGTGAGTCCCAAATGGAAATACAGCCATCTGTTATGTGCAAGAACTCGCAAGGTGTCTTCATCTTTCCTCTCTACTCATATACAATTCTGTTTCTTTTTCGCCTCTGCGGTGTTGCTATGCTACCACAACAGTTTTCTTTGGGTTGGGTTGTAAGGTGTGAGGTTATACTATAATTCCCTTGCTGGACCACCAGCCTCCTTGCACGTACGCACACACAGGGATCCATAATCATGCATGAGCAAACAAGCAGATCACTACAAAATAAACAAAATGCTGCATGAGTTAATTGGGTTGTGATTTTCTTACCCATCACCATCTGTCAGTCACACCTTGTTTATTTACCGTTTTGTTTTATGAAGTGAATGGATGTTGTATTCAATGAATTCACGCTCATGAATTCACTCAATTAGTTCTAAATTAATAGGTCAAGAATGATTAGTAAATGCACCAGCGTTAGCATCTTCACACTACCTCCCGTCTTTTGTCACAGATGCATTGAGGACACTAGTAAAAATTACAACTCTAATTTTACAAGTGAAATTAATTTTCTAGTGACTTTACATTTGGATTCTAATAACCACTAACAAACCCACAAGGCTGTTGTGTACATTAGACAACAAAATTATCAAGGACTAAAATAGTGAGACATTTATGAATAATGGCAGAAACCTGACTGAATTTTCACTTTGGTTTCAATGAACCCCCAAGTCATGGGTGACAGGGACTGAGAGAGGTTGTGTAATGTTACTGAAAAACATATCTCACACCATACAAATATAGCCTACCCTTACTACCTGGGGTCACCAGACAGCTAAATTGTTGGAGGACGCTGAGACAACAATTTAAAGCTGTCTCACACTTATGTTAAACCTAGGATGACATACGAAGACGTATCAGTCTACACTGTACTCAGGCTCAGCTGTGTTGTAAGAGAATGCTAATGATACTATCTTTAACATGTTAACACGCTGATACAGTTAGAAGATTATGTTAATAATGATATTATGAAGCACAGCTGAAGCAATCACAATTCAGTCAATAGTTGTAGGGATTATGTCATGAAGTGTCTAACAAGTCGAAACTTTGACCTGTTGGTAGGGCTAGATGGAAATCTCTGTGCCTCCAAGGTGTGGTTTACCACCAAAGTGTAGGGATCACCAGTCGTAGTCATCTTAAGGACACCATCAGTACCAAGTTGCCTGCAATCTATCCAATAGTTGATAACTCTGGAGAGAAAATGCCATCTTTCAGCCATGCCACCAGGATGGCTAAAATATAACATGAAGCATTTTTATTGTATTTTTTTCTTATCTTGGCTGTGTGATGTAACTAACAACACTCAGCAGCATTTACTTGCATACTTAAAGAGAGGCAGTAAATGCTTGCCAGCTTAATGGATGCACCTGACATTAAGAAGATAATAAATGCATTGCCAGACACACAAACTGTCTGTGCAGACCTGGGGCAGATTTTAAAACATCACCAACTTTGTAGGAATAACCAGGTATCTCGAAATATACACATTTGTTACCAAATGGAGTTGATATTCTACTTCTGAGTCATTTGGGGGGCTTGTAAAATGAGCAATCTGCATCAAAATCTCAAGTGGCTTCATGGATTTTCGGTTGTGGTGAAATGGTGAAATTACATTCACTGATAGAGTACTGCTGCCATTGAAGAGGGTCTCAAGAAATCAGGATGCTAAGATGGAATATATATTAAAATTTACAACCACCACATATCCCCCCTACTCCTGTTAATCATATAATGAGTCCTGTGTATTATTTGTTTTCAGATACTTCCACCTTGTCACATATTTTAACCACCTATTGTGCCGTGAAATGAAGCCCATTTACAAATCATTCTCCTTCTGATTTGATAAATGAAACTGCTGAACGAGTAAGTCCCCTGAATGGCTTGTTTGAATAATTGAGCAATACTCAATCAGACAACATTAGGTAGTGTTGGCGGCCCCACCATCTGAAATAATTACCACCCAACAACAGACTACACATGGGTGCTGCCTCCACAGGGGCTCCACATTTGAGACCGTTAGATGAGAACAACATCCCACATCTCACATGCCTTAATGAACACCAGCTACAGAAACCTGCAGAGGCCTCGTAGTGAGAGCGGGAAAGGAAAAGGGGGGGCACCACATGTAAGGGGCAGCCGTCATGGCAGAGGAGTAATGCATGTTGTCGGGATTGAATAAATCACAACCTCAGTTGGTACCAACAGCATTTATGTATCTAGACAAATGCCACCCCCATACTCCTTTAAATTTGCAGTAGCCTATTACCAAGAGACTGTCTTTTAATAAGTTTTTCACTTCTCATTTATTTAGACATGATATATTATGTACACCATCAATCAAACAAAATTGAAAAACATAGATTTTAATAATTTGGAGGTAATGTACAAATTGGAATTACCCCAGAACTGGAGACAATAAGTAAGAAAAAGGCAATAGAGACTAATAAAATATGTTTGGAACTTAAATGATGTAGATACAACTGGGAATTGACTAATATATTGATCACTCTTATCAGCAATTGTAAAAGACAACATATTGTTTGCATCTGATGTTAGCATGGGGTTTTTAGATTTTGTCCCAGTTCTAGCAATTATAATCATTTCGAAAACAATAGCTACTCTCAGCCTTACTATTACAGAAACGTTTCTTTAATTAGGTTTTTACTCAATATCTTGAGATACCCACTACTTTTTTGTCTTTGTGTGTCTTTTCCACAGTCTCTTGAGACAAGCTTTGCTGTTATTGAAGCATCTTTATTGGAAGTTAGTTGTATGACTACATGAGCGGACTGCCGCTTTTATGGAATGGGTCACTAAGTGAATACAACCATGTGACAGCCAGCCAGGCGTATGTCTGTGCCAAAGTAGTGTCTGCAACTGAGACTCATTTACTCCAGCACAGACTTGGTATGATTGACAGCCACGCCAAAGGGCCTTTGGCTCCTTCCTGATTTTCTTTTTCCACTAGAGGTGTCCTCTGGGACTTGGAATTCATGCTACAGTATATCAGCTGAACAGCTTATGACTGTAATGAGGATGAAAAGAAAACTGAAACCAAGAACATTTATTTTAATCTATGCTGCTCAGAGTTTTACATTCTATCATTTAGTTTTCGTCATGCACCATGCATTTGATTTACATTTTGATTTACATTCGAGATTGGCTGGAAAACCATCAGAACATTGACAAACATAAACATTTTTAGTTGGTCTACATAAATGGGATACAGAGAAGTGGGCAGTAAGTGTGAACTGTAATTAGATTCATTAGTTTGGCATTAATTAGTCATTCATTGAACTGGAACAAAAAAAATCTTAACTGTAATTTTTTTTTTTTTTACTTTATCTTATTTTCACCATGATTGGTGTTACACAAGACACTTTATTATTCAAATCTGGACCACAGTAAGGCTTTTCACAAAAACATCATGTCATAAGCTATTAATGCAAAGAGGCCACAATTCATTGTAGGATCCAAATAACAATGTCTATTTTTAACCATAATTCCAGTGATGCCTTGCAGTACAGTCATTCCTGTATCTACTTAAAGCAGTAGCTTTTAGAATTGATATTTGGGATAACAGCTGTGGCAGAATTAGGAAATTTTGAAGCTTTAACCTTTTAACTCAACATCAGCTAGCTCATACAGTACCTCTGTTGAAAATGCACAAGTACGGCTTTTACTGGCATTGTCTGACAATTCTTGATGTTCTCTCTCCTTTGAACACACAAGTACAGAAGTCTTTGTAATGGATAAATGAATATGTTTGTGCAACTGTGGGAGATTAAAGAAAAAAAACTTCTTATGGAAAAATTCATCATGAAAGTTCTAGATTGTTACATTCATGATTTTAGAAAAGCAAATGTGGCATATTTTATTAAGCATGGAACTGTTATAATTTTGGCCTCTTGAGTTGTTGCCACCCTTAGAGTATTTATTACCCTAGAGAAAGGTATGGACAACCTTTAGTGCATTTTTTCAAAAGATATGATCCTCTATTACTCTTTTCAAGAAACCAATGTCTGACCCTGTGTCTAATCCAAACCAAACACTCATCTTCAAACTGCTGCTTTTATCCAAGGTTTTGGAAACAAAAACATAGATTATTTAATTTGTCAAAATCATGAATATTCTAATTAATAGTAAAATTGGAGTCTGATTATTGTGAACTTCACAGCACACATTGACCAGTGACCTTGTTTTCACAGACAGTGCAGCCTAGGGTAGATTATACCATTCTATTAGTTTTGAGGAAAAGAACATGGTATTATTTAAAACCATAAAGTAACATCCATTTTTGGTGTTATTATTCAGACAAACATTTTATCCATAAAGCTCACATTAGATACTCCTGATGAGCCTAGACTTGCTCCTTTTATATAGTATTGCATTTATAATATTCTGTTATAGAATTTTAAGTGGCTATTTAAGGTTCCCAGAGGATGCATTTTAATGATTTGGTGACCCTCTGAATTTGCCTCTAGCACAATCATCAGGCCAATATGTGTATGTGTATGTGTATATGCTATATTTCTAATACTCAAACCCTAGAGGATAGCTTTAATGGACTGAGCTCATTCACACTCCCCTGACGATGGACTCCATTATGGACTCTATAAACTTTCATCCAATGCAAACCACGGGTCAAATTGTCCACCGTGCCTGTCTCAGTATTGCTGCCTCCAGTGTGTGGTTTTACATAAAAACAATAAGCATTGGTGTTTTAATGTATGTCATATACCATCACAGTGTTTGGCGAATAGTATCCGTACCCACAGTAGGGCTGTAGAAATTTAGTGTTGTGTGAATTCTTTAATGTAGGATTTTTCATTTATTGTTTTAGACGTCCCTCTTTGTGGATTTGCTTTGCTTTTATGTTTGTTTCTGCTATTCTAGGTGTCTTTCCTCTGTATATTGTACTGTTAATCCTACCAGGCTTTACACACTCTTACATTTATCTACTATGATCACTGAAGAGCCCATACCTAAAGCCTTAGGGGGATGGCTGTATTATTAAAGACAAGAGACAAGAGATTGCTGAGGGTCCTGTGAGGCTGTCTGCTTGATAGAATTATCTTCAGACTCTCACTTTAGAAAAAGGTGGTAGAGGTCATATAGCCCAAGACAGCTCAGTCTTAGAGTACGTTTCTGTTTCTCATAATGAAACGGCTGAACCTAAAGTAAATTTCAAACTAATCAACTGAATGAACCTTTGTCACAGCAAAAGTAATGACCCATGCTCCCTTCTTTTGTCTCTTAGTGTTACGTGATGACTTCAGACAGAACCCACAGGATGTGGTGGTGGCGGTCGGAGAGACCGCCAGTCTCGAGTGTCAGCCTCCACGCGGGCATCCTGAGCCCACCACCTTCTGGAGGAAAGATAAGGCTCGTCTCGACCTCAAAGATGACAGGATCACAGTGGGTCACTCCCCAGGGGGCACTCTTGTGCCTTTTAAACTACTCTTACACTCTAAATCACATACTGAATGATTCACCAGATCACATTCAACTAGCACAGTTACAATGTAAAGCACTTTGTGTTGTACTGGTTAACTGATATTGAATACCTTTTTTTCTCAGGTTCGTGGGGGAAAGCTGACCATCTCAAACACGAAGAAGAGTGATGTTGGGATTTATGTGTGTGTAGCCACCAACATGGTTGGGGAGAGGGAAAGTGAAAAAGCTCAGCTCTCTGTGTTTGGTAAGTATGAGATCCACTGGTTCAATAAGTAATAGAGCATGACTTTCTCAGGTACTTACTGCTCACTAGCACGTACTGAAATGACTGTCCTTCACAGGTATATTTAGCTTTAATGTTATGTGCTCTGCCCACATCCAGAAAGACCAGTGTTTGTGCAGCGGCCTGTGAACCAGGTGGTCTTAGTTGAAGAGAGTGTGGAGTTCAGGTGTCAGGTCCATGGTGACCCACCGCCTACTCTGCGCTGGAAAAAGGAAGACGTGGATATTCCCCGTGGCAGGTGAGGAATGTGTATAGTGCATATGTCTGTCTATATATGTGTGTGTGTTTGTGTGCACATATTAATGCAGTAAAAGTGATAATGGATATGCGCTGAAGCAGAGCTAATGAGTCCCGCAAGGACAGAAAAAGATTTGACATAATACTCATGGAAGACTTTCATCAGCGAGGCAAAAATCATTTATTAGCTGCAGAGAATTTCATTATTTGCTGTTTGAACTACAATGCTAACAAGAGATGAAGGTGTGTCCTTGGTCGCTCACTTAAAATACCATAATACTTTGTATTGCACATAAGGCACCAAAAGGTCCAGGTGTGGACATATAGCAGGATAATATGTTTGATATAAATCCAATATTTAAGCCCTACAAGGAATTGTGTCTATGTGAAGTTAATAATGTCAGGTCAGTCGGAAAGGTGTTAATTCACTTCTGCGGTCATTCTGAAGCTATAACTTGTGGTGTTGTTGCATTAGATAACATCATGCTTTAAAGTCTTCTTGCGGTTTGGTCCACCACTGTGTGCCCACATCATAAGTGCATGTTAAATGCACATATTTTAAAGTCATTAAGAACCTGTCATGTGGATCTTAACAGTAACTGATCAGCACATTATACTTTTAATTACATTATGACTCATTATGTAATCTGGCTGTCCATCAAAACCTTTTCTATGTCTTTGCTAGGTTTGAAGTAGTCCTTCTATTTAAAGTTTCAGAAATCTGATAAGAAAATGACAAACATCTCATACTGTTAGGCGTCAGTGCATAACTTATATTTATGCATACTCCCAGAACAGTTCAAATACTTCTGCAATTCAGTTGAGCATTGATTCAGATTTATGTAAGAAAACTTAACACACTTGACAATTAAATTTAATCACTAAAGTCAGGCAAACACTTTCTTAATGATCTACTGTTTGTAATTTCAGACATATTATGAGACTGAATCAAAAGAATTCGGTCACGGCGACCTCTGTCATTCACTGTTACATAAACTGTCTTGATTGATGTATGTCAATTCTGGATACATCTAGTCTTAATTATGCATACACACAAAATCCTGCCCTGAGTTGTTTATGCAGCACTAGATACACTTCCATAGTTTTCGACTCTGTTTATTCATAGCTCTGCACCGTTTTCCTGCTTTTGATTCATGGATATTTGGCAGCTATACTGTAAAACTAATTACAGATTATGTTTGTGGAAGTGTAGTCAGTTACTACTGCAACTGCTATCGAGTACATCAAATATATCAAGTTTATTACCTAAATGTATAAAATTTGAGTGAATATGGAGCCTGTGATGCCTAGAGAGGTAGACCTAGGGAGTCAACTACTAGACTACTCTCCTTTAAAAGAAAAAGAGAGAGAAATGTTTACTTGTGCTAGAAGTTAAACTAGCACCTGTTACAAGCCATTACTGCCATAAGAAAACAAAGTGGCACCCTCTCAGGTGTGTCATGGTTTAAGAATATACTGTTTGAGAGGGTATAATAACTACCTGTCTCTCCGTTTGGCAGTCTGCCTGCCTACCTGTGTTCTGCCCTCTACCTCAGTACCCCTTGACTCCAGAAACATGTCCTACTTTCAGACCTGCCTCGCCTCACTTCCCTTCTTCCACTTCTTTCATTCTTTTCCTAAACCAGTCAGCCTCCTGGGAAGTCTGTATCTGGGTCAGAGATGTGTTGTGAATGGAGTCCTCACCAGACTCTGGACAGACCCCACAACCCCCATCGATATTCTCCCCACACCCTTTGGAACATCTATTTCAAATGTGACTTTTTCTCACCCCTTGTGCCATTTCTCTGCCTGACTTGTCTTCCATCCCTGAATCAGTATGGCTGGCTAGACAATTTCACAGGATCTCTCACGCCAAAAGAGACCCCAGAGAGGGAGTGCCTGACTTCTTGCTCCTCTACTCATTCTGTCTGTTGCCCCTCTGAGGCGCTTATCTAAACTCTGGTAGCTGAGATGTTTCTCTTACTCTTGCTGCACCAGTACTGCTTCACAGTACAGTATGCTGCACTGGTGGATACAAACTGATGCATGGAACGTCTCTATGAATTAGTTATTTCTTACTGCTCGGCTCATTCATCAAATTCAGTTTGTCAGACTGTGCCACTCCCTTGCTCTCAGACTGTTTGTCTATCTGTCTCTGGCTCTGTCTCCCTCTCTTTTCTTTGCTCTCTCCCACTCAGATACACTCACACACTCACACACACATACACATATAGTATAGCATGCTGCACAGCCCACACCACAGTGGGTGGCTCGTCTTTATAAATATTGAAATAGTGGAACAGTGAGGGTTCCAGCTGAAAGCACCTTTCATTTTGCCATGCCTTCATTGCAGCATAATTGCTCTCCTTTTTCTGCCTCTGCAGCAGTGTGTACAGCAGGGAGTCTTAATTGCCTCAGAAAGTCTGTCTTTATTCTATCAAAAATGACACAACCTTTATAAGAGCTTTCATCTAAGACATCACACAAGTTTAAACAAGCTTGATTCAATTTCCATGTTTCTTGTTTATATTTACTTTATTAAAAATACACATGCTGTATAATTTTTTATTGATCTTCCGGTTTGATCAAATCAACGTTAGATGTCACTTGACTTGTCACTAATGCAGACTGCAGTTAGCTTGATTTCAGCTGTTCCTCTCTGTCGCCAGGTATGACATCAGATATGAAAAAGAGGATTCCCTGCTGAGGATAAAGAAAGCGTCAGTCAATGATCAGGGGACCTTCACCTGCCAAGCAGAGAACCGTGTGGGTAAAGTGGAGGCCTCTGCCTACCTGACTATCAGAGGTGGGTAACTGCTTGTGGACTCACTCGTGGCAAAGCTCATAACCCATCCCTGATAAATTTTTTTGTATCTCCCAAAGTAGACCACAGGACAATCAGTCCTTTATTGCTCATTTTTACAAGCGTTATTGCCCCCCTGCTGAAAGGCTGGGCCTGGCCTCAGTTTTTGTTTCATATAGCAGACTGATGTAGTAGATTGCTCCAGATCTCCTGCTAGGCTCCAGAGATGAACAATCTAGCCAGCTTTAAGTGAACTGTTATGACCTTTCCTGGGGGGTTCATTTTCCATCCAGCCCACTCACTCCATATTTAATCTATATCGACGGGAGGGAGCTATTTCATAGTAAAGGTTGATGATGTGAAAATAAAAATATTGCTATTTGGCAAGTCAGATCTGCTCTGCTTATGGCTGTTTGTCACAGGAGTGCGTGAAAGCGTTGCTCATACAACTCAAATGAGTAACACTTGACTTGGAACAAGACAATAACACATACTCAACACCCGAATAAGGTGTATGTCATGCATCATCATACATACTACACATCATAGATCTCATAACATTAACTTTCTATTCCTTCTTTATCATGTACTTTGTGTGTAAAATTCATATTCTTGTTCTATTATTCATCCATGAACTGCGTTATTGTTTTAAAAACATATTCTGATCCAACTTTAAGATTGGTGTTGGAGTCACTCAAGACATATATTGAGTGATATGTTATATTGGGTAAGATTTGTGACTGTGCTTGTGTGAAATACTCAAAAAATGTATGATGAGTTAACACAGGTTATAAAACAAAAACTACTGGAAGGCAGTAAGTAATGGACAATCTTAAAAAAGGAAAAAATAAAATAGATGTTAGTGTTTTTCTATTTATTCATTTGCTGTTATGACATTATGTTTTAATTATTTTCACTTATTACTATATAGCTGATGAGAGGAGATATTGTAGATGCAACAAAAGTAATTAATGAGACTCCGGCAGTGAATGATGTACATTTTCATATAATTATTTTTTGTTGTATTTAATCAGTTTAATTAAATCTGTTCTAAACCTGCCCTTGTGAAAGTTTACTTCATTAATATGAGACACCTTGATATAAAAACACATCTGTTAACTGGGTGAATGTGTTATTTTTGTGACATAACTAAAGCATTGCATATAAATCACTTAAGCGAGTGGTTTTTGGCATTGGGTCACCCTTTCTCCTTACTGTTGCCAAGGTGTCATTCCCTCAAGGCCTATGCCATCACCTGCATTGGTGACTGAGCTCCACCCTCCTCCCACCCCCTCTGAATTTCATGGATGGAAACCCAACTCCATCTCACTCATTTCTGATTTTCATTCTTTTTTTTTTTCCTGTCCCTCTGTTCTACTCCTCTGCTCTCCTTCTCTCTGTGTTGTGCGTTATAATCTCACCCACACCATTGTTGTGTCACCAGCTCGCCCTGTTGGTAAGTAAGAGCTGATCCCATTGTGCATGCATTGCTCTTTTTTCAGTTTTTTTAATCACGCACATGTATGCATGTACTGTTGTGGCATTCCACAAACACATTCATCAAACTTATATTGTACATGCATATCTACATTGCTATTATCAGCCCTTGACTTCCCCTGGCAGTCTTTTGTAAAAACAGTGGATTTACTACTTCACTTCTTTCAATGTGCGGGTCCACAGATGGTTAATGTGACTTCAAAAACTTGAGTAGAGAAGGGCATTATGGCACCCTGCTAATTACAGCACCTGATATAATTCATTCTGATTTTTTCTGGCCGCTGGATGAATGGCTTGAGTGATTGGCACAGTCAAGAAATAGATCTTCAACAAATAACACACACTCCCAGTGCATGAACCTGCTGGATATTCAGGCTAAGCATTTTGCTTCAAATTATAGCCCTCCTTTAATACACACTTTGAATCAGCTTGCAAATGTGTCTACTATTGTGTTGTGGTTTATTTGACCTTTAACACAGAGGCACCCCAGTTTGTGGTGCAACCCCGTGACCAGATTGTCGCTCAAGGACGAAAGGCTACCTTTCCCTGTGAGACCAGGGGCAAACCTCAGCCCACCATCTTCTGGCAACGAGAGGGTAGTCAGGTGGGGATACTGATTTAGAAATATATGTACTTGTTTATGTGTCTCATCATTAATTGTGTATTATTTCTCTTTATGCCCATCTTTCTAGTTATACATACATTGTGCAGCAGCATCCACGGTCAAATATAAATATAAAAGTCAAACTAAATGGATCAAGCTCGGGTGAAGCTGTGTGTGGTTTTGTGCCACGTACAGATAATGAAGTGGTCATTTATCATCAATCTACACCAGTCTGACCAGCCAATTCACTTAGGAAGAAACAATGTCATGTGCTACATTAGAGTCATTAGACATAATGAAAGCAGCTAATGTCCTTTCCTGCCCATCAGCTTGTCTGCTTGGGGTGCAGAAATGGATAACGCTGATGCCTCAATTTCATGACCATCACTGCAGGTTATCACAGCAGGATTATCACTCTGGGGGTAAACTGCCATTCAGACCTAGTAGGAAAGAGACATTGACCCACTTACCTTACTGGAAAATACACATTATTGTTTAAATGTGTAAGTAGTCAGTTGTGTTGGTAAATGAAAAAGTATAATAAACGCAGTCTTGCATTGAGACATTTTTAAGACCATCAAAACTTAATTTTTGGTTAAATAATTTAGTTATTGTTATAGTTTTAGGTATCCTTTATGGACACAAAGATTTGATTATCATCTACATAAACTAAGAATATTGTTTGTTACCTGACCAAAAACCTGTATGGGTCCCTAAATTGATCCTTGGGGTACAACATAGATGAGTTATGCAGAACCCTGTTGGAAAGATATGATTTATCTACTCAAGAGCCAAGCAATTCTATATAGATTATGGTCTTGTGAAGATGCAGTAAGCTCAAAACAACTGTGTGTTGCTGTAGCAATATTCGGGTTACAACTGGAGGAGAAGGCATTGAATTCCTCACACTGAGATGAAAAATACTGCTGTCAAGAAAAAAAAAATCTCATCTGGGAGGTTCCAATCTCTCAATGTAATATTTTTGTCCACCACGCAAGTATGTCATTTCATTTTATTTACATTACTTCCCACTTTCACTCCCTGTAGGATCTTCTGTTTCCAAACCAGCCAACACAGGGAGACAGCCGTGTGTCTGTGTCCATGAATGGAGAGCTGACTATTTCAGCAGTGCAACGCTCTGATGCAGGGTATTATATCTGCCAGGCCCTCACTGTTGCAGGCAGTATCATGGCCAAAGCCCAGCTTGAGGTAGCTGACGGTAAGTCTGGATGCACAAGCACCCCACCTTTGCACACAAAAGAAATGTGTTTCTATAAATATGCTAAAACATAAAGACTTATTTTACTCATGTGATTTAACAACCCCTTAATGTACTAATAGCAATTATGTTGAAACATGTTTTTACTTAAATTAGTATTTTTACGCCCTGTTAGGTATATTATACATCAGGGAGGTACATGCACAGCATTAGTGACCACTCAATGCACTATTGCATGATTGCATGGTTCAATACACAGGTAATACCACCAGATTGAAGCAATTACATTTTCCCTCCATGGTATCATCTGGAAAGATTTGGAAAAAATGAGGGTATTGTAGCCTTGTATCACCATATCTGAACATGTGAAAACATTTTGTATGAATACATTCATACACTCACACTCATACACTCCTACACTACTATAAGTGTATCCTTATAGCAGTCTACTTTTCAAAAAAGTAACGTCATGTCTGTGTGTCTGTGTGTGTGTCTGTGTGTGCACATGCAGCACTGTGTGCATTAAAATTCAATGTTAGCCTATGCATATAATGTTATTATATGTCTGGATTGCAGTCCAAAACCAGTGTTGTTGAATCATTGCAGCTAAATGTTATAAACCCGAGTTACTTCACAGAGATACACTCACTCACTGACTGAGACATTCATGATATTGGTTTGCAGAAGGAATCGGGTGTGTCCAAGACAACAAATACTGCTGATTCTTATTCAATTCATAAACCTTCAGTGAACCCAGTTTTTTTTAATGCATAGAAAATATGTTCATGATGTAAGCACATGAGCATTTTTTATTAGGGCTTTCAATTGATTAAAAAAAAAAGATATAATTTTTTTCTTAATATCTATATAAGTTACAATATAAGGTTGTAATAATTTATATTAAAATGTAAAATGTATAACATCAAGGAAGTAAATACTATTGTTTAATAGCATCTTGTAAACTTTGAACACAGATTCTCTCCTCTGAGCTATATATTTACAATAAAAACATTAAGGCTATTGACTGTCAGAAAGGTATATTTCTTATATTAAACCCAGACCTATATGTTAAAACCATCAAGGCCATACAATTTAGATATCACCTAAGAGGGAAATCATTTATTTTATGCACTAATATATAAGATAATTTACAACAATAAGTTTGTTCTATGTCCAAGTGGCAGTTACATTTTAAGAAGTTCCACAATAGTTCATGCATATACAAAAAATGAACAAGTAAAGGTTGTGATTCACACATGGAAGACACACAGAGAGAGAGAAAATCAAATCTATTACTCAGATATTTTTTACACTTTTTTATTTTTTACACATTCAAACCTTTCAATTAATTTGACCAAAAAGTTACACGCACGTGTGTATAGGTGTTGTACACATTCACACATTTGAATGTATTCATACAAAATGTTTTCACACATTCAGATGTGGTGATACACAGCTACAACACTTCAGACACCAATTGTATTCCATATAGGCTTTAAAAACATGCAAATCACCATTGAAGAAGCTTGCAGCATTGCCACTAAAATACTAAATCCTTTATATAGTATTAAAGGCTATTTGTGTGTCCACACTTACACTGACGAAGATGCATGTGTATATTCTAAAAGCCAGTCACCCGCAATGATTCTTTTCATTTTTCATCTGAAAAGACTGAAACTGTAAAATAAAAGTGTCTCCTTGATGGAGAGACACTTTGCACTTCTTTGACAAAGCTTTAATGTCAGCACTAAGTGGTGAGCTGCTGCCAGCTCGAAGCTGTTGATGCCCCTCTCTCCTTTTGTTTCTTGGCTGCTTCTCCCACACATTATTGAATTAACATCTCTTAGTGTTTTTTGGAGAGGAAATGACTCCTGTCCTGTCACTCAGAGGAAAAGGATCAATATCAAAATGTTGGTATAGAGCACAAGGGTTGGCGGAAGTGTGGTTGATTGATGGTTGTAAACATTGACGGATAAAGTGTTTGGCGTAATGTCAAGTGGAGTTTTGGAAGCTTGCACAGTGCCAGTTTCTAGCATTATTTAAGAATGGTTAATTAGCTAGAAGAAAACCTTACAAAGGCTCAGATATAGACCAGCGTTCCAACATGGGCATTGCCTTAGATGTGTGATTGACAGGTGTACTAATTATTCAGTCAGACTTGAGATAATGGCACTTGCAGCAACTTGATGAGGAAATAGTGCTTAGAAAAGGAGTCATGCACTCTAAGGTTGAATTCCAGAAGATTATGTGTGATAACTGAAACTGTGCCATTGTTTTCAGCCATATATGCTGAAAAATGTTTAGAACCTACTGAGTATTCAGATATACAGCTGAGACATGGAAAGAGTGGTTTGAGAAGTTTCTATGTATGTAAAACAATACAGGATACACATTTTTGAAAGCCATAATGATAATGATGAGTGAATAATGCATAGATGTTTAGTGTAGTATGGCTTTAACCTCTCAGACTGATTCCCACAGACAATGAGAATGCCTGGAGGCTAATGTGGCTGATCAAAGAGTATCTTTCAGTTCTTGTTTTAAGCAGTGGTTTAATGATATTTGTAGAAATGGTTGCGCTTGCTAGGTAGAATCATCTAATTAATGTTTTAATAAACAACATTCACTTAGCAGCAGCCATAAAGCTAGTAATTAGTCTGTAAACATAAGTAATTCAGTTTATTTCATAGCCTGAAGAGCCTCTGGTAGTAGTAATAAGTAAAGCACAACCTCGAAAAGCAACATTTTGTTATTACCTTTGTCACTAAAGCTGCAGTATATGATTGTATTTCTTACTGGACTCCACCTAAACCAGGAACATCAATATGATGTTGTTGTTGGCTCTGTAATCACTTGGGGTAATGATGTCTATGTCTATCTTTAGCCATAATAAAGACTTCAAAAAATAAAAAAAATAGACTGTTTTGAATCTACAGGTATAGTAGACCCAACCTGACACCATAAAAGAAAAGCTGAAATGATGAAATTTCCAACTCGGTTATTTGGATTTGTCCTAATAAAAAGTGAGGGATCACCCGCCCCCCTCCCACCACAGTTACCCAACTGTCACTGATCCTGTTGTGTATTTAGCTTAGTGTTGCAGCCTAAACATTGTTCATAATCCCTCATACTGTCGCTATCTATTTTTGTTTCGTTGGTGAACAAAGGTTTGTAAAACATGTACTGAGAAGGCGGCCAGTATTTAAATTGAAAACTGACTCAATAAATACAATGTATGAATGATTTATTTTTCTTAATTTCACACTCATACGCTCTGCCATAGCAGTCATATCCCAGTGAATACTTGACAACATGATGTTATATTCCCATACAATGGAAACAATTGATCCTCTATAACAACTGGCATATTGCATGTGGTTCTGCTTACTGTACACTGTACTACACCTAGTTGTACCTGTCTGCTACACTGCTTGAGCTGCTGTGTGCCTCATTGTGCTGAAGGAGGTGCGATAAAAGATAAGACGAGGGGGGGGGGACCTGCTGTAAACACTTGTACGAATGGAGACAGACCTGATAACAGTGGAGAGCAGTAGTGAGGAAATTGGAAGCAGGGGGTTGTTACAAGGCCTAGAGAGATTCAACACTCCAGAAATTACTGTTGCTGAGTGCAGAGGCTGTTTTCTGGATGATATAGCATCCTTTAAAGAGCTTTAAAAGAGATGTATTGTTTTTCCTCTTGGCATGCTAATTTAGAGTATAGTTTTGTGTGTGTGTGTGTGTGTGGGTGGGTGGTGGTGGGAGGCGGGGGGTGTAGGAAGAGCGGGGACAGGCATGAATGTGTTGAGAGGTGTTATAAAGAAGGTACGGTAATTAGCACCACGGGTGAAGCATCGTTAATCCTTACCTAGTAATTAAAGCTCATAGGTGTGATGCAGTGCCACGAGCACACTGCCCTACTGTGGATAAAGCTAAAAATCAGTCACTTCCTCTTACAACAGATTCAACAGATTGAACTCTAACATATTGGGTTTGCAATTACTGCAATCACAAATTAACACTTTGTGATAAGGTCATGTTTTTTTTTTAAATATATCTACAAATCAGGCAACATCTAGCTACTTAGAAAAGTAATTGGTTCACGCCAGGACCATGACAAGGAAATTACAGTGCTAGAAATGTGTTCAAATAATAACACATGTTCCTTGATTATTATCTTTAGCTCTGAAGGACCGCCCACCACCAATCATCCGCCAGGGCCCATCGAACCAAACGCAGGCGTTGGGAGGTGTGACTGTACTTAGGTGTCAGGCGTCAGGGGACCCAGAGCCTACAGTCACCTGGCGAAAGAACGGGGCCAGTCTGCTTGGAAAGGATCCACGGTTTTCTCTGCTGGAGCATGGCAGTCTTCAGATCCAGAGTGCCAGGGTGGGTTGAAGTAGATTACAGTGAGATGCATAAACATTGGGGTTAACATGTGGCCTTTTACCTTTAGCAGTAGGTTGCACAGTGGCTTACTGGTTACATACTATCAAAGGATAATTACTGATTATTACAATTTTGTTTTTAGATTTGACAATAATTATAAGGGTTTGTTAATATTGTGTATGTCAAAGTAATTACTGAGGTCTGAGGAACAGGCTAATATTGCTACATAGAAGTCTGACAGGGAAAGAAATGAGCAGCAAGCCTGAGTGTTTTAAACCTGACAGCTCACGTCCGATTCTTTGTTTTTTGTGATGTGACTGCTTTCCCCAGATCTCAGCAATTAAAATAATAAGTACAATCGTACTAGAATCACAAAAATAAGACAAACATTTTATTAAACTAGAATTATCTCTTAAGCTAAACATCCTGCTGGAGAGCAGAATAGTTAACAAAGATTAGCTGCCTTTTTGCCGTACATGAAGTAAGCGATTGTAGCAATCGAGGTTCCCTGGCAGCAGATCTATCAGGACTGAAAGATGAATTAATAAAAACAAAGGGTTGTTAATTAATGCTTGAGAGAATGTTTTGCCCCAAAATGAAAATAAAGTCATTTTCTACTCAGCCCCATATCAGTTCAATCTTCCCTAGATGTGTTTCTGCAAACAATCATACTGTGTGCACATTAACATTCTACTAACCTTCAAGTTATACATATACAGTATACACTATACTGACACAGGACATCCAAACTATTCATGTTTCTCCTTCAGACTCAAATACTTTGTCTATGTTACATTACTTTTACTGCACTTCTTATGAAAAAAAAAGATCTATGGAATGAAGGATATAAATGTATTGTATTCAAAGAACTCAAAAAAACATGTGTATTATGTTGTGTGTCTGTACGTCACATCCTTATGTTGCATGTGAAAGAGAAAAAAAAGAAATTCTCTCATCTGCCGGCTGATGTCAGCTGAATGTAATTCAAATGGACAAGTGTAGTCAGGTTGCTTTTAAAAGATGAATAGCCAGTATTGATTTTTTAAGATGTTAAACGCTGCTATTTAGTCTGAATCTCTGAGGCAGCAGTAAGACCCAAGGACTCAAGGACAGGGACTAGTGAAAGGAGTCTAAAGAGGGTAATATAATGGAGGAACTGAAATATACAGTGCCCTGTCACTGTGTCAAAGTGCTCTGCCTATGTCTCCCTCATCTACTCTCTCTTGAGAGATAGCATAGTTGTCAGTGACTCTGAAGGTATTGCCAATATAAAATAGATCGTCATATCTCTTTTTTCCTGTGTCAGCACCCATGATGATAATGTTGATGGTTCTGGGAATGGAGGGTGACTATTATTGGAGGGAATCAATTAAGAAAATTAATATAAGCTCTTACTGGGCTCTTTTTTTTCATTGGCTGGTGTTAAAGTTTCTCTCATCCACTCTCTGGCTTTTCTCGAGCCAAATGCAGGCCAATGGAGGTTAATGCATTTTTACTGTACTACTAGCTGTGAACCTCTTTCAAAAGCCCAGGCTGACGTAAGAGCTTGCAGAAATCATCAGGGCTCAGAGTCACAAGGCTATTGGATTGAGTCTCACATAGCAACAGAGAGCACAGTCTGAAAGTTGTATTGTTTGTGATTTTAACTATTGGCCATTATTGTAATAGTTAAAGTTTCCATACTGGAGATGTAATAAAAACTTGTTTGACCGTTTAAATAATATCATAATTTGTCTTCCATAGCTGTCTGACTCCGGGTTGTACACCTGTGTTGCTACCAGTTCCAGTGGAGAAACCTCATGGAGTGCCTACTTGGATGTCAGAGGTAGAAATAATTAATATGAAAAATGAACACCATGGTATTCACATGAGGCATAGCACTGCCTTGCTTTTGCAGGTATTCATTTTTGACTTTTTACATTTCCTTTGTCAGACTCCACTGATCTCACAGACTTCATGTCCCACAATGTGACGGCACTCCCAGGGCCACCCTCCAAGCCAGAGGTCACTGATGTTACCAAGAGCAGTATCTCGTTGTCATGGGAACCGGGGCAAGAGGCGGGCTCCCCAGTGTCCTCCTATGTCATTGAGGCCTTTGGGTATGTCTATGACCTATGGCCTCGAGCCACATTTAGTGACCCCGAACTTTCATGGCAGTAACAGATGTGGGGGTTTCTGTGGCCGTTCAAACAAGCTGGGAGAGTATAAAGCAGCATGCTCTGGGGTCCATATATTTGACTGTATTTTATAAGACTGAAGGTTGTTTCTGGTATTTAAATATTTAAATGCTAATGAGGCTCACCTCAAGCAGAATATGATTGGCACATGAGACTTTGCTTTTTCCTTTCTTTACCAAATCATTGATTTAAAGACAGGACCAAAAAAGTGTAGGATGTCTCGTCAATGTTGCTCTGATTACTCTTTAATGATGATAACAGGAAGAATCTCAAAAGATTTCTTTGATAAAGCATGTCATTATTATGTAACATGTTATGTTTGCTTCCAGTCTCTTGGAGAATGTCTCACCAGTATTGCCCAAACTAAACTCAAGATTTTGGATTCTTGAGCAATGGAAAGATTTCTCCTACCTAATTAGATGTTTTCATGCTCTTTCTACAGTCAGTCAGTGAGTAACAGCTGGCAGACAGTGGCAGACCATGTGAAGACCACCGAGTTCACAGTCAAGGACCTACGACCCAATACTGTCTACCTGTTTATCATCAGGGCAGTCAATGTTCAAGGGCTAGGAGACCCCAGCCCCATGTCTGAGCCTGTCCGGACTCAAGGTACAGAAAAAAAACAATGGATTGTAATGTATTCCTATTAATAGGCATCGCTGTTTCACTCTACATGTCTTCTTTCTCTCTCCCAGACATCAGTCCCACGGCACAGGGAGTGGACCACCGTCGCGTGCAGAAGGAGTTAGGGGATGTGGTGGTCAGCATGCATAACCCTGTAGTCCTTAGTTCCACTTCAGTGCAGGTCACATGGACTGTGAGTACTCGTAACATTTGGAAAATATTATGTTTTACTCTGATTTATAGCAGTCAGAGGAACAGATATTAAAAACAAATATTGTCTAAGCGTGTTTGAGGACTTAATACTTGGCATGTTACTGTGATTTGGATTAGTTGTGGGGGTGGGTACGCATTCACTGTCTGAAAAGCTGATGCTTCATCAATTTAGAATAGTTTGAGGTGATGCAGGAATCAAGACTAATGTTTCTATCCAACACAAATATATCACCATTAGGCGCTACATGTGTCTCTTCTGGAGGCAGTTTGCAGTCACCCTTTTATCTGTGAAATTCTATTTCTGTCTGTCGGCAAGGTGTCCCTTCTGTCTGCTGCTGTAGGTTAATGACACACCTAGGATGTGCTTACACTAGCCTGCTATTTCATGCCTGTCAGTATGACAACCATGTGCTTTAACACTGTTTTCAGACTGACAGTGACAGGATAAACCTGTGTTTGTGGTCTGTGTGAAGGAGTAAGTGCACACTATTTCACCTGGTTCCATTGGTGGGAAGAACACTTGTTCATTACCCAGTGTCAAGCAAAGACTTCTTGATGGGTTTATGCTCACTGTTGTCTTTGTCTTGTCTGTGCAACTGTCCTGTTGGAACAGTTGCACAGATGTACAACTGTATATTATATTGTACAGTTCCCATTCTAGACTCGTTTCCTAATTGTAACTGTACCCTCAACCTTGACTTCTTCATCTTAAACACAAACCTTATCCTGAGTTTCTCTGTCAGAACAATACTGATAAAGATTTGTGTGACAGACTCATTTATAGATATATCGTAAAGTACTTTTAAAAAAAAATTTAATTTAACTTCATGATAATATAAAGTCAGATAAGATTTGAGAATAGAACACAATTGCATTGGCCACATTGAATGGCAATGAAAGTATGTATACAGTACAGTAGGTCTTGATTGATTTTGTCCTCTTAGACCAGTGGAGGATGAGAATAAACAAGCATAGTTATATTTATTTATTGCTTCAACCATTTAAATTCTATTTCACGTAACATAGGAGAACAAAAAGTTTTTGGAGGTGAACCCCTGTTTATAAGGCTTTTAGATTCATGAGTCATTTTAGTAATGGCATGCGTAATGAGACTACAAAAGTTCAAGAGAGAGAAAGAAGAAAAGAGATCCTAAAATATTTGGATTGGTCTTACAATAAACAGCTGCTTTATATCACTTATTAAAGCCTTCTCTTGCTTTTACCCTTGTTAACAGGATATTCCTATGAGTTGTACCTGTTATATATTTTACTTTTCCAGTGAAATGCACCAGCAAAAAAAAAAATGAAGAAAAAAATCTTTTCTCATCCAGTACTTTGAGTTCAGACTGTGATGAGGATCTCTGACTCAGGCCATACTGTTCATCTGTTGCACATTCACAACAACTCTCATCATGTGGTTTCTTGCTTCTCTGCTGCTAATTAAACTGTATGATTAACTAAGCGTGCATTGTCACTGACAGAGGGCACAAACCGAATGCTCTGAAGCAGTTTACACACAGGCGAATGACACCTCCCACATCATTACCATGCAGTTTGTAGTCATCCCACTGTCTTCTTCTCTCCTGACAGGTGGAGAATCCATCCCAGTTTATTCAAGGTTACCGTGTTCTGTATCGGCAGACGTCAGGCCTGCCTTCCCCAGGGCCATGGCAAATACAGGACTTGAAGGTCTCCTCAGAGAGGGACATGCCTCTCTCTGGTCTCAAGAAAGGCATTGTGTATGAGATTAAAGTGCGGCCATACTTCAATGAGTTCCAGGGTGCAGACAGTGAATCCATGACAGCACGCACCATGGAGGAAGGTAAGTGACAAATGAGTTCACATTTCTGATGGAAATCAATTTCCCTGTCCACTTCATGTTGCCAGAATGATGTAAGATTCAGTGTCTTACATATGAGCAGATGCACTTATGTAAATGATTCTTCCTACTTTTATATTTAGCTGCCTCTAGTAATAGCTTCTTGGCTAGATAGTAATGGATAATGGCATTTTAAGTACAGCCACCCGTGCACACATACTGCTGCAGCGCTATATCCCCTGTGTGTGAAAACAGGTCTCCCAGACAGCACAGTGGGGGGGGCTCTGACAAGCCTGGGCCTTTGTGGGTTGGTGGGCAGAAGGGGAGGGCAGAAACTGTCTCCTTTGACATAAGCTCAAATCTCTAGCTGCTCTCCTGCGGACCCCTGCTGCCATGTCTCCGTCACACACCAATACCAGACCTGCATGATATGACCCCCGGCTTTCACTAATGCACACACAGACACACACGCTCAGCTTTATTGGTGATACGACTGCTTGGTCTTCTCCTCATCCTCCTGTCTGGGGATCAGCTACTGATTCTTTTTGGGTCAACAGTTTGTGGCACCAATTAATGTCAAATAATATAATTCGTTGTATATTTTTTATTTGTAAAATGTACAGCATTCAATATAATTCAATGCAAATTTGTCACCTTAAAAACTCTTACTCTCTTACAGACCATGAAAAACTGTATTGTAGACCACAATTTCACAGTTATAACCCATTGTCTACTTACTAGTCTTATCAGCAGATCCGTTTTGCCTAAATATCCATGTAGTTGTAGCTGTTGTTTTATGATTTCATCCATATCATTCTTAGCACTTCTCAGCTCATAAATTAAGTTAGATAGTTAATTATTTACCTTGGAAATATTAGTATGACAATCCCAGCTCAATGGTCTCCTTACTAGCTTATTCTTAGAAGTTCTAAGTGTGCTCTGGATGAAGTTCATAATAGCTACTGAGCCCTCATGTTAACTGATCGGTTTCCATTACAACTGAGTAAACACCCACTGATGAAAACCACATGATGAGGCTAAAAGTCAATGGTCCTTGGGTTAGGATTATTTTGTCAAACGACTAGCATGTCAAAGGTAAAGAATATACCATCATGCTTAATTCAAAAATGTTGTGTTAGCTGCTGTGTCACCTGCTGGAATGCAAGACCATCATCTCAAAATCTATCTACAACACCTGCTGACTGAGTGAGGAGAGAATTTCTTTATTGTAGCCTCTAACCTGGACAGGTGCTGTGTAAGCTTCAATGTGTACTGAGAGTAAGTCATGATGAGGCCATTAATGTAAAAGAAAACTTTGACCCTCAGCATGAGAGGAATATATGATATCACAGTACTGAATCTTCTTCCCAGTAGGAGGATATGAACAGGGGGATAGAGCTGGTGGAGAAAGAGAAATTTGCTTCACTGGAGCCCAATTAAAATGGCCACACAGGATCACTGCAGACTCGGGTGCATGCTCTAGTTTCTTGGGTTCCTGGGGAAAAAAAGGTATGGCACAGGAGAAATTGGCTTGATCTACCAATACTCTTGTGCCGGAAATATGCTGCACTGCAGAATTATGAGGAAAAACACTCGTTATTCATCAAAGCCAGAGAAGGAATGTGACACTGCTTTTGTGAAGAGCTAGCAGAGGGCGTCTAAAGGGTCTTGAAGTCAAAACAGCTGGTGTCTCTCACTATAACCCAGTAATAATTGTGTATCAAGATTAATGGTTCTCACTGCATTCAATGAGTTTTTCAGTGCAAGGAACTTAGACTCCTCAGATTTTCAGTGCTATGGTAAGTCTCAGGCAGCAGTAGTGATTATTATGAGGATATACTGCTGTTATGAGACTGGGGCAGGAGGGTCATTGGAGAAAAAAAAGGAGAAGGCCAGCAATATAATAGAACTCCCAGATTCTACCAGATAAAGCTTATTTTACAGTAGGTGTGTGTTATATGGGGCAGGTAGGTTAACATAGAGATGTTTTCTAATTTATGCATTAATTCGCTTAATTGATGGCCTCATTAGCATAACAGGCTATGTTTACCACTTGTGTATAGCAGGACATTAAGCAGCTTAAGTGCCTTTTGTGTAATTGCACAGTTGTGAGTGCAAACACAAATGTTTCCCACAGCATTAATTGCTTTAAAGTACTAATTTCTGGCTGTTGTGTTCGTCAGTCTTGAAATCAGTGTTCACATTATTAAGAACAGCTCTTTGACCTTTTTATGCTGCAGTGACCATTTATAGTAATGTTACCCTGAGTCATTACTGGTATTGAAGTCATTATGCATCCTCAGGGATTGTTCTCGTACATACGGAAATTGCACAACTACACTTAATGGTTCCTGTCTTCTCCTAATGTAAACCTTTGACTGACTGGGCAAGCCTCATCACTGTGCTGAAACAGCAAACTGTAGCTTGCTTGCTCATACAAAATGCACTCACAGTAGCAAACCCCAAAATATGTATAGTTATATTTATATAGTTTAGGCAAGGAAGTGATGTGAAAAAGGAGGCAAAACTAGATGCTTTTTTTTGATGATCACCCTGTGCTTGGCAAAATATCCGTTAGTCGCTTCTCCCTTTTGTTGACTTGTTATTAACATTCATCCTCCTATTCCCCACGTATAGTAGTAGCTGATATTCTATGCTGAGGTTAAATTATGCAGCAGACTGTTTACTGATGTCTTGTGGGAAATGTATGAGAAAGCAAGCATATGTCTTTCTCATTTGATTATTTCTTGCTGTAACCGCATTTAGGATGTCATACAGCAATGTTAACAGACAGAACAAAGGAATTTTGAAATAATCACTTAAATGCAGTGAAAGAAGAAGTTTTCTACTTCCAGTTTTGGTTGCAAATATATTTTTAAAAACAACAGTAGATAGACAGCCCTTGATCAAAGCCTAAGGAACGTGGTGGTGACAATCCAGATGTGCATTCTTTTAATAAACCAATTTCATTGTTGAGCCATAGCTATTGTTCTGTGCGGCTCGGCTATCAAACAGCTCTGGATAATACGTGGCGATGCCAGATGGAATCTTGACATAAATGTATCATGAGTGTAGGATCATTTCTGGAGTTTTATACTGAGCTGGCCTGTCATCAAGTAATTTTGCTGTCTGAACAGTTGAGTCATCACAACATTGTGACAGTACACTTGTGCAAGTTGGTTCAACAGTAATTGCTTCAGAAAGTCAATAGAGTCTAAGTGGCTGAATATAGATATCCACAAAGCGGGTTGAGTCAATTTGTTAAATGTAATAAAAAAAAATCTGCATCTCATATGGCGGATTTAATTCCTTTGTACTGCCAGACTGTCAAATATTGTGCCGACATGTCATACCTTTTTAGAGCATCTCTTTTAAAGACAAGTAACATCATAAAGGGAGGTTTGTTTCATCTTTCCAACTCAAAAAAAAAGAAAAAAAAGGCAGACAGCAGCTTCAGAACTGGCGCAGACCGACAGACCTGGCTTTATTACTAACATCTACCAATACAGGCATTGCATTTGCGTCAGTGAGACACGTTCATTACATTTCTCTGCAGCCATTTACAGAACCAAGCCCATCTGGAGAATTCAAGTCACAGTAACCATGTTGCTGTCTGACCAGGTGGCAAATACGACAATCCCGTCATGGCCCACCTGCTTTGGCCTCTAAGCACTGCTGTGGATATGAATGTCTTGCTTACATGGATTCACTGCAGATAGCTTTATTATTTTGCACGTTCTTAATTGGGTTCAAAGGTAGTTATTTCATCCACTCAGTCAGAACATAATGGTGGTTTTAATGAGAATAGAGGGAAAGTATGTGCCCAGAGCGGTTGTGTAGTCCATCCAGTGAGAGATGATGGTTCGCTCAGTTGCATAGACATGGTGTTTGCCTCCTGCTGCCTGCAGTCTCTTTAAATCTCCGATCTGTCCATGCAGGTTATCAGGCCAGTTTGGTACTTTTAAGAAATTGGAGTCTGAATTTGGCACCGTGAGGCATGGCTCCACATCCTGTCAATAAACAATCCCCGAACCCTCATAATAGAACATGGAGATCAACCATTTTCATTTAGATAAGATATGCAAGATGAAATGCTGCTTCTTTGGATGCATTTATACCTAGTTATTATAGTGATAATCCATTATGGAAGTGATGTTAGTTTCCTGGCAGAGATAATTCCACTCATATAAAGACTTAGTGGTCTGCTTGGAATGGTTATCATTTGTGCAATTAGTAAAGCACAATTTGGACCTCAAATGCTTAGTGTGTAATTTAGGATGCCAGTAAAATAAGGAACTCAATATCATGGAAGAAATGTGCATTTTTAGGTCTCAGTGCATCCCAGTTATACAAAGAAAACTTACCATTTAGATATAAAATTGGTATGAAGTACCATCTGCTACACTGGTTTAGAAAATACCTTCTTGTATGTCCTGCTGTGTGAATATGGATTGAGGTAGTGGGTGAGACAAATCCTTCTGTAATAAAAAATAAAATTCAGGAGTCACTTCTTTCTCTGGTCAAAACAATTTATTCTATTTCATTCTATTTTTTCTTGTCTTTCCTTTGTTTCTTTCATATTTTCACCCCCCGTGACCTATCAGCACCCAGTGCGCCTCCACAGCAAGTGTCAGTGTTGACAGTAGGGAGCCATAACAGCACGTCCATCAGCGTGTCATGGGACCCTCCCCCCTCAGACCAACAGAACGGCATCATCCAGGAATACAAGGTAGACTCAAGCCCTGCACCTGATACACTTTAGTAATATACTGTGCGGCGTTACAATGAATTCTCTCTGGCGTGTCTGTCTTTGTCAGATCTGGTGTTTGGCCAACGAAACTCGGTTTCATGTCAATAAGTCTGTGGACGCAACCATCCGTTCAGTGGTTGTCGGGGGTCTGCAGGCAGGAGTGCAGTACCGCGTGGAGGTAGCTGCAGGCACCAGTGCAGGAGTGGGGGTCAAAAGCAAGCCCCAGCTCATCATCTTGGGTAATGTACTCACACACACACACAGTCAAAAACACACACACACCAAAACTGAAGTCAAATAAAATGACCTCATAATGGGGAACCAAGGTCTCCATCACATATTGGGAGGTCTGGAAAAATGATTTATCAATTTATTGCACTTGAAGAAAGAAGATTGCACTTTACAATGCAGACGTCTACTGAGAAATCAATAGCGGTTCATTAAGTGTAGTGTCTGGTAACACTGTGCCAAGTACTGTTAGGCATATCAATAATCCTCTTCAGTATGTGGGCAGCTGGCGCTAACAAAGTAGACAGTGTTTTTGTAGGAGCTTATCAGCCTATCACATCTTATCAAATAGCTAAAGGATGCTCAGAGTATATAAGCCCAGAATCAATATTGGAGCCCAGGCCAGATGCTCTTCATCTGTGACTTTTGACTGATAATAACACCCTTAACGCACAGAGAAAGGGAAACACAGGCCTGTGGACTCAAGCTTAATGATGGGAGGGGGTTTCCTGCTGGAGACTGTGAATCTAATTTCACAGCACAGTAGCCGCAACAGAAAATCAAACTCTGTCAGACCTGCTCTGTCAATCTCGTGTCTTGCAGCTCAAGTTGATAAGTGCACTGCTGAATTGATTAACTCTGCCTACATATTGGATGCACTGATGCTGTTTTTTATTTTTTACCACAGTTGCCCTCTGTGTTTTTTTATTTATTTTTTATTTATTTTCATTTATTCACAGTCTCATGTTTTAGAGATTCCTGTGGTCCATGTGTCTTGATGTTTGATTCATGTTCCCCACTGACTGAATTGAACAATATATCTTTGACTGATTTCTTTTTCATTTGTAAACGTTTCTTGGTGATTTAACCAAATTAGACAAATAATATTGGAAATCAGTTTTTTTTATTCTCACTGTCATCTTCTATCAGATATTTCTGCACATCTCTTGTCCTTTGTACTTCATTTGCTTGATTTACATGTTTTGTTGTAAGTTGAGAAACGCAAAAGACATTACATTTGCCTTTATTTAATTTCAAGTCAAAAATGAGTTAAATACAGAGTTTAATGAAATATATTAATGTATTTGTTTGTTTCATGTGTTTATTTTTTTTGTGTGTGTATACGTGTGTGTGTGTGTGTGTGTATGTGTCTGTGTATTTGTGTGTGGTGCCCCCAGGTGCAGAACAGAGGGATGTAATGACGGGATCGGAAGGTAACAACAGCATCTCAGATGTGGTCAAGCAGCCAGCCTTCATTGCTGGCCTGGGAGGGGCCTGCTGGATTGTCCTCATGGGCTTCAGTGCCTGGCTGTACTGGAGGAGGAAAAAAAGGAAGGGACTCAGCAACTATGCAGGTAAAAAATCAATTTACATGGTTCTGCATCAACACAGAATCTCAAAGCCCAGTAAGTCTATCTCTCCAATGAAAACTGATGTCAGCACAGATGCGATTCCATTTGAGCTGGCTAAAATACAGAACAAAAGAAATATATGCAGCACAGATGGAAATAGGCCCTATTTACTTTAATTCACTGTGCACTGATGTGCATCAACTGTGCTGAGTTTCATCAGCATCGCACCTCAACACTCTAATACATTCATTCGAGATAAGTAATTTAACATCCCCTTCCATTATCAGACCATGGCTGGTGTTGTTTGCACATTAACACAAGGCACGTCTAGGTTTAGGTATGAAATATTATTTTATCCCTCTGTGAGTCAAGCATATAGCTGTGTGCCATTATCATAATGTGTATTGCAGCTTTCATTGTGGTGACTTGGGGAGAGACCGCAGTGATTTCCTAATTCAATGGGGATTTACATGATTGAGTGCTGCTGCTCTGATCCTTTCTCTCAAAACAAATTGAGGAGTTTAATTCCAAAACATCACATTTCCATTTTAGAGAGAAAAAAAAACAACTATTGACATTTTTTCATGGATGAGTAAGAGTCTTAAATATTGTCAGAGTTCTTTTTTTTTAATGTTTTCTATTTTACTTTACACTGCAAAGTTAACCACTAGCTTAATTAAATATTTGATTGCGACATTAATTACTTTTGTTTGAGGTTTTCACATTTGTCAGATAATATTATTTTAGAATATACCTCTTTTTCCTTTTTCCTCTTTAAATCAGCTGTCATGCACCAATTTGTATTTGGGAATATGGATAAATAATATGATGATGGTGCAGATGCCTCAGGGCAATATGGGTCAAATGAGTCACCTTCATCTGAACTTTACCCCTAAGGACAATCAGTGTAATTCAGGAAAATGCTGAAATGCAGCAGTTAGATGCATCATCCCCCAAGTATCATTAAAATTTGATCCGTGCTGACATGCCACCAGTGACAGATGAACAAACAAAGTAAAGACGAAATGACCCAATCCATATTTTCACACCTAGCCATGATTTTATGATGAGATGTAGATTATGATGACGATCATGTACTTATGATTTCAGGCACGTTATTTGCCTTTTAATGTGACCACTCTCCCTGTTTTATTGAATTGCAGTTCAGTCCTTCACCTTTACTCGAGCAGGTATGACCTTACGTTGTGCATTATACATTAAAATATCACAGTAATTTAGCTGCCTACATTCTTGACAGCAGTAATATATCATTCATTCAAATTGATGGTGGTGCCGTACATTTTCAGACAAAATAATTGCAGTTTAATTCTTATTATTTCTCTCTGTCCTCTCTCTTTCCTCCACAAGTTACATTCCAAAGAGACAGAGGTCTGATCAGAAATGGAAGGTAAGAATTTAAATTAACTTATGAAAAAAAAAGAAGAAACCTAGAACTAGAGCTTTCCAACTGACATTTATGTACCACACAGTGTAGTCAGTCTGCCTTCTCAATGACAAGAGCCCATTGTAATACCTGAAATGAGGACTTCTTTCATGATGAATAGAATTTGCATACATGTTCCAATATTCCCCAAGCTTTCTCATATCAGCGTATTATTTGCACTGATGTATACTTGATGAAATCATTAATCACTCCTTTGAAGTGAGTGCGGCCAATTAATGCAGGTGGGCCACTGTTGTGTTCACTGGCTCTCTCTCAGTTCATCTAAGGTTGCTGGCAGAGAGAGAGGTCATGGGAGGGGAGGGGAGAGGTGATGAATGTGGCTGTTTCAAACGCTTGGCATACAGTACACATTGCTGGGTGGTATGTGGGGATGGAACAACAAGATGTTGGACCTTGAGACCCCACTCAGTGACCATGAGCGTTTCCTTTCTGCTCAAAATGCCCAAAACGAAGCCTATCTTTGTGTCCGCTGGATATCAAAGTGGCCTGAAACAACAAGAGAAGGAGACAAATTAGCTTTGCAGAACAGGAAAGAATGAAGGCACTCTTCTGTTTTTTTATTCCTCCCTCTTCCCTCTTTCATTTTTGTCACACCTAAGCAAGCAGATAAGCCCAGAGCCAGAACAAATGTTGCAAATAATGGACTAAAAATAAACCATTTCTTTCTGAGCCATTTTATGTGTTTCCCCGCAGTGTATACACACATATGTGTCATTTTATTGGTGTTGGCTTGTGTTTCTAAGTAAATATATGTAAATGTATGTATATGCTTGTGTATTCTAAAATGGAAATTATTGACGTAATTGTTTGAACACCTTTGAGCCATCACCAAGTCAGCTGTGAACAATTCCCTTGGCATTTGGTGAATCAGGCACAGTAGAAAATGCACTGTGTGGTAGCACATTAAGTAAACATATGCGAGCAGGATGCATGAGGCAAGTGGATGTTTTGCCATTTTTACAGCAGCTGATACGAAGTGGTTGTAAATTGTCTTTTTTTTTTTCCTCCTGAATTGCCGCCCACAACTTCCCTACTTTGAAGTCAAAGCCTGTATTCATGACTGCTGTATTTCACTGAGACAAAATGACACGGTAGCTTTCCTAAACCACCTAATGGGCTTTTGCTGTCTCTGTTGCCATGGAGACAGTGCAGCAGTGAAGCTGCTCTGCCAGAGGCTGTCCATGATTCTCAATTTAAAATGTAAATTTCTGTTGTGCTAAGGCTCTAAAGTGGATTTAGTGTGTATTTAGGCCTGCCTTGTTTCTCCGGGGAGAGTTAGGGGTGGTGGAGTTAAGGGGGAGGCAGAAGTCTGATTTATAGACTTGCCATTTTATGTCTCTCTGTTGTTTATTGTCGCCTGTGCACTGCTCCACAGGCAAAAATATGCTGAATGAGTTTTCACATCAATTTGTTGTTGATGCAGCAAGAAAAAAATGAGCAGTACGAGTGTTATGATGCAGGGTGGATATTTAACTATGTCACTGTTTTTGTGTCTTCCTCCCCCTTTCCTCTCTTTGTCTCTCTACAAACATCCTCTCTCAGCCGTCCGGGGCTGTTGAAATCGGGTGATCCAGGCCTTCCCTGGTTGGCTGACTCCTGGCCCTCCACAAGCCTCCCAGCTAATGGGGGCCTAGGGAGTCCGAAGGGTGGCAACAACTTTGGCCGAGGAGGTAAGAATCATAAACAGGCTTGGGTGGTGGAAAATACACTTTTAGCAATGCCTGGTCCGACAGTTTTGATGTTCATCCTTTGGGAAGCGCAGTGACAGGACATCACACATAAGCACGCACACACAAACAAACATGCACAGAAATTAAAAAAGCCTTTGAGGGCGATACTTCACTAATTTGATTTGACAAGCCTGATATTTGGCTTAAATGTGCAGTGTTTAAATATATTTTTCTTTTAATGTCATTTTTCCTCATGCCCTGCCATTGTGCATCTTGTGAGGTTGTATGGGTTTGATAGTTCAGGTTTAAGGGTTTACACTGTGTATTTGTGTGTTTGCGTGTTCTCTAAGCTCATTGGAACCCTGGTGAGCTGCAGGCCCTATGTGTGCAAGACAGTAGAGCTGAAGGTTAGCACTGTTTGAGTATCCCTCTTGTGAACACTCCACCAGTCTCCCACAGCGTGTTGCATGCTAATTATGGTTGTAGATAATCACTTTCATTTATATCAAGTCCATTTGAGACCTGTATTTAACTAATACAGAGTGCCAGAGCAGCAGGGAGTGTTAATGACCTTAAAGATCGTTAACTTCATGTCAACTTATCTCTCCATGATCCTTTTTCCCTTTGCCTCCCCGCTCTGTCACCATCCTCCTTTGTCTCAGATGTTTTACCATCCGCTGCGGTGGAGAAGACGGGCACCATGCTGTCTGATGGTGCCATCTACAGCAGTATTGACTTCATGGGGAAGGCAGGTTACAACAGCCCAGCGCGAGGCAGTCAGCCCACCCCCTACGCCACCACTCAGATACTCCAGTCCAACAGCTTCCATGAGCTGGCTGTGGACAGGCCAGATCCCCGCTGGAAGGCTTCTCTCCAAGCCCAGCAGGAAATGGCAAACCTGGGCTACTCGCTAACTGACAGATGCCCTGGCAGTGGTACGAGCCATGATGAAATGTGCAAGATAGAGCTAAATGCTTTGGGGTTTGTGTGTGTGTGTGTGTGTGTGTGTGTGTGTGTGTGTGTGTGTGTGTGTGTGTGTGTGTGTGTGTGTGTGTGTGTGTGTGTGTGATATTTGCATGTGTGTGTATTTTTTTTTCTCGGTGAACTGCATCAGTAAAACATCAACATTTTGTGATAAAGTGACAAGTTGTAGTTTTTTGTAGCACTAGCAAAGGAGTTGTAAACTGAACCAGGGAAAGAGCCAGGGGATTCATTTCAGAAGTGTGGGGGACAAAAAGTGTGTGTGGTGGTAGATAAATCGAAGACTCACTTTTGTGAAGTAACTATCGCTTGCTTGCACAACAGGGTGGCTAATCTCTAATTTCAAACACAAAGCAGCTAACTAGTGCTTGTTGGATTAGATACACACTATTTTGTTCACTTCTCCAAACCTATGAAGGTCTATCTGCAGTCTTGTAGACCTACATGACACACCCAACTTATGGCACGCCCACTTTACTGCTGCTGCACACCCCCCCCCCCCCCCCCCCCCCCCCCCCCCCCGACCCCTAACCATCTCATTGCTCATGCCTAACCCTAACCAAGTGGGTGTGTCGTGTAGATACAGCAAGTACACAAATAGACCAACTTGAAGATACAAGTTATCAAAAAGCAGGTAACAAAAATGATCCTGTTCTTGTGTTGTAAGCAGCCAAAACCATATTCAGTGATAAATTATAATAAAATTTTGGGAGCACCTCGATTGGCTTTACTCAAAAAAAGAAATGTTTTGGACCTGTCATTTCAGTGTGATATCAGAAATTAACTAACCGCCCATGGGTGTAAGAATCCAATTAAGAAAACAGAAAACTGATTAAACAGTGATTTAATTTGCAAAATATTCTTCCCATTTTATTTTTGCCTGCTTTATTTTCCCTAATGTCTTACAGTGGACAGGAATGATTGAAACTTCTTTTTACCCAATATATCTTGCAATCGTGGGGCATTTGCAGGGATAAAGTGAATCTCAACTTGAAAAGATTATGGCAGGAGGGTAAAGTATGGGGGCCAATGGCCCCTAAGCCCCTACTTCCAGCACCCTTGGAAAGAGCAAAGTGGATAGGAGGGAATTTATTTACATATTCACTGAAAACAGACCCTAAGGATAATGTTCTTAATTACTCTTCTATCTTCATCACAATTCTACCCTGGGAGTTTATCTAGCCCAGAAATGTCACACAATCATGACGCATTTCTTTGGGTTAACTTGATTAGTGATGGCGGAAAATCCTTCAGTGTTCCGAGTTATTTATGCAGTGTTCATACATTTAGTATAGTCACGGAGGCATTTTCTGTCTGTACTTTTGTACTTTTGCACAATAGGCTGTGCGCTCAGCTAAATGTCAGGCTTACCAGAGATAAAGTGGAGCAAGTGGGGAAGCAGTATGGAAGCAACTTAAAGTGGGTCGCCGCAGGTTTTGATGCCTCTTTAAGAAATGTCAACATTTAGAAAAAGTCCTAATTCGCTGTCAGCACACAAAAAAGAGAAATAATGAACACTGGGTGGGAGACAGGTTTGAAAACGTGCAGATAGCAGAGAATGATAGAAGATAGCTTTCAAGGCAGCTGATGTATGTGTGTGTGAATGAAATGTAGCATTTATTTGTGTGTGTGTGTGTGTGTGTCCAGGGATTTCTTAGCATTGTGTAGAGAACACTAAACTTCCTTCCCTCTTTGCCTACCCTCAGGTACAAAGGTTGGGAAGAAAAAGAAGGTGAAGGGTGGAACAAAGACCTCTAAATCTAATGGGACATGTTGGGCGAACATGCCCCTGCCTCCACCACCCATGCACCCTCTCCCTGGTACTGAGGTTGACCTTGACCATTACCCCCAGGAAAACCACGGAGGGTAAGATGCATTCATATCTCATCAATCTCTTCATGTGGAACAGATGCACACAAACACAAAAACACATTGACGCAAAGAAACACATGGAAACACAGAGGTCACGATATCCTGCACCTGTGGCCTGTGTGTGTGTGTGTGTGTGTGTGTGTGTGTGTGTGTGTGTGTGTGTGTGTGTGTGTGTGTTTCCCATCAGGGAGTTTGGACAAGAGCTTCACACAATAAGAATATAGACCTCTAGCTGCCTCTAGCTTATATAAAAAACTAACAAAACTAGAGCTGCTATACATATTTGACTTTCTAATGAAAAAATGTAAACAATTATTAAAATGTATATACATTTACAGTACAATCCATATAGGATCAGAGCAGATTATCTTAAAATAGTAGTGATGTCAAAATGATTTAACATAAGTATGCAATCAATCTGTTTGGCTAAGTCAATGTGGTGATTAACAAGGAAACATTTCGTCCACATGCTAGATACGACAGCAACAGTTGGGCTCCACCCATGTCTGTCCAGACCTACCGCCACCAGAATTTGGACAACGAGGTAGAAGAGGAGAGAGGTCCCACTCCCCCCCTGAGAGGAAGATCATCCTCGCCGGCAGCAGCGGCAGCAGCTCCTTTCAGCCAGCCCTCATCCTCCTCTCTCGGCTCTGCCCACCACGAGGAAATGCAATCCATTTTGCAGGCCCACTTGGATGAGCTGACCAGAGCTTACCAGTATGAGGTAGCCAAGCAGGCATGGTAAGGAGCTCCAGTTAACTGCATTTCTGAGACCACCTTCCTTCCATCATTTTCTGGTTAATTTAATTTGAAAGCGTTATTCTGGGAGCGTTTATCGCAATTTTGTTGAGATTCATTCACTCCACGTAGTAGGATAGATACCTGTAATTTCATTCTGTTGATAGTTTGCATATCAATGGCCAATATTTGAGTGTCTTATATTGCTGCTATTTACATGTGTCAGCCCGAAGCTGCCATCCGTGTTCCTTGCGAGCGATAATAAAACAGTTCTCCATTGATTACACCTTTGATGGAGCATTGGAAAACTTGACAAGTCAGTGGCAACACGTGTTGGAGGGTAATGACTGGGTTTAGTCTAACATGCTGTTCTGACATCAGTAAATAGAGTTGGTAATTATGCATGCATCTCCTCTACGGCGGGATGTGAGCCATCGTGGAGGACAGCTGTGGGGGAGATAACAGGCATGTTGGTGACAGCCCTGCCCATCCAGATATCCTTTATCCAGTCCAATTACAACTCCATTGTGTTAGCACAACGCGCACCAGCACTGAGAAAGTAATCAGTGAAATCATGGCAGGCATTCATAGTCCTCACACATTCCATCTCCGCCTTTTTGAATATGTGCTAATTCTGTATTCTAAAGCTTGTTTTGCTTTTTTTCCCTTCTTGCATTGCTTTTTAAAAAAATAATATTTTGATCATTAATATGCAGTATTTCCCCACAATTAATTAGGCACATGAAGAGCAGCCCAAGCGTGTCCAACACCCCTATCCCTCCAATGGACTTCATGTCCAACACACTGGGCTCTGATTTGGGAGGCACACTCCTCTCTGAAGATGATGAGGATGAGGAGGATGAAAGATACGCTGTGGTGTCAAAGAATTTGTGCGGCTTTGAATACACTCCCGGTCACAGCATGGATAACCTTGAGAGCTCAGGTATGTTTGACTAAGTCCAAACTAATTTTACTGAAGTTATTATTGCTTTTAAATGAGTAAACTACCATGTTTGGCAGTAAGAAGGCTGACTCCTCACAACATCAGTTCTGCTGTATAAAATGAATATGGATAAATAATAATGTCATAAATAACATGATATGGGCATGTATAATGTATGAATATATATCAATAACAATTTCAACTATATCAAATAAATCAGAAATGTAGAAAAGTGTTATATAGGTACATTTTTCAATAAAATATAATGCTGTTTTAAAATGATAGCTCCCATTATCACTAAGAAATAGGAATAACACACATTAGGAACAATATACACAAATTCTGTAAGAATGTTACAATTGTATCAGACATTTCACATGCATGTACTTCATGTAAATAATATTTTCTATTTACATAGCACCTTTCATACAACCCATACATAGCAGGCAAACACAAAAGCATACCCAGGTTTTCCCCTCCTGTATACAGACTGCAGCACCTCAGCCCAATATACCAAGGAATTATGTTCATATTGGAAGATATTGCAGTACATGATTTAATCCTGTGACAATGTTCAGTGCCAGTGCAGAAAGAAGTGTGTTGCCTTTGTAGCAAGCGAAAAATTAATGTGTGGACATCCAGCTGGTGGATGAAATAGTGTCTGGCTGTAATATGACTCTAATCTACAGTAGTTTGCCTTGTAGATATTATAGGAATGAAGAAAAAGAAAGAAAAAACAAACAAACAATGACACTGATTGGTTCAAAAACGTGACCTTTTAACACATTCCAGGGTTTTGCAGAATCGTCCAATATCAACCTCCTGTCTGCCAATAAAATAGGGTTTGGGCCACTGAGGCAGAAAACACTGTGGTCTTTAGGCTGGCTGAACTATCACTTATGGACACACTGAATAGAACAAAGATCAGAGCATACAATAGCCTATTTGATTACACAAACATACACACACACACACACACAAACACACACATATATACATAGGATATCACACATTAGATCAGAATGTTTATCTAGCCAACAGGGGCAGTGATTGACACTCACCGGGGATGTAGAACTCATAGATGATGTCAAGTTAAACAGTTTCACAGGCTGACAAATGAACATAATTCAGATTCAAATCATACACTTTTGACACTGTAAATATTCTTTGTTCAAGAGATATTCCGACAGCCTGTTAAAATTACTCGAAGTCATTCTCAATAGACATCAAAACCATAAAATAAGCTACTTTAAAAACTTAAGTAGGGCTCTATTGAAATGCTTACACTCACATGACTAACATTTAAGATTTGATGCATTTATAAATAGGGTTCTGTCTGAAAGAGTTTCTTTAGAGGGGAAACTTGAAGGCGTCTCCCACAGGGACTGAATTGTACCATTTTTAGACTCCATTGTTTGACAGGTTAAGAGATTGACTTGTACGTTGAGAATATGTATTTTAAACACTTTTAATACCCCAAGGTAGAGCAAAACAGAGGTCAGTGTGACTAAAAATATATACAACCATTAGCAATGCAAACATATTGTCATTTTTCATTAAGCTGTCACATATTACCTTTGTATTAGAAGTGCGTTCAGGCAGATTGAGGTAATGTCTTCAGTCCAGTGAATCAAAACATGAACAAAGCCAACATGGTGGCAGTTTTTCCACAAGGGGAACCACATTGCAATTGTGTCTTAAATGCTTTAAAAGGCACACTTCACTGAGTTAATAAATACTTACATGATGCCTGATTTGGATTGGGTTTCTAATCAAATGGAATACACTGTTTGAACTCTCATAGTTCTGATTGCTTAAATTGTTTCAATTATTGTGAAAGCATTCAGAGACATTGTTCACTCAATCCTTTCACAACAACTAAATATAACTCTATTTAGATGACGTTCTTGACTAGTGGTTCAGGTTGTGTGAGCTTTGAATTGTTTCAGATGTACAGTTGTTCATTTCCATAAATATAAATCTGTGGAAACATTGTGTGAATCATCTGTAAGCCTCCTTTTAAGACATCACATGTGAGGAGTATGTAATACTGGCTTGGCACAAAATCCAGTAATTAATCAGATCTTTTAGTGTGGTTGATTTCAACGTTATCACTATTTCCACTTTTTCTGCAGCAGGCACATCCGACTAATTACTTTGTACATCCACATCACACTTTAGTGTCTGGCTTGACCCACTGCATGTGAGCCAAAGACTACTTGTTCAAGCCCACTTAGTCAAATCTTTATCTTCATCACTGTCTTCCTCCTGCCAATTGTAGGTAAAAGCTCCCAGCAGCGTCGCTCAGGCAGCTCTGGCGCAGCAGATCGTGGTGCGCAGGGGACACATAGTCTTGGCCACAAGAGGGCACCGCTGACTGGTCTCAAACCACAGACAGACAAGGTTGGGACTCTACCCAGACGAAAAGACACCAACACAGATGGTAAGTTAAGTCTTTTAGACTCTCAGCCATTATTTGTGAGAAAATCCTCTCCTATAGTAAATTTCACAAGAAGTGCCTCTATCATAATGCCTCATTTATATCACTTGCCAAATACCCTCATCTACCATCCACTCTACAGCCCACACACCGGCCGTTAAGTCTCTGCACAGCGTGGGCTCCCGCATGCACAGCTCGTGGGCAGCTGCAGCTTCAGACCCCTCCGAGGAGTGCATGGTGACCGTGTCGACGCTGGAGCGGCAGCATATGGCTTCCTGGAGCGGCACAACAACATCCAACAGGGCCACCCTGAGTAGGGGTTCCCACAAGAGACCTGGCACAGATCCCTCCCACAACGGGCATCCTCCCACCAACAGCACAGAGAAAAGGGATCACTGTAAGTGTCTATGCCCATGAGAATGAGTCTGGATGTTCATTACACATAATGGATGCAACCTAATGTAGCTGCAGAAAGCAATATTTTGTAGGTTTTACTGAATGTTTCCTTCATATTTTTATGAATCCTTAATCCCCTAATAAATATTTTTTTATTTACCCAGATTAATGTTTCTGTCATAAATCAGAAATAACGCAGCATACAAATAAAAGCATATAGCGACAGCATGTGTAACTATCATGTCCATATCCAAACTGGTACTGTAAAATAAAAATACAGATATTCAATGCCACTCAGATTCAACATTGTTTTGTTGTGTCTACCTCTCTTTCAGAGTCTTTGTGAATCATCTTTCCCCACAGTTGCTGCCTGTCCCAGGACACCTTGTTTATAAGCGCTATGAGATTTTGTCTCTGTGAGTGACACAGAATGATGTTTGGAAGATAGAGAGGCAACCGAATGAAGACAAAGAAACAAAGTGCGAGATAAAAATGCAGAGCTGTAAATGTCATGTACAGACACAGACACTAGTCTCACAGTGTTATTTTCATCCCCCTCTTCAAAAGAGTAAACAGTATGTTATATGTCCGCTTCTATTTTCTGTCACTTGGTGTACAACAATTCACACAGAGGAGATGAAGAAGAAAAAACACAACAAAATGACTAATATGAAAATGGACTTGCATAATTTGTAAATATATTTTGTAATGTTTTTCTCTTTCTTTTGCTTTGCTATGCAAGCCAAACCTAATGTTGTCTCTTTTGTGATTTATTACTGTGAATCATTTTTCATTGATGCTCAAACTGTTAGCTTATTTTGATGAAGCTACTGTATTGTTGTACTTTGCACAGAGCGTTTTGGTGAAAATAAGCACAAACCTGTTGTCAGCTAAGCTGAGGAGGAGAATCATTATGGCAAAGAGGGATGTCTATGTTACACAGAACCTCAACAGAAGATATATACATGGCTGTGCTGTAATTGTTTTGAGAAATACCCATATATTGAGAGTTACCAGGAAAAAACACAGGTATATACTTGGAAATAATATGCCAAAATCACAAACTGTGTTTCATACTGCTTGCTGGGAATTCTATTATGCATTATAGTAAAAATGGTTCTCAACAAATGGATACCAGAACAATTTGTATGGTAACATAGCAACACATCAGTTGTGATATCCAAAGCAAAGACACATGAAAATAGGTAGAGTACGTGTCACTTCTCTGCCATTCCCAAAAAGAGTATGTTAATAAATATATATATAGATATATTTGTTTTGGTAATTCTTTTCCAATTGCATACAGTGGTATGATGATAGTGCAATATTCAAAGGACAATATGACAGTAAAGGGAAATGGAAAAATGGAAGTGAGTCAATGGAGGCCACAGGCCATGAATTACCTTTTTGGGATGGTATAATGTCCTGATGTCACCTGAAGACAAAGGAGATGCAGGGTTTAGTTACAACTGTATGTGATGTTAAACATCAAAGAAATTTTTACTAGATTTGTAGTACACTGTTGAATGGTTATGGATTTACACTATCATCTTACAAAGATGTATAGACTTGAACGACTGCCAAATTTGAGGATCTTTTGGAAACTTTTTTCAGTTTTAAAATGCAGCCAAATTAGAATTTTCTGCCAATGAGATTCACAATGTGATGTATTTACAGTTGATTTGATGGTTTTGTTCTGATCATCGTTCTGGTAAAGGCTCTCCCTTTGAAGAATCTTAACCTGCCAGATTGGTTTGCCCTCAGGAATAACACAGCCACATACAGTAGGGCAGTTTTTCAATCCTTTGATGCAAAAATAAAATGTGTATGTGAAAATGAACCAGATTTGTCCTTACAGTGCCTTTGAGTCTGTAATGCTGTTGCATATTACCCACTTATGTTCATTTTGGTAGTTTTGAATTTCCTTGGACACATTTGTCGAGCTAATCTAATGTAGATCACATCACTGTATTTCACATATAGACTTTTTTAATATTGGACATGGTTTTAATCATATTTGGGGTTTTTTACTTTCCATTTACAGCCACTTATAGTGGCTTTTAATGTTAGTTAATCAATGAAATGAGGTCAACTACACACATTGTCACCTGTGCTCAAATCTCTCTTATTCAAACCATCCAGGGATTCTGTTGTATCAATTAGTGTTATAGACAGCCATCAGAAATATATGGACCAACGACAATATGAATATTCATTTAAAAATCCAGCTGATGCAGGTGCCAATAAATTAAATGAGGGATTATTTTTGATTTCATTGAGCTTTCTTGAGCTCAAAAACAGCTTATGAAATCTTTAATATTCAAATAGCACTCCATATGGCTAACAAATGTGACTGCTTTATTAAAAAGATGTCTCCACATAGTCACATTGTAAAGGCAATGCTTTGATTTGCTGCGCAAATATTCAGTGGTGTCTTGAAATTCTTATTTTGTCTTAACTATAGCTATCTCAGAGGGGCAAGGAAAGACCGAAAGTCATTCTGTTTTCTCTGGACCACCATGACAGCTGCGTGTTACATGGAGATAACTTTGCTGTGGGTAGGATAGCTCCAGGCGATGGTGCAGTAAGTGCTATTGTGCAGTGTGGGACAGCCTGTCAATATTTGTATCTTTAGACTGATAAACAGGGATTAGGAGTGGCTGCAGTCATTGTGCAGACATCGGGGCACCATGTGAGATCCACCATTTAAGCTTAAAATCCAGCTAGTTTTGGTTTCCAGAAGTGATATGAGGACAGATGAATTGGCATTGTGTTGTCAATTCTATACTGACTTTGAGACAACTCACCCCACACACTCTCCCCCCACCAAATGTTGTATAGGCTCTTTCTTATTTACTCGTCTTGTAATACATGTGAATTTAATGGAAGAAGAGAAATGCATAGCCAAGCCCACAGAGCCCAATTATAAGGCTCTGTCTGCAATGACATAGCTACAGTCCTGCTTCATATAGATTTAGCTCAATATACTGGCCTTTGGGTGGTGTGGCCCATTGTGGGGTTTTGTGGTTTTGGTTTGATGAAAATGAGTTATTTATTGCTGAGATACTTTTTCAGCCCCAAGGAGAGCAATTTGGCCACAAACTGCTTCACTTCTTTGGCCAGTGTTATATAAGAAAAGAAAACTTCTGTGATGGAGGCCCATTTTCTTGGAAAGTACTGGTATTAATAACAACAGTAAAGCACAGAGGATCCATATTAATACAATCAGTCATTTGAATAATTGAGATAATGCGACAAAGTGATTTCTTTTCATCGTCTGTAAGTAATCTGACTGAAAATTAAAAGTAAGATAGTTCTTGGAGCTAAGATTCTTGTTTTTACCTTTTCAGCCTTACTGTAACATTCATGCTGTGTCTTTAAACGTGCAGAACCTAGGCTAGCCAGGTCAGTAAAACTAGAGCTGTTCTGTAGACAGTAGATGATCTGAATGGGCATTAGGGGGTATGCCATCCCACTTGTTAGAAAATGATCAAAATGGATCCCCCTTGTTGACCTGCCAACCCCTCCTCTCCATACCTTAGTAGCAGAGAGTGCAGGGGCAGAAGGGTTGTTGGGTTGAATACCTTTGTCTGGTCTGCCTGACTCTTTGATCCATATCTGAGGTTTGTGCAACTTAAAGTCTATGACCACATGGTTGGGGTCATAGAATCAAATATCGACGGTGTCATGTATTGATAAATCCATGGTACTGTCCAAAGAGCAGACAATTTGTAATTGCACACTTTTCTCTCAGTCCGGCCCTTCCGTCAGTTTCATCTTGGATCTATAATATTCTCTAGACTATGTACTAAAAGTATTCAATTCTATACTTTATTGTAGCCTATAAAACTGGTGTCACCTTCATGATCAAAGTTACAAGTAGAAATGTGTAGTCATGGAAGAACGAGAGGATCGTAGAGACATACCTATAATATTACCATAATATTCAGTAGCATCTGTGCCGTTGAAAATACACCCCCAGACCAAGCCACCTCTGTAACAAATATTTTCAGGAAGTCATGACTGCAGATGTACTTTTTACTTTAAATGTGTGATGTAAGCTGAGAGTGAAGCAGGTAGTGAGACTGGGGAAATGAACCTGCACCTCCGTCAACTACAACAGTTGCATCATTCAAGGTAAAGTTTATAAAACTATGTTAAACTACAATCAAAACTATGGTTTCTTCATTAAAATGCCCCCCACCCCTCACCCCTCACCCCTCACCCCTCACCCACCCTTTACCGTCTGTAGATCACCCTAATCTTTTATACCTGTTTAAGTGAAGCGAAAAAACTTGTTTCATATTTGAGGATACTTTGTAATTTTGCAATGTTGTCCATTTATTTCTCACTCATAACAAAAGATATATCCAGCTAGGAGATGAGTTCCATCATCTCTTCCTAATTCCTATGACAAATAAGAAATAACACACTTAGAAAATTGCATAACTCATTTAATTTCAAATCACATCATTCATTCAAACTTAGTGTTTTCGCATTGTGCAGTGCATTTGCCACCTCAAAATAGCCAGATGAAGACATTAAAATGAAAGTAATTTGTAAGGAAAGGCTTTCTGAATGTGGATGCAAAAAATGAACAAATTAAAAGAATACTCTGTGTACTCTTAAGAATAATAAATTAATAAATAATAAATTAATAAATTAAGAATAATAATGATGTCTTCACAGTGCTTGATTTAGCTCATTTTTCATTCAGCCCACCCCCTGGCCCCTTTTAGCAAGTTTTGGGACAATCCCCCACCCTTTCCCATTTTTGACTTTTTCCGACACTACGGGTCCTGTTGCTTTTTACAGTTTTTGCCCGATTTGCCCCGATCCTTCACAATTTTCATACAATAAAATCTACCTCCCACAAATCAAACAGTAGACATTTATTCAAGTAATAACAAGATGTAAAAAAAAAAAAAAAAAAAAATATTTACATACATATTTACATACTGGATATTAATGTTTGTTGTGCTTCCACTCCACCGCAGAGCTAATTTTAGACATGAGAAATGTGACCATCATATATTTTCAAAGGAAATATACAAGTTCCACAGTATATTTTGAAGCTTATGAATTGCAAAGTAGGTTGTTAAAATATAAGGCTCAGGCAATAGCAGTGACTTGACCACATGCATTCTACTGAATCATTAACACTAGTGGCCAGGCTTGACATGCTTTAAATAAAATATTTATATATATATATATGCATGAAGTGCTATGATATCTTATTTTGCAAATATTCATCAGAGTCAATTTAGAGGAAGCAGACAGGGAACCATTCAATTTTTTGTCCTTTTTCCTTTTCTTTTTTTTTTTTTGCATCTGCAGATCCTTAGTCCTGCATGAGCCGCATCATTTCATAAAATTTTCCCAATATGTGATGGACAACCTTTTCAATCTGATTATATGTAACCTTGCCTTGAAAGGCTGATTTGTGACTCATGACATTTGGCTAATTGCAACATTCAGACAGCGTGGTGGTTTACATGCACCCCACCTGAGACTGCAGATCCAGCTCTGTGGCTCAGCTACCCTGAGGGTAAGCTAAAGGCCATGGTCTCTTGGCCTTTAGCTCCCTTAGTGACCAATTTATTTTCATCCTGTTCACCCTGATGGTTCATCAGCTTCTTTTATGTTGCCACTTCACATGGCGCCACTGATATGAAGTGGCGAGGCCTCTCCTGGAGGTCTCTGACAGAAGGCTTTAAAGTACAGGCAGGACGTCAACATGCCGGTTTTTGTCTATACACTCTTTTGTTGACTTATTCAGACACAGTCTCCAGTTTTCAGCTGAGACATGCTGTAAATGTTTTAATCTTGGAAGCCATCTCCAGTAGTTGTAAGTTCCCCTGGAGAGTGGATTATTTGAAGTTATTTCTGGTGAGGACAGCTTGTTTCTGCACTATTGTCCATATAGCTTTTTTTTTCACTTAAAAAATCTTTGACTTACACTGGTTGACTTACACTTTGTCTTCTGATGTTGCCATGGGAATGCTATCAAACCAATCAGAAAACAAGTAAAATAACAGCTAGAGCATTTACTACATGTGGCTAGTTTATAAAAAGGTTTCAAATTGAATTCAAACTCTATTAATCTTAGACAACAACATCCCGTCGGCCATGTTTTATTTAAAAGTCCTCCTGCACTCAAAATGTGTTTTTCTTCTTGTTCCTTCACTTGGATGTTTGAGCTTCACTGTACAGAATGATGTATGTGCAAAGTGTGACACTAGAAAGCCTTCATATGCTGAAGGGGGAATGTTTCTCTGTACTCATCTTAAGACCTTAAGAGTTTAACAAGTTCAGTATTTTCTACATGGTGTGCAGAGCAGACTTTTCAGTTTGTTCAATATAGTACTTAGACAAGTATGATTTGGAAACTTGAAACTTGAAACCTCAAACACATATACTGAGAGTGGGAAGCAGTATTTACATTTTTTAAATGAAAAATATTTACATATTGACAATAGATTTTTCAGTGAGGAAAAAGAGTTGCTGTAATTTTGAGAATTTTTACTAAGGTAACACAAAATATTACTCAAAGCAGATTATGTAAATATGCACCATGGTGAGGGTCTTTAGATGTGGTGAAAACTCTTATTACATATAACATAGAAAAACCACACACTAAGAGTTATAGTGGGGGGTTTTAAGTAGTAACCTTAAATTAAGATAGCATTTTTTTAAATTTCTCATCGTGCTAGACAATCTCACTTCATGATCTTTGTCAGCATGTCAGCATGTGTGCACTCAAAGTTACATATGCCCCCCCACCACCCCCACCCCCACCCCCACCTGTTCCGATGCCAGATGATGTCATGGTATCATCCTCTTTGCCCTGAGTGAAGCTTTTGACAATTTAGCATTCCCTTCTCATCTGCCACAGTAAGTCTTCTCTTGGTACTGTAAGACATATTCTCCCATGGTTTGCAGTCAACTTTTATAGTGACAGACAGTGATATATCTCCATAAACAAATTAGAATTTACCACTGCTGCTGCAAGCTCCACCTCACCACCACATTGATTATCTCTGACACCTCCTAATTCCTCACCAACTGCCTGCTTTAAAAGAAAGTAATCTTCCTCAAACATAACGGCAATAAATCTGAAATCATAAATTTGCACTCCATCACCCCCCATCCCTCTTAACTTCTCACTCAACACCTGTGTCACCATCGCACCCCCTATAGTTCTCAACCTTGGCACCATCCTTGCCTCCGAGGATGTCATTGACACAGAAAAACACTGCCTCTCAGAGCTGAGAAATGTTGCCTATCTCTGTTTATTTCACTGCTGTGTATCTAATCAATGCCCTCATCACCTCCAAACTTCTTTCCTTCAACAGTGCCTTCTGCACATCCTCAGTAAACCTCATTATGTTGAACATCCTGTTGCCTGAATGATGGTGTGTACCTGTTCAAGAGACCATACTGTGCCAGTTCTGCAAAACCTCCAATAACTCACATTACAAATGCAGGGCTTCAACATTGTATGTGTTATATTGGGAGAAAATTGCACATCTACATACTGCAATTCAGTTGGTGAAACAGAGGAAACATTTTCATGCACAGCACAGTACTCAGCCATATGGTCTCCATAGATCTGTCCCCCTCCTAAAAAGTTACTCAGGGTTGACAGCCATCAGTATCACTATTTTTTTTTCTGTCAGCTTCTCTGCAATTCTGCCACATTTGCCCTAGTTGTCATGGCCTTTCTTTGTCAACAGATTGCAGAGAATCTGCTGGATAAACATGGTAAAATTGAAAATGAAACTTGGCAGCACACACATGCCTTTGCACACACACACACACACACACACCTACACACACACACACACAGTATCATATAAACTGAGGCAAACACTTGTGAATAACCTACTGTAGACAGTTGTCCTTGAAAAGGAAAAAAAGAAATAGATGGGATAAAGGCAGCTATTCATGGTGTTAAGAAGATGGTTGCAATTGATTGGTTGCAATCAAGTTATTGGAATAATTTCAAAAGATACTGAATGTATCTATGACTCAGGATGAAAAAGCATTAAAAAAATGGATATTCAGGTTCCCATTTAAGCAACGCTCACTCGCACTCTGTTCCACTTTGTTTTACGTAATCATCACCTCAAAGGCAACAGTGAAAAGTTGATACATTTTGAGGTTTGTTTTTTTTCTTTTTATAGAACAATCATATGTCAGTGAAGCTGACCGGAGTGGACATCACCTTCAACAGTTTTGGTTAAAATTATTCACCCGCCATTTAGTCCTAACAGTCACATCACTCCAGCTTGAAGTGCTAATTGGACAAAAAAAGGTGGATCACACTGTGTGGTAGCTGTTGACAGCTGTACAACTGCAAAGGAGGTCAGCCTTTTTGCACAAGTAGGACACACACACACACACACACACACACACACACACACACACACACACACACACACACACACAGATGATGCTATGACAGGTTTAATGGAAAATAAGCTTTGTGCCTCTCACCTATTGTAAATGGACAAACCTTATAAATGCAGCCTTTATATATGTATTATGAAAGGTAACAAAGTATCAGCAGTTGCACACAGAAATCATACGTGTCATCCAAATGTATAGTGCTTCCTTTGCTCATTGTGTCGGTGTCAAAGCAAATTCATTACATATAAAGATCATTTAAAGATCTGATAAAGAACAATAAGTAGTGGTTTAGAGATGAGTGCTTAGTTTAAATTGTAGAGGTATACAGTAACTAGCTTTCAAGTTTTTTCTTATTTTTTGTTCTATCATCAGAATAAATAAGGTGTGTTTTGGACATGAGCAGTTGGAGATCTTCAATGCACACTTCACTTGACTTCTCCGGTACTGTCACAAAGCAGCAGAGTGTGTAAGGTTAATGGACTGTTGAAAACAAGTTGTAGCCAAAACTACTATTGTGACAGAGTCATAGAATAAGTGAGTCATGTGGGTTGTTGTGGATCAGTGAGCCTACAGCAAGGTTTGTAAAATAAACCCTCTGATGTTAGTGATTCTAGGTGGAAAAGTGCAGAGTGGCCCTCCTCATTGCACTGAAGTTTTCTGTTGCTACATGATCTTTCAGGTCATGTTGTGCTCATATATAGAAGTTGGCATGAGGACATCATTGAAGAAATATGGCACTTCAAGGATAAGTACAACCCTGCTTGCAAGGTGAAGAGACTATTCTTCAATCTTTGATCCTCTTAACCTTAGCCATACAATATGTGTTCTGAAAGCCAAATTTCATCAAGATGGACAAAAGCCAAGTAGTAGTAGAGGAGCTATGGGCTGTAAGAGGGTTTAATTACTGAAAAAAGGCTTTAACTATTATCATTATCCCTTATAATTGGCTCTTGGTCTCTTACTAGGTCAGTTGACCTTCAGAAATGAGTCATATATAAGGAGATTTTATTCCCTGATAAATTTACATACACTGACACTCTCAAGTTAAACCTGCAATAACTCATTTTCTGGTCACTTGAGGGGAGTAGCAGATGTGAACACAATGACATAATATCACATTTTAAGCTGGAATGGAAAACTTGTTAGCATCAATTGCTTATTCACACATACAGCAGATATGTATACTGTAGCAACTTTAGCATTCATTTAGAGTTGTGTCCCTTTCCACTCAGTGAATATAAATCCATAATCTCTTTTCACTGTTTCAGTGTTTGAAAAAGACCTAACAACGTCTATCTTGTAGATCTGAGATTAAGGACTAAGTCGACATTTGATCAGGAAATCTGAGTCATCCCTGTGATCTGAATGTGATTTCCATCACAGTGTATGCAAAACTGTTTTTTTCCTATTCTGCTTGTCAGAGAGTGATGTCAGAGGGTGATCTGAAATTAGGGATCACAAAGGTCACAGGAGTTGCTCACCTTACTTATCATTGCTGAATGGACTGGTTCTGGTTTTTACCAATAAATCACACTGAGGTCTATATAATTATACCAATTGATGACAATCTCTCTCTCTCTCTCTCACACACACACACACACACACACACATACTGAAAGACATCTGTGAAAACCTTGCTTTCAACAGCAACATACAGGTGTTGTGCTGATGAGGGTTCACAAGTGAGGTTAATTAAATAGCATGTCTCACCCTCAGTCAGTTTTCCTGTCTCCCTCATCCATCTCACCTTGATACCACATAATTGGATAGGTTTACCTACAGTATGGGACCATCAAGTAGACAATCAGTAAAATTCTTGCGACAGTTTTGAAATGAATGAATTAACAAACATCTTTGAATATATTCAAAATCTGACTGAATGTGTGGTACAGTATACAGTATATGTGTAATTTTATTGAAACCTTGCAAGGTCAAACAAACAAACAAAAAACACCCATGACGTATCCTCCTTTTCCATGGTTGTCTGAGTTCTGTGTGTGTCTTCACAGAAGATCATCAAAAAGGACCAATAAACATTAAACATATTATATTATTTTTTTTTTTACTTTACTTTAGTTTTGTGAAAGTTACAACTTTGAAAACCACCATCGTAGACATAGGTGAAATAACAGAAAGGATAGACAGTTGTTTACATTTTCATGGTAAACACTGGCTGATTTTTTGCAGGATCTCATTCTTTCTTTGTCACATTTGAATCTGGAAAGCAGAATCTCCAGTGAAAGCTATAAAGAATTTGGTTACAGAAATGAGTAATTTGTTGTTAGCAATATTTATTCAAAGTAGAGTAGAGTAGTTAAAGTGACATACCTGTTCCATATAAAACTTATAGAATAGGGCTGGACAATATGACTAAAATCTATAAATATAACAGTTATAATTTTCTTTCTTTGTTTTGAAGGCTCACTTGTGAGACCAGCTAGATTCTGATTCATTTAATAAGGTTGAACATCTGGTTAGATGTCAGTGATTGCTGTAGTTATTCTCAGTTTCATTGTATGGTATTCAGGCAGTTCATTTATTGGAAATTGCTACAGTGACTTTAGGTCAGTTAGAGATTCATATTGAGTAATTTGATCATTTGGGCATACTGTCCAACCCTGCACCAGAAGTTATGGCCAAGGTTAAGCAAACACGGACGTAGATGAAATGGATTAATTGGAGAAAACAATAAATGGAACCAGTCCATGACCAGAGTTTTCATCATCCCAAAGAGAGGACAAAGCAGTCAATATGTCAAAACTCCTACAGGTGAATCTGCATGCAATTCTCTCAGTACACACAACAGATATTTCAAATCTGAATGAAAGCAGCTCAAAATGTACGCAACTGAATGCACAATCACAATCAACAATCATTTTTCTCAGTCTGAAGTGAACTGATGAAATGATTAACAAGACTCCAAAAGACTTCCTCCAGACTGAAATTCATATAATAATAATAAAATTAAGTGATTGTGCTTTTATAACCAAAGTAGAACAAATAATACAAAGACAAGATGTACATCACTTAGAAAACATTAACACTGTTATATAAAATTTGAATTTCAAGCACTTCTGTGGCAGTAAACAATTTACAAGATGGCTGGAAAAGACTCAATATCAATTACAGTAAAAGAACAAGACAACTGACAAGCAAAGATCATAATATGGATCGCATGAAGCAGTTGTCAGGGACATTATTTTTGTAGACACTCACAACCGCCAAAAATGTGCATTCATCTTACTTTACTGAGCGACCTGCTGTTCAGGCTCGTGGAAGCTGGTCACCCAAAAAGCTAACAATAAGCAGTGCATCAAATTGAAGTTCATTGACTTGAACATGAGAGCACTTTTTTTTTCCTTTTTTTCCAACACCTAATGAGAAATTTGAAGTAGAAAATAATAGCATGTATTGTGCAGTATTTTTTTGGAGTCTTCTTCCATATCGAAAGGGTCATTGTCCTTCGTGTGAAGCAACTGTAGGATATTCTTGTGCTCACGTTGCTTCTCAGCTTTTCAGGAACTGTGGGAACAAAATAGTGTTGTGTTTGTCTTGTGCTGCTTAACTTAAATCGTGGAACAGATAATAAAAGAGACATGTATTTGTGGAATTGACATTTGAACAATAAAGCTAACAAAATGTTACATCCAGAGTTTTGATTCATGACTTTGACTTACGTCCTACACTTGTCCTGTAGGTGCCACCTGTCCTCCCTGTTTGGTCCTTGAGTCTCCACATGATGTAAAGCTGGATGAATTAGGATCATCAGCCTCCCTCAGAGGTTGACCCGATGGGAAAGATGGACGACTATACAGAAGAACGTCACCTAATTCTGCAGGAGAGACAAGAAAGTAAGGATTTTAGATGTCTAGACTGCAGGTTTTCAAAGTGAGCATTATAATCTAGCCAGTATTGTACCTGAGTGCTGTCTGCCTTTGCTGCCTCCTTTCCCTCCTAATGGAGTCTTGTGCCTGTCCTGACTCTCTCTCTGCTCAAGCGTACCCTCCCTGACCCTGTGAGTCCCAGCGCTGCCTCGTCGACCCCGGCCCTCCCCAGAGCCCATCCGAGGCAGCGTGGCCCCCCTCACTTTATAGTCACCATGGGACATTTGGCTGGTGAAATTCAGAGGCATGCAGGAGTCTGGGGACACACCAGGACACACAAATCCAAATGTTATATTGTGATGAGATGCACAGAAGGAAATCTCTGTTCTAAACGTTGGTTAAGAATTTACCATCATTAAAGACGTCTTTGGGTTGGTAGCCCTGTTGACCAGACTGGTTCTGTTTATGCCTCCTAGGTCTTTTATGTGTTATTGCAGGACTCATGTTGCTGTCTGTGGACATGGGGCTGCTGGGTCGCTGATGCCGCCGGCCTTAAATCATCACAAATAATAAAATGTTAAGTTACACTGAATATTGCAGTACATAACAATAAACTTACAGAATTAACCTTTTTTAATATTTAAATTGTACTAAAATTAACACTATTTGTCAAATATTCATTGGATGAATTTTAAGCTATAAACATGGTTTCTCCATCAACTTCTTATTGTCCTAAATTAGGACCACAGTGACATTTTTCCCTGAACAACTAACTATATTTTATTGTCAAACCAACTAACTAAACTACTCAACCCTATTTGAGTGTTGCTTATGTAGTCATGGGTATTTAAGTTAAATACTTGAAGATTTAATACCAGTTTTTCAAGGGCTTATATTACTTAACATGGTAGTTGTTCTATCTGATTTTAATGTATATTTGCAATTTTTAAGTACATTTATCAAATGTTCCTTCATTTAAAATAAAACACTAAAAAATGTGAAATATGAATAGAGGCAGTGGAAATGACATATAGTATCCCAAACATGGCCAGATTCACGCCATGGACGAAAAACATGTCACTGAAGAAGAACCTTGACAAAACATAAATAAGTAAATGTTTCAATTAACAAACAAATCAAACAAAGTAAAGAAATGTGATAATATGAGATATGATTATAAAATGATATTATAAGATGAATGTGCTCATTTTTCCACAGAAGCCTTCTCACCTGACTCGTCTGGGTATCTACACATGCGCAGGCCTACAATATCCCGCGAAGATGCTACTGCCTGGTTGAAATCGCCGTCTGTAAAGAAGGATCCTTCTGAAGTGCTGACAATGCTGGACCTGCCTGATGAGATGTTATCCTCCGATGCCGAGCCCCAGCTGTTAACCATGGACCCTGTGACTGATCTGTCCAGATCCCCGATGCTGGAGGCTGGGGTCTGCTCCAGCCCGTGGAGGAGCAGCTTGTGTTGAGAGGGGTGATGCAGCTGGTGTTTGTGCTTCTGCTGCTTGTGGTGTTGGCTGTAGTGACTTTCTGCCAACTCTGTGTCTGTCTCTTCCTCTGCCTCCTCATCGTCCTCTTCCTGTCCATCGGTATCCATGCAGAGGGGTATGGAGCTGTAGGTGTGTGTTGGGGAAAGAGGGTGCTGGTGGCTGGAGATGTGCTGACTGTAAAGTGCGTTTAAAGAAAATATGTACAGTCTTGTCACAACAGTTTTTTATTATATCAGATAAAAAGTAGCAGGCAGGAAGGTTTAATGTGGTTACCTGACATGCTCAGTTCCATCACGCAAGCTCAGGTCTCCCTGCGTTATTGTGGTAGTTGGGTGACTATAGGGCACTTCAGTAGCAGATGAGGCTGCTCCTCTAACTGGTGGAGTCGGACAGCTTTCTATTCTCTCCTCTGGATCAAAACTGATAAGAAAAGGATAATTATAGCTAATTATGGCTAAAGGAATGAGGGATGCCAGCAAACCTGTCACATTAGCCAGAGCCCATTTGACATTAATGCAAACTCTTGGACCTCCATTAAAACACACATTTCCTTTAGAGAATGAACAAAGGTGAAGAGTAAGCTTTCTGCATAATTTGTATTTTTATTGCTGAAAGGCTGCATACGTCTTGAATTCACGGTTATTTCTGATTTTCCATTATACTTTTCATTAAGTTTTAACAATTATAGTAAACTGACTGTGTGACAATAACAAATATCTAAATTGTTTAATTAGATTGGTTTAATTGCTGGTGGTAACATTAAGGCTGTTCTGATCGTTTTCAGGTGTTCACTGCATTCCTTTAATAACGCTTATGTGATAATTTTGTGTAGTATTGTTTTTTAAAGTCAGTTTAAAACAAATAAAGTAATACATCTGGTGACCTACTTCAGCACTACTGACTCAAAGACCCTGTGTTTTTTTGTGCTGTATGCATATATGCAATCTGTGTGTGTCTACCTCTTTTCCATGGGTAGGCTATATTCATCACAGTTCCAGGCATTAGCATGGGGAGGAGACAGAGCTTCTCCCCAGCTCGCTGCATTATGTTTTGGTGTCTTTGGGGCCCGCGGTCCCCTCCTTTGATTTTGACTGCCTGAGAAATGAGAGGAAAACCCAATGGTAAACACAGACTTCTGTCTTGATTTGTTAAAAATCACCACACATCTGTTAAAGCTCAGCTCTCGGCCTCACCTGAGGTGCTGTTGCTGCCTCTGTCTGAGCTGTGGTGTGAGCCTCCAGTGCTGTGATCACGGGTCTGGTTGTAGGGGATAGTTTTAGGATGGATCATTCCTTCACCCCCTTGCAGATGATCTGAAAAAAAAAACAGTGAGAAAATTCACAACATGTTTCTTTTTTTCCATTCACATTAAGTTAAGCAAATTAAATTTAGCCTCACTTTACCTTTATTTAGCATATTTTGCTCCATTATGTTGTACTGCATCTGTGCTACCATCTCTTTTGGTATTGGAGGGGGGTTGGGAGGTTTCCAGCAGGGCATGTCCAGAGGCTCTACGATAGCACCCCCACTGGCTGCTTTATTCTTAATACTGGCCTGAATGAGTTGTGTGGTGGCATATGGGATGGGTTCATATGTGGCTGCTGAATCTCCGCCTGGACTTGCATAGCACAAACTGGAGTTGTTGAATGTTTTAATCTCGTTCAGCTTGTTGGAGAGGTTCACATCACTGTAAATAGCCGTCTCAGAACCAATCTGTTTGTTTTCTGGATGGTTTCCGTAGTTAGCGATGCAGTCAGCTGAGAAGGATGTGAAACAAAGCGGCACATGAAACACAGCGAGAACACAGCAAGACGCACCGCTTCAGCTTTGTTGGGAGCTGTTTGGTTTTAATTAGACACCCAACATGTATCACAAAAGCTCCTACCCGAATAATGACATGAACTCAGTCATGCACTAACCTGGTCGGCTGTATGTTGTCATGTTACTGTCACTGGTGCCATTGCCATTATTGCAGCAGTTGATGCTACAGTCCTTGTGATTGGCACATGCATTTGGCCAATTTTCTGGCAGCCACAGCTGGTTCAGAGGTTCCCCCATGCTGAGAAGGCCAGGTCTGCAACAAGGAGGACCACAGAGCTGTCAATCAAAACCTGCAGTCCTCATATATCACTGATGTGTGTTGGGTGGGTGCATGAGGTTCTTTATTTAGAGAAGGCAGACACCTCCCCCTAGTGTTCTCTTAACGTAAGTGCATGTCTTCTGTTAATCTTAATATAACACAAAGGAACAAAAATATCACACACCTGCCAGCACCGCACACAGATTCTCCTCTTTGATATGCAACTGCAAAGGGAAGCATAAAAAAGGTAAAACTTGATGAGCTGTCAAAAAGCGGAAGTGCTAAAGGCAGAGAGAAACTATGAAAGGCAAGTACAGATTTCAAACTAAAATCTTAAGGCAAAAGTCTACACTCTCTTTAATGCATACTTCCTTTCACATGGTATAAAGTCTGACTATATGGTTTAATGGGCAGGAAGACAACACAAATAATTGCCTTCACTTTTACTGCTCTTGGCATACATTCACAAATGAATCAGAAACATTGTTTAAGATAGTTTCTCAAGTGATAGCACTTGTGAAACATCAAATACAGTTAACGCATTCTATATTTTTCCTTATTTATTATAATGAACCTAACCTTGTGAGTAGGTGGGCCTGGCAAACTATCTGCCTGCAGATGTTTATGCTTAAAGCTTATAATATCGTTTTATAACCAGCAAAATCCAGTTTAGTTCAACAGACATCTTTATATGCCTGTATTGTATTTATGCACTGTAACAACTCAATAGTAAAACATCAAGTGCTACTTCAGTCCATCATTTTTAAGTTTAGTTGATATTTTTGATAGTGTTTCACCTTTCTCTTCATCTTTTTTTTGTTTGTTTATGTGGCTCTTTCTGTTGTGCAGTATATATAATGATAAAAAAGATGATTAACCTCCCAAGTAAATAGTTACGCAACACAAGTTATCATTAGCAGATTTATCATACTGTACATACCTGTAGGTGTGAAGGTGAATGATGGGACTGTTGGGACACACAAAGGAGGAGAAACAAAGTAAGATGAACATATTGGATTATTTCAATATACTTTTTTATTAATGTAACTATGAGTTTAGTTGTGAGGTTTGTCATATCTATGCACCTATCATCTGCTGTGTGCACACAGAATTGATAGACAGCTCTACAAGTAAAAAAAACCTATGTGTCCAAATATTTAAATAACCACATGCCAACTGCCTTACTGCAGCCTCTGTCTTTGACACAAGTGTCCAGGTGGAGGTTAATGGGGGTGACAGGCAACCCGGGGGAGAGAGAAAAATAACAGTGATGTTGTAGCAGACATGGTAATGGCAGGTTGACAGGCCTGCACCTCCAAGAACTGTTTTGTGTTGAGGAAATGAGCGACTAAAGGTCAGCCTTTGAATGTCTGCAGAGTCGCAAATGAAAAAGGGTCTAATTTGTTTCTGAAGTCTTTGTGTCATAGGAAGATTAGACCAGAGTATTTTTCACCCTTTGATGTGATCTGCTTATCAACCTCTGAAAATATTCTTTAACATCACTGAGATGAAGACTGCTGTCTAGTGTGGTGGCAACATGTCATGGCCTGATCATTTCTACAATCATAATGACCTTCACATGTTCCCACAAGAGTAAATTGATTACCTGTTTTGCAGACGTACACTTGGCCTACACAGCTGTAAATTAGCATCTTGAACATACACATATCTATCCATCTGCCTTTTTAGAATATACACATAACAGAGAGACACACACCCTTGCGGATGCCAGTGTATGTGCTGCTGAGGCCACTTCTCTTCTTGCGGTGACGATACAGCCATACACTGAAAATCATGAGGACCAACCAGCAGGTGGCGCCAATGCCAGCAATAAATGCTGGCTGCCTCACTACGTCTGAGATCTGAGACAATGTGTCTCTTTCCTCACTGATATCCATCATCTGGCCTGCAGAGTCTGATCAATGAAGGAAGAAAGTCAGAAGTCAGACATTATACATGCAGGAAAACAACAGCAATGATGACAAGAAAGCATAATTCATGTGTTCAAAAAAAGTTACAAAATCATGCATTGTTAAAAACATAACCTGAAAAGTCAAGGGTAGGCACAACATGAGCTTTAGATGATTCATTGAAATTTCCCATAAACAGCAGGACAAGAAACTGAGAATTAGAGCTTTCACCTTGAGGTAATGTGAGATTTTACAAGCCCAGTTTTGTGATAGCTTATTAACCGTACCCTCCTTTTTAGGGAGTGCTCTCACCTAATTGAAAGAAAGTGACATCACTCCTGACACCAGGCCCAGCACCATTGCTAGCCGCAACCTCTACACTGTAGCGAATTCCTGGTGCCAGACTGGGAATGAGCACAGAGAAGGTGGAGCCATCGACCGATTGGTTCACATGATACCGACTCTCATTACCCAGGCACCAAATCTGTCAAGAGAGGGTGAGGAGGAAACGAGATGACAGTGATTGCCTGAGGGACACATCCGACAACACAAGAGGCATCATCAGCCTCACAAAGATACAATTTACATTTAAACTGGAATACACATGATTCAGAACATGGGTACAGTAGAGGGCAGGAGCCTTCTTCTCTTACTTTGTACTCCTGGATGACTCCACCCTCTTCCAGTTCTGGAGGTGGTTTCCAAGTAACGAGGATGGCAGTCCCATTGGCATCACTCTTTGTCACTGTAACACCCTGGGGTGCTCTACTAGGGGCTGAAGCAATGGAACATATGGTTAACCAAGGAGACATAAAGTCTCATCTGATGCTGTATGCATCCCAAGTATGGTCTGTGTCTCTAACAACACTGCACAGCACTAAATAAAACAATATCTGTTGTTTGCATTATCAGTCAATAAAAGATGTTATTTGATTCCTCTCTGCTACTAATACATACATTTAATACTGTGAAAGAAAAGTTTCCAGACAGTCACCTTCTTCCAATGTCCTGACTACTTTCACATCACTGTCAGCTCCCTGGAATTCATCAAAGAAGGGGCGCACTTTGAACTCATAGATGGATCCCCTCTTGAGCTGACCGATAACCAGCCCGTCCTCCTGCGGGGTGTGTACCTCCACAACACTCCAGTGCCCCTCAGGCTGCCCATGATCAGCAGACGCCCTGTACAGCACCTTGTAACCCTGGATGTATGGAGATTGCTGCTCGACCTATTGGAAATGCAGGAACATACAGCATAAATGTCAGCGTGTTCCCTTTTACTCATGAGCAACTGAGCATCTGGGTTTGAATCAAATGTGTGAAAGTACTGTAATCTTTGTTGCATGTGAACTGAAACTACACACACCAGGTTAGAGCATTGTTTTGTGCAAGAGTGAACATCCTGCAGGAAGGATCTGTTAAAAATCAGTTAATTCCTTTTGCCTTTAGGGTGACACAGAATAACATTTCCCCATATCTGTGAATTCTTACTGTAAACCGCCATATGAGGTCATTAATAGTTTCCCCTCAGCATGGTTCTAGTTAAAATCAAACCAGGAGAGGACTAAGCAGTTTCCATCTAAACCACGCAATTATGACAATGGATGCCTTAAAAATTCCAGCTAGGGCATCCACACACATAGGTTTGCTTAAGTCACTTTTGGGGTATTTACATAGACTTATATTCATTTCCTGGAGACTTACCCTAACCCTAACCATGCCCTAGCCTTATGCTAGCCTTAACCACTGACCCAAAAATCTGAGTTTTACCCTCTGGGGACACAGCTTTTGTCACCAATTGCACAAGCTGTCCTAAATGTAACGGTTTGTGTCCCTGAAAGTGATTTAAGTCATTCCTACCTACACACACAGACACAGACATGAAAACACATCCACATAGAAAAATGCTGTAAATAAGTGGAAAAAAGGGCAATTCACTTCTCTGGGCAGTGGATTTATTCTCTGCTAATAAGTGTTTAGAGGAAAAACTTGAAGTCATTTCAGCATAAAATAAATGTTTCCAAGTGTCTTCACACAAGACACTTTAGAGTAGATGATTCCATCTCCACTCCATCATTACTGCATGTGATCCCCTTACCATCCAGTGCACCCTGACAGCAGAAGAGGACAGGACAGTTGGTGTGTGCAGGTGGATCACAACTTCTCCCAGCTCCCTCTGGATGTGACGATGATCCACTCCCTGCATGGTGGAAGTGCTGTCTGTGGGTACCAAAAGAGAAAAATAAGTTGAATACCATTACTTACTGATATAAACATGCATATTCTCTTCGGTTCAACTGAAGATGAGGTAAGAGATGAGGTAAATGTCAAACTCACACTGACCTTGTGTTCTGACCGCATCAGAGATTGTACTGGGGTCACTGAGGCCATAAGCATTCACTGCTCTGACCATGAAGAGGTAGACAGTTGCAGGCTTTAGGTTCCTCAGGACAAAGGTCTGTGTTTTCACATGCTCAGCTAGGGTCACCCATCTGCTGCCCAATGTATAACTGCAGGGAGAGGTAAAGCAAGGATAACACACAGATATAAGGCAAATTTTAAGTCGGGCTTGATAATATATGTTATTAAAACATGCTGGCTACTACATACTGTTTGTCTAACCTGAATGCCTCGATTATGTAGGATGTAGGTGCTCCTGAATTTGGGTTGGATTTCCACAATAGAGTGACAGAGGTACGCGAGATGTCAGTCACCTCAGGTTTAGATGGAGCGCTGGGCATCAGGTTCGGGTCTGTAGGGTGACTGGACTGCACAACAACTCCAAACTCTGCCAGGGAGATACCAATAAATGAAAAAGTGAACTACGCAAGCTACATAGGAGTCTCTACTGTGTGTTAGCAACTTTAATTTATTGGTCTCAATTTGAGTAACCTACCTTCAACTTGTAAGTATGATGTCCAGGAGGCCTCTCCATTGGGACTAGAAGCTAAACAAGTGTAGAAGCCTGTGTCTCCCAGCTGAGGGAGGGGGACATATAATAGCAGACATTAGTGGGCTGGCTTGGCTCAGTGCTGTCAGTACTAACTGCTGTATTACTTCATCCCCTACCTTGGTGTAGCGAATCTCCAATGATCCTGTGTCTGATATGGACATGCGGGAGTCCACTGGAGACACCACCACACCATCCTTCTTCCATTGGACTGTAGGAGGTGGAGTGCCTGCAGTTTGGCAACCTAACACCACAGTGCTGTCCACAGGAACAGTCTGATTGATTGGTCCCTGTCTAATCACAGGAGGAGGGTGGTCTGACCCAGCCGCTAAAATAAAGAAGAAAAAATAACATATAGTAGGAAATAGAAAGAATAATAATGAAATGTTTATATCTAACATCATTGCAAAATGTTCACAGCTCATATTGAACATGTGTTTTTATTTTTTTGTCCATCATAGCCACTTCACCTATAATAGGTTTAAAGGTTTTGTGGTCACGTTTAGGCACCTTGGTTGAGGTTGGAGAAAAAATGCTGTCATTGTGAGTAAAATATGGGTAAAGCAAGGTTAAACTTTAAAAAAATAACAGTTGACTAAGGTTACAGAAAGAAATTGTTGGAGTAGAGATCATATGCTAATTTATAGGAAACGAAATTATTGTACAGAGGTTAATATTGTATTAATAGTCAAAACAGTAAATAGCAACTTGCAGTGTGGAATTGGAAAATTGGAATTGATGTTCAAAGAAGATCAAAGTTAGGAAGAGAGAGACAAAAATAAAAGCAAAAAAGATGAAAGTAGAAAATGAGAAATGAAAAAAATGAAATACTGCCAAAAAGTGCAAGACAGATAAGATGTGGAAGATATTGAGAGGAAAATTGGTAAAGAGAGAGAACAATAGGTTTAGGTGGCTGTGCAGGCAGCGGAGGAAAAAGAAATCAACTTTTCCCCTCCAGCGGAGAGCAACTAATCGTTCATTCAGCAGAGGTACTGCTGGAGCCGACTCCAATCACAACGGCAAAAGCCCAACTAATAACAATCCCACTTAGATAACAGAGCTCTCTCTTACATTTAAAAACCCTGCGGATGGGGGCAGGGGTTCTAAATAAATAAATAAAAAGAATAGCAAAAAAAAGATGATGGAAACACGCCTTGAAAACTGCCAGAGGTAATGTGGACCAGTTATTTCCATACAAATGCACCACTCCAAATGGGGATAAGAGAAGTGTGGTGGGATGGAGAGAATTTGGGGGAGGGGAGAGTAGAGACAAACAGGTAGAAGTGAAAGTGGAGTGCTATAGACCACTGACTAAAATACATAAAACATGACCCCACTTTTTTATTTCCATTACCTGTAACAGATTTCTCACTGAGTGGATGCCTCTCATTTCTCAGCTAAGGTGGCTGCATTACCAATATGAGCAGAGGATTATACATTATAACTAACAGAGCTGCACTGAACAACTCAATGTGTACATGTAATAACTGTCTAAGCCTGAAGCAATTATCTTCATTAATTTAATATGTATGTGTACTGAGTACACAGTTACACAGTTACAAAGACACATGTAGTCCAGATCATACAGGTCATTTAATTGGGAGCCTGTAGACTTTGCTGGTGGTGTGTAATTACTGGTGTAAGCCTCCAAGCAAATTTAAATTGCTTTTTTAATCAATTATTGAAGTTATCTCATCACATAGGATTTGGGCGACAGTTTCTCAAACTACCTTCTATACAGATGTACCTAGGCACAATATGTCAATCCTGGGGTCTTAATTCATAAATGTCTACAGTAAACTAGACTATTTAAAATTTATGGAAACTAGAGTAAGAGTAGATAATTATGATATTCTCATTTGTGCTTTTTATTTAGATATACATTTGCAATATAGTAAATTATATTTTTTAGAGGTAAGAGAGATGAGTCCAGACACTCCTTACACACAATCACCATGGAAACAGGTTTTTGAGCCCATCATGTGAGCAGCATCCCCTGAAATATCTCCCCTGACAGTTAGTAACCAAGGCCAACTACCACACCCGTAAGGGAGGTAGCTCTCACCGGTGTGCAACCAAGGCCAGTTCACAGTTTAACATAATCTGCTTGACGAAGGAAACATATTCCGTTCAGTCAAAAGACAAAAGAGAGAAGCTGGAAAGGTAGTGAATAAAAGCACCCCCATCTGTACTCCATCACTCCCTCCCTTTACTCACAGTCTGTAACCTCCAGCAGTGCTTTGGTAATAACACTGCCAGCGATGTTGAGAGCCTGGCAGCTGTAGAAGCCACCATCAGAGCGCTGAACATCAGTAATGGTCAAACTACCCATCTGGGAGACAGACAGACGGCTGAAGGGCTGTGGCGGCTGGTAAGAGAACAAGAGACTCTGGAGGGGAGACAGAGATCACAGAGTTAGAAACCCCTTCATTAGCTTTATTTCCACAGAGTGGTGATTTAGTGTGATGACAGGCTGAGGGTCAATCTCACCTCACTGCCCTCCCTCTGCCAGAAGATAGCAGGCTGTGGGTTACCAGTGGCCTCACACTGGAAGGTGACCGTCCTGCCCACTGACGCCACCTGGTTCCTGGGGCGTATGGCAAAAGCTGGAGGCACTGTAGAGGAAAAAGGGCCCTAATTAGCAAGGAAGTCTGACCCATTTCCTTAATTCCCAGTTTAGGAACATCAGTCAGTCTGCATAACAAGCTCAAAATAAGAACTATAAGATATGTAGCAATAAATTGTCATTCTTTACCTTTTGTAATGAAAAATAAAACAGCACATTTTATTCATTTACCTACATGTAGCATGAATTACATACTGTATTGGTGGATGGAAGTATAGAGCAGCTAGGACAATGACAGGGGCTCATGATTTCCTGTTACTGTCTGATGGTGGATGAGGGACGGATGACAACTTACCAGTGTTGACTATAAGGGAAAAGACACAAAAAAAGAGCAGTGTAATGAGTAATGAAGGCACACACTGGAATATGCAATTGAGATGATGCACTTAAAAGTATTTCACACATGCTTGAATGAGTGATCACAATGGAATTGGTACAAACATATAAATAAATAAAAAACAGCTATTCATACATGTTTAAGTATGGCTTGGAAATGACATGCATGAAAAGGAGATTATGCTTCTGGAATGAAAAGTGAAACAGTTAGTATTCAGGTCAAAGGACAAGATAAACTGTTTAGCCCCTATTAGACTCAGCAGAATTGTTGACTCTGAGGTGTGAAAAATGTTAGTGCTGGTTTAAATTACAGATCTAGCCTGCCTTGAGGCCCATTTGGACAAAGCTACAATCTTCTAATGGGGGATATAAACCTATGCGGAGGTTTAGAGGCCCTGTGTCTGGAAGGTAGAGGAGGGAGCTGCTGGTGTGATGCAGGGACCTCTGCTCATCTAATCGATCTATACAAAGACATAATATAAATTTGGGAGCTACTGTACATTTTGACATCTGTAAACTAGATTTATAGTGAAATGACTGGCTAGCTAACCAGCTGGTTTTGGAATTGCAGCGGGAGTATGACTGTGGTTATTGCTCAACATTTTTGTGTTCAAAGTATTTTAAAAAGTACAGCACATGATTTTGTACATAGCTGGGTTTAAGCTCTCTCTGAGGATACGTGTTTCATGGATAGTCAAACCTATTTCAATTGAGCAGTTTCGCCCAAGTTAATGTCTGAAAGTATATCAATCATTTTAATGAGTTCACTGCTAAACAGTCATTCCATGTCATACTTGGAACCTGGGCAAACCTTATAATGAGTAAGCTTGCTACATGGCCAGCTACATCTGTTTCAAATGGCAACTGTTTAATACCAACCAAATGTTTTAGGTCAGTAAAAACTATTCTGTGACTATAGCTATACATACATGTATATAATAAACAGCTCATTCTTATTAATCCAAAAAAAGAGGATGCCCCCCTCCCTCTATTTCCTTATCAAAAAAATCATGAGCACATAATGCCACCTTTGGTTCAACACTACAAAAATCGAATTCCTTCTGGTGTTGAGCCAGGCACAGGTGGAGATAAAGTATTTTTATTCTTTTTCCTCCAATAAGACGACTTCTACTCATCTGCCAGTTATTCTTGCCCTTCATTCCCCCCCATTCACTTTCCAAATTAGCTATGGTCCCCCTTGGCGCTCATTTTCTCAGGTTTTTGTGGGGAGAGGAAGACGATGTAATAGGAGCTGTGTCGTTTCCCAGCATGCAACCAGCCCTGTCTTATCTTTAATTAAGTCCTACTGTCCTCACAGCCTGTGTCACTCACTGTACCACTACCATGTGTGTTTATGTGTATATATATGGGCCTGTAGGTACAGTTATGAGAGGTGTCTTACCGCTCATTTCCTGTGACTGATTTAAGAACTAAAGGGTGTCATTGTGGCAGGACAGCTTTGACCAAATGAATCCATTTTCTGCGGTTATGCAAACATTTATAGCACGCTCTTCTCAGTTTATACACTGAGTTATTATGAAAAGTGCTGTAAACAAACTACACTGCTTGTTTTAGAACTGAGGATGGTTGTAGACATTATATGACCTCTACTCAGGAAGTGAAAAGGAACACACAGAAACCCCAGAGATAATTCTGCCTGTCTGTACTGTCTTGAGAGCAACAGCAGCCTATGGCACAAAAATGAAAACTAGTTCTGGGTAAAAAGCAGTGTAAAAGTCACTGCCTGTTAATTTGTAACACTACAAGACAGGATTAGTTATCCTGTTAGGCCAGGAAAAACTGTCTTGCAAATACTTCTTATCCGTGAAAAGAAAATCTGAGGCTCTGAGAACAGTGTGTGAACTGAGAAAGTGGTTTGGATGGGTTGAACTGACCGTGTACAGTGAGCGTGGCGGATGCTTCAGACTTCCCAACCATGTTCTCCACCACACACGTATAGGAGCCCTCATCTGAGGAGGTCACTTGGCGAACAATCAAGGTATGGTCCTCTTGGATTTCAAACCTGAAGGCAGGACGGACACACACAATCAAGAGATGAAAGGAAAAGTTGAAACGCCAGGTTTGCATGGTAGATTTTTGTGTATAGAAGGCCTTTGTGCATTACCTGCCCTTAGGCAGTTCAGAATCATCTTTCCTCCAGCGGACAGTGGGAACAGGGTCTCCTTGAACTGCACAGTGGAACTCCACGCTCTCGTCTGCCAACACCACCACACTGCTGGGCCGTTTCACAAAGGTCGGGCGCTCTGGAAAGCAGCACAACAGCAAGCAGTACAGATATGAGTGCAATCACTGCCCATCATGTTTGTGAATGCCATCCACTGTATACATCAAGTAAAAGTCTTCCCTACTTTCTTTTTTATGTTGTCCCTAATGGTGGTAAAAATTATATGATTGAAGGAAAAAAGCAACACATTGAAATAGCTTTAAATTTATCAATCTCTTTGTATAGTTACAGCTTGTTGTAGCTTGAAAGTTATTGGTATAATGGAAGTATCACACCTTCAGTTACATATTGTATCAAGCTAAATACTTGATTGTTGTCTTTTGATTAAGGCTTTTATTTTGTGTGCATACAATAATTTTGCAGTAGCATTCATTGATGCAAGGAAATTGTGCAAAGAATTATGGCAACAATTATACTCATGCTGAAATGTACATATCAGAAAATGTTAGCACAGTCAGCCAATTATCATAGAATTTAGAAAAATTTAAAATTCTAGAGATTATCACCTGTCACGCTCCCAAGTCATTTATTATGCACAACCTGTAGAACAACATGTTTTGACCTGTTTCTGCATTCAACAGGATTATTCTCTCAGCCTTGAATAGCTTTATGAGGCAGTACTCCCAACACCAACCAAGGTCATCTAAATGTGCGATACTGATAAGAGCTCTATTCTGATGGGAAATGTTAGGAAAATAAGTGGGGGGTGGAGAATTGAAGCTGGAATCAGTTTAGTGGAGTTTAGGGTGGGGGCTGTCAGAGATAGCATGGGGAGCTCCGGTTTTGAAGGGTTTGGTGGGTTGTAGTTTGGGCTGTAGCAGCGGTAGATGCTCAGCACGGTTTGAAGGGAAAACCTCTCCAAAGCTACCAAATTGGATGGTAGTGGTGCATAATCAACGTAATTAATGGGTTATTATACCCCAGTGACAAAGACCTCACACAGCGGACTGGCAAACTAAACCACTGTGAACTGAGAGGGTACTTGGACTAAGTGAAGCACTGCAACAATGGAAAATGCAATCAGCAAGCTGCAAATTTTACCTAGCACAGTGAGTTCAGCAATCTCGCTCTCCCTTTCTCCCACCATGTTAGTTCCAACACAGATGTACTTCCCAGCATCACTCTTGCGGATGTTGGTTATCATCAGCTTGCCACTGCGAATCTAAAAGAAAAAACACAAACAATATTTACACAGCTGCATTTACCCAAGACCTTACCCATCCTTCTGTTTACTGTGTTTGTGATTTGTGGAGTGACATTCATAATGCATGTAATATACTGGCAAAAACATGTACATTTTTTCATAAAATGTGCCACAGCTAAATTGAATTTACATTTTTACAGCTTTCTCTGTTGATATGCTTGGTTTTATGCATAATGCACAGAGTGTTTACTCTCATCTTTGGCTATTTTCCATTTGAGAATACAGCAAAACAGCAAGTAGTGTTGTGTATACTTGTGTGTATCTGTATGCATCTCTTTATCTGAGGACTATAATTTGCACTGCCTTTCAAGCTTCACAGAAGGTCACCTATTATGAAATTACATAATTCATATCTGGTGCTACATTAGCACAGAACCCTGGGAACAAAGATACACTGCCTCTTTGTAGAGACCTTCCTCAGATGTTCTATCAGACTACTTTGCCTTTCTCAAACTTTTTACCTTCACTGTACTCATATTTGCACTCACACACACACACACACACACACACACACACACACACACAACAAAGAGGTGGAAGGTATACTATATTCACTCCATGCTGTTTTCATTCTATTCATATCCTATCCACCATACGCCCCGCAGAGTATGGTAGCTGTCTTTATGGTACTTTGAAAACTGCACTGACAGTGTGCTACACAGTGTTATAGGTGATACCACAGCAGCAGTAAACAGACATGATAACAGGGAAACATGTCAGTGTGAAGATATCAAAATAAACTCAAGGTCATTCCCTGCGCCCAGATATCTGAAACCATCTCCCAGGAATCATCTTCAATTAAACTTTCAGCCTTGTTATTATGATTTAGGATTGCTACCCACCCCCCCCCCCCCCTACTCACACTAGGCAATGGAACTGATCTATTCATATATATTCACACATGGCCTGTTATGCCTTGCTATTTCTTAACAGAGGTCAGAGATCAAGGCTAACTACAGAGCTGTGTCCATGAGGCAGGCAGGGGATTCAGCATTGTGCAAGACAGCACCTGGCTTGGTGGGCACTCTCCACTCACCAGCTTACAGATGGAATACATCATTAAATTGCTGCTGCAGGGATGAAACCAACAGCCTTTCATTCATTAGTCAGGCTCCTCCAGGCTAACCTTCCACCACAAACAGCGTATACTGTACACCAAATAAATAACAAGTATGAATGGCCTAACTATGGCTGACATTCCAAATCTGTTGCAAATGATGTGGGTTTAAGAGGAAGATTTGACAAACTGTGGTGTGACCTGTGGTTGTGTGTACTTTTATACACAATGCCAACCGCTGGTAATCACAAGGAGAAAGTGGCGGAATTTGGGAACTGGTACTGCAGATTCAAACTTTCCTGTCACCATTCAATGGATTAGGTTTGGACTCACATTAGCATACAAGGACACATATAACCAGTGCATAAATGTTCTCTCATAAATGTTCACAGCATATGACTAATAACATGACTGAATGATTGCATAGAATTACAGAGGTCGTTATGAACAAGCCATAAATGAAATCTGACATTGTTGGAAGACAGGCTGCATGTTTTTGTGGACAGTAACTGTATTTTACAGTGTTTGATTGGATCAATGTGCTTAATATGTTCCTGCCAAAAACATAAGCCTTTTTAATATAGCTACATTTTTGTGCAGCTTTATTTGCACATGGAAGATAGTAGCAACACAGTTATTAATACCACATATAGGGAACCTATGAACTTTTTTTCAATTACTTAAATGTCAGCTCTATCATTTGCTCATAATCTTCCCCATGCTGTAGTTTTCCATTCCATAAGAAAGTAAGCATTAATATTTTCATCAAATGCATAAGCATATTAAATTCAGGTGATTGAGGTTACCCTGGATTTAAACAAATGATTTGCCTCCTATAGATTAATCAAGCATCCGTGGGCACTTGGCCTTGTGGGTTTATAATAGAATAATTGTCCCTTGATGATCCAATATCAAATTTTGTGGAAATGTAATGAATGTAATGATGCCAGTGAAGTATTCCTCAAGGACTGCAAAGATGATCTCGCTCCTAACCAATGCCACTGACTAATGCTATACTTGTGTTCTGCAACTTTAGCTGTTTGCTGTAAATACTGCTGCACTAGTAACTTTAGCAGCTGATTAAAGAGCAGAACGAGAGTTTTTTTATTTCCTGGACTGACCGCTCCTCGCTTTTAGGAGCAATTCCATTGCAAAGAAATCCACATGTGGTTTGTCGATCCTCCATCTCGGACACTGAAACCTCAACTTTCGTTTCTGCTCTGTTTCAATATGTTCGCTCTCTTCTTCACATAGCCTTAGATACCCTAAAGGCACACATATTTTGAAGCTTATTATAGTGTGAATTACATGTATTTTTAATGTAATAAAGACACTTAAAATCCACAAATCACATTTTTGTGTATTGCAACCTTCCAAAAGGGGTCTTAAGAATGAACTCACCACTTTATCTATATATCACTATCAATAAATGAAGGTCCAGGACACAGGGAAAACACTTGAAAGGATGGGAAGTAAAGCCATGAATCAGTTGTGGTGGACTCCTTTGGTCTTTGTACAGTAAGTAATGTCTTTGAATGAACTCTCATGGCAAAGACATATTTCCATATAGAACAGATGATTAGGGAGGGCAAAGACAGGCACGCAGAAAGTACAAAGCAAAAAGCAGCCTTTGTATTTCCCTCAGAGGAGTCTCTGCCTGGCTCTGATCCATGCCTCTCCTTAAATCAGAGATAGCTGCTCTGTCCATCACAGTCTCCCAGAGAGACTCTACCTGTCACTCCACACTAACATGAGCTTTGAATCTGCTCTTGTGTGTCCCCAGGAACATGCAGAAACATTCAAATAAACAAATCAACACACACACACACACACACACACACATGCATTCACACACACACACAAATCATCTGAGTTACTGAAACCTGATCCTGTCCTTGAGTTAAAGGGATGATAACTCCTGATCTTGCTGGTCTAACCCATCTGAGTCTGAAATCACTTAAGTGTATACAGAAACATGAAAAGGAAATCACTGCTGTCTACTGCATGCCAGATGACAACTTAATATATTAGATAACAATAATACCATGCTATAGCTCATATAATGACTCTTACTACTGCCAGTTTGTTATTGTTTTTTGCTATTGTGTATATTTTTGCCATCAGGAATATATAAAAGGCATATTATGCAGTTTTTTCCTGATGCATTATTTTACAGTTTACATTTTTCTGTCAAAAAACATATTTTTAATGTCCTCCTAGCATTTTGAGCTCTGTGTAGGAACTTGGAGACGATATAAGTGTTATTTTTAGGAGATCTTGTGACCACAAGAAAAATATTTTTTGGTCTAGACTTAACAAGCTTGCTCTTCTATGCTTCCAAATTATTGAGGTGAGAGTTAATTGGTTGTTGGCGTTCTAAAATGGGCAATTGAATATGAAAGATTTACTACTAAAGCCTTGCACAACACAGTCCAAGAGTTGTGAAGCCACATTCTTAATTTAAGTCCAAGAGTCCTGTTTTGTATCATGTGGATGTAGCATGATGATCACGTGATGGTGAGAATGACGTAATTAATTGTGAACTAACTTAATCTAGAATGATCAGTAATGATTAAAGGCAAAAAATAAGGTCTCTTACAGTAATGCGTTCATCTCTGTCATCTAAGTTGGAACCATCTTTCCTCCAGGAGATTGTGGGTTCGGGGTGCCCACGGGGTGGTTGGCACTCCAGCACTGCGGGCTCACCCACCGCAACCATAACGTCTACTGGGTTCTGTCTGAAGTCGTCACGTAAAACTGGAAAACACACAAAAAAAAGCAGACCAGTCAATAAAGTGGAATTTAATAATGTTTGACCATGATTTGACAATGGTAAATCACAATATCTGCTAATACTGTTGGTGCCTTCAAGTGGGGTTGTGTTTATTATGTCAACAGCAAGAGTCCATTTAATGACTGATGTGGTACACGCAGCTTTCACAAGTGGGAATTTTACAGCTCTGAGCTCAGAAGTTGTGACAAACTGCATGCTAATGTGTTTTTTTCTAAATGTCAGGGAAAAGGCAAATTGCTACTTAATTCTTTTTTATTAATTTCTTCTGTTGTTTCCCCGTTTTGTATTCCGAGCATGGCAATGAAATACCACGAGTAAGTGGAATAAGCGTGAATTGGATGAAATGCCATGCAAACACAAAATCATTCACCGGTTTTCAAATGGAAACAAGGCCACAATCTGTTTTATTGTTCATGACCTAGCAAGTGTTCTCAAGACTATTACCATTTCAACAGTGTGTACTTGACTTCTCGTGCTGAAAATATGACCTTACAAGTGTTGTTTAAAGGCAGCATAATAAGGTATTATACGTGAGCTCTGTCTATCTACAATTTTTAAAAGCAGCACAACAACTCATGCTCAAAATATACTGTGATTTATTCATATTTTATTGAGACAGCTACAGATGGCTGACAAATAAAAGGAAAAACCAACATAAATTGATTCTACAATTGCCTGAACTCTACTGAAAAGATGAGCACCATTCATCCAAAAGATATCCCCTCATTTGGTGTTTTGTTGATGGTGGTGGAGGGTGCTATCTAACTCCAGATGTGTTCGATTGGGCGGAGATCTGGTTGCAGCAAAGGCCATAGCATATGATTCACACATTCATTCTCATCAAACCATTCATTGATTGAGGGGACAAGTGGAACCAAATCATGCCAGAAAAATGCCCTCCATGGCTCAATAGAGCCACCAGATCTCCTCACTGTAAGAGTCAAATATTCAGACCTGTACCAGTTTTTCCTTTAATTTGTCAGCCGTCTGTATCTGTTTATCTGTGATTTAAAAAATCCCCAGGAACCCTCATAGGGTTACTTCCTTACTCAAACAGAGAATATGGTTTATTGAGACTAGCTGCTGAGAAAGCTGGTTGCCTTACTGTCAGAGAGTAAGATGAGAAGATTCACTGCTACAGAGCACATAGGTGAGCTCCAGACGGCTCCGCTAGCAGGCAGTGGAAAGCTACCACAGCAATTTATCATCTTTCCACAACGAGAAGCCTGCACACAGAAAATGAGCTTATAGCCAGAAGCTGAACTGAAGACAAAGCAAACTTGCATCTATAAAGAGCCCGACTGAAGAGCCTGATTTCTGGTGGACACAAGCAGCTCCTTTCTGTCTTTGTATGGCCTCAAGCCCTAAACAGCACAAAGAGGAGCACATTTCGGGGTAGAGGCGAAAGATTCTAAACACTAACATGTCAAAAAATCAACCAGAATATTCTCAGATCTCACTACTATACTATGGGGCTATTATTTCCAAATGAGAAGCTGAGGATGGATATGAGGAAGGAGGATTTGTAAAAGAGAAAGTGGTACATCATGAATGAAAACAGTCTTTCCTTTCACATCACTAAGCAGATTCTTTCTCCTGATGAGGTGAACAACATGTGCTAATGCAGACGCCTGTGCATGAGTGACTGCTGTTAAGCATTCCCAGTCTTAAATTACAGGGGGGGGCTTAGAACCTGAACAAGCCAAGGGAGCTGAGCCAACACAGAGAGCAGAACAGCAGAATTCAGTGGAGCTGGGTTGGGGTGAAAAGACAGGAAACAATGAGGAAAAGGCATAATCACTCCCAGATGGCGGCAACCCATTCACCCCTGGCTACGGATTTGTACGTAACACTGGGCAAGCGGGCCCGAGACGCCTGATGAGCGCTGTGGATATGGGAGAACAAATTGGGATGACCTTCTAATTGGAAGTATTTCAGCCCCTACATCTCTTTGAGCTCCACTCCGCTGTTCTGCCCCTGTGATCCTCCGAGCAGGGTTGCGACTGGCTGACTGCAGTTGACTGAGTGCTGATGGGAAACAGCTGTCTGACGACCACCACCCCCCCAACCCCTCGTCCCCCTCTCCCACCCCCACCTCCGCCAACACCACCGTGTCACATGATAAAAGGCATTCCTCGTGGGACACAAAAACATGGTTGAGGTTACTTCAGACAGGAAGAAAGTGAGACCATCGCAATTGTACGCGGAGTACAGTGTGAGTGTGTGTGTGTGTGTGTGTGTGTGTGTGTGTGTGTGTGTGTGTGTGTGTGTGTGTGTGTGTCTGTGTATGCTGATTGATTGACTGATACTATCTTATAATTCCAAAAGCAATCAGGTTACACATCTGTTTTTACTATCGTGTGAGGTCCTAATGTCTCCATAGGATTTGAAAGGCTGGACTATTTCCTCCAAACCTTTTTGTTAAAGATTTATTTTGGGTGATAGCGTTGGGTTAGCGTAAGAAATAAGGCGAGGAGAGATAAGGGTTAAAAGCAGAGGAAGCTTATGAAGGTTAGTGAAGAATGTTCTCATAAGTGTGCATGTTTTTGTGTGCATGTGAACAAGGAAGAGTTGGCTCGTTTACGCATCTTATACTATTGTGCTGAGTAAGCGCGGGGATAATCCGGAACATGTGTTTGTAAAACTGACTGTTTATATTCTCAGAAGGGAAAATGAATCTGCTTATTAAGTTATAATAAGAAATGATGCATGCCCAACTAAAAACCATACAAACATACTCAAACATAAGTACCCCGATTCTCAAAATAAGACCATCTTCAATTCCTCCCACTTCCGTGCCTCCGAGTCTCTTTTCTTGTCATTTATTATCTCCACACTGTTCATAAATGCTGCTTATCTTGAAACATATTCTGACAATCTACTTCTCATCATAAAAGGAATGTTGCTGACACTGCTGTTTAGCCCTATGTCCCTTCATTCAGAGGCGTTTGCCAAACCTGCCTCCATATAGAAGAAGAATGAGGAAAAACTGATTCATGCATTTCCTGGATACATAAATGTTTAAATTTTGTTGCAGGGTGATTGATGAAATGTGGAGATCCAGATATGGCTGCCCTGATTTTAGGGACATTTGCAGAATTTTTGCAGAGGACAATCACCACAAATTAAAGCCAGATTCTTACCTCTGCTATGAAAAATACAGACATATTTTTTTTTCTCTCTGCATGCTTTGATTGCAGAGTCATTAATATTTCTCCTGTATCTCCTACTCAACTTCAAAACCTAAAACAACCCTTACTCTGTTTAACCTTATTTTCCCTTCTGCTCTTTCACTCTTGCATCCATACTTCACGGCTTACTTATTATCAAATTATCCTTGTTTATTTCACATGTTGCATACAAATGCATCTCACAGGTTTTCACAGAGTCAAAGCAATTCACACATGCAGGTTCTGGCTTCTAACTGCATAACCCACCTCTACAGCTCACGAAGCCAAACCAGCTTGCCGGTTTAGCTGCAGCTTCGCACCTCTCGCTGTCTTCTTTTCTCCCTCCATCTGATCCCTCTAGATGAAAATCTCATAGCCCACTTCAAAGCATCAGCCCTTGGCCTCACTATCCTGGATCTGACAGTGTCTGACTTGTTGTTAGTCCTCTGGAGCCTGAGCCAGAGCTTGAAAGGCCTACTGCAGCAGAGCTCCAATAATCCTCTCTGCAGAGTCCAACTGGACCAAAAAGGAACACAATCCAACCCCACAGATAGGGGCACACACGGTAACCTTATCCCACTGCATCCCTGCATGAGACAGGCAAAGGCACCTTTTGTCACCACAGTCAAAACTAACCCTCACTTGTTACTTCATTTTGTATTCAAAGTGCCTTTTTGCACACTGCAGAGCCAGCTGTAAGACAAGCACTATTTTGGTTCATTGGTTCATTTGAAAGTCCCAAAGTCAATATTAACAGCACTGCACTGTAAAACATTACAGCCCCATTTAGTCTGTCAACTCTCCCATTTTTCCCGGGTTTCCCATACCATGCTCCCAGTAAATCTCACTTTTTTCCTAAAATTCATACATTTACACACAGAGCTGTAGAGGACTGTATGTAAATGCCCTTTACCCACCTCTCAAATGTTTAAATTGCGTTTACACAGACTGTCCATAACTTCACAGCTGTTAGCACAGACCGGCTTCCAACTGCTGTTCCTACTGACGCTTCTAGCTCTAGTTGCGCTTACTCTGTTTTCTGTCAGAACACTGCTTCCTTATATGATACACGGAGACGTCTGTTATTGTTTTGTTTTGTTTTGAAATTACAGCTGTTACTGTTAACAAGGAGTGACCAATGAACCACCGCCCACCTGTGCTACACAGGTGATAAAACAAATGAATCCTCTGTGCTGAAGCTATAGCAGGCAGACTGGGGCTGTTTTCATGAGACAGATGAATGAATCAGAGGATTTACCTCGTTAATAAAAACTTTTCAGTGGAACAGAATTCACATTAGTGTTGTTTTAACCATCCAGTGTATCAAGTGCTGCTGCTTTAAATTACAGTAATGTTAATGTAGCTTGATAGTTTGGATAGCTGATGTTGATGCATTCCCACAGTGTGTTGCTGGTCCACAATTAGGCCTACTGTAATTAACATCATAGAATTTAAAGTTCTGCTTCATGCATACTCAGGTTTATTTTAAAAAGGTTTTTTTGCATTTTCAGGCTGAGGGAAAGAGTCAATGGGTAGTGAGAGTGAGAAATAATTGCAGGGTGTAATCGATGTAATGAATATGCAACTGATTCAAGATTGAAAGAAAAGTTTAAGGAGGAAAGACAAACACAGAGAAGCAGTCCAGGTGCTAATAGAGAGACATGAAAAATGAATTGTAATAGAATGGTGCTCTCAATTGGACATGTGGACTGCCAGACTTGCTAGATACATAGATCTGGAGATATGTGTGTAGTGGATAGTTGTATATCATTCATTATGGAACTATTTACAACAGCTTCCAGTCATTCAGATCCAGATGTTCTGAATGACTACATCCTTCTTGCTGTATACAGAACCCTATTGTAGGAAAGCTGCTTATCACTACACGGACATTCATGTTACATTATGGTAATATTTATTGGGGAGGGTTGTGCCATATAGTTAAGCAAACCCTTAATCTATACCACATAATGGGATTAAGACAGTGTGACCAATGCAATCACATTCACTTTCACTGCAGAACATGCGCCTCTTTTATTGTACAATTGAATCCATCTAGCATGCTGTTCTAACTTTTAATAATAATGTATTTTAGATTCACTTCAAAATATGTTTTTTCCTGTTAATATACATTGTTTGTTAACTGTGTTTCAGCTGTTGGTAACTCCTGTGTGATGCTTCCCCTGCTATTCAATGAACAATGTATAGTAAAGTGCAACACGTTGGGTCTCTGGAGGTACTTAGGGAATGAGCTATGCAATTTGACAGACATCAAGGACCTTGTTGTGGTGATTCAACAGAATGACCTGATCCATTTGCTATTCTAGATTTCTCCCATGATGTTAAATTTCACCTCTGGGTAGCAAATGATGCCTATGCCAAGGATGGAACTGTGAAGGTCATCTCAAAGGGTGTGAAGAGTGAAATACTGGACAGACTAGCTGATAGCATGTCAAAAATCACTCCCTATCCAAGAAGAGGCCAGTATGAAAGTGTAGCCAAGGCTCTTGTTGCGAAGTACTCTTGTCTCAGGAAGCCGTGCAAGGTCAGGTAAAAGGATCGTATTGCTGGGTATGCCGCTTGGGATTCAAGATGGGCAATTACTGTCAGAGGATGATGGCAGCTGTGTGCCCTGAAATTTTTGTAAATAAAAGAAAAAGAGGAGAAGAGGGCAACTGCAAGCCAGTCAAAAAATGAAAAAAAGTAGCAATCCACTAATTGCCAGAGCAAGCTATGGAACAGTTAAATTAGAGAGGAATCGTGAGAGCATGCTTCTAGGAGTGAGAAGAGAGATCCAGATTTACAGCCCCTGGATGAATTGATGATTGCAACATTCTCACAGCAAAGAAAAGAGATCAATGCTGATGAGCCAATCATCTCTGTGGTCATGGACAGATGGCTTGTATTGTTTAGTAAGAGACAGTTAATGATTTGCCAACTGAGTACTGAATAGATGTCCTGCATTTTGCTATTTGAGCAGGGATGTAGTCAGAAAGCATGTACTCTTTGTTGCAGTAATACTTGTCATTTCTTTTTGTTTCTACCCCAAGAGCTCTACACTGCTCTTATTTTCCCTCACTCATGGCCTTTTCTCTGCCGTTTTGTCATCTGTCTGTTTCAGCTAAGTGCCGACTTCAGTAGAATTGTCACTAAAGACCTACTGGAGTCATTCTTGGATGTACTAAATGCCTTGGTGCCAAGTTTTTTTCAGAGCTGTACAAAGCAGTTGCTGCATCAGGGAAGAGGTTGACCCCGAGCAGTGTTCTGCATTGTCTTCAGAAGGAGATACATACTGTAAGGGAAAAAAGCTTTTCCTATTAATATGTACTAAAATTATGATTCTACCTTAGGGGTAATGCATTCACCTACTCTTGCCTCTTTTGAAGGACACAAGCAAAAACAGAAGAAGCTGCCTAACTTGGTGCTCTGGCTATCTCAGTGGATTCCTCCAACATAATCAGGATGTGTGATAGGATGTGTAAGACACCGCGTTTACACATTTCAAACAACTCTCACTTGTTTCAAGATTAAATTTGACTATGGTAACATTTTTCATGTTAATAGGAGATATTCTCTCCTGCTTTGCATCAGGCACTGTTTCCACAAGGGTGCTTCTGAGATCATCACACACACATACATACATACACACACAGGCAGACACACATACAGAAATATAAACATTTCAGTTATATACTTTGCTCATTGTCATAGTGCAACAAATTCCTGTGCTGGTCCCTCTGCAGACCATTCCCTGTCGCCTTTTCATTTAGCACTGACCCAGACATATGTAGCTCCATATGCTAATAGCAAGCTGTTATGAACGATCTGAAAACGACTCCTAACCATATGTAACGCCTGAGCTGTTAATTTCAAACTGAGCTGTATTGTTTAGACTTTGAGGCTGAGAGGAAGCAAGCACCTTCTCTGTCTGTCTACCGTTCCACATTCCCACCTTTTGTGATCCCCTCCCACCACCCGGCACCCCACAGATGGACTACAAGCATCAAGTGTGAATTTATATAGGTTTCTGCATGATGATATTGATACATATAAATGGATAGAAAACCTCAGTCTAGCTAGCCAATAGCTGCAGAGATGAACTGACCAATCAAACGCACACAGATGGAGTGCTCATTATTGCTGCTGTTCAAAGTTTAAAAAATAAAGCTCTCCTCCCGCCAGTAAACGATGTGACTCGCTGGTGTTATTTGTCCCGAAGCTCCAGCTCCCAGCGCTCAACAGCTGTCTGTCCCGAAGCTCCATCCGGTACATTTATAAACAGCTCACACACTCAGACTCAGCATTGCGACATCGCTCACAGTATACGTGGACGATTTTGTTGTGCTCTAACATACAGAGGGCAAGTATGGTGGGAAAACAGCGAACTGCTTGTATGTGTGTATGTGTGGAGGAGGAAGTGGTGGACAGGATCAGCTCTATAACCCACATCAGTGCTTCTTGCTAACAGTGGAATGGGCGTTTCCAATTGCAAAACCCGGCAAAACGCAAATGGAGTCATGCTTTAAAAAACAATATTGAGACAACTTTATGACCTTTCATTTGTGAGTTGTAACCTGCATCATCAAAGTAATCCTTTGTATCAAGGTAATCTTTGTTACTCAACGCTGAACTTGTATTTCCGAGTTAAACCATCTTGTGTCTCAGTGTGTAAGGCACTAGTACTCGGTTCATTATCAGTTATAGCTAAGATTTGCCAAAAGCGGGACAACAGCTGTGCTTGCTTCCAATTCATATTATAGTGGAGTCACACAATTAGCAATCAGCTAATACACTGGAAAGAAATGCCTGCTTAGAGGCTACTGACATATTTTTGGCTTTTAGGAAGAAAAAACATGGAGCACTTTGGCATGTCCACATCATTAATATTATGTGTTTTATATTTTCATACATTTTACAATTCATCAGATCAAAGAGGGAGGGAGAGAGAGGGAGAAAGAGAGAGAGAGAGAGAGAACAAATTAAAGCAGGGAACCATGCCATGCAGTCTTGGGGAATCAAGAAATTAGGAATGCAACCACATTTTTACAATCAGCAGGGTCTGAGTTTAATAAATTAGCTGCCAACTGTATGACAAAATACTGTTTTCTTTGTAAGATAATTAAATGGGGTGACACTTGACCTTGACTTTTCAAACTGTATTTATCACAGAGCTCCATTGCCAAAACATATTCTCTTGTGTCAGCAAATATGTTATGGTTTAGTCTTTGAATATATACATAACATGTTTAAAGGAATAGTTTGACATATTTGGAAATGTAATAATTTGCTTTCTTGTTGAGAGTTGGATGAGAAAATCAAAACCAGTCTTGTTGACTGTATGCAAAACACAGTATAGGTTCAGCAGCCAATTAGCTTAGCTTAGCATAAAGATAGGAAACAGGGGGAAACACCTATCGTGGGACATATTATCTTGTTTGTTTTATCCATAAGAGTTTATAAGTGTAAAAACAATAAGTTGTGGGTTTAAGGGGGTAATGAGCTTGAGTATAGATTGTATCCAAAATCACTCCCTTGCTCATCCATTCACTAATAACAGAAAATCAAAAGTTTACACAGTAGTGAGCATTAAATTAAGAATATGAGCTTTTTCTAATCATCATTTTGATGTGTAGTCACGTACTGTAAGTGTACTTTTCACATATATAACATGTGAGACATTGCATTGTGGGGCTGTTAGCGGAAACTAATGTCATGTCATGGGTACTACTTTTTTCATTCAGTTGCAGAATGTCTGAGGTCACTATATTGTGGAAAGATGTACACACTGACAATCATAGCCTGGTTGCCTGGCAAACTGTATAGCGATGACAAGATTCCCAAACTATCCCTCTGACCAAAGTTAAATGTGTCTAAAGTGGAATAAAATGTCAAAAACACAGTAATTCTGCCAATACCATGTTACCAGTGGCAGATGAAACCAGTGCCCACAACTCTAAACAAGAAACCGTTTGGTATTCACATTATATGACTTAACCAATAAAAAGTAAATGACATTGATTCCCTAGCTGTCACTGGACAGATATCTGCACTACTTGAGAATTATTCACAAGCACTATACCATAATGCAGTTAATTGAGTGGAACCCCTTACATTATTAATAAATACAGGCATGATTTAGTCCGTAGCTTATTCAGGTATCTCATACACACTGATCTCCTCTAAATGGTTCAATAGGGAGCAGAGAAAACATGAAAAGATCAATGAAATGTTGCCTGGTAAAATGAAGTTGGAATCAAGCCGTCTCTAAAAAGGACTGTCCGCTCTCTTATTATTCCTACATGCTGTAGGTGCAGTGTGGCTATTTTTCTTATATTTCATCAGACGATCTCAGAGATATGTAAATACTAAAATGGAAAAAAGACAGAGGCAGAAGCTGGAATTATGGTTCCTCCTTTTTTCTGTGGCACTCTGGACTGAGACCGCACTAAAACACATTATTCCAAGAGTAAGTAGTAATAAGTAAAAATAAGTACTGGCATCTATTACACTGTCCTGAAGTCTTAATGTCTCCCAGTGCTTAAAAACATTCATTTCAGCTCAAATACAAGCCAGCCTTCTTTGACTAAAATATCCCAGGGCACGCACTTGAAAATATATAAATATAATAAATACCCAAAGCTAACCCCAAAAATATAGCAATCATCCAAACCCAGCAGATATGAAATCCTTGACTTTTTCTCACAATCTATCTCCTGAGCTTTCCCTACCCCCTACCTTTCTGCTTCTATCCAAGCCCCCACTGCCCAGCCCCCCTCTCCTCGATCACCTCCTCCTCCCCTTCTCCTCCTTCCTCTAACAGATCTGGAGTCTGGAGAGACAGAGAGCTGCAGGAGAAACAGCTGCTCCACAGAAAAACCAATATGTGCAGCTCTGTATAGATGTGTTTACATCCACATAATGAAACAAGCACATAGGTCGATTGTACCTGCTCTCCAAAACAAACCATGGGAGTGTTTTCTAATGTGCCGCCTCTATCATCAGTAATCTTAATAAATACATATGATTTATGGTGACAACACTGTAGTTAAGGCACAAAAACCGCTTGCTTTGGGAAGGAACATGGTTTGGGTTAAAACGATGGCTTGAAATGTGGTGTGGGTTAAGATTACTTCCTTAAAGTTACACAACATTCCTCATTGTCATGGAAACAGCAAACACCATAACAATCTAAGTTGCGGTTTTTGAAAAACTGTCCCAACTGGTGGTTGGAAACGTGAACAGGAAGCGAAAAGTGGTCTCCTCCTAATATAAAGATTTGTCACCTTGTATTGACATCATCTGAGCTGTCACTTGCCTGGGTCATAATTACTACAGATGCTAGATGGTTTAAACATAACTATAGGTTGTTTGTGCCCGCTGGATGTTTGACTTATACTGTCAGTAACATAATATGAACTGCACCCAAGTAAATTCAAGTCAGTTTTGAAAGACTGTACAACCTAAGTCAAGTTTCAACGCTTTCTCGTTCATGGCAAAACATGCAAATTGTTCGCCTCCCCCTGACGACACCGTACCATGACAAGTGAAAAGCTTCACATCATGAATGTCTTTGGATTTTGTTGTCCAAATGAAGTGCATCTTGCTTACCTGCTAGGAATTTGTAAAAGTAAGGCACCAGTGAATGGCTATCTTTCTGTGAGTTTAGAGCATGACAACAACAGGCTTTTTATTAAGTATTAAGGTATTACATGTGTCAAATTTTGTTCTTCAAAGTAACATGTGCCACATGCTATTGAGCCTCCATATATCTATGACTCAATTTGGACATACAGATGTGTTAAGGTTTTGAGTCTTATCAAGCATGAGAAATTTGGGGCAGACTGGATGATAGATTGGACAATTTCCTGTTTTATGGTGAAACATGCAAACTGACTGGCACCATGTCAAGGGTGCTTTATGAAAACCCAAAACTCTGCCATTTAGCATTGTAAGGTTTTTAGATTTCACTGACCAGGAGGAGTTTGTACACCTGTGAATGGCAAAAACTATGAAAAAATGGCTGACTTCCTGTTGGACTTAGGGTATGACTTCAGGGATCTTTTTTGTAAAGTCTCCAAGTACATCTGCCTGCCAAATTGTGTTCTTCTGCATCAAATTTAAAGGCAGGGGCTTTGTCTTTGAAAATTGTTAGGGGGCGGGGCGCTATGAGCCAACTTGCCACACCATGGCCAAAGATCCATATTAAATATTCATTTTTGCCACATCTGATGCATTGCAACATTTCGTGTGTTTTTGAGCACCCCCAGCACTTTAAAAATGCATTTTAATTTGATGAAGAAAAATAATAAAAGAATCCTTTTAATTACAATAAGACCTTCACACCAGTTGGCGCTTGGGCCCTAATGAAGTTCCTACACATACAAATAAGGACACATGCATTATCTCAGCCTCATAACTATGAAAAGAGAGTTTGTGGAATACACACAAGCCTTTAGAAGACACCACACACTGCTTATAAAGGAAACAAAAATTCATTGCATGTCCTCCCCAAGCTCCACTATTTGAATTTCATTTTCTGCAAAGAAATCATTACTCAAAAAAAGTCCCAAGGCAAACAGATTTTTTTTGCATGCAGGGCTATAAATCTATCTTATGTTTGGAGAGCCAATTAACTCAACATAGGGACTCACTTACCAGGGATAAAGCTCCCGGTTATATTATTTGTTCGGCAAAAATTTTACTCTTTAACTTTTTCTTTTCTTTTGCTCACTTTCTCTCTCACACATTCAAAATACCTTCCCCTCTGCATAAAGTGGCTCTGTCTGGCTTGAAGCACCGCAGCAAAAGCTTTGAAGACACCTTTATGTAAGATCTGTCATGTGTTAAGCAAAAGTTGACCTCTGCAATCTGAATCTGTACCAGGCAGTCATTTATTTGTATTTTTGTAAATATCTTTTTTATCTAGAATGATAATTTTGTCACTGTCATGTTACCCTTAGCCTAACCTCTAACCCCTAACCCTAAACCTGTTCTCTCTCCTGTGTCTTATGTCCAACCTGCACATATACTGTCTTATTTGCACAATATGTCACATTTTTATGTTACTATTTTGGTCTCTCTATTAAGTCTGTTAAAGTTATTAGTATGCTATTTTACTATTATGAAAAAGCCAAAAGAAAGGAAAGTGTGACAGAGAAATGAGGGTACATGTGTACTGGGCATACACAACCAATCAAGAGGCACTGCATTCTGACAGGAGTTTATCTGCTGTATTACACACACTCACTTTACATGACGTGCCCACTTTACAATACAAACCATCCCACATGGATATTCTTATCCTCACCCTAAACATCTCACTACTCCCATCTCACTACTCATGCCTACATACCTAAACCTAACCAAGTGGGTATGTCATGTAGGAAAGTGGGTGCGTCATGTAGATACTGCAGGTCCACAGATAGACCTAATTGTTTTTGCCTGTGTGTGTGTGTGTGTGTGTGTGTGTGTAAAGATGGCTCCCTGCACCGGTTCATCAGTTCTTGGATGTTCTGACACGCTAATCCTGTTGATGTACGTGCAGAACATATCACTCGTGAGGGGAAGACATTAAAAACCAGCTAAAAGGATTGTGTAACCTCCATTTTAATCTCCTCCACTCATTCTATCCCTCGGTAAGAAAGAAGACAGGAGGAAGAGAAAGAGAAAAAACGTTGCTGGGAATAAGGAGAGGGCAGATACAGAGAGACAGACGGACTTGAAGCAGATTAGGAGAATTAGTGAAGTGGCAGAGGAGCTGGGTGAAATAGAGGTTGAACAGCTCTGAGGAAATTGTCAATCACACCAAAGTGCACTGGGTTCCTGTTGTTGCAAAATTCTCAATTTCTTTCAAAGCAAGCAAAATAAAATAAATGTTTTTTCAAAGGATGCATTTATTGGTTCTGAGTGGCAGCATAAAGTGGAAAAAAGACTCTGTCACTAAATCATTTTTTAAAAATGGTGATCAGAGTAATTAAATTAGGTTTAATATGGATGGTGCATATTCAAAGTGCAAAAATAAGGAGAACATGCTGGTAATCCAACAAACTAATGTACAATATTAAATCATTTGAGAATCAAATAAGAGATATGAGTAAACATGTACAGGCATCACACTGTGTTTGGTTTTAAAATGTAAGAATATGTGCTGTAGATATCTTTAGGAGCTAGAGAGAATTTAATCAACTGAAGGAATGGGAGAGAGGTTCGGTGGAGATACAGGCCAAAAAGTTGTTACACATGTTAAGAAAAACAGATGCAGATGCAGACATATGCACGTTCTCTTTTGTTTATGAAATATGTAGTGTTTTTATTGAAAGCATTCCAACACAGTTTATGCTCATTTAGTTTGAAGCATGCAACATAACAGAGAGAAACTGCTCTGAGCTATGTCATTCACACATATGACATTGTGCTGCGTGGTTTATACATAAAAATGTCATTTCTAATGTCAAGTGGGCACACAAAATGAACTGGTAGCACCATGCTAGCAGCAGACTGTTGGTCAATCTAGCACTGTGGTCCAGACTGAAATATCTTGACAACTATCAGATAGATTGTTATGAAACTTTGAGCAAACATCCATGGTTCCCAGATGATGAAACCTACTGACTTTGGTGAACTCTTGACTTTTTCTCTAGCAGCAACATGAGGTTGACATTTGTGGTTCAGTTAAATATCTTGACAACTATTAGATGGATTACCATGAAATTTACAGCAGATATTCCAAGGTCCCCGGAGGGTATATTTTAATGACTTCTGTGATCCTCTGACTTTTTGGTTCTTTAGTGAAATATCTTGACAACTACTGGATGAGTTGCAGTGAATTTTAGTACACATGTTCAAGATCCCCAGAGGATGAAGTGTAATGTGTAATAATTAACTGATTTTTCATCTAGCACCACCATCTGGTCAAATTCTGTTTTATGAACAATTATTAGCTATACTCTGTGTTTAGTGATAATTAGAAAATGTTTGCAGCACGCTTAAGCAACACATTGACTAAAGTAAACATTATACCTAAATATCAAAATATTAGCATTATCAATGTGAGCATGTTAGCATGTGAGCATTTATTAGATTTTATTTTAAAAAGACATTTGGCCATAGATGACAAACATCCAGTCCAAGTCTGTCCGGATATCATATATCAACTAAGTCTTATTTTCATCATTTCATAATTAACCAGATCAGATGTGACATAAATGTTAACTTCATCATTATCATCAGGATATGTTTATGTGCTGAGGCATTACAATATTGCATATTTCATGACATCATAGCCATGTGTTGTCTGCACCTTGGTTGTAGTCACATCCATCTGTAGAGGGGAGACCCCTCTTTTTTGAAGCTGTGGGGAGTCAGTTCATTCGCTGCACTGATTTGATTACCAGTTAATAAAGTGGGTTATAGTATCTCAACTATATCTATTACTTCACATGTCTGCAATTATGGCAGGCTTCCAGGCTACATGGGCAATTACTATCTTCACTGACTGGTATGTCAATGGAGTGTAGGAGTAAACCCACAGAGGTTCAACATGTTTCATTTGGCGCACTCTCCATAAATTGGATTACTTTACAATAAAAATAAAAAACCGTTCCTCCAAATATTAATCTTATTATATTATTTCCTCAAGCAGATATATCAACTGTGTACACACAAGCATTAAAAACATCTGACATGATAATCATTTTTGAGTACATTTTATAATTCACTTTTCTAGGTCCTCATTTCACTATTTCATTAAACCAAGCTTACTCAGGATGTCTGCATGGTCCATTCATTACCAGCAAATGCTTTCAGGGAAGTGTGTCCTTCCTGAGGGCACATAATGTATGTGGAAGGACACAGTTCCTTGCAAAATAAAGTTTACTTGAAGAGATCAGGTGGCTGTACTTTGTACTCTCATATGGAGTCTTATATGTGCAAGAATGGAGCACTCCTTCAGTGTTCTGATAATGCAAGCCCTGTGTGATTCAATATTTTTGAAGTCTAAATAAAATGTTTATGTGTGTGGGTGTGATGTCTGATCTTACCACCTGTTGTTTTGTATAGCCTTCACTTTGTAGACTATGAGCTCTTCAACCCGTTGCCATAAAGTCATATAACCATCTCAGATAAAAGTTAAATGTGTGTTGTAACTAAACTCAATAGGCACGTCCTTTATGCAAAGCACCTGGCAAAAACTCCCAAATTAGCGACGAGTGTGAAATGACCACAAGCTCTGGCAGCACGAAAACTGTGCTTTAATTATTCTGAACTGACCAGGAATTCCTTCTGGCATGGATGATAATAGGAGGTGGAAGAGCAAACAACTGAGAATGTTATGTGCATGACACTAATGAGGGACAGGCGAGGGGACACAGTGAGGTGTGTGACAGGGCGTTGACAGTAGCAGGTTGAAATGGCAGCGGAGAGAAGGCAATACCTTGGGACTGTTGAGCACAAAGCACAATGACCTACATACTGAGATCAGTGCTAACAACACCTTCCCATAGGGACCTGACCTCCTGCAAGGAGGTGGCTTACAATCTGGCCCTGTGACACAAACAAAGTCTTTCTTTATTACATTTAAGGCCCACGCCAGGTGTGAAGCATTTCACTGACTATATTGAAACAATCAAAATACTGGCTTGTGATTCAAATTGGATAGAAAAACACACACACAAAAAGCCCAAGCTGTTTGCGCTGTTAATTGTGACAGCTATAGTAGACACCTGAATCCTTTAGATAGCAGGAAGTGAATGCCAATGAGCACGAGGATGAGAAAATGGTACAAAACCAAATCAAGTCCTCTTCTTCTGAATAATGGAGAGAGCTGGAGGCAGTAGAAACGTGGCCCTTTCTCTCCGGGGCAAGAGTCCTTCGCATGAAAGCAGAGAAAAGCCACACACACACACACACACACACACACAACCCTTTAACCCTCTCATTAGTGTAATCCTGCATGAGAAGAGTAAATTGTCATGAATAAATCCACTTAGAAGCCAGTGAATGAAAGACTTTCACTGTGGTTGCATTACCATTTCAATAAGCGTGCCACGCTGCAAAACGTTGGCAGTGTTTGACAGAGTAATTGGGAACATTAACGAGTAGATAAAATATGGTTAGCGGAGGGTAGCCTGCATGTAAGTGCGTGTGTGTGAGTCTGTCAATTAATTTTTTGTCCAGACAAAAAAAAACAACACATTTCTAGATTTTTCCACTAATAAGGCCTATGAATCCCCCTGAAGGAATGAGATTGGTGAGAAAGACTTTGCGGGCTTTGTTTGACATAACAAAAGAATTGGGAAACAGACAGCAGTAAGACCTTGAGAAAAAAATGTATTCAAGCATACTGGTCCATAGAAACCTTTGTTTGAGCAGTATGACCTCAGTGATGGTGTTAGGAAAATCACCCTGGGCTAGGTTGAGTTCTAAATAAGCACCTTACTTGAACTGTATACAAAAAGCAAGAGAGGGGCAAACTTCAGAGCATGTGCAATTACACACTGCATACAGAGCGTACATTTGATGCTTAGTGGGCTGCTCTTTGTTTAAAGTAAGTCATATTAAATCAGCATCTACCTAAATTCCTACCTGCTCTTTGTTTGTGAAAGAAGACAAAGTGGGATAGAGATGGAAATAATAAAAAAGCAAAACCCAGGAGAGATGCTTCAAGGGAGGAGTGCACCCGGGTCACAAAGAGAGGCGATGGAGAAGAGCAGGAGAAGGAGGAGGATGAGGAAGAGTAGGTGGTGGGGCGGGCGATGTATTGTAACAAAGAGAAAAGTGAGGAAGACAAAGAAATACAAGCACGGGTAGAAATAGAGAAACAGACACAAAAGGAAGTACAACGTAGAGTGAATGCAACACTGACTAGACGACAGTCACTGCGAGGTAGCGCATTTGTTTTATGGCGAGGCGGGTTCCAAAATAGGAATAGTTATGGCCCAACAAACAAACATGTGCACGCACACATATCACACACACAGTACAGTACACACACTCACAGTTACTGCTATGTTTCGCATCATAATGTACCCTGAGGTGCACCAGCCCTATCCCTGTCATCAATCTGAGAGACAACTCAGGGCCCAGGAGAGAATGAGGCTCTGGGCAGGTATGCAATGCTCTCCAGAATGACAGGAGAAAAAAATAAATAAATAAAAAGGGGGGATACTACAAATCAGACAGACACCAGACAGAATCATGGGCTGTTTTCACACAAATATTTAACGCTGTGGCATTATATTCCAGGTCGTATTACACTGATTGAAAGGCATACATTGTGCAGTAGGATACACACCATAACACAACAATGCTTTTATTCAACCGGGGTAAATAACATTATTGTGACGGTGAAATATGCTGACAGTGCAGGTACAGATAGCACAATCACATGACTCCAAGGCTAGAGGCTGCGTTTCGACACCATCCTATATATTATTTCTTTTATAGCTAATGGATATGTGAAGAGATGCAGAATATAGGGGAAAAAAAGGCATGAATGATTGCATTGTGTCAGATGTTTAATATTAATAATGATGTGTAGCAAATGAGGTGTTGTAGTATAGGCACAGCACCAAATTACCGCTATTCAGCTGCTGTGAAACAATTGTGGTCTCCCAGCATCCTTCCATCCATTCCCTCTATTTCTGAATCCTTCATACCCCGCCCATGACACATTCTGAGCTCAGTGCAAACATACATCCACAGCTTATCACCATCAACATCTGATCTTGTGAGAAGACAAATAAATCCACAAAATGCAATATCTCAGTTGTTGCACGTTACAGCCTGGAAAACAGTAGTCTTTGGCGCAAACCTCTTCCAGTTATGGAGAGGCAGATGATTTAGGGGGAAGAACTGGAAGAAAAATCGAGTATAACGACAACCTTGTTTGGTTTGGACCGAGCTGCACCAGGGAGGAATGAATGGGGAGAGAAATGAATGAGGGGTGAAAGATGAAACTTTAATGATCCCTCTGGGGAAATTGGGTCACTGCAGAAGCACAGGGAAGGCTACAGATAAGAACAGGATGAATGCAAGCTGTTGTCGATAATAGAAGTAATTAAAACAAGATAAACATAGTAAAGATTATTCCACAGAGAGGATCCATTTATATATTAAATGTTTGTGTTAGTGTCACTTTAATGAAAATGTCAAATGGGAGAACTTAGAGGGTAAAAGCACTTGTGCAAGTGTCCGTTGTGAGATGCTTTAATTATCAAAATGTGCAGATGGAGCAAACATTGCAGAAGAAGGGAAAGAAGAGAGTGAAGACAGATTGAGCAGAGGAGGGAGGGAGTTTGTGCTGAGTCCCCCAGCCCCTTTAATTGGTAGGAAACAAGAGGTCTCTGAATAAACACCCGCCACAAGAGAGAGCCTGGCTCATTTTTCCTCTCCTCCTCGTGCTATCCTTCTTTTTCTCCTGAGTAGTTTAACCGAAGCTAACTCCGAGTCGTGCTCCCCTCAGAGTTCTTCCTCCTCCTCCTCCTCCCTCTCCGCACTTCCCCTTCACTCGTCACCGGCCCCAGCTGTCTGTCCTCCGTCCCCTCCTGTGTATCTGTCTGTTGCTGGGACGACAAACTAAACACCATCTCAAGACTTCCAAATATAACAACAAACTGTTCTCAGAGAAGCTATGATCCCCCCAACTCTGCACCTACCACTCTCCATCTCTGTCTTCCTGTTTTCTCTCTCTCTCTTTCTCACTGCCGGCCTGCCATCTTACCCACATTTCTGCGTTTTGGTCTTCTCCCTAATTATCTCACGGAGGACGAGGTAGCCGCTACCATCCCCCAACCCCTCTACAGCCTCGCTACTGAGAGACCCTGATGAATAATTTGACGTTTCTCTAGCCTTCTCTTTCTCTCGTCCTTAAATTGATTATTGTACAGAAAGAACAGCTAAAAGAGCAGCCTACTGGGTAATTTGTCTTTCTGACGAAAGGATTCGATGAATAGGTATGGGGGAGGGAATAGCAGAAGGCTCAAAATGATATGCAAAGGAAAAGAGAAAAAAGTGATTATACGTTAAAAAAAAAGAAAAAAATGGATGGTGAATGCTTCAGCTGTCTTGTTTCTGATAGCTCATTCCGTTTCATGTTGTGGTCAGAGGCACAATTGGACAGAGTGGACATTTGCATGTTTGCAAAATATGCAAATAACATAAGATTCTCCTAGAAAAGGGAGCAAAGTGAGATAAGTGCATCCCTGAGAAGCATCTGTAATTACATGAAGCATGTCAGAAAATAATGCTAATGCAGCAAGACACACCCCTGTCATCCTCTCTCTCCATCCTCTTCTGTTATTCCATAAATCCCTACCACAAACACTGCTGCAGCCCCGTGGCTACAAACATTCATCTGTCAGTGTTTGATTCCGCGTAAATATGACTGACTGATGTTGCTGTTGGATGATGCCAGCCTCCAGGTGTTTTCAATCTCCTTGACAATGACACTCCCATTGGTTTGGCATGCTAGACTCCAGTGATGACAGGGATAGAGGGTATCATTTGGGCACCACAGGAAAGATCACTAAGTATGTGTACAGACACCCTGCCTTATCATTAGCACAAGGTATGCTGTGAATAAGCTCTGTTGAAATAGAAGCACCTATCCTGACTCAGTCCTTTGCAACATTTGGTGACTCACCTTACTGGATGGGAGCAAATTAGCCGACCAAGATGAGGTTGAATGCTGTGCGTCATCCACAATTGAGGTTAAGGCAAGTGCACACCTGAATATGTTTTTTTGGACAATTACTGTAATGCGATGTTGAAAGTTCCACATTTCTTGTATATGTTCTGTCATGCAGTTTTGATTCTCCAACCAGGGCAAAGCAAGCTGAATCAGCCCCCCCACCAGCTCTCATCTCTCTCTCTCGTCTTTTCCTACCGTATGCACCTCATCACTCTTCATTCCCCCCTTGTGTTTTTCCTGTCTTCCAACTTCAATCTCTGCTTACTCTCATCTCCTTTGTTTCCTCCAAGCTATCTCAACATCTCTCTCTCTCTCGCTTTGCTCCTCCCTATTCTTTTCTTCTCCGCTGCTTCCAAGCCTGCTCGAAAATCTTTCGGCAATGCTAGATTTCCCTCACTGATTTTTAGGCCCACGCTTCCCTCTTTTTTTTCTTTTCCTGGTCCTGTTGTGCATTCTCTCTTCCCCAGCCTGACCCCCCCCCCCCTCCCCTCTCCTCCAAACCCTCCTAATGGATCCCATGTCAGCAGAATACCAGAGTAAACCACACAACTGCACTGCGGCTTCATGTCTGTCTCTGCCTCAACGTCTCTCTCTTCTATGTATAAAAAAGTGTGAGTGAAAAAATGAAAAGAACTGCTAGCTGGATATTACAGTTCAGTTGAAAAGAGGAGTGTAACATATAACACACATGGCACTACAGGTGCACTCACATTTGTCAATTAAACAGATCACCTATGAGATTTGACCTTTGTTTATTCTATTATTTGATGAAAACTGTCTTTGCAGCACTGTCTTGCTTGGATTTAATATTATTCAAGTGTAGCCATGGAAGCTTTTGCTAAAGATAATAATTACCCAGTTCTTGTATGTTCCAAAGTAACTGCTGTTGCTTCTGGTAAACTCAGCACTTACTGTGCATGAGAGGAGTTTTCCTCATTTTGTGCCACAATTTGTATTCCCAGAGGAAATTACAGGGGAAATATGCTAAATAAACAACCCTGTCTGCTTGAAATTACATTTATATACTACAAATTTGCAACGAAAGTCTGTTTTGTTATTAATGCTATGCCGCCCAGATTATATATATTTTTTATCCCCATAATAAAGACACGCTAATCAACGTAATCTAGTAAACCAGATTACGTTGGTAAACCGCAAAATCTTGCTACTGAATGTGTAATGTACTCAGTGATGTCCTACAGTATCTGCTACTGCAATATAATCTTCTTTTAGTAACTAGCTTGATGGATATGTTTAGGCAACTCAAAGCATTTGCTTAAGGTTAGGGAATGACTGTGGTCTGGGTCAAATATAAAAGTCAGCAATAATTTGAAGCACTTGACTGGACATGTTTACTTTATTAACATTTAACTGAAACCACAATCCTTTCCTAACCTTAACCAAAGTACTTTTTGTTGTTTAAACCGAACCTCATGCAGGATTCTACTAAGGATTTTTTAAATTAGACAGTGTTGTCAGTTCCATTTTTTACATATTTGTGTCCCAAATATGACAAAAAAAGACATTCTGGGACACAAAAGGCTACAGAATTTTCACAAACAAAGGATGCACCTAGATGAGCAGCTTGTCTCACTTAGGTTTTGATTAAGCATTACGGTGAGCTGTATTGTCTTTTCTCCTTTTAAAATCTGAAATGCATGTTTTGTCTGAAAGCCATTAAACCATGCCAATCCATGTTTATTTTATCAACAATGTGCTCTCATCTTTGACTACACTGACAGAAAAAAAGGGAAAAAAAGCAGATGATTTTGGAGTTGTGGGCGTTAATTCTCTGTTTAAAACAACAATGCAATTTCACAGTTTTTTTCTCTTTCATGATGGTTATCCTGGCAAGCTTCATGTGGCTTTTCATTACAGAGACAAACTCAACCTTTGATAAGTTTTTTTTTTTTATGCAAAAGGTGTGCATGCAAACAGCAGGACATTAAACAGAGGTATAGCTCTTTGCCTTGCTGCCTCGCCTTTGGTTGAGGAGTAGCGTGTGCAGGAGGGTAGAACCGGCTCACGGGGACAAGTGTGATAGACGACCCGATAAGGGACCGGCAGGTACAAACTGTCACGTCTCGGCTCGGCTCGGCACTCCACAGGTACACAGAATCACAGGCGAGCCCTGGCAGTGACAAATGGGCCCAATTTCCATTTATTTATCTATCTGTTGTGTGGAGCAAAGAACACATGCTGGTCTCCCCCCCCCCAATCCCCCCCACCTCCACACCCACCCCATAAATCTTTATCCTGTTAACACAACACCAATATACCCACACATTAGCCCTCCCGAGCACTACAGACTAATCAAGCATGCAGTCACACACAACGCGTAAGGAACATCAACACGTTGGCTGTGAAATTACTAGCATACACACATCAAGCGGACAATTACAAAATCACTGCAGACCAAGTGACCTCACTTATTCACATATGCGTGTAAGAATAATGAAAACAACATTGCCCACTAAACAATTCTAGAGAGGAAAATGGAAGGGATGCACTTAAAAAATAAATCTAGGGCTAAAGTCACCTCGCTTATAACACGATAATAAGTTTCTGCTCTGGAGATGGAAGGGGTTGGGGGAAAGCCAGAGGGAATGATGGGGTCAGGGGAGAGGGAAGGCACACATTTATACTGTTTAGATTTGATAAGGCGAGGAAATTGCTGAGAGAGGCACCCACTTCTAGGGGAGAGAAGCAGTCTGCCACTCTGTCTGGGTGACTCCAGCAGGTTTGGCTCAGAGTGAGGAGACCTCGCATCACACGCTGTCCCCTCCATTATTAACCCTGCTGACAAAGCTCCACTCCTACACAGACATCTACATCATCATCAAGCCCAATCGCACCGTCCCATCTATAAACACTAGAGTGGAATTAATATTTCTTTCCTCTGCGGGCCAGCTCACTCCCTCTCACTCTTGCGCACAAACAAAGTCTTTTCACGGCCTCAATCGCACGCCCACTTCTCTCTTGCTGACATTAACACGCACCCACATAAACTCTCCCTGCTGGTATTGTCATATAACCTGACAGAACACCAACAGATTTTTTTTTTTTTTCAGTGCCAAGCAGCCAGTGGTGTGAATGGTTGAGCCGCTGGATTTAATTAGTGCTTCGCCCATATGGATTAGCACACAGACAGGCACACGCAAAACCGGAAAGTATGTCACATTCCCACCTGATCGTCTCTTAACATTGCCCTCGGTGGCGTGCATACATGGATGCACACATGAATACACACACCAGGGGGAAAGGAAAGGAGTGGTGGGAGGTGTTGGGGAGGCTTCATAATCAGGTGATTCATAATCAGGTGATTTCTTTGCCGTACTTTTAATTGGTTTTAGCAGTAGTGCAAGGAAAACGTTAAGGTTCGTTTGCTGCACCATGTGTACAGAGACAGCTGCTCTGACGGAGGAGGTGGGAGGGGGCAAACTGAACATATTGCTAAATAGATTATTTAAAAAAAAACAGTGAGCTTGAGAAACAACATACTGGTGTCCTGGCAACACAGAGATCCAGGCGGATGGAAGGACCTGCAAACACTTGGACTTTGTCAATATTCACTTTGCCTGCCATTTACTTTTCCTGTAAATGATAGATATAAAAACCAAACAAACAAACAAAACTGATGATGACAGATGATGAAACTTATTTCAACAAGCTCCTGCAAATCCACGTGGCAGATATTTGTTAAACGTTGGCAAACATTGTGTGTGTCGCCTACTGGGATTGTGTTCCACCACCCTGTTTTACAGCATTCTATTAGTAGACACCACATAGTGCAAGATGAATGACAGTAGCAGATATCTGTTGTGAGTTGGGGGGTCTTTTCTGTTCAAGCTATTTCATGACAGATGTTTTATTTTATTCTACTGTGATTTGAGCTTTTTAAAAAAACAACAAGTCTTTGATATGTTTTTAGTATCACCACAAAAAAACAACACTTATTTCAGTGCAAAGCGGAGGGAGGGGGGGAATCAATCGGATTAATTCAAATGTGTCTGTACTAAAGCTACCCTTTCCAACTCATCTTGTGCTGCTGACCATTGATCAACTGAAGCATTGACAATATTTCAATGATTCTGTGCTTTTGTTTTTCTCTGAGGGTAATGTTACCAACCAGTGGAAATTAATGATGAATAAACATATCCACTGATCTGCACCAAACCTACAAGGCTCTGGTGTTTCTGCTCAAGTGATTTCCTTCACTAAGGTGTCTGTTTGTCATCTTAAGGTCTGCCCAGAGGTCAGATAACACACTCCTCCCACAATGACTTTCTCTGATTGATTTGTACCATGTCATTTTCATCAATTTAACAACACCCTCAGCACATCAGCCTGAGAAAATAGCTGTAATAGGCTAATATGGTGTCGTTATTCTTTACCCTTACTAAGGCTACTTATACTAAAATATGGTATTTAGTTTCAGCTGTATAAATAGTGAATAATACATAGCAATATATGCTACGTAATGGTGGTTAAGGCATTTTGTGCAGCTAAGCTCTGTATGAATAATAGCGTAATCCGCTGCAATTATGGACTGATAGCTTATAATTAGCTCACTGTAATCCCTCCAGCTGTCTCTCTCTGAGTAGACTCAGCACTGTCTGGATCCAAATAGGAAGAAATGAGAAAGAGGGCAGTTAGGGATAGGGATAACCTTTTCTTAGAAGATATTTCTGGCATTGTGTGAAACCAAATGAAATGTTGTCCTTCACAGTCTGTGGAGAGTGAGAGAGTTGCTTTTAAGTCTCCATAGGCACGGATGTGTAGAGGAGAAACTCGGGACTCAGGGTTAAGGGCAGTGTTAATTATCATTTCTGCTTCAGTTTGTAGTGCTACCATCTTCCACCTCCTACACAACAGACACTGAATTCCACACATCATATCAAGGTTTTCCGTCTAGCCATGGTTGACTTCCACTTTCTTAATTTTTACTCCACTGTCTTTTTCGCAGCATGTGTCCAAATTAATTGGTTTGTTGTGCGATGCGCTGTTTTATTCCGCTCTGCTTGATATACATATACAGCTGCTCAGGGGGTTTGAATGAAAAGCAGGAGGTGAACATACCTTTGCAGCAGTCTTACAGTTATTTACGAGGCAAGGCACACTAAGATTTACTAGTACTGAAACCCCTGATTAGCCCCAGTAGGTGTTCAATGCTGAAGCTAGCCCATGTTTAATAGCCTCCATTGAAGCGTACTGACTAACATGCATGGGCTGTTAAAGTCCTGGTGTTTGTGAGCTTGTCGTTCTATTCGGTAACCAAATGGGAACGACAGGGAGGGCTATTAAACATGGCAGACTGTGTATACTGTAAACAACGTACAGCATATACCCCGCTGTGTGTTCATGGGAGTGTGAAGCTTCCTGTACTTCTCTCTACCAGAAGCAATTCGGTTCATCTAGCTGTGCTGTTGCTCCTCAGAACACACAGCGAGGAGGCATTCATATCCATTATGGTTGTGTGCTTTCCCTAAAGGCATAGAAAGTTTAAATTGTAAACGCAGTGGTGGAACAGAAGAATATATCTGACTTCATCTGGTTTTACCCTTTATTTTGTTGTCATTAAATGGTGAGTTCACACAAATTTAACTACTTTATACTAAAGGCACACTGAACACTGGTTCTGGAAATAGATGAACTCTTAAAATGTAACTTTTCAATGATAAACATTCCCCTCCATTACATTTTGGTCGAGGGAGAAGAACATTTCTCAAAAACTGGTGTAATGAAACAAAAATGATCTGTGTGAGTAGACACCTTGGAGTCATGAGTGAAGAAATACATCTTTTGTAGTTTTCATTGAATTCAACTTTTAAGTACTATGATATCTCCTGAAGAAACACGCCTCAATTAGTTCCAACTAGGAGGGTTTGTGAACAGTAGAGTCAAAGGGCTAACCAAACAGATAGGATTTCAATCGTATCTGCAAGTAAGCGGTGGATACTCTCATCCTTTCCCCTCTCCCCCTAGTTCTCCCCTTGCATCCCTTCCCACTATCCAACACTCCCTCCATCCCCCATGGCGGTGCGAGGCGGGCAACAGTATCCGCTCTATTACAGAACCTCTAGAGATATCTGCCTTCTCAGCATGCAGTGGAGCTAGACGGTGAAACACGTACACACAAATACATGTACACACACACACACACACACACACACACACACACACAGTGGATACCGCAGGTCTATGATAATCAATGCCAACAGAGCAGCAGCAGATAGAGAGGCAGACCCAAGGCCAAGTTCTACTCAAACAAGCACAAGTCAGAAAGAAAATACACTAAGGAGGGAAGAGGGAATATGAGTGTCCTGACCCACAACATTTACAATTCTTTTGTCTGTGTACAGTACATTTCATATGAATTCTTTCGATTTTTACAGTTTATTTATTTGCACAGAGGCTTATTAAAATCATAACAGACGGAGAAAATGAACACCGTATTCGAGATAAACAAGAAAACCTAGAAGCAAAGGAAGAAAATATGATAACCAAACTGCAGGTGAATACAAATAAAATGTGCTTTAAAAAACAAATGCATGAAAAGAAACGTGTGAAATAAACTAACCTCTAATTAAATCAGATTAGATATGTCAGTTCTACCCCTGATATGTTTGCCTTTTTTTATTTTTAAGAAAAGGAAATGCACGCCAACAAAAACACCACATGGCTTCGTCATACACTCTATTTATAAATGGCACTTTCTGCGAGTGCGAGAGAATAGGTGACAGCGAGAATATAAGACATCAGACTGACAGCACTCCTACATCACACCCGCTGTCGTCCTGCGCGCTGTCAACAAACCTCAAGGAAAAACTGACAAGACGCGCAGGTGTCCGATGGCTATTAGTGTAAAAAAAACTTCCTCATCTGTCAGTGAAGGGAAGCAGTTAGCTGTCAATTAAACAACCAATCATCTCGAGAAGCATCTTGCATTTAAAGCGGTAGAATTGGAAGAGAAAGATAGAGGTTTGTGTCTGTTTGTGGTGGAAGGACGTGTTGCTCCATTGCCTGTCGACTTTACCGTTATAGTAAGACATTTCTCACAGGAGTATTTGACGTACACACATTTGGTGGGAGGCCATGAAAAAAGTGCTTGCACTAAAACATCAGCAACCAATAAAACAGATGGCAGAGGTGAATATTGTGTGCAGGAATCACTCCACAGATGTCTTATTGGGAATTTGGAAGCCTTTTTTTGCAGCTTTGACAAATCCTGACATAAAACTAACTCATGCACACTGAAAAACATGGGAGCTTACTACTGCAAAAAGAAGACAACTACTGTAGCACACATTTAAAATCATATTGCAGGATACATAGATAACATTTACTGAGGTTATTGTGCTACTTAAAATACCCACAGTATCAAATTAGATGTGGGAGATTTGCAGGAATCTCAGTCTACCCGATCAATCCAATTATCAATCCAGCTATGAATCCTGGCTCGCTTCACTCACTCACTCACTCCAAATGAATTCAGTAAACCTTTAATTAGCCAACTCTGCTCGGAGGCCACTGGGATAACATATAGGAATGGAGGCTGGAAAAGTACATCCTTTTTATCGGCGTGTGAATCTTTCATGAGAAAAATGCAAAAAGCATCCAGGAAAGAAGATCCAGTTAGCTTACAGTCAATAAACTAGTCATATGAAAATCAGACTCAAGTATGCATGGTGAGATCTGAAAGAATATACTGTACATCTAAAATACTAAAAATATCAAGGACATTCCACATCAGCTCACTTTTTCTCCACATCGGAGAGTCTCTCTCGCTCTTTCCTCCTATTAACTACAAGGCTGGCAGGACATGCAGCAGGAGGTACTATTTGGTGCCACAAAATCTGCTATCAAATAATAAGCCACGAAGCAGACAACTTAATGGAATATCTAAATATACTTGTGTTGTTATGCTTAAAAGCAAACCACAGTGGCACTGCACAACCAAGGCAATTTGTGCATTAGGGTTGGAAATCATACCTGTCACTCATCTGCTACTATACATAACATGTATTTCTAGAAAACGGTGGTGCCATTAAGTGAATAAAGCTGCTTTTCCTGGATGTTAATATATTAAAAAAAACATGATTTCCTTACAAAATCATCCTCATATTTATCAGTCTGGTTTTCAGTCTCTGCATGCATTTTTTAATGCTAAAAATATTTGAGCATGAATTTGATTCATGATCAATAGAAATCAATACGTAGCATGCTGTGTGTTTATACAGTCTTATGAGCAAAGAGGTCAATGAGAGGAAAGTCATTCTTGCTTTTATATGAGCCGATTGATTTTTTTGCTATGTGGAAATAAACAAAAATAAATCCAATTGTATTCTACACTCAACCAAGCAGTAGAATATGAGTGGCCAAGCATAACAGTTCCATTTGCATAGTAACAGGTGGTATTTGTCTCATTTTCCACATAGAGCACTGGGATTGACACACATACACGCACATGCATTCTGGTAGCAGCCCACTTGCTGACAGGTTGTCAAACAATCATATCAGCTGTTCATCCCCCTGACCTCAGAGACATGGGGCAGAGCAGCCATGATCGCAAGCACTAGACACAACAGAGCCATCAGCACCACTTCATCAGAGCAGAGAGGCAGTGCTGAAAGTCCCTTATAGCATTTACTGTCCCCCGCTGAAGTGAATTAGATAACTGGGGAAAAGCGGCTCAATTAGTATGCATGGTGTATATCAGCTTAGTTCCCTGCCATTCTTAACAATAAATACATATCACAACAACATTAGTCTAATGTGAAAGGGGGAAAAAAAATACTTTAACTGCACGTGTTGTAGATATTGCACATTTTTCACTGTGACATTAAAACCTACAAATGTGTTCTTGGATTGTTTTCCACCAAAACACAAGATAATATATTAAACCAAAAAATAATGAATCTGAGCAGCATAATGGCATATTTTTCATGCATGATTGTGATAAATTGCCTGTAGATTGCTGTTATGAAAATGAGTTGAATCCTGACGTGCTTTGCATAACCTGTATTAAAGATATGGGCGGGAGGGGGGGGGGGGGGGGGGGGGGGGGACGGGACACAGATTTATGTCCTGAAAAATAGAAAGGCAACACATATTCGGGTAAAGGTGCACTAACTGGTTTTCCACGTACGCGCACATGGAGGGGCATTTATATGTGTGTAAATGAATAAGAAGTCCCAATGCTGCGGGCTATATCGCTCTGAAGATCCTTTTAATTATCTCCAGTCCCTCTTCTGTCTCTCTTGGTTTTTCCTCTACCTCTAAGCTTCATGCACTCCTTCAGCTTTTAGTGCCTCGTCTCCTGCTGTCTGTATTTGTGCTCCTTTGTTATGTCTCTGCAATAGCCTTGGGAAGTCTGGGAGAAACAGTAAAGGGAGTTTTCCGCCGAGGATGATGATAAATTAAGAAAGGTTGGGCAAACACAGAGGAGGGTTTTATTGGCAGAAAGAATTTTGCATGATGAAATATTAATTCCTTGAATATTTTATGGCATTTTATGATAATATACTTTAATATATGTTTGAGAGAATGAATGGAATGGAATGGAATGTACAGTATACCTGTAAACACTTATTGTTGCGTGTAGATACTTGTGCTAGATCGCAGGAGTAGCTCATTTATTCCACACAGTCTCTATTATGCATAATAAAACTGAGACCTTGACAATTGGCCTTGATGACAAGAGAAATGGGGAATTTAGTTTGTGGGTGTGGAAGGAGGCTGCCAGCTAAGCAAACACAGAGATTGTGAGTATGAATTATTACTATATTCACACATAGCAACACAATTAATTGGAAAAATAATGAAAATGCCTATTTGATTTATTATTTCTGCAATGTCAACATCACAAGACGCTGTTGATGTTGAAGATATAAGAGGTAGACAAAAATGCGGCCCTTTGAAGTGGAGGTGTAGCTTAATCTAACTTAAATTGTTTAAGCATTTTCCATGTGATACATTATTAACATTAATAGAATAATAATTTAGTATTAGTAACACAAATACAGACAAAGATAGACATGTTTTTACAGTCTGCTTCTAAATACTATACACCTTACAAAGACAGAAATGCACAAACACACACACACACACACACACACACACACACACACACACATACACTTTGTATTTTGTGTGTATGACACTTTTAAAATGGGGAACACATCACTGGTCATCAAAGCTTTCAATAAGCAGCTTTGGCAAATCAGCCACAACAGAGACTCCATCACAAACCTGTCTGCACATTCCAAAGTATTCCCAGTGGAGAGAGATGAAGAGATGCTCCAGAAGGAGGACGGGGGGGAGGATGAGGAGGAGGAGGAGGAGGTGGTGGAGGAGGAGGAAGAGGAAGAGGGGGAGAAAATGGCAGAAAATAGGGGATGTAGAACTGACAGCCAGGCAGGCACAGGAATGGCTGTGGTGCTTTGGAACTGTACATCTCATTATTCAGCTTTCCATTGAGGAGCCACTCCTCTCTCTCTCTCTCTCTCTCTCTCTCTCTTACTCTTTGTCCCATATTTTGCTGCATTTTTATAAATCACCACATCTGCAGCCCATTAGAGAAGATACCAGCATCTTTGGTTTTGGTGGGTAAGCATTAGGAGCTGTACTGCATAAACAGCCTATTACTCTGCTGCTACACTAGGAACTGCTAGAATCTCTGGTTTCAAGTGTCTGTCACTGCTTTTCAGTAGAGCCATTTCTGTGAAACATTAAGTGTAGACTGCCTGATAATGTTTCTTAAAATGTTCTAATTTGCCCTTTTCACCAGCAACATTATTTAGTACGGTGTGCTCAAATGCTTAGGTTCATAATGTACTGCTTTGTAAATATCATGTTATCATTTTACATAATAGCATCTTATTTCATGCAGTTGACATTTAGCCTTATCTTTAAGGAATCAAGTGATGAAATACATTGTGTAAATGCATTAACTTCAGTACAACTTTACGCTAATTTGTTGAGCTACATATCGCAACGTCCTGACTTTGTACTAGATAAATTTACAATGTGGTATAAAGTCAAGAGGTTGTGATATGTAGCATAAGAAGCTAGCACAGCCCTATGAATGGAAATGTATTCCAAACATGCGCAGTGACGTCTGCCTCACACAGAGTAACTCTCCAGAGACTGAAGACTTGATTGCTGTTTCTAAACAAACTAACCTTAGTATTCATGGTGAGGGAACATATCACCCAGTAGAGCAGTGTGGCTCATTGACGTGTTTTTAATAGTTTTTGGACGACAGGTCTACGGCACAGGGGAATAAGATATATCAGTCTTTGGATACACATACAATACTACTAAGTGCGATCAGTTTCTTTTTGGTTTGGTTCTGCACATGAAAGTTGTTGCCAATGAGAAAAATATAGAAAATTTCCCACTATATCCTTTAAATCACCATCTTAGTTCACTTAAGTTGTATCCTGATTCTGACTCTAGCATGTTTTTGTAATCTGTATATCAGTATGAAAAGCTTCTCTGTGTTAAGTGGTGCTAAGTGTTACAGTAAGTGTGTCAAGTGGTAAAAGCACTACCTTATGTGAAGAGCAAGCATGACCTTTAAGATTATTTTTAAGCAAAAGAGCAAATGGTGATGAAAAATATGTTAGACTGTGTAAAACATCCAATAAATACTGAGTTGAATCACTCTGTTATTTAGTCTGTCTGGCCTTCGCAATATTTGATTATGCTAAAAGCAAAGTGCTTGCCTCTACTTGATCATGAAAGAATTTTGATTAGCTTAATGATAGTCCAAAAAGTTTGGAGTTTTAATCACAGGCACTAACAATCAAACCACAATTACACAGCGCACGTCTGAGAGAGAGAGAGAGAGAGAGAGAGAGAGAGAGAGAGAGAGAGAGAGAGAGAGGGAGGGAGAGAGAGAGAGAGAGAGAGAGAGAGAGAGAGAGAGAGAGAGAGAGAGAGAGAGAGTCTTCATTATCAATTGTCACTCCCTGAAGGGGCTGCCAGAGTTGCACTGAGTGTAATTATTTTGAAATGACATTACAGTTAACTTTTACCGGCTGATATGATACCACACAACAGATACAATGAGCAGACACAATAAAAAAAAAGAAAAAGAAAGAAGCTTTAGCAAATAAAAACTGACACAAGGTCAAAACGAAAAAGCGGAACAACCTTTGACCCTTAGGGGGGGAAGATAGAATTAACCTTAAGCACAGACATGGCTAGTGAATGCTGTTGACTGTGGTGGTATGGAGTGACAGATAGAGGATGGATAAGGCTAATATCTCAGCTCTCCTCTTCTCTCCGTGACAGCAGGATTACTCAACCATGCTGTAAGCCTTTAATACTTCCAAACTGACAAATTCAGAAGCAAAATAGTGGGCGCACTTGACATGTGCTTACCATAGCATAGTTTATGTCAGCACCGAGTTTGTTGTAAGTCGGCACTTGATTGCTTTTTTTTAACCGTTTATTAATTTCAGTTGTTGCTTGAGTTTGGCCATCCAAGAAGCTTCTCTTGACAATGTTACAAATCAGCAATCGAAGTGAATAAAATGCATATGACTTTAGAGTAACCTGACACAGCAAGCAGGGAGTTTTATTGGAAATGGATAAAATCTAGCTGCATTACAGCTTTGAGGTTGCAGGGAAATGCAAGCGGCGCTGAGCGGGAAAACGGGGAGAAAAGATTTAGTGTCAGGAGAAATGGGCCGAGCCAAACAGAGTCTCCCCCTGCAACAGTCAGGAGCTGAATACATTACCCGCAACAAATGATATCCGACATGATTTGGATGTCGGAGAAAAAAAATAAAAAATGGAGGGATATCCAAAAGCATAATGCATAATGCAGCTCATATATGAGCACACAGGAGCATTCAAATCACAAAAGTCTATCCTCTACAGTCAGATTTGTTGATTTGACTCTCCCAGGCTGCTTTTTTCCTCCTGTGGCTCGTCTCTCTCTCTCTCTCTCTCTCTCTCTCTCTCTCTCTCTCTCTCTCTCTCTCTCTCTGTCTCTTTCTCTTTTTCTCTCTCCTCGTCAGCAACTTATTCTCCGAAGATAAGCACAAAAAGAGAGGAGCGGAGGGGGGGGGGGGGGGAGAGACATGAACGCACACATATGACAAGGCCAATAAAGAAGGCTTCACATGTGTGTAATGTGCAGGAACCGTTAACGCCACTGAAAATTCACAATGCCTACCAGCTCATTATCAGACATAAACCTAGATTCAGCAGATGGGCTTTTTTTTTTGGTTGTTGTTGTTTGCTTTGCTCTGTGTTCTTGACAAGGCAACAGCATGTCTCTATCGCAAAATGAAACCTCCTTTTGCCAGAAAAAAAGTAGAAAATATATTAAGGGGGCTATAATTAATGGTATAATTAAATTATCTGACGTATAATGCAGATTTGAAGGTCAGTCCATTTTTTCCCCCTGTGAAAGCAGCAACTGTAGTTTAATTTGACTCATGTATACAGGACAATCCCGACACACACACACACACACAAAAGGAACGGCTTCACATTTTGATAATATTGCCACACACCCAGGAGCCATATGGTCTTTGTCAGAGTCTCTTGAGTACTTCCCCTCTCTTTTCCCTTCACCATGCCGCTGCAAGCCAAACAAACTCTTTCCCTACGTCCTGACACTCTGGCGCAAATCTGGCTCTTGGAAAAGCTGAGCCAAGGGGAATATAGCGACTAAAATTGTTTAGATAATACTTGCAGTGCACTCGCCCCAGTCTCCAGACTGTAAACACAAACCAGCTGTCCCCGGAGTGTGATACTTATTCACTGACTGATCTAACCATGGGCCAACTGGGAGAGAAGGGAGCGGAAAACAGGATGAGGAACAAGAGGCTAGCAAAGCGTTTACAGACTGCCACAGACAATTTGAAATAAACACTGATATCTGACTTTGTGGCTGTGGATGAAGAGCATTTACAATGTGTCAGTGTTTGTCTATCATACAATATTACTCCTCATCCATATGGAGAGAAAATGAGAAGTTTTTTGAAACATACCGCTCCACTGCCACTTAGGATCTTTTACTGCGTTTATCCAGAGTGACTACAGAAGGGATGTTGTCAGCGGCAGTGACAGCTATTTGAAGTGAGGAGCCATTAGTTAATGGATAGGGGCAGGCAGAGAGGGAACCTGACCTCTGAGAATCCTCCTCTCCCTCCGCTGCCTCGTTCATCTCCCGCGCCCGCTTGTTTCCAGCATAAGATTACAATCAAAGAGGAGTGGACAGGGAGACGGACCAGGGGTCCCACCTCAAACTGTCAATCTCACAGTCTGACTGAGCTACACATATCCCATGATCCACTTCAGAGAGCACGGTGTTACTGTGAACATGTCTGTCATGTTAATGCAGTCATTTAATTACCACAAGCCATCATACGTCCTCCTCCTTCAGCGTTTCCCTCTTCAAGATATGAAAAGAAAACAAAACTGCATATATTTAGCCTGTTCAAATATAAACAGTGCATAGAGAATATTATCTCATTTATTTTAGAGGCAGAGATCTTTACTGTATGCGATGATGCACAGAGACTGAGATGGCTGTTCACATAAGAAGCATTTCAGTTAGCCAGTTGGTTGACAGGAGGGTGGAATGAGCTAACAAAAAGCCTTTCATTGAGATAAAAACTGAAAAAGCCAATTCTTCTCTTCTTCTTCTGTTATTGCACATGCTTGAAATGATGTAGACAAATACTTATGAGTGATATAGTGTTGGAAAATGCCAGTATGTTGCTATATTTTGAATTGATTTGACATCCAGCTGTGTCTTGTAATTCCATGTGGGATAGGCCAAATTATGATGATTCCATGATATGGAAATAAAAATTGAAAGGGGACATTTCTGCCTTTCTCTCCATACCTTCACATGTATGAGGAGAGGAGTGGTATGGCTACATGGTTGGCTCATTACTGTACTGCAGTGTTGTGGCTTCACCTTCATCCCAGTGACAAGGAACACTTTCCCCTAGCAAATGGCACTGTCCAATTAGTTTAAGAATACCATTTATTCCTCTCTCTTACTGAACCTAAAACAGGTCTACTATCCAATAACCTTTAGAGTACATAGGCTGTGACTTTGCCTTCACCTCAATAAAGCGCTTCATGATTGAATCAAGTGGCTGAGGTCAATAGGACATATGTTCATTTCCCAGGGTCCTCTAGGGTCCCTGCAGGCAGAAAAAATATGCTGAGTGTCTTCTGTGACATTTATAGGATAGGAACTATGTTATATGTCTTTTTTTTTTCATTTAATCTTTTTCACTTTCAGAAAGGGCTCCACTGGCATGTGTGTGTGTGTGTGTGAGTGTGTGTGTGTGCCTGTGTATGTGTACATGTTGTGCGTGTTGACACAGTATTTCAACCCCTTGGTCACGCTTCAGGCACCAGCACATACTACATCTGTCACTGTCTCTACCACGTCACCTCAATTTTCTGCAGACAAGTTTCACTTCTGTGCCTTGAAGGACAGACACTTCTTCCTCTCTCTCTCTTTCTCTCTCCTCTTCTGCTTCCTCCTACTCTGTCACTCCTGTCCTGCCTCCATCACTTTACATGTCAGCTTCTAGTACTGTCTTTTGTCAGCTGTCTCCCCACTTTCCATCAACTCTACTTTACTTTACTTAGCTCATAGAAGCATTTGAAAAAAAAAAAAAGTTATAATACAGTAAATTCATTTCGAAGTGAGTGGTGGCGTTTATAGGTAATTGATTTCTCACTGTAGCTTTCACACTTCGTTTTTCTATAATGGATCAAATGACTAATGTTGTGCGGGTTTCTTGTCAATGCGCAGCAGTCGCCAAGTCCATGAACTCATCAAATTATATAAAGTGACAAGATATTGATGACAGCTAATCATTTTAATTAACTGTGACTACTCAAAGTTTATTTGTAAGGACAAGTGCATAGAATATTCATGGGTTAACCAAGGCCCTCATATCTTTAGCTACAGTCATTTGCAATATTTGTCCCTACATCACTATGTAAACAATAATAATATGAATATATTCAATAAAATCCTTATATTATTGCTGAATCCTAGATGAATTGGTGTATTTGGCATATTCAACTATAACACATTTAATTTTGGATCATAATTGGTTTACCAATTCGTCTAAGAAATTGTAGGAAACCTTGTATCTCTAACATGTTGACTTTTCTGGAGCTATAGTGAATATCCTGTATATAAATAGCACAAGACAACACTTGTCAGCTTTTAAAGGAGTTTATAATCCTTCAGTTTAAATACGAAAATATGAAAACTGGACTGAGTCAACTGAAAAACAAAATGCGTGTATAACACTGGTGGTGGGGATTCAGTAGCTGATTACACAGAGAAGTGCTCTAGCTGTGTCACTGATGTCTGAGCAAAAAAATTACTGGAGGATAGGACTGGAGGAGAAATATATGTATAGTATATGACAAAAATGTGTATACACCATGGCACTGTAGGCTAATTTCAAAGTAATGGATCACAATATGTTGTATTTGGTAGGAAAAAAATAATAAAAGCCTCATTATTTCATGATGCATATGAGCTTATGATAGCATGTCTTGATGCATATATGGCATATAGCACATGATTTTAGCTTAACTGTATGGCCAGTCAGTCTCACGTCAAACTCTTCATACTGGAAAAGATTGCCATTCATGACTACACTATTGTTGCCTGAGTAACTGTTAACACATTATTTTAATTTATAGATTTGCAATTCTCACAATGTCTGTCTTAAAACAATCCAGGTGCCTACAAGAAAACTGAAAAAGGTTTTCCTCGCTGAATCATCAGCTATCAATCATTCCTTCTGTCCATACTGTTCATTAAAATTCAAATACATTTCCAAAATCCACAGAGTGCTGTGAAGTATAGTAACAAAAAGAGAGACGTTGGCAGTAAAAGAACTATAATGTTGAAATATCTACTTGTTTTGACTAATTTTGATGATTGAAGTTTCATATTAGGTTCAGATATATTTTTGCACATAGGGGAAACTGTGGATTTTGGCCCCATCCCTCACATTGCAAATGCCTTATGAGGAGATCGTCTAGTGGTCAGTAGGAATGATTATGGCTAGAGAAACCTATTTCAGTTCAGACAATTTGAGTTTTAAGATAGACTAGAAAAACTCTGAACCCCCTGAACGCCCTCCTATTTAACATTCATAAGCAGTATATAAACAGGTTGTACACTTCTTATAAATGCTAAATGAATAAAGTTTTACCCAGCAGCTAACAACACAGGCCTGTGGTCTCGAAACCCAATCATCCTTTTGAATTCTCTTTCTTTAACAACTTGTCAAAGCAATCTTTAAGCTATTTAAAACCTACACGAAATAGATGAAAAACGATCGGACAAGTCTGTCCATTGACAGAGTAAGGTCAATCCTCCTTTTAACACTCTACAGGCTCACAGTCCTCTCTTAAACTCCCTAACTCAGCAGCATTTGCCAAAGGGGGTTCTGTTTTACTATCCAGCCCCAGGGTGATCCATGAATCTGTGTGACCTCTGAGGGATGAGGTAGGGAGACATAACTCATCCAGGCAGCTTCAACAAGTCCTCGCTGTGTTCCTGCTCGACCTTAAAAACCTGGCAGTAAATTTAGTGAACTCCAAGTAATAAACTCTCCCCCAGGAGGGCTTAGTTTCTTGAGGTAGAAGTGCTGATCAAGCATTACCATGATACCATTTGACCATCTCTTTCATTATAATTCAAAAGGTGAAACAGACACCAGAGGGGTATTATTATTTTAAAACCTTTGCAAAATATCTGCCCAGGAGACCAAGCTTGGGCAGGGCTCTGCAAGCTGACACAGCTGAGCAAAAATATCCACAGTAAAGGATGTGGAGCAATGCACTGTGAGGGTGGGTGCTTATCACCAACACTTCCTTCTCTCAGTGCATTATTCATTCTTGTTATTTTCCAAACAGGCTCCAGTGTTTTTGGATTTGCAGAACCTGTGCTCCATAGGGATTCACAGACCATCTGCACTTACCCTATTCTGAAGGTTGTAAGCCCTGACCTTTTTGCTCTCTGCCCTCTGCCTGCTTCTCTACAGGCTTCATTCCATCAGTCTAACTAATGTATACACACACACACACACACACACACACACATTTGGCTGCTGCATGCAACCTGGCAGATTCCAAACTGAGACATACTGCAGTGAAAGGCTGTTTAACTGGCAACACCACACACTTGACACTTGCAACTCTACGATTCAGCGAGTCGACACTGTCACCTGTTAGACACACACTCACTCCTTGTTTAAACCTGGGGACTAAAGCAGACACACAGCTGCTGCTTGTCTGACAGGTGTGTCACATAGTGAAGTTCCACCTGTCCCTAAAACCATAAAAATGAGCTTTAAACCATAATTGGAACGAAAGTAACAAAATGAAGCTGGCTTTTTAAATGTAATTACTGTGTTTTATATATAATTAGATCAGTTGGAGTTCAAAGCATGGAAACAATTTATGCAAAGGAAATGTAACAAAGACTGTGATGCATTGTAGTAAAAGTGAAAGTATTTCAATGGGGGTTTTTTTTATGTGCAGGAAATAATCCAAAGGTTAGCCTGCTACTTATTTCCTTTAAAGATAAAAACTCTTGTTATCATCATACCAAAAGCGCAGTGAGAGATCAGGAAATGATTTACAATATTTAAAAGGGCTCAGATGATAAATGCAAAGATATGTGCATAAAACACCTGGGTATAAGAGATAGTGTCTTGTTTATTCTTGGTCAAAGGTTTACAGATCAGACAGACTTCTGACATCATGTGTGATTGCGGCCGCTTTGATGTTTTGGTGCATTCTCTGGTTAATATTAAACATAAAGCATGCTGAGTGAGGTAATGTGTGTCCATGTGAGCTGTATCATTTTTTATAGGACTTTCTAAACAGCTGTAACTTACTGGCTACTTCCAGAGATGCATTGTGACTGATGGCCTGGCCCAGGTAGTTTCGGGCCACACAGACATAGCTGCCATCATCGGGCTTGCTCCTTCGTCCGTGGACGATGCGTAGGAAGAAGAGTGAGCCGCTGGGCAGCAGCATACGGTGGGAACGGGGGTTGTCACGGTCCGTCTCAACTCGCTCCCCATCTTTGTACCATTCCACTGTGGGGGTTGGACGTCCCTCTGCCTTACAGTTGAGAGTGGCCGGTTCCCCCTTGGACACAATGAGGTCAGAAGGGTGCTCAACAATGCGGGGAGGGAAGTCTTCCTGCCGCAGACGAGACCCTAGAGGAGAGGACGAATTAAAAGGGGTTACAACAATTATAAGAAATTACTTCTATACACTTTACCACCAAATTAGCATTATAATACATACTGTAAATATCAAAGGAACATGAAAAAACACACAACACAGAACCACAGTGAAATTTATCAAATAATCCTTCCATGCAAAACAATGTAGTACTAATCAAAACAGCATCTGCTCTGAAGGAATTAGACAAGGCACATTATTATTACTGTTCAAGTGCTGTGTATTAACAATAATCCAGTTTGACAATATAATTACCACACAATTACATGTCACTCATAAAATGTTTCGCTTTTGCTTGAGCAGTTGGAATCCCATGAGCCATTGTAAATGTGTAAACAATGCTGACATGTGAATTCTTCAGGATGTAATATCTTTTTTGAAAATATGACTGGGCCTTAAAACATGTATTTGCACAACAGCTATTGAGAAAAGCTTAGAAGATGGATTATGATAGGATTATAGTGTTATCTGTGACCCCAGTGACATGACACTACACAACACAACTGCTCATTTCACTTTTTAAAATATTCTGTAGTGGTCATTTTTATTGAAGAAATGTCTGCTTCTAACAGTACAGGAAAACAGGAGCTTCTAAGTGTATTATAGTATCAATGTACAGTTGTCCAACCTCAACATGAGCCATCACTCTCTCCCCCCACTCTAATGCAATAGCATGTATGTCCAGTTGCATGTGTGTGTTTGTGCGCATGTGTGTGTGTGTACCTGTGTGTATATTTACTTATGCTATAGGTTCACCATTTGGGGCCAATTTCAACACAGCCTCTGAAATCATTAAACCGCTCATAGAAATACGAATCAATACCTCCGACCACCATACAGGCACTAACAACCACAAAATCACCTTTAATCCCCATATACACTATTGAGATGTCAATCATGTGGGTTCTCTCAAAGAAACGGTGTAACAATGGCTCCCTGTGAAGCAGAGGACACTGCAAACCTCCCTAATGAGATCCAGGTACACACCTCCAATGCCTCTGTACATCTTACATTCCCTTCAACTCTTTCCAACCCCCCAACAGACACACACAACAGCTCCACCTCCAACCAAGTCCACACACAGACCTACTGATGCTCTCTCTTTTCCTCCTTCCAGTATTGTTTAAATCTGGTGGATTCTGCTGAACAGCTGCAGGTGTTATTGTTTTACAAAAATTAGATTTTTAGTCACCTTTAATCCTAGACCAGAATGCACAAGCAACTGTGCTAAAACTGCAAGAGAAAATATAGAGGGAGAGTGAAGAGGGACGGAGAAGATGAAGGAAATGTGGCTTTAATGTCAGTCATGCAACCACTGTTTACCTGTGTTTATTGCTGTGGGAACACTATTGTGCCCTTTCATGCCGGTACAAACACCAGCTTGCGCAGCCTTCAGCAGGTCACGCTTTAATGTACCAATGGCCCTGTAAAGCAGATAATCACTACCGTGCTAGAGAGTGATGAGCTCCTACACTCCTGCTGCAACCAATAAATCCCAAACAGACAAGCATTTACCCAGAGAGATAACACCTCACACACATTGTGAAATGGGTGTGAATTTGATCCGCTGGGTAGTGTGGCAGATTATTTGTGTGTTTGCACAAATCTGAATTTACTGTATTTTCCAAAAGCTTCAAAATGAAAATGTGATCTTATCTAAGAGGTAGAATACAACATCTTGCCCTAGACAAAAAGTCTGGAACACTAGGCATTTGGTAGGTGCACAAGCTTATCATTAAAAACTCTAAGGTATGCTGACATTTGAGTGTAGCAACTAAAGGGTCCATTATATGTGAATGGCAACCAGTCTGACAAAAGGGATGTGGACTGCTGAGATAAGGCCTCCCACTGCCAACTACTGCAGTCATTTTTTTGGTTTGTATTTTCCTATTTGCCTCATTTGTCTTATTTTCACCCTTTACTGCTGTCAAGCGCTAAAAGGATACATGCTAATGAATGGAACATAACATAAAAGCTGATGCAATAATGAAGTTCAAGAGCTTTGACTGTATACTTTGTGCTTAAATGGCAGGCTAATTTTCACATCCAGAATACAGGGCGATCTTAAAATAACCTTACTCCAAAAGCTCCTAAATGGAGGGCAATGCCACGACAGGTGCAAAAGTGTTTCTGCCTCTCCACAGCCATGCCAGCACAAATTAGAAAGAGAATGATCAATTTTCTTAATTCACATGATGTCATATAAATCCTGTGCATGACTTTTATTTGTAGGATATCTCACACATTTGGATAAAGCTTTTGTATTTCATGTACGCTGTGGTAAAGGACACGCACAAGTCCTTTTCCCATTGATATTTAATGGAAGATAAGCTGTCAGGAGATACATGGGAGATCAGCTTATATAGTACCCTCTTAGTATTCACTCCTCAAGGCAATCCCCCTCAATTTATTGTACAGATCCCCATTAAGCCCTGTGTCTATGTTCTTTGAAATGTGTATCCTTAAGATGACACTTAATTGTAAAGGTGATAAAATATTCAACATCTCTCAAATCAAACAGAATTTTAAACTTGTTATAGTGCAGCACATCCCCTCCCTTCACAGTCTTCCCCAACTGACTTATATCTTATACCCTGCCATATAGTGTCTGTTGTACAAAAGGCAGGTAATTAACCTGACGTGCCAGAGGTTTGTTACACAGAACTCTATGAGAAGTTGTCCTTCAAAACTATTTGGAAAAGGGCAGGCACTTTCAAAAAATACTTGACAGGTGACTGAATGAACCATCTATCGCTGTTTATCACCGTCTTACATTGGGAGGCAGCTGGATTCGCAACACTGATTTGACACAAGCTCATTACTTAAAAACCTGACAAGATGGATTCACGTGTGATCTTGTGATGTCATGATCTCGCCAGTCAAGTTGTAAGCAGGTAATTACACACCTAAAACTGTTCCCTAATAAGATTTTGTCACCTCCTTTCTTTTTCAGCTTGAAGGTTTGTAAAAATGACACTGGATTGGGAGTGACCAAATCTCAATGGGTCAGGGAACAATTTTGGAAGTGTACACACCATGATCAGGACTTTTTGAGAAGTTAAAGACTGGTTCACTGCTACTTCCAACCCAATCCAAGTGGAGGTGAACAGAATTTTAATCAAAAATATATTGAGTCTACAGCTATGCTATCAACTAGATTAGAGGATCCCTAAAGTAAGTAGGATTTGTCCTTTGAACAAAAATTCATGAAAATTTAATCAATAGCTGTTGAGCTATTTTTCTCTTTTTCTTCTGTAATTTGGGTGATCTGATTGTTCAGCAGCACAGTCTGACAGGGCAACAGCACAAAGACAGTTGCTCACCTGCAGCAAGACAAACAAGCTGTACTCCCCAGAGTTGCAACAGAAAGGATTGTTACCTGAATGAACAAAGAATCACCTGTCATATTTGAGCCAAAAGAGTTTGGAATGATTGAGAAATGATCTTGTTAGTTTCAAGACAATACAAAAAATACCACCTAAAACAAAAGAAAGAAAGGCAGGCAAAACCACCAGTTTTACACACTGTCTAGACATTTAAAGCTTTAACGGAAAAAAAATAAACAAGGTGGGCACTGTGGCCTTGGGTCCCTGTTTACCAGAGCACACATGCCGCTTTTCTTGTTCTTAATTGTGTTGGGCTGATGCCTAAGGGTCCAAACAGCTCCCTAAGCTCCCTGGCATTACAGAAAGGCAATATCAGCCTGCCACAAGTGGGCCCCCAGAAGACCAGGCTTTATCTGCAAAGGGCCAGCAGCCAGCACACAATCTGTATGCAAAAACATGCACACAGATGCACAATGGAGTACATACATACACACTAAAGGTCATTTGTAGCACCTGTGCTCCTACAAATATGTTTTTGCTGTCAGTCATGCCTGAGGGAGTTCTGTTGTCTTGTGAAGATCTAGGGAGAAAAAGGGAATGAAGAGCAACAAATACCGAGAAAGAGGAGCCTGTCTGTTCAGTTTTGTGTCAGGCAGTGAGAAGTATAGTATGTTGGCATAACAAACTAGGTATTTTGTATTTTATTCAAATAGGTTTGGTGAATATGCAAGGCAGAAAAGAGGGCATGACAGGAGGAAATGAGGATGAAAAGAAGAGATGATGAAGAAGGAAGGCACAGGCTTTAAAACAACAAATCATGAGCACTGAGATCATAATAAGACAATGTACAAATATGAATGTAATTTACTACAACATTGGTGGTCTTGGATCGACCCACCCCAGTGTCATTTACAGTACAGTACTGTATGTATTTGGAAAGTATGAAAGGAGGCTACTATGACTGTTTGGATCCAGACCAAAGAAATATACAGAGAAAATATCATATATCACAGTCAAATAAGCTTGCTGCACTGGGGTCCCTCTAGCCGTCAGCTCGGTATGAAAAATTATCTTCAGACAAACTGACAGACACATGAGCACAAAAACTCGCAGACTCAAATTTAAACTCCAAAACCTCCAAATTCACATCCTAAAGAAAGTTCAAAATTGTCCCAAACAAGCAATTATATAAAAAAGCAGCGGCTGACATTTATTAATTCAGAGCACTGCAGACTTAGTGCCACCCTTTGGTGCTGCTGACAGCTGTGTGACGCAGTCAGCTTGATCAGTGACTCTGACACCAAACATACCAAATCCATAGTTGTGGAAATGGTAAATTTACACCTGAGGTACTGTGGGATTACCTGTGCTCGGGTGCCAACACCACTCTGGAAGAGTAGCAGTCAGGCACATCTAATAAAGCCAAGCAGACTTTGTGGGAGGCTTAAGAGTGTAAATGGAACAGCTACTGTATGTCTTGTTAAGGCAGTCACTTTTTGTCAGTCCCTAGAAGACATTTGGTTTCTGTCTTAGTGAGGCATGGGCTAAATTGTGGATCAAAGTCCATACTTTTAATAGCTAGACAGAGATTTCCAGAAGATTCCAAGTTCACAGCACTGCTCTTGTAAGTCAAATGACATCATATGTTTGAACAGGCAACCATCCAAGACAAGGTCAACAACTAAATGAAATGTGACAATAGAAAGATTTATACTAAAAGACTATACTATAATAAGAGCATTAAAGAGACAGACATGACAAAAGATCACCATAGAGCCTAGAAAGACTATGGAAGGGCAACTTCACTGAACTAAATAAACACTGAAGTTGTTTTATTTTTAGTAAGCTAAGAAAAATGTCATTTTAAGTTAGACTGGTCAGCAAGTGTCAGGGCGGTGATGGATGTCGGGACTTCCCTACATGACGTACAGGGCAAGTCTCAACTACACAAAATTAGTGGATTAAGAATGAATTACAGCTGAATGAATCATGCATCTGAATAAGAAATGAGTGCTGTCAGCATTTCCATCCTAAAATATACTTCACAGACCCAGACTAGACTGTTGTATGACTTTCTGACACTTAACTCACTGAAGCAAACCATTACTGTGATATGTGGATTAATGTGGATGATATTATGCAAGTGTTTGCTGTGCATCACTGCACCACCTTTGGTATTTTAAGCACATCTCATATCCAGAAATGTCAGCAAAACATTCAACAAATCCTCTCTTCCAAGGCCAAGTTCTCACTAATGTGGATTCAGCAATATATCAAAGTGACTAAAACAGGTACAGGAACCTGTTTTATAAAACTGTGCAGGCTCTGTGATAAAAGATTACATGCACACAAAAGAAGTAATCATGAAATCTTTCCATATCTTTTCCACAGCTCATTTTCTCCTTACTAAAGCAAAATTAACTAGATATTATGAGCATAAATGAGCTTGCATTTTTCCCTGTTAACTTTAATATTATATTATTATATATTATGGATATTAATATTAATCAGCTTGGCATTTAATAACCTGAAAGAAAAGATGACTATTTTTAGATCAGATCAGAAACTGCATAAAGCCTTTTGTTGGGTTAAAGGTTAAAGGTAGATGTGTTGGTGGTCATTATGGTTTTAATGATCTGAAAACACATCTTCTAAATTCATGTATAGGAAATCTTCATAGTGTCTTTCAAAATTCTGATATTTGACTATGTTTCATAACAGATTACCTGATTTGTTTCTACAGTAATGAAATAATTAAACATTTATATACCTATTGTCTTTTTTGCCAGAAATGTAGCTTAGCTTAGCTTAGCTCCCCATGTAAAACCACAACTCTGTTTTTTGTAGGGATTAAACAAACAAGTTAACCTGTTAGTACATTTTCTTTAGAGATGCTGTTAGACCTATTGTTTTTACCTTTGGACCAAGCAAGGTTAGTTTTCAGTCTACATGCTAAGCTACGCTATCTTCCCATTTAACAGAAAAACATGAGAGTGGTATCAATCTTCTCATTTAATTATTCATATGAACGAAAACAAATGTACTACCTTAAAATGTCAAACTACTTGTGTTGCTCATCTCTTGGAGACACCAAACATACACACACACACGTTCATTTATAAAGTAAAACACAGTGAACCAATACATGCCAGACATTCTTTCTCAGGCTGTATAAACTACAATTAAGTGGAACAGTTGAACACTGTCATTCACTCAAGTATGTAGAGGAAGGAATGTGAGTGTGTTTCTCTGCCTGTGTGTGGGCCAAGAAAGGTGTCTGCAGCCACACTCTCTCTTACATTAAATCCTTAAGGATTTGATCTCCTTAATTACATTTGTAGAGGTGATTTTATTCAGATGGAAGTTATTAGAAACTTTGTTTACAATGTTATAAATCAGTGTTTCTCCCTTCCACCACTGTTCAAACAACACAATATTGAATGAAGCAGCCCCCAGAGAGGAGAGTCAAGGTCAGAGACATGATAACACCACCCAACTGCAGCACCCAGATGTTCAGGGCAAGATACGAGCTGAGTGGGAATGTAAGCATGAAGAATCTGCTCGCAGGCTTAACACAACACAGGCTTAAGAATTCATATTACAAGACGCAGACAATGATTTTTTCATTATCAGTTAATCTCTCAGTTATTTTTCTACTTAATCGATTCATCTTTTAGTCATTTAAAATGACAGAATGTAGCATTTTCAAATAAGCAGATAAATCTCACATTTTTGAGAAATTGTAATAACACATCTTCCTGAAAAAAATCTATAATCTATAGATAACAAAAATATATTCATTAATATCATTCATTTATTTAATGAATCATGAACTTTTTTTTTTTTTTTTTTGTTACGGTGCAATAATACAATTTTATTTACCCCCCCTAAAGATCTACTTTGGGGTTGCCATCTGTTAAATGCTTACTGGGAAGGTAACAAGCAATAAAGTCCCCCGGACAGAATCAAACCAGGACATTGCTGGTACACAATAAACATCTGAGCCAACTAGGTTACCAGGACACTTAAACTGGAGAATGAATCCATCAGGCTGTCTATGACACACATGCAGCGGTTTGTTTGTTTCAAGTCAAAATCACATATTGTACAACAGAGGGCATAATACAGTATACTGTACCTTTCTTCTTTTTTTCATTTCAGACATTAAACTGAATTGCTGGTCAAGTATGTATGTACAACAATGCCAGTATTGTTAACTGATAATACCTTAAGTCAAATATTGTCAGCATATACTGTATGTTTCATTTTTATTTACTGACTACATATTGTATACTGCGTTGCCATAGTGAATAAGTAAGTTGAGGTGATAGTCAGGAGCTTACCTCCAGTATTTGTGATGAGAAACACCTTAAGAGCAGCAGTGCCTGGAAAGGCCAGCAGCGCATCCGAAAGGCTTATCCTCACTCCATTAAATGTTCAGTGGAAAGTAAAATGGCTGTATAGACCACTGATTATCATTCAGGCAGAGCTTAAAAGTCAAACTTTCCATGAATAGAACAGACATTGAAGTGGTGCAGAGGTAGTTTGTTATTATGAAAGAAAAACCCACTTTTGGTTTATCTTATATACTAGTTTGATAAAGTCGCTATGTGTCACAGTGTAAATGTGATAAACTGCTTTACATGCCTCATCTTCTCATCACAAAAAAGTTACAATGTCGTCTTTAATATAATCAGCTAAGCAAAATGCATGTTTGACCGTCTGTAGTTTATGTTTCTTTCATCTCCTCTGAGGATTATAACATTTAAAAAATGTTATTTAAATTGTGTTTTGCTAAACTGAATTAATACATTAATATTGCATTAGCTTCATGCTGTGTCATTGCATGTCACAAGTGCATGTGTGTGTGACCTACATTTATTTTCGGTCTTAATTGCGCCCCTGGTAGTGGCAACCCAGATGTGAACTGACTGTCATACTGTGAAGGGAGAGAGACTTTACCCAGAGCACCAAACCCATCTCCAAAACACAGCCCTGGATGTGTCTGAATTGTATTGACACTAAAAGCAATCATAGCATTAGCTTTATGAGTCAGAGAGGACATTAATAGACATTAATAAGAGGGTACGTTCAGCCTCAGGGGATTATAGGTCAGTGTTGGGTGAATTCACTGAAATTTTCCTGGCATGTTCTACTATGCAGGTTCTCTGCATAGTAGAAGAGGGAGATGGGTCTCATTTCACCTGGCAATAAGACAAACTATAGGATACTAAAGGGAAATACCCACTTTATACATCTGGTAGTACCATCTAGTTGGAGTATGTCTGACTTTAAAGGGATAGTTCGACATTTTAGGAAACACACTGTTTATTAAGTCTGAAGCTAGAGCTGAAAGATGATTAGCTTAGATTAGATTAAAGACTGGGAGTAAGAGAAATCAGCTAGCCTGGCTCTTTTTAAAAAAAAATCCTACTACTATCCACCTACTAGCAAAATAACATGTGATATGTTGAAACAGAAAGACACATGCGAGAAAAACAAGTTGTGATGGACCCTGGCAATGTTTAACATTTGTAAATATTTTATGTGTCGTAATTATTTCTCCATCCTGGAGTCTTGTCATCATCTGCCGGGCAATAAATAAAAACTCCAGGAAGTCACTGCACTGCAGTGCAATGTAGTTAGGACCAATAAAATGTGACACACAAGATAACCACTGAGATATAATGTGTTAATAGGTCAGCTTTAGGGGTGCTAGTTGGTGTATTCCTTTTTCAACTTTGGAAAGAGCATATTAGCTCTTTCCCATGTGCTAAGCTAAACTAATCCTGGTTTCTCTTTCAAAATTCAGAGCACAGCACATCTCCCCCTCTTGTGATACGTTGGTCCTGCTATCTGAGCTGCCTGCCACCTGTTTGACTTGAGTGCTTCTTGGTACTATGAGTGCACAGATACATTATGCTGGAATTTATTCTTTTTCACAAAAACCTAATGCAAATACATCTATGTCCACATCTGAGTTAGATTGACTGATCAGAACATCAATACACCTTCTTCTTCCTTTGGGGTCTAACTGCTCCCTCATCACACTCTAAAAAATGGCTAAACCACAAACTGAAATATGAAAATGTGGCATGTTACTCTTCTTTTTCCACAAATTAACACTCTAAGCTGGCATTGCTTATAAAGAAATTGTGCTAAAATGTGACATGTTGTTTCTAAAAACAGTTTTAAATCTTAAGGCAGTGGTCTGACTGTTTTAAAGACAGCAGTGGGTGTCTGACACACTGGCAGCAGTCAAGCCAGGAAACCAAATGCAAATCTTATCAAAACACAGCTGCTGCTGCTGCTGCTGCAACTGCCACATTGTTACCTTCATAAAAACACAGTCCTCTTTTTAAATATGAGATTTTGCAGCAATTGCTATGAAAAATGTGTGTGTAAAATGTATAATGTATAAATATATATATATATATATATATATATATATTTCATTATAATGATGCAATCTGCTAGTTGGGTTGGAGTGTGGCCAGAAGATTATAGAAAGAACAAAACAAACGGGAGTCTTCCCCATTTCAAAGATTTGTATCTAAAATTAATGATGGGAATATTTCAGACACATGAATCACTAAATTACTACATAAAGGCCAGAGCTTCATTATAAATGTACTGTAGACAGGAAGTAGATTACTCCCCAAACTCCATCTTATATTGTATTTTTCAGACAGCAGTCTATTACCTGGAGAAAGAGGCAATACTACAAGCAGCAATAAATCACCACAGTGGGAAAAGCCAAGATGTCAGAGTTCAGTGAGGATGAGAATCAGCTTCTGGAACTCCATAATATCCTGACCTCTTTTTTTTCACTGCAAACCTGCTTGTGTCAATCACCTCCACTGGGCAAATCTTCTGTGCTCTTGACAAATTGGTTTTCATTTCCATTTTGGTTCTGAAGGGTTGAAGTCTTTATGAAAAGACATCTTAAATCCTTTCTTTCTGTGAAACATTTAAAGCTTAAGCTTGATGTTTTTGCAAGAGATTTTACAGAGGTGATTAAAACTGCTCATCTGGAATTTATCCAAGAATTTGTCTGTATGAACAGCTTTTTATTCTACACTATTTGTGGTCCTGCTGTTGATCACACATGCTGGCATGGGGCTGGTTGTTGACTTAGGGTATATGCTTCATTTTGCTATGTGGATTGCGATTGAGGGTCTAAAAGAACTGCTATTTTATCATGACAAAAATGCTTTAAGTGGCATTTCTGAGCTAAACTGCTCCTCTAATAAATCATTGTAAGAGTGCAAAGGTTCCCATTTGAACATTTTGGCAATAGCTGTGACAATCTGCTGATTGAGGTTCCATTTGTCTGTAAAACATAATTGAAATGATTTGTCAAAAAAAGGAAAAAATAACTGAAAGCAACAATTTCTCATAAATTTCATTGCCAAACCAACACTGTTTTGGAATGAAACAGCTTTAAAACTCTGGCTACAGGACACACTCGATACCAATCTTGCAGCAATAAAGCAGCTGTTTGAAGTAAGCAGAGCAGTGCAGGTATTTTGGTTGATTGGAAGTAAAGCTCGAGTCGGCTCCTTTAGTTCTGCAGTGGAAAATCACAAGCTATGGGAACAAAATGTCTTAGTGATTAATGACTGTCTGAAGTTTCCTTTTATCTGCATGTGTTCTTGCATACAAATTCTGAACATGAGTTAATTGCTGTATTTCAAAACATAAAGCCACCAAACCGTGCATCTGTCAAAGACTACACTGCTCTGTGCTCCCCTCTTCCAAACACCTTTACAATTTCCAGTTTACTCAACCTGGAGGCATTTCTTTGGCTATCTTGCCACTCAGCAACCCCTAGTTGTATGGACTTCCAAAAGAAGGCCTTCAGCTACATTGTAACCCTGCACGGCTGAAGAAAAAATGAAATGTAAGAAAGTACAGCCTGCACTCACCATCTTTTTTTGACCATATAAGTTTCGATCTTATTTACACAAACTCTGCAGCTGAATTGGCAGATAGAGCACTGTTGATGAATGCGAGGGGGAAAAAAAGATTAATACTTTCTTAAGAACTAATCAGTGAGACATCAATTGTAGCAGGAGAGTAATAAAAGAACAAGTAGTAAAGTAATAAAAACTAATAAAAGAACAGTGATAGTGTAGATGAAAGACTATAAAAGAAGCTTGGGATATTGCAATTCTGACACTTTCATGGGACAATGGTACATCTTAACATGGGTTACATAATGCATAACTTGTCAGTTCTAACAATATTATATAACTATATTTCATGTATTTTTACCCTAACTCTAACCCTAACCCTAACCCTCATCCCTGTACCACATTAGCTTTTGAAGCCATGGATAACCTAAATGGATAAACACAGAGTTAAGTTATGTGCTTTGGACAAGATTTTTCATTCATGGTGTGTGCGACATCATTCCTTCTTACATAGTACAAATATCTCCCCCCTGGATCACCCACCAGCTAATGAGGCTGTACGTCAAAAGGCTCCAGATGCTTACAGAGGCTGCATTCCAACATCAACCTCTGGTTACATTAGGTATGTCCTCTCTCCCTCATCATTTACTGAAGGCTTACTACTTCTTACTGGGATCTTATGAGCTAAATTAAGGTATGGGTTTGATTTAGATGTGCTCTGATCAATTTTAATATTAGAACTAGAGCTGGGTGATATGGACAAAATTAAATATCATGATGTATTTGACTAGATACCTCAATGTTGATATTACAACAATATTGTAGGGGTGATTATTGGTGCTTTCACAAACATAATTACAACGGGATTTTAGACAAATAGTCATCAGTAAAGTGGATATAATGACTAGGTGTGTAAAGACAAATAGAAGAGCTAGAACAAACTGGTAAGTCCAGAAAGTCACATCTCTTTACTGTAATGCAGCCTTTAAAACCAGGAAACACATACATGCTATATCTCAATATTAATATAATATCACAATATTTATATAATATTGATATGTTGTGGAGCCCTAATTAGAAATAATGTCTTAAAATAAAACCCAACTCCTTAGTTTGATGCTTCAAAAATGGATTCATAACCAACTGTTTAAACAGCCAATTGAACTGAACACAACAGTAACTTCCCATGACATGGCTCCATAGGCTCTCCAAGTTGACACCATGTATCTGTCATTAAGCTGGTGCCAGAAAAAAACCCGCCAGATGAGAGGCCCCTCTTCCACTTCCACTTCTTCCAAAATATGTTAGGAGGATAATCACATTCTTCTCCATAAGAGGACACTGATTGGAATCTTTCAACAAACTAAATAAAGGAAATGTCTCCTCTAAATCTATTTATAATATACTGTCCATATTGTCTTACTCACATTTACAATACATGACACTGAATGTACCGTTTATATTTAGAGGTTGTTGTTTTTTTAAGTGCACATCCAAAACAATAAGACAACCTTAAACATTTAGCACTGCACTAATGATGTAGTAGCTCAGGTTAATTATGTATCAGTTTATTATCTAATACTGCAATACTGCACTCAGACTCCTGTCTTATTTCAGGTTGATATAAAGGCATCACAGCTGGATGGTTGTAAATCCAACCATTACCAAAACTTTTAGTGCCATCACCGCTTCAGTCCTTACTCCTGCTTATCTGGGAATCCCATCTTGAAGCAATACAAATGCCAACTAAGAATAGATCAGCTAATTAAAGCAATGTATGCATGTTTTGGGCTCTTCAGTGAGAGATGCTCTGGTGGGAAAACAGGCCTTTATGCTGCAGTCTTCACATAGAGGGCTTTGAACCCTGTCAGTGAGACATGAGAAGAATGAAGGAGAGAGATGAGAAGGACTGAGGAAATGGCGGAGGGATAATGTGCTACTGATGTGTTCCATCACAATGCTGCACCAGTCCTTTTTTTAAAGCTAATGTAAGGTTTAATAGTCAGCCTAATTGATGATTTGTGCATGCTTTTGTGTGAAAATGCATCTCCGAGTGTATCTAAGCGTGAAAGTGAAAATACAGTGAAGGATAGAAAGCGTATTTATCTATTGATTATTAGCCGCCTGACTGGAGAGGAGATAGCTCACACAGATGTAACCTCAAGAAGCATCTAAGGTGGCCATGACCTTTAAAACTGTGCTTTCAAAATATTAATTCATCCAATTACTCTTAAACCAAAATCCTTGAGGAATACCATACGCCATCATTCTGAAAGCAACCACTGTAGCACCTCAATCATTGACGGACAAGTTTAAGGGTCACACGGGTACAACTCTTTGCTTCAGAGACACGGTCTGTCTGAGAAAGAGACTATCTGCTCGTGTCAGCCCATCTCAGTGAGAGAATGAGAGGAGGAAACAAGCTGGATTCACAGATCAGCCACACATTGTAGGTGTGGGTTCGTCTTTACAATTACTTATAAAGCCTTGAGACTGTGAAAGAGCAGATTTATCTACAGAAGTAATTATCTTGAGTGCCTCAGCACACAGCCATAGCTGGACACTGACCTCAGAAAAGGAAATAGACCAAAAGAGTACAAACAGCCCGGAGAAAACCACAAACCCAAGGGAATGTCTTGGCTTGAAAGCTAGTCTATCTAGATGACGTTGGTGGTGGTGATGGTGGTAGAGGGGTGGGAGGGAAGAGGGGGTTGAGGGCAGCGCCTCAAAGTGACAAGAAAAAAATTAAACAAATCAACTGCAGATGATAACAATTACACACAACCACATTTATGTCTGTCTAATGATCACATTTGATTAGAACAAATTGTGGATGGTTGATTTAATACATCATTGATGTGGTAGTGAAGAAACAAACTTATTTGTATGTTTAATATTTAAATGAAATGTTAAACACATGCTTTCATACTTGCTTGATTGAGTCAGGTTTTGTTTTGTTTTTTTACTTCATGCTTGAGTTGCTATTGCATTTTATGAAAAAAACACTGTCTTAATATGAGATTTTTAGTCAACACAATTGAATAGCTGACTGATAGCTGACTGACAGATGAACTATGCTACAATTCTTTTTCATAGAAATGAGTGATAGGAGAGTTTGAGGGAATAGTACGGGTGTGGGAGGACCCCTCAGGCAAGGAAGCTGCTACCTTTGTCGGGCTGGCAGATAGTAATCGATCCTCTCAAAATGAGGAGGTATGTGTGTCTTGGAATGTGTCCATACTTATGTGCGTGACCTGTGTGAAGGTGTGATGACCTGTGAACTTCAGGCCCACAGGCACTTGTTAAAGCTCTCTCTAGCTTCAGTCCCACAGGGCTGGCAACTACACTCTGTCTCACGGCACCACAGGAAACAAGTGAGTAAACAAGGAGAGCAATCATGAATCACAGCTTTCAGCACACAATATCAAACACACATTAAAGACAAGCTCACGCTAAAACCATTACATATGCATTTATGCACATTCAGTCAGAACCAAACAATTGCAGAAACATCTGCAGGGGTTTGACAGACAACAGACAGTCTCAGTTATTCAGCCTCAACAATTCCTGGTGTCTTTTACAGCTAATAACAATCTAAAAAACACCAGTGTCAAACCATATAAATTACTCATGAGTTCATACATTCTGTATGGGCTGACTCTGTGGTGCTATGTATGTCAACAGACACATAATTTAAGGTTAAAAATGTTTACTGAGGCTTTTTCTAATATATCGACACATAAAAACAGCTTATAAAGTTCAAAGATAAACCTCAAAACAGATTTGATGGATCCCAAGGGTGGGTTAGAAAAATAAAAATTAAATTGCTTAAAATTTTAAAGCCACTTAAAGTTGAAAATGCAAGCTGCCAACACTGCCAACAAAGAACGAAAGAACAGATGCTAAATTAGCAAGCACCAGCACACCTTGCTTTGAAACCTGAGTAATTTCAGCAGATTCTCAGACAAGTTGAATGAAGCCACATTGTGAATGCATTCTTTTCTTAGTCTGTTTCTTATTCCTACCCCACATGTTTGTGTGTTCCAACAAATAACAGGAGTGGAGATGCTCTCCAACCAAACTGGTCTCCAGTGAAGCTTATTAGTCACATTATTTCAAAGGAACAACAGAGAGAATCTGAAAGTTCCATCCGGCCAACAAAGGAAGCGTCGTTGGCATAAAAATATGTCTTATCAGCCCCATCATCCATAGCAGAGAAGGTCTCATTAGTTTTGAACCTCAACTCATCACTGTCACCATCACAAAGACTACAGGGAGTTTTGTTCTCTTAGGGGACGACAAACCTTTCCACAATCATGCCATCATTACTTGAGGTCCAGTATTCTGTTACACGTGTCATGTAGTATTTTGTGTCACAACAGTCAACCTCTTGCAGCCGTGAGTGTCAGTCTCCAAAGCAGCACAAGTAAGTACATGTGAACTCTGACCTGTACAGAACTAACTCTAGCGGGCCGTCCAGATGTCTCAGTCAAACTGTTCCCTATGGAGTTGCTACACACACCAGTGATGGAATTATGCTGTGTTCTTCTGGTCTCTAAGCCCCTCTTGTACTTTCTTCTCTGCTGGCAACACATGGATGAGATGATCTCAAGCTCAAATAAGCCTCAGAGGACTTCCGTTATTTATTGCCAAAGTCATTAACTTTGCTATTGGCTTAGTTGCAGTTATCACTAAAATGATGAACAAAACTGAGTTTGAGAGCACAGTTGTGAGACAACCGTCAAAAAAAGAAATACAGGATGTGGGCTTTTTTTTTTTCTTTTTTCCCCGGTTCCTTTTTTAGACGGTGTTTACAGACTATCAAACAAAGCAGGTAGAATGGTGAGGCAAGTCACAGCATCACTCTGGGGATGCATAATTAAAATCTGTGGGATGAAAAGGACAAAGCCATCTCGACGTGAGCATATGCTTTTAATGGCAACCATTTAGATTATTATGTATCATCCTATTACTGTTGGCAGATTTATTATGTGGAGATTAAACTCTCAAACAGGCAGAGTTCCAGGTCCCCCCTGTCTGTACAATCAAATCACTCAACAAACAATTTTAAGAGCTCAATGTTTTAATGATTGACTATTGTATGCTTTTATGCTACAGTCCAGAATGCCAGACAAGGGAGTGATTTGGTATATATTAAACACATGTAATCATTTTGATTGCAATCTACAAAGCAGGGATCATTTTCAAGGACAGGTGTGTAAGCCTGGCTGCTCTCCCAGCTATGATGTCTTATATACTGTATATTATATACAGATTTATAAAATCCCTGTAATCTATGGTGGAATATGGACGTGATAAACACACATGCACTCACAGGTTCACATAGAGGGCATCACTATGTACATTTACTGTACTCCTTATCATATCCTCCAACTCACAAGGTCTGTGACACATTTTTTGGCAAAAGCCTGCAATGCACTGGGCCAATCAGTGAGCTTTGTCAGAGGTCTGTCAGTGAGCATTTGTCAGAAGTCTGATCCACTGCACTGATCCTTCAGCCAAAAGAAGAGTGAAAGAGGGAAGTGAGAAAGAGAGAAATGCATCTACTTTACTAGTTTACCAAGAACACTGTATTGAAAAGCATTGAATACATATTCCTTACTGGAAACCCACATGTCAAGGCTCTAAGTGAGCTAAAGCATTTAAGCACTGAAAATATTTTCTTGATCTTTGACATTTTTGTTGCTATAGCTTACTGTTTGCAATTTCAGAAAGTTTGTTATGGTGGGGTGCTTCCAGTGCAAATTCAACTGTAAATGAATATATTCACATTACATAGAAGGATCTGGGACCTTTCTTTAAAAGGCCCAAATACAATAAGACAACACCTCTGACATAAACACAAACTTCCTAGAGTCACTCATGAAACTCTCTGAACTGAGTGGTTGAACTAAGTTTGTCAGTTTGGAAATTTATAGAAACGAACTGGAAAATTGGTGTCATACACATTTTTGTGCTCTTGATGTGGATAGTTAAGCCTTAGCATGTTTCCTCTTTTGAGTCACCACTGAAATGTAAGTTGGTAAAAGGCTCTAAAACTGTACCGCTGCTCCAGTGCTGCTATAGTCAGTGAAGCTAGGAAGGACGTTCAGTGCATTATCTTTGGTTTGGAAAGTGTGAGGAATGAAGTTGTGTTTAACCCACTTGTACTCTGAAGTTGGCAAATTACTTCAGCCATCAGAGGAGCAAAAATGCTTAGAAAAATAAAACCATCACTCAGTGTCAGAAAGCTCTAGCACTGAAAATGTATTGTTCATTATTTCAGTCTATGGCCACTGCTCTGTTGCTGACAGCTGCCAAGACTGGCACCAGTGGAAATTTGAAGGTCGTATAATATGTGTGATTTATTGTGTATCTTTCTCTGTAACTAATATATTCTGACACAAAATATACTCTGTTTTTTCCTGGTTGAAACTCTACTTGTTGGCTAAAATCTACTCTGTAGTTTAACTGTTTTGATGAAATTAGTTTTACTTTTGCATTGTTCCTCATTTTTATTAAATACTTTTCCCCCCTTTTCTTCTAACCTCATTAAAACCAAATATGTAAGATAATATTGGAAGTGAGAACCCTTCCTTTTGCCACAAACTGGGCTTACAGAACTGTGACATTACTTCTGCTTGGCATCAATTAGACCCCAGTAAGGTCTAATTCCCTGTTAAAAACAAACTGTTATAAATCTCCAATAACAGACTACTAATAAGAGACTTATTTGGGATTTAGGGGGGGTAATGCTGCCTATAGTTCTGAAAACAACATGCCAAAGTACTGACTACACCAAGCACAGAGCATTGCATTTCACATTGTTTTACTTCTGAGCTCTCTGAGAGACCAAGTAATATTTTCTGTAGCTGACTTCTAAAACATGTCATCAGTCCAAAATCATTTCTAAGCAACTGTATCAAAATTAGAAACAGCATTATGTGTTTTGAGAAGTTATAGAGTGTCTCCAGGACCCCAAACAGTACATTATGGTTAAATATGTTTTTAAAAGTATATGTTTAAAAATATATTGTGGAGAGACTTAGTGATTAGTCTCTATTTGGTTGGCTGTTGTCCCTTATATTTAACTTCAACCCTAAAACCTCTAAAAGTCATCACTGCTGACTCAAAAAGCCTATTTCCAACAGCAGGTGCATATGTAAAAATGTGATTTAATATTATGTGGACTGAAATGACCCAGTCTGTACAAAATAATCTGTGTGACTGTAGCTATTGCTGCCCTAGTTTACATCATAATGTAGACCTACCTACACCTGTGAAATCAGCTGTTTGACTGGGATGATATCAGCCACCTATGTGATAAAGGCTAAAGGAAAGTGTGGCTGAGCCAATAAAGCCTGGAACAAAAATATGTTGTCAGCACTCCAACACAAACTTTTCCTGTGCACCTCAACCTCCAGCTGCAATATCAGTGTTATATCAATGTTATCCTGGAGTTAATTTCCCTGGCTGAACCTTGACCCTCCATCATAAAGATAGCACCTATATGGCTGGCACACAGCGTGTCTAATCCAAAGGTTTACTTTCTGTCTCAATATTACAGTTCACCCAGTAGGCATGTGTTTTGACAGAAGCTCTGATTTCCTCACAACATGAATATCCTAGTGGAGTGTACTCTGGAGTTGGCTCAACCAGTAATCAAGTTAAATATAAAGGAAATAAATAAATCAAATCAATGCATTAACTTCTTGATTTTTGTTTTTTTTTCATTTTGACCTTGAGACTGGCCATGTGATGTCAAAATGATCTAATAATGAATTTATCATGCAGCAACTGTTCAGTTTCCTTATTCCATCTAGCAGAAATAACACATCCTCACTGGTCTGACTGGTGCAAAGTAACTGTTAAAGTGGAGTCTCTCTGTTCCTCATTAACCTGCAGCTCATATGATGTATGCACTCACTGAGAACTGAGGATGATAACCCACTGCATGTCCTACTTTGACTTCTCACATGCATTTGGACATGCCATTGATCCTATCCTATGCATAAAACATGTTCTCACATAAACCTTTTTTTTATCCAGACACTTATTATAGCAATTAATTTTCCACTGGTGTGATAAGAGCTGCTTAAGAGGCTGTATTTCTTTGGACTGCAGCAGTAGGTATAGATAGATGGGTCACTTTCAGCAACGAGGCAGCGAGCAGCATGGGTTAGGGGCCACATACTGATACCGCTGGCTGCACAGAGAGAAGGTGACCGGAATACCCGCAGGGTACCATGACAGATCAAACTTAACATATTCATCATCTCATCTCGTTTCTCTCTCACTCTCTGTTCTCTATTGGTTTTCATGTATCTTTCTAAATACAAAGGCAACCTATTCCCAAACAGAAGAAAAGGCTATATAGGCAATAAATACACCAGCAAACTCATACCTGAACAAATGTGTAGAAATGCCAGTAGACAGTAAATTCCCGTGAAACAGGCAGGCATCATTCAAGAGGAGCTGGAAACGGTGTAAATCCACACTTAGAATGCGCTTTGTTTTGTCTATTTCATCTAAATCACAACTTCTGCTGCAAAGCCGCTAATCAGGATGATGGGAGAGTTGCTGAACTCCGCAATAAAACATATAATAATGTTCAGAACAGCTCCTCAGAGGGTGGTTTTCTATTTAATCAAAGTTCAGATCAGTCGGAGGCATCGTTGCGGTCGAGAAGTAACACACTCAACACTACTTGGATTTTCTCCACTCCCGGTGAACTCCTCACTTCCAAATGCTGATAACTTCGCGGAATTCATCGGTGATCAGTTTCACTGTTAGTTCCACTTAAAAAGAAGCTTTCCGCAACTGAATAAAAGTGCAAGAATCCAAAGAGTAGCGTCCGGTTGCAGTCACTTTAATGGTTTAAATGCGTACTTTTCCCCCCTTTCACTCCGGTTTCGTGGGACTGGCGCTGGTTGGATGAGGCGCCGTGCGTCTCTGCGCTCAGTGCTGGTTTGGTTTTCCTACTCAGTCAGAGGCTTTTCTGTTGTACAGACAAGATTCCTGCGAGTCAGGCACCATTTAACCGCATAAGGATACATTCACAACACGAGACTCTACTAACGTGTGCATTAAGCTCTCCACTTACGTAAAAATCTAGGCTACAGTAGTCTAGATCATGTTAGAAAAAAAAACATGAGAATTACTGCAAACTAGGCAATGTGGATGTTATAGTTTTGATATCCAGAAGATTAAATTTAGCAGAGAATGTCCAACAATAAGTTCCACAATTGTAAATCGAGCTGTTTTATTACATTGCAGAAGAATATGCAATTGGCTACACAAATTATATACGCTTGTTCTTTTTTTTAAATGTTCATAATGATACAAATGTTAAGAATGGCCTCTGTGGACTGTTCAATATCCAAAGGAAAATATACTGAATATTCTAAAGAGTGTCTGCTGATGAAAGTGAGCATAATATGACCTGGATGTATGATTTATCCTATTTTTGTCCTCTTATCAAGACAGAGGGGCGTGCACTGTCACTGTATCTCTATTAAAGCCTTAAGGGACCAGGTCAGGGTGCACATATAAAAAGGGTATTCTTAATGAGCCAGTAAAATGCGCCCTCATCCACACTGGACAGCAGCAGCATTGTGCTTCTTTCGATGACAAAAATCGATCACGTTTTCACCCTCTGACCCCTTCAAATACCACTGGGAAATTAGATGACATTTTAAGTGCACTGGAAATGTAATACCTATTATAACTTGATATCAAACACGTTGAAGTAATCACATAGCTTAAGTTATACTCCACTTAAATAAAATTCGAGCTGTTAAAGGATCTAACTACTTTAAGTGTTATAGTTATATCTTTGACCTAGCGAACCTCAGAAATGCCCTTTTTAGGTCAGCACTCCATCTGCTGGCTGCAGAGGTGAAACGCAGTCTGGAGTATAAAGGCAATGGTACTGAGTAGAGGAAAAGCTCATTGTGCAAAGCTTTGTTTTTCACTTTGTACTGCTTACCCTACAGGATTTTTTACGGTAGGATTTTTTTCCTAGCAATTTCTTCATGATGCCGCCTTTGTCTTTGTCTACAGCTGTTACTAATTGTGGTTGAAATTCTGTTTTGTGTTCTAATTCTGTCCACTTCCACACAAAGTTCTCTGTCCTCTGTGAAATAGGCAGGCACATGCTAATATGCCAAGTATATGCATGATTTCTAAAATTAAGAGCGTACATTTTAAAATCCCTTCAGATATCCGACCAAAATTAGTAGCATAAGAAAAGAGACGATAATTATGCATTTAGACAAAATTCAAGCTCTCCATCTCGCTCTCTCACAAACACACGCACACATGCTGCAAAAGAAGTAATGCCTCTAGTCTTTTAAGTCACATTTAGACTGAACAAAGTTTACTTACTAAGCTGTCCTTGACCTCTTGCCTAAATCCTTTAATTGCTCATTGTGGATGACTGGTGGCTCTGCTGAATGAAGCCAGCTCTCTAAATCGAGCCATCACAGTTGGTAAACGACCAATAAAATATGTGAAATTATAGTCTCATCACGAGCGTGTTTCTGCTTTTGTACAAAATCAGTTCTTTTTTAATTGAAGAGCAGCTCATGCTCTCTGCCTTATTGCATTTCCCATACCCAATTCAATGTTTGCAGGACAACAGTGGCACTGACATATGTTTACAGTTGTGCCATATGTCTTTTCCCAATTACCCAGTCATAATACTTGGCTGTGTGTTACTATTGTGTTTGTTTTTCCCTGAGACAATCAACGGCAGTCTCTCTTCACATTATTTCATCTCTTCCAGATAAATGTTACCCCCACTATATGACTCTCCAGCAGCCAGTTGGCAGAGACTGAATGACTGCAACAGTAATAGAAGACAATATGGTCTTAGCTAATGTAGTAACTGCATAATAAGTCTCATTTCATAACACTGAAAGAAATAAGCGAGCTAGCACAAATAATGAGAGAATAGATGTTTACCAGTCGAGCTATTGCTTTATGCATGTTTGGCTTCAACAACAGGTGCGGTGCACACAGCTAAATGCAGGGTTTGTGAATTATATCAAAAATTTCACAATTGGTCACATTCCAAAGCATCTCCTGCACCAATATATCCAGGGAACAGATGGCGAAAAATGGACACAAAGACATGCATGTCTTCATGGCAACACAGCCCATAAAATGGCAAGGATTTCAAGGAGCCAGTGCCAAGTGCTGGGACCTATTTTCATTTATTTCTTTCACTTCAAAATAGCTGTGCAGTTGGTTCTGAGCCAGGGAAGAAAATAGCTCCAAAAAGCACAAACCCCACAAAATATTTATGAAGGAATAAATAATTTGGAATCTCCAAAGAGAAACAAACTTGGGGCATTGTCCCCGATTACTGACTGGTAACTGTTTTGTCCAGCCACACTGAAATGCTGTGTTCCTACTTGATGTCTGGAGTTAAATACAGATTTTTATGACTTGAGCAAGTGGATTATATGGGATGTGTGGATGCATCCACAATGTCTGTGAATGTAACACATCTCTGCCATCAGCTGCTCTCATTGCATTGTGGTTTTTCCCATTCTAGCGTCTATTTTTCATTTTGATTCTCCATCCTCCCCTTTTTCTATTATCTGTGACAGCTCTTTGGCTCTTTCATTTCCCTCCACTCATTTATATCTTTACCTATTTGTCAGTGTCACTCACTGCACATCACTACAGTTGCTCAGGGTCATACAAAACATAAGATGCATTCAACATCCACATCACAGTTGGAAAAGCTGACGCAGTACCTCCTTTCTTCTCCACATCCTTCCAATTTGACGAACTGGCGGATGGCTGCCAGTTGGTCTTATCAGACGTTAAGACTATTGGACAACCTTTCAATGACTCACAATGTTACTGTCATATTTTTATCCTGCCGCGCCACAAAGATGTTATGTATGAAATAAAAAGCTTCTTATCTAGAGAGAGGAAAGGGATGGATCAAAAATCTTTTTTTCAACCATTAGCTCCACATAAACTACATCAGATGAAAGCCAGTAAAAGCTCCAATTTAGATTTCATAAAAGTTAAACAAAAAAAAATCCTCACAGTGCCCATTAGAGATAAAAGACAGAAAACACAATTATTTTAGCCTCCCATTTTCTTCTCATCGTGTTACTAAAATTTGCTCCGGGTGTCAGAGGAACTGTGCGGGATAGAAGTATTTTATCATCTTTCAACACAGAGACAGAAACTTAAACGTTTAACTTTGTTCTATCCCAGTACATCCTGTGTCGGAGCCCTCACTATAAAATGTCAAAGCAAAGGGAGAGGGGATTGAACTGTGTTGGCTTTAGACACAGTATTTGAGGTTTGCAGCTGTTGAACTGGCATTAAGTGGTATTACAGTCTTTGTCAGCAAAAGGAATCATAGTCCTCTTCCTGGGAATTGGGTTCACCACTGTATCTTTCAAAGGACAAATACAGAATCAGCAAAACCTGAAGCACCCCTTTCCCCACTGATGCCTTTGTCGAGGCTTATTTCAGACATTTCTTTGAAAACGTTAAATCAAATCGAATGGAAACCAAATCTAGCAGCTTAGGCATAGAAGAAATAACACATCTGTTATTTTGATGAATGACAAGGGAACAAGTAGCATATTCCGCTATAAGAAACATAAAGAGGATACAGCTGGATTAACACCAGTACAGACTACAGTGGCAACAACATTATGCATGACAAGAGGCTGAAAAATGGCAGGGATATGTTGTGTAGAAAGCTACAGGCAGTAAGCCCTAAACTTGATGAACTCTTCATTAGTTTGTTAAAGGACAGAGTGATTATTGTTATTAATCAAGCAAACTAATCACATTTAGCAAATGGACCGTACCTTTGTATCCAAGGCTGTTGTCTTGTTCTGTTGCAGGTTCAGATGCAGGTGTTTGGGTGATGAGCTCACGGATCCCTCTGTGTTTATCTGTGGCTGTTTGTATTGGAAACACAACAGTGATTCACATGATTAAAAGAGCACTGCAAATGTGGTTAACTTGTCCATATACAACATAAACACATTTCTAATGTGGCCTAAGTTTAACCACGAACATGAATCTAAGTGAATAAATCACTCTGATGGAAGAATGTTGCGGAAAGTTTAAATGAGTAGTCGTGCTGAAGAAAGGGGGGACTGGGGTATTATTCACTTTGATTTAAATGATGACTCATCAAGTTGGAGTTAGTTTGTAATTGTTTTATAAATACATGAGGGTACAGAGATATGTCCCTTGCCACTAAGATGAATACATTTTGCTCTGGAAGCACATTTTTATAATGCCAATACTGAGGTGTAAACAAATTTAATCATGCAGTCACAAAAAAGTGAGGAGTACGAATGCTTTAATGTCTTAGTCACAAGAGGAATATGATCTCTGTGTAAGCAGAAACTGAATCAAATGCAACACACTTTTGAATATACAGACTGCTAATGCAAATTTAGCTGAGCAGCCAACAAACTTTTTGCACTTAAGATGATTAAATATTAAAATTGTTTTGTCATTAAATTATTCTGAATCAATCTGAAATATGTGTACTATGCTCCATTACATTACATGACACAATCTGAAATATATGTACTATGCTACATTACATTACATGCAACAACCATAACATTGTGTTACAAAGAGTCCATAGCACCCCTGGGTGCAGGGTGCTTGGCTGTTATATGGCTTAAAATCATGGATATTCTCTTAAAAAATACACCACTAGAGGGAGCCACCACATCATCATATCACTACAATTAAAGCCAAAGGCAGCAAGGAGGCCTGAATATAACTTTTGTTGCATTGGCATGTTGTAGTAGGGGTATTACAATGTGATTAAATTTAAAGGCCTTCTTTTGCTATGAAACAATAATAGTACTGACTATCAATATGTCCAGTGGAATGTCCATTTAATTACATGATGCCCATGTTGATAACTGGTCTTTATGCACACTGTGTGTCTTATCATCACAAACATGAGTAGAGGAAAGGTACAAAAGAAGAGTTTGCACACATAAACCATAGGTGCAAGGTGTGCATTTGTAGCTGTAAAGAAGTTATTGTGGATGTCACTGAAGGAAATCTCACAGCAGGGCTGTTTTAGTGAAACCTGTTTGAAATACAATAGTACCTCAGATGTCCAACATTGATTGAAATGTTTGGTTCTTCTTTTAAATGTCACACCTACTGTAAGACCTTTAATGTCATGTATATGATTGTGTGGATTATTTGATGATGTATCTGGTCAGGTGAACCACAGGTGATGGGAGGATTTAAGAGGTCTGAATTGTTCCCCTGGGCTCATTTTAAACATCTGATTAAGGGAGATTTACTGAGATAAAAGAGAGAGTGAACGCTTAAAGCCTGAGTGCATCTTCACATTTGTACTATGACACATGTCATTTTGTATGTTGAGGGTTCAGGGTCGCCGGGCCCCTAAACTGCAGAATCAACTGAAGGAATACTTGCTCAAATAATTGTCTTAACTTATTTTTAACCTATATCTCACCTGGTTGAAAGATTGCATTTATCTTCTCTTTTGATTTTTTATAAATACTACTCACACAGGCATACACATCTCTGCATTTATCTTTCGCACACCGATAGTCCTGTCATTGATGTATTTCTGTAGACACCCTTTTGTTTTAGATATCGTCTTAAATCAGAGTCACTGATTTGACCGCCAGATGGCGATGTAGGTCTAAATAAACGTCTTCATCCATTTCTCACATACTCAGACCCAAAGCTTGCACCTTGAAAGGTTGGTGTTAGAACTCCATTCCTTGTGTTCAGATATGCAGAATAGACGGTATACAGTTTATGAATATATGCTCATTCTGTAAGTATAGTCCCCACCAGCATTTTAATGAACATGTAGTATGCAAACTGCTCTTATACGTGGACACCAAAATAGGCTTCTGAGGCTCACAGTTGTCACTTCTAACACAGTCAAGTTGCACCATAAGTTAATAACACAGAAACACAGATAATATATTGAGGATCATAGTCACAGAAACAGTTTTATCATAACAGAACAAAAAATGTATATATTTTCCTTGGCAACACCACAGCAAGTACAACAGAGAAGTAAAAAAATAAGTACTCGTGATATTACAATGTCATGTATTTCAATTGAAGAGTTTCTGACCTGATGAAATGTCCAAGGTGTTGCCATGCTGCAGCTGGTTGACACAGAGCAGGCTGATGAGAAGAAATGTCATAGACATAGCCAGCATGGTTCCTGGTGGCTCAGCCTGCCTTTAAGAAATAAGACAAATTGGAAATAAACTGAGAACCAAAAGACAGGTGAAACTATGTTAATTATTAGGACATCACATTGAAAACCTGAGACATGCTGCAGGAATGAAGAGATCACAATAGAAGGTGCTCCGAAGATAGTCAGGGAGGAACACATTTTGCTTTTTATTTTGGCTTCATGCTTCAAAGTTGATGAAAGTTTTTTCACTTTATATATCAGTATACAGTATCTGCCATTAAGCCCTCTTTGTAAATGTTTCTGTTTTTTTGTAATTCCACAGTGAGTACTGCAGTAAGTAAAAAGAACATTACATCACACTGTTATTACTATTACTAGCATAATAAAGTCATAGAATGATAAACCATTTTATGTTTTGAGGAGTTTTATAGCCTACAGCTCCTCTCACATATTAAAATCAAACAAATTCCTTGTCCACCAACCACCCTGCTGGCGAGCACTATGCACAGCTATGCTCTGTGTGAAATTCCACCAAGGAGAAGAGAGACAGACAGATGGACTTTCTTCTGAAACCCACCCAGCATGAAGCCAAGAGTCTTTCGGTTTTTAGTCCGACCCAATCCACACATAATGAGAGGATGCAGATTATTATGGCTTCAGTTTTTATTTTCATCCCATATCAAAACACACAGATCTCTATATGCTCTGTATAAAGCTGTGTGTGTGTGCATGTGTGTGTACATTTTATCTTCTGTATTCAAATGTGTTGTGTTCATACATAATCCAAGACAAACACCATACAAACATGCTCACATTTACCTGCTGCACATTCCAACTTCAATAATTCCTACAAATAAATACACACCTTCACACACACATCAGAAGACACACACTTGCTCTCAAGTGGGAATGGTGATGAGACACAGTGACAGCGCCAGGCGAGAGAAATGGGATGTCAGTTCTACTGATCAGCCATCTGTGGTACAAACAGCTTTGCAACTCATCCTAGCTGTCTGATGGACAGCCAGATTCCTGGGATGTCTTGGCATCCAGTGGCCACTGACTCCATGCGCCACTTTAATTGTTCTGAAAACTGAATACTGACAGCCAACATGGTAAATTTGCCAGAAACTTGAGCAAAAAGTGAATAGACTGTGAACATTGTGAATAGAAGGGTAGGCACCATTGTTGTTTTGGAGATTTAGATTAGGCTTCAAACTACTATGTTGATAGTTTAGTGTAAAATAAAAGCATGAAATAGCTCAAAAACCCTGAAATATTCTTGTCTACACATAATCAAAATCTGTTGTAGATACAAAGGTCTGGAAAATAACGATATAAAGGTATGTGAATCTTTATTTTAGCCATGTTAGCAGCATGGTCCAGACTGAAACACTTTGGTCCAGACTGAAATATTTCTTCAATTATTTGATGGGTAACTCATGAAATGTTCATTCATGGTTCAATGATTATGTATCCTGATGATTTAGGTGATCCCCTGGCAATTGTAGTTTTAAATGATATGTCTCAATACCTTTTGGACTGATCTGCCATGAAATTTGGGGCACATATTCCTGTCAACTTCGCAACTAACTGTAACAATTTGTGACCTTAACTTTTCATCTAGCCTCACCATCTGGTCAAAATTGTAATTGTAAATGACCAAATGCGTATAAAACTATAGTCATTCCAATCAGTCTAAGCTGTACTCTGTGTTTAGTGCTCATTTGAAAAAAATATTATACCTGCCAAACATCAGCATGTTAGTATTATTATTGTGTGCATGTAACTTGTGTAAGCATGATCACATTAGCATTTTAGCTCAAAGCAGTGTTGTGCAGTCCCCCTATAGACCAAGTCTTACACGTCTTTATGTAGCATAATTAAGTTGTATTCTATGTGCTTCACTCTGGATCTGGTTTATATTCATTTGTGAAATATTGTAAGTCGGTGCAGTTTTGCATATTTATGTGCTTGACAAAACAATAAAACACTTCGAAATGATCATGTTGTCACTGTTGAGTAAAACACCATCTACTTCAGACCTCCAATATTTGGTCAATCTACTACAGATACTGATGTTTTATAAGCTATGAACGCCAGAAATCATTATATTTAACTGTAATATAATATCCAATATGAATAAAATCTAGTACAGCAGTTACAAAAATCTTGGATATTACATGGATATATTACTAACATAATGAGCGAAGAAGATTGCATTTTGTAGAGGACTGACTATGAATTGTGGGTGGTAATAATAACATTGCACTGTTTAGTTTTATGAAACGCTTTTTCTTCTGGGGGAGTACAGAAAGTAGGTGTAGAGGGAAAAACACAATAAATACAGGATGTAATTAAATATGTAATATAATATGTACAATGTAATATGGCAATGGCAGAAACAGAAACAGAAAAAGTGTGTGTGTAATCATTTTCAGTGGCAAAATGTTGCTTTACGACATCTAAAATCTGTTATGAAAAGACTAGAGACGGTGCAAGTGGTAAAAAAGGAAAAAAAGAAAAACAGGTCCATTATGTAAATAGCGTCAGTAGTGTATCTTGCAGTTTTGTATATATGATTAAATGTTCACTGAAATGGGAGGGGAGGAGAAGATAGGAGAGGAGAGGAGAAAATGTGTAAAATGCAATATAATAACATAACTTCAGTGAATGAAACTTTTCCATTGAGTCTTGAGCTGGTTCTGCCATCTCATTATTACAATCAAAATAATCTGTATCCACCTTCCCTCGTGACTGCATGCATTTACACCCAACACACATTAAACTGCCTATACTGAAAGAAATGATGACACAATATCAATCAGACTCATCTGCACATGCAACAAACTAATGGGGAGAGTCTGCAGATCAAAAGAGACAAGACTACTGATTTCCCCTTCCTTTTTCTGTCCACTGGGGAATAATCACAGCTTAGCATCTAACATATTGTCAATAAGACAGAACAGGAGCTACCCTTATACAGCAGCAGACAGATACTGTAGAGAGCACTGGAGCGTGAACAGAATCAGCTTTCAGCATCTACCCTCCATATTTTTTTCCCTTTCTAAGTTCCCTCTCCTGAATTCATAGAGATTGATACATGCAATTTGATGTGTTATACCAGGTATACCATGTCAAAAAGTGCAGGGAAGATGCCATCATTTAACTGGAATATTTCATTTGGATGCAAATCAAGTGAAAGTAGACATACTCTATTTCAATGTAAATGTAGCATTTGCAGCAAAAGCAAAACTTGCATTTCCCTACATATTGAAACTATTTTAGTCCATGTAAAATGCATTAGGACTATATGGATATATTTGTAATATTGTACTGTATCTTTATTCACTGTTGTATTTAAGGCCACACATAATGAAATCAGTGTACACCTCTATGTGCATTGTAAACTAATCAGTAGCTCTGTAGTACAACTCCACAGGGGTGATGAGTGAAAGCAGGGGGCACAACCAGGAAGTATGATTCACCGACTATTTTCTGCACAAGAACTGGAGTCTAAATCAGCACCACAGTGGGAGGTATGAGGAGGGAGATGCTCATGTTTTTGAGACAGACACACCACAATATTTGATGTACGTGCAACACCCAAACCGCCTGCATATATTACTGCCAATCAAGTAAAGTCATATATCGCATGCTTTAACATTATACGGGGCTCGCTGTCTCACTACGTAGGACTGAAGCATTCTTATCAACACCTGGCACTTATTGCTGACATATGGCTGTGTCTTTTGGGGAAATGGATGGGGGGACAAATACAGGCTTTCATCACTGCCACTACAATGCATTAAGGGAGCTATCAGAGCAAGACAAAGGATATTAAAAGTATGAGAGGCAATGTCTGGAGCTCTGTCAGGGCTCATAGTAACAAGTCATAGTTGGCTGAGTAGGCATTGTGGAAGATAAAAACTAGACAGATGATCCCATGGACTAGCCACGAGGGGCAGTGACCTCTGACCAGAGAATAAATGATGGAGTTATGTCAGCATAAGACCTTACGAAATGAAACGCACTGTTAGCTACATTTGGAATTTCTATCTGAAAATGCTAAGACAAAATATGTTTGGTGTTGTTTATTAATAAAAACCATAGCAAAAATGTTTAAATAATGGAACTGTGAAGCAAAAGGACAACATATTGATGATGCTCAAATGACCGCAAAGCATAAAGCAAGGTGTATTTATAGATTACGGAATGTGATACCAAATTAATCCACCGACTCCACTCAACCTGACAAATGACTTTCAGTCAGTGCATTCAGAGTACTGTATGTTGTCCGCCTTACCTTCTTTCTGTTTACCAAGAGGAAAACTTCATACTTCCTTGACCTTACCTTACCGCAAGTCAGTTAAGGGCAATTTCATATTTACAATGAGTATTGTTTGAGTTGATAGTGCAGCCAAACAAACTAAACCCACCAGATTAAGTGATCCTTTAAGATATGGTGTGGATTTGCTTGAATGTAATTCTAGCAACTGTTGCTTGTGCACATCCATAGCTTAATCCCTTTAGAGTTTTCAAAACCACTAAAGGATTTTCAGAATGAGAAGCCAAAGAAAAAAATATTAAAAACATTGACCAACAAGAGAGAACGAAAGAGACCCTGATTTTATGGAAATGCAGAATATGAGCTATTTTACCTTTTTTTTGTTTTTGGTTAAATAATTGTACATTCTTAGTATATGGGTATTATTTTAATCAAATATATGCATATGATGTAGAAGTGTAGAGTTAAGATTTAGCTATTATTTCCCCTTTAACACAAACTACAGTAAATAATTACATGATGATTCTATTCATTTAGACCTCATTTTTAAACTCTCTTGAAATACAGTAAATATATGGAAGGAGACAGGTTGGAAAATGTGATATATATTCTGACATTATCCCTTGTACAGCAAAGTGCAATCCACAGAATAAAAATATCATTCAAAACCATTTGTGGTACAACTTTCAGCAGTGCAGCACGTGGACAGCATCTGCACCTGTCTAAATCAATGGGCAGGGAAAGGACATAATTCCCTCCACCTATGCTGAAAACATGTGCACTCACAATAGTGAAATAACCAGAAATGCAAACCAAGCCTAACTAATATCAATGAGTGCAACTTCACAACTTACCTCTCCAGGTTATTCCTCCAGTATTATTATTCCATTTTCTCTGATAAAGCCAAATCTCTGCAAGTGTGTGTCTATGAGGCATCCAAGTAGCCAACAATGAAAGCAGAGAGAGAGAGAGAGAAAGAGAGAAGAAGAAGATACGATGGGGACCTGTAAAAAGAGGAGGGAAAAAATCAAAAGAGGGAGCCTATGCCGAAGAAAAAGCCTAAATAATCCATCTGTGATCCAGGAGACGCTATCAGATGGGGTGCATACAAATCACAAACCTACCTCTGCAGCAACCTAGGTCCAATATCCTCAGGGTCCTAAGGCTGCACTCAGACAATGTACTCTTACAGATTAAGCCTGACAGCTCACACACTAAATGCCATTAGAAAATAGTGAGCTTCAGTAACCACATTATCATTTTGATTTTATTTTCTCAGTTTATTTAAAAAACAAGATTTTTTTTCTCATTCTCCCTTTTGTTTTTTTTTTAGGAACATCATGGACATTACAATGCATATGTGACATGTTGAAGATTATGAGAGTGCATTTGAGTATATTTTGTGTCTGTGTTAAAATATAACAGTGCTTCAACATTTCTTACAGCACATTTATCAGCTGTCTATTTTTTTATTATCATGTATTACAAAATAAGCAGTTATCACCTATGTTTTGACACTATTGGGAGTCCAGTGTTCATATATACTATAGATATACTGTATATTTTTGAAGGTTTTGTAGAGATGGGTAGAGAATCACAGATTGTGTTGTTGCAATAGGGGAAAACATCCCTGCATTGTGGTTCACAATCTGGAGAAATGCATCCCCACAGGGTCCACGTTTACCTGCAGCAAACCCAGCTTGCTACAGTCTTTCACTGACTGAAATGGAAATGGTTTTCGCCCATTTATTTTTGCTGCCTGCTTATTCCTATTCAGGTAGCATGGGTGCTGGAACATATACAATGCATTGGCCAGAAGGCAAGAAAACACAATTCATCATAGAGATAGCAAGACAAGCACATTTACACAAACAGAAATTTGGGATTTTCCAATTCATCTGACTTGCATGTCTGTGGAATATAAATTCTGAGAAAGTGTCTCCCACTAGCCACTCTGTATATTTTTCATTACCATCAGGTCACCTGTGCTCATATTCAAGGAATTGTTTAAAAATTGATTAGTGTGTTTTTTATTTTATTTTATGTTATTGAAAACAATGCTCACAATGACTGATGAATGCACCTTCTTCTGTTTAATGATGTGTGTAACAAAAGGAGTATTGATCTGCAACATTGCTCAGCAGCTATTTCTTCAATTCAATCTACCATACAGCACTACTCAGTGGATTACACAAAGCAGGAGAATACACACATCTTTGTCTATCATCTTGTGTTACATTCTGTTCAGCTTAATTTATTGTCTAAGTTTATTGTCATTTCCGCAAGAGGAGTAAAAGAGTACATAAAGCCCGTCTAATGATTCCTCTTGTATGTAGTTAATGGAAAGGTTGATCTTTGTGCAGGAATATTTATCTCCAGAGTCAAATGGTTGTTCTTAACTGATAGTAATTCAGTGGACCTCAGAGCTGTGCAGTATACAGTACACACACACTAAAATACACACCAGAGGTTAAAGCCATACATTTAACAGGCAAGCACTTAATCTTAACTATAATTCCACTAAGGCTAAAAAGATGTGGAAGTATATAGGCTCAGAGGCTGCTATAGAGGGGCATCAAGGCATGTGACCCAAAACAATTTTCTTTTCAACTGCACTCTTATCAACCGAGGTCTTATCGAGATCCTTCATCTAACTCAGCAGTGCGGTTTTGAATTAACCTTAAGTCAATATCATGGTCATCTATCATGCTGACAGAAGCAGACCTGAGAGTCTGACATTGGAAAGATAATCATCTCAAGAGGAAACGTGGTCTACTCTTGCAAGAATGTTGCTTAACTGGTCTGTGTGACCAAGTCACTTGTGGTTTGAACCTGGGGTGAGATACACGAAAAAGAAACACTATGCGACAGCCAATCATAAAAAAAGACATTGTTTTGTATCTAGACTTTTGGTTGTGATGTAAATGACAATGACCTCCATTTCTATGTTCTTCACTTTCACCCAAACTTGATTCCTCTGTGTTTAAAGTCCCCCTCCACTACAAATTCAATTTTGCTTGTTACTTGGATGTTTAATCTTCACTGTAAAAGATGCAGAGACACTAGAAGGATGTTTTTAATTTCATCTGCTGGACAGGGCAAGTTTGTCTGTGCTCACCGTAAATTGAGTTTAATCTGAGTTGGACATTAAGAGCATCATTTGTGACATCACAACTCATTTGAAAGTCTATTGTGGCTAAATATGCAACTTACAGAAGTGTGAAGAGGAAGCTTGAAAATATTTGCATATTCATATAGATTCTTGATTTTTCAATTAAAGAAAAGGAATATGTACCAGACACAAACATTAGGTTGATAAGCAGAAACATTATACTTTTTATTTCATTAATCTTTTGATAAGCATATTCTCATAAATGAATGTATCCCTGCATGGTTACTCGAATAACCATATATTTGTAACAAAAATAAGACTCTATGCCCATGAATAATAGCACAAACTCTGAATGTTATTATCATACAGTAACTATATTTTGACTGTATCTTCGTGTTTCAAGTGTTTTTAGTGTTCTCAACAACTTAGTGAAGTTTCCCTGAAAGATCCAACAATTTTGCACTCCTTCATCTACAACATCAATACTTCATTACACCAATACATCAGCATTTTTCTGACTGTCTCAGAGCATTAATAGCATGATTTATAAGATGCAATGCAGTAAATATATGTAAAGATCACCTCCACATATTACTTGAATATTTACACAAAGATACAATTTTCATGGTAAATGCAAAACATGCTTGGTTAATTTTACCGATTGTTCCCTGTTCCTATTAATATGTGTTGAATATCTCAGCGTAGAGTAATTCACCTATAGAATTAAAAATGTCTTTCATTTCTCACAATCAGGTTATTTCAGCCTAGACATGCAGTAACAGGGACACGGTACATCTTTATACTGTACTAACCTCTGTCTCAGTGTTGGTAATTGCCATGTTTCCAAATGTGTCTTCTCTCTGTTAGAAAAAGGAGAAAATAAAGTCATTTGGGGCACAGGTCTGAGAAACATGTTTTTGGGACCAACCATGAGTCAGACAAAGTCAGGCTTAACTACAAGGGAGCGTTGTCCTCCGAAAGAAACAAAAGAGCACCAGTAGTGCTCACACCGACTCCAACTCCCAGCCTGCCTTGCATTTCACACCTCTGTGAAATCCGGCCTGTGAAAGCCCCAAACTAGCGTCTCTCATTGGCAGAGACACAGGAAATGGCTTTTCATTCCTTCCTTCCTTCCTTCCTTTTTTTCTTCCTTCTGACTTTCCTTCCTTCTGTCCTTCCTCCCTTTCTTCCAACCTTCCTTCCTTCCTTCCTTCATTGTGTCTCTTTCCTTTCTTCTTTCCTTCCATCCTTCCTTTCTTCCTTCATTCTGTCCGTCCGTCCGTCCGTCCTTCCTTCCTTCCTGTCTTCTTTTTATTCATTCCTTCCTTCCTTCCTGTCTTTTTTCATTCCTTCATTCCTTCCTTCCTTCCATCCATCCTTCCTTCCTTCCTTCCTTCATTCTGTCCGTCCGTCTTTCCTTCCTTCCTGTCTTCTTTTCATTCCTTCCTTCCTTCCATCCTTCCTTCCTTCCTGCCTTCCATCCTTCCTTCCTTCCGTCCTTCCTCCCTTTCTTCTAACCTTCCTTCCTTCATTGTGTCCGTCCTTCCTTTCTTCCTTCCTTCCTTCCTTCCTTCGTTCTGTCCGTCCTTCCTTCTGACTTTCCTTCGTTCTGTCCGTCCTTCCTTCCTTCATTCTGTCCGTCCTTCCTTCCTTCCTTCATTCTGTCCGTTCGTCCATCCTTCCTTCCCGCCTTTTCATTCCTTCCTTCCTTCCTTCCTTACTTTCTTCCTTCTGACTTTCCTTCCTTCTGTCCTTGCTCCCTTTCTTCCAACCTTCCGTCCTTCCTCCATTGTGTCCGTCCTTCCTTCCTTTCTTTCTTTCTTCCATCCTTCCTTCATTCTGTCCGTCCGTCCTTCCTTCCTTCCTTCCTGTCTTCTTTTCATTCCTTCCTTCCTTCATTCTATCCTTCCTTCCTTCCTTCCCAAATGACTCAAAAGCCTACAAGTGGATGCAGCAAAATGTGCCAAAATCACTGATATGTTCACCACAAGTTCAACTGTTACAGCGGGGGCAGGGCCGTGGACAAGTGCAGAAGCAGCCCCATCAAGTGCACAGGCTGTCGGAGTGGCACACAGCTTTGATGTGCAACAGTGTAGTAACACAGAGGAAGGAGAAGTAGCTATTCAGGTGAATTTTGGAGGAGGAAAGAGACATTACCCAGCAGGGACAGATTGAGGAAGAGATCAGAATGGCTATTGTCAGCCCGGTAAGAAGTAGCCAAAATGTTAGCAGAATGAAGAGGGACGTTTCATGTAGGGAGGGTGGACTCTTTCTCTGCCCTTACAGCACATTTGGAGTGAAGGTTTGCCTTTCCCTGATGTGGAGTTCAAATGTGTTCTTTTTCTTTCATTGTGAGTTTACTAAATAGTTCAGATGAATCTATATATATATATATATATATATATATATATATATATATATATATAGGAGCTCTTTATTTTACATGGACGTATGGTCTTACTTTCATGGTCTAATTTCAGTGTTCTTGACGCTTGCTGTGGCAGCTTTGGTGTTCGAAAATTGAAAGTCAAGCGTCCAATCCATGGGTGAACAGATGAGGAGTGTGTGTGTGTGTGTGTGTGTGCGCGAGAGACATAGCGCTCCGTTTATTTATTCCCTTTATAAACTTTTAATTGCTGTTCTTCTACAATAATTAAATTATTTAAATGTATGAATCATTTTGTTGTTTGTTTGTTGTAGCTAATAGTTTATTGGTGAATCTTTTACCTTTTCTATCTGTAAATAAAGCAATTGTAAATAGTGAGCGCTCCGTTTCTTTATTCCCAGTAGCGTTACTAAAACAATTATTATCCAAAATTTATTTTTAAATGTTTTAACTTTTAACTTTCTTCTAATACAATAATTAAATACTTTAATTAAATTATTTAACTATTTAACAGTCTGGCACAGTCGAATTTGACCTATCTGACCTTTTCGATCTATAATGAAATAACTAAAACAATTGTAAGCCTAAAATTAATAAACTCCATAAACTGAAATCTAAATAGTTATTTTGTCTTACTTATTAATTAAATAGATGAAAATTAACAACTTAACTGCTTCAAGAAATGACATCTTTGCGATTGCTGACAGAGGGTAAAAATGACCCCCTCCGGTGGTTCTAGGTGTATTGGAATGTTGGCGGTTCTAGTGTTAATGCATCATTTTAGTGTTGTAGTTTTATCTAAGAGGCTCTGCAAAAGAACATTTGACTCATCTGTCTAAATAAAGGCTTTATTCTTCTGTGCCTTCAAACTTCCTTATTCATTGCACTGAACTGACAATGTCTCCCGAGGCAATGATATCTTTTCTCTGCCACTCACAGTTTTACAATGTACAACTTATATGTTTTCATCTTTTGTTATTGTTTGGAAGTGACATCCAAGCACAGTGTTATTCAATCTTTTGTAAGGAATTTGTTTATGCAAATGCACATTCAGTAGGTGCTGTAAAATCAAGACCACTGTGATGATAATGATATTGCTCGCCTCAATTAGCTACATCTACCTCTCATTATAAGCAATATTTAATTTTCACCTTGTTAAAGGGTAAAGATAATAATCATGATAATCATGTAGCCTATTGCATTTACTGTATAAAACGCCTTTCATAACACAAATCCATTGGTCATACCGGAGTGCACATGTTTTTGATTAAATATACATTTCAGATCACTCTTAACAACTATGTTGATGAAGTTTCCCCTGAAGGGGAATACACATTATGTTAGACTGCATTTTCCTCCTGCCAAAAATTGTACCCCGCTCAAAAATGTAGAAATGATGCACCACCATCATGTGTTTTGTTCTGTATGCATTTCAGAACATCGCTAAAAACATTTGTGAATTTGAACCAGTTTCCCTGTCTCCCAGCTGAAGTTACAGGAGGATATAAATTATTATCTTAGTGGTTGTGTTAATTAATGAATAGTATTATATCTTTAAAGAGAAGCCCTTCTGTCATTATTGACAGAAGGACATGCTCCTACCAAATCTCCAACACTGTTGACCCTTGGCCCTGGCCTCTCTTTGCTTTGTTGCATTATTGGACTTTTTTGTGTTTCTTTAGTTATATGATGACCCTGTCACATAGACTAATGGCCAGCCCTGAGGTCTACCAATTATAATTTGTTTATCCTGGACACCTTGTCCCATAACCAATTCATCATTGCAACTTGACCATATATTGATGAGGGAAAAAGTCCTTCAATAAGATGTGTAAATCCTCCTCTCTCTTACACACAAATACACACACATAAATACACACACATGCAGGGTTTCACTGTGATTTGCTCACATCAAAATGACCAGTGGCTATATTACCATATATTTATATGGTAATATTTGAATCCCTTATTCTTTTTTTCTTTTTGTCTGCTTTGGTCGGGCTGACTGACACTTCAGCATTTACACAGGAAGCCAAACAAAGCTATTTTTATAGAGGACCATTATACAAGAACTGCATGGGGAATCTTTAAGAATACAATCCAGGTGCCATTGCCCCGTAATCTCTCTCGTCTTCAGGAATTCATTTTCTCAGCACCTTCACTTGGAAATGACATTCTGACACCATTTACATGGAAATCACTCTGCCTCTTCATCTGTAATAGTGGTCTGTGTGCAGACAGGACCTCTCAGAGGGTTGGACTATTAATGGACATAAACAAGAAAGACAAAAAGAGAAAGAAAGAAAATGAGGAGAGGGCAGTTACTAAAACAGAGAAGTTTCAGGGTTAAATCCAAGGTCAGAGACTTGGGAATTAAGGGATGAAGAAGGGTTGGAGACACTGAAGGAAAGCATAAAGTGGGAAATTCCTATTACTCCACTTAAACATGGGTATCTTATCTCTCTCTTACTCTCTCTCTAACTCTCTTTCTTTCACACATGTACACACACACACGGACACACACAAGAGAGTTAAAGAGATGTAAAGATTTTCCTTGAAAGAGGGAGCGAAATCGAAAAGCAAAGCACACGGGTGCCGAGAGGAATGCATATGGATTTCAGGATTTTTTTAAGGTTGAAATGAGAGATACAAGAAAGTGCTCTCTTTTGGAAAAAAAATAATTTTACCTTGAGTGATAACTTATAGTTAGTGGTAATCATTTCTCTGCTGAGCTCATTATAAAGATTTGAAAAGGACTGTTAATTTCCACAGAGACCTGCAGCTGACACACATACACACACCCAGACCTTGGTGTGGCTTTAGCTGCAAGGAAGAAAGGAAGATACTCACATCTTCTACTAACAATGCAGATCCTGCTTTAGTGATGGAAAAGAGAAAACAGTTGGAGGAAAAACAGCAATCCTTTTTTCTGGCATTGTACCCATTTCTTGGGTAAGGCCCCCGCAATGCTTAATTTAGCTAATTTTTCAAACAGCCCACCCCCTTGGCTCCATTTAGCAAGTTTTGGGACAATCCACCATCCTTCGTCATTTTGCCCATTTTTCGGGTAACCCATACGCTTTACACATTTTACCCATTTTTCTGCATTGTACCCATCTTTCAGGTAAGGACCTGGTTGTGCTTAATTGTGCTTGGTTGTGCCTGCCACCCTGGCTCGGTTTAGTCAGTTTTGGGACAATCCGCCACCCTTTGTCATTTTGCTCATGGCTGCTATACTGGGGAAGACCAGCGAGGAAGTGGAAAACCCCAAACCTGCAGCGATGATCATTGTCAGAAATAAGAGATGAAAATATTGTTAAAAACAGATTTGATGAAGGACTTCATTGTTTTTAAAAAAGTTGGACAGTTTGCTTTATTCCATGAAGACAGTCAATGGGGATCAGTCGGCAGCAGAATTTGAGGAGAGTATAATTTACAGTCATTTCTTGGTGTGGTTGACAGTATGATTGTGGTCTAACTGCAGTAACAGCAGGACAAATTTCAGCTGCTGTGAAGATAAGTGAGAGACAATGATGTTCTGGCTCTTCACTAATGATCAAAGACCAGATAGAGAGATTGTGTTTGGTGCCCTCTCGTGGTATTTTTAAACCACCTGTTTGTGAAAGTCATTAAATCACATGTAAGGAAGGGGAGAGAGGGAAGAGTAGAGAGGCTCACCAGAAGAAGAGCAAGGCCACCTTCTTACCTATTTACAAGAGAGCAATACCTTGACTACATAACAATAAAAACACAAAAGAAACCAGACAGAACACAACCAAAGGAGAAAAGGCAAGGTTAGAAGAACCACAAGGAAGACAATGAATCGTGCAAGGTTTACCAGACCCTGGACGGCAACCCTAGTGACCCAAAATGCAACCAAGGACTAGGTGCCCTGTCGTGCCCGGTTCAATGAGAGAGTGGCATTTGTGACAACTGCTTCATCTGTCAAGGCTGTCATTGAAAAACCTAAATAGTTTTTAATGTAATTTGCATTTAATCAGCTGTTATTGTTTAACTTTTTTATTATGTTTTTGCATTGAATTAAAGTTGATCAGACTGTTTTATCTTTGTAGTTTGACAAGCTCATTTTGAGCACACTGCCCATCTCAAAAATGTGGGTCAGCTGACGTTTCAACAGCTGGAGGGCCTGAACAGTTATATTTTATCCCATAAATTCAATGCAAATAAATATTTAAAAAAACATTCTTATTAATCAAAAGAACACAAATAAATGTCATACATCCCTCTTGTGTTAGTGTCCAGGCAATTAACAAAAAATGTCCCAATTTAGCAGGTTAGCATATATAAGCTACCTTAGCATACACTGTGTACCCACAGTTGCTGCTCTGCCTTTACTCAAATCACAAATGCTTTAAATCAAATGGGAGGTATCTATGAAGATACAAAACATAAATATAAAATAACATAGCCTCTATAAAATAACATAGCTTCTATAAAATAACATAGCTTCTATAAAATAACATAGCAGGTATTTGCTAAACCTGGTAAATACCTGCACAAACTCCCTATACGTATGTACACAAAAAAAAATTACATAATATCGCTTAATAAAATGCAGTAAGCACGGTCTAACTAGCATTAGAGAACAGATGAATGAACACGTCCTAGCAAAACTGTTTGCTAGGAAGTTGGGGTTTTGTTTTTATTCTACTCAAAAATTACAAGTGTTAGTGCTATGTAATGCTACTCAATCTGAAGTACTGACAGAATGGTCTTAAACTAACATCACTGTTTTTCAGTCAGGCTGAACATTGTTCCTGCACGGCCATCGGCTAATATAGACCATAGACATAGATGTCACATTTCTACATTGTGCACAATGTATGCAGACTCATATATTATATGCAGACGTATCTTAAATATTGAACTTACAGCATAAAAACTGTAAAAGAGCTGCAGAACAAATTTTTTTTAATTAAAATAATTTTACTTTTTAACTGTTTTGATTGAATTGTTTTATTGTTTATTAAACTATTTTTCTCATTGTTTTTTTATTGTCTTACTTTTTGTGATATGTCTTTTTTTTTTTTTTTTTTGATTAATGGGTCTGCTTTGTCATTTTGTACATACATTAAGGCCGCGTTCACACTGCAAGCCAAAATCCGATTTTTAGCCCATCTAGATTGGAACCGGATGGCTCTTATAAAGTCATAAATCACATGAGATCCGATTTTTGCAAACCAGATTGAAACCACCTTTGGGAGGTAGTGTTAAATCCCATTTGGACAGATGTGTCTGAGTCTGAACAGCTCCAAACACTCATATCAGATTTGACTGTCCGTGACGTCTCTCTACGTCTAGGTCACGCTACGTCACTCTATGCAACACCAGACTCGCGCTTATTCGAGTTGTTGATGCTAGCTGATATCACTGGAGGCAACGGAGGATGTCGAAAACATCAGTCCATGGACAGAGGACCAAACCATATTCTTAATCTTTGGGGAGATGGCTCGGTTCAAGCAAATTTCGAGGGTTTGTTGTTGCTGTCGCTGTCGCAATTATATGACATCACACAATACAAGCTAGACGACGCCTCCGCTCTGACAACGTTGCCACGGCAACCTGTCAGATTGGTCATTAATGTGGCCCAGTCTGAACAGAGCCAAATCCGATTTGGACACTTGCTAAAAACAGTGTGGACAGTATATCTCTTAATGCAGAGCTATTCAGCTGTCGATTCAGATGTCCCAATTTACTCATTCATCATGTGACAGAAAATTGATGGATATACAGTATGGGTACATGTTAAATGAGCATTTTTAGCATTATTCCATAAATATTTTGCATTGCCATCAAGAATAATTTCTGTTGTCGAACATTACAAAACAGATGTGGTTCTCAGCCCAACATCTGCGTAACTCCCCTATACTAAATGATTTGAATTAACCTCCCTGTTTGTGCCTCTGTGCCACAAAACTGACCCTTACATTTTTGCATAATGTATTTGTGTGTGTTTGTTTGAATTACTTGTCTTGGTTGACTGGGGATGCAGGGCTGGCCGTAAATGTGTTTTAGGAGATCCAGGATCTTTGTTCCTTCCAGATCAGCACCCATCTCCTCAACTTTCTTCAGAGCCTCTTTCATTGTCTTCTCATTGGAGTCCACACTCTGACTGTCATCAGAAACACACAAATGAAGGAGGTCCGGTGGTTGTGTAGTGCAACCCATTGCCACACCTTAATTTGAAATTCATATCCAGTCTTTTTCATAGCATAACTACCAGGGGTGGATTTAGGAGTTGACAAGATCCAGGGCTAAGCTCAGAACACCTAGAGCCTGGGAAAAGTTTTTAGCATGCGCAGAATTTAATTTTACTGCATTGTATGAATACTATAAACATTAGTATTAGTAGTAGTAATTTATTTTGGCCCTTATCAACAAATTTCCAAAAACATAAAATAAATAACAATAAGGAATTAGATCAAAAGGAAAACAAAAAATACTACACACTATTAGGCCTATGTTTAATATTATCACATATTCAATTGCATTTCACACTATAACACTGCCTCAACTTAAAATGTCTTCAGAAGTTTCATTCTTAATCACAATTGTTATAAACTCACTCAGATTCAGTCAGCAGCTAGTTGAAGTCACTGTTCAGAAAAACGACTTTAACCAAATGTTTTTTTAATTGATTCGGGGCTTTTGAAAAAAAAACATTGGGGTGAGACAACTATGAAATCGTAAACACGTGTCATAAAGGCTATTTAGTAACTTTAGGTAGTACAATTATGCTAAAGCGAATTAGACAGCATCTGGAATCCCTCAATGAAAAATTGAAATGGGCAAGAGTAACTGCGGTAGCTTGTGTGGGGGTCTGTAAAGTGACCCTTGCCTGCATTTCAAATGTTTTCGAGCGCCAACCATGCGCCAACGCAAGCAGGGCGTGCCTTACGTAGTTGTTGATAGGTGGGAAAACATGACGTCATTACGTACAGCGGGACGTTTCGGTGAAGATAAACAAAAAGGAAGGAAGCCTTCGGCCATACAATCGCGGCAAAACATCGGTTCAAAATTTTAGCACATTTAGCAACTACATGTGTGCCTTTGTTGTTTAAATAGACAGTGTGACGCGTTCACGACCATGGACGACGGAGTAATATTTCGTATGAGTGCATTTTCCGAGCAAGGAGGGAGGAAATACATGGAGGATGTTGTCGAGATAAGAATCGAGTACGAGCCGACGCCGTCGCCAGCCGAAGATTATCCAAAATCGCAGAGACATGGAGGACAGGAAACAGCGGAGGGTGAAGCCGCTAAACAGACTGAAAACGACACACATGAGCAGAACGCCGCTGCGGAGTCTGCCCCAGTTTCTGCTGTGTGGGTAGAGAGTCTGTTAAACGAGGACAGTGGCAACAACAGTGCACCGGCTTCAGACGGAAAAGTCACGGAGCACGTAGTCAACACTCGGAGGTCTGTGGCGTTTTTCGCAGTTTTCGACGGTCACGGGGGTCGGGAGGCTGCACACTTCGCCAGAGAGAATCTGTGGGATTTGTTAAAAAGGCAGCGGGGTTTTTGGTCGAAAGACCACAGTGAAGTGTGTGCTGCTCTGCGGAAAGGCTTCATCGCTTGTCATCATGCAATGTGGAAAGAGCTACGTAAGTCATCAAAGTTGTAGCCCACCTACTCATATGTATTGCTGTGTGTGTGTGTACGTTGCTGCATCATTCTCGCTGCCACAGTCTCTGCAGCGCTTTAAACTGTGTCATGTGAGGCAGTATCGCTCTCAGCTGGTAGGATGATGCTCATCCCAGCATAAATAAACACACTGCGCCGTCATCTGACCACTGCACAGCTTTTAGTGTAGAAATGGCCACCCACAGTAATAACTCTAAAAGTGTGCGTCAGAGAAGATGGTGTTAGTGGATTAAGGATTAGGAATAAAAATGCACACCTGAAGCAGCGTCTCAAAACATAAATCATTTGAATTGTTGTGGAGTCTTAGTCTGTGTATGACATGATCCTAATCCTGGCAGTCATACTGGGTTTTAAATCAGGTTCAATGTGCTTTATTTTGGTGGTGATCCATCTCATCTTCTGTTTACATTCTGCATGGCAGGTTGAGCCTTTGACAGTGTATGGTGGCCACTCAGTTTCAACATCACTCTCTATTGAAAGCATGTACATTTAATCCATCCATCTTTTAATGTCACAATAATATCATGCATACTGTATAATACACACATGTATCTGCAGTAAGAACAAAATAGGCCTGGATCAGTATTTGGATCCTTGAATGAGGTTAAGAGAAGCAGGATTTACTGGGAAAGCCTCTACCAAACAAACTCTACCAAACTTTAACTGTTTCAAATAGCCAAGTCAGTGCTACATGATTTTTTAACGCTGATAATTGAGACATGGAGCTCAGATCACACTTTTTCTCTACCAATAGAAAATCTTACACCTCAACTCAAGGTATCTGTCAAAGCCCAGCGCCAATCCAGTACAGATTTTTCCTAAATTTAAAATCTGCTTACCTCAATGACTGGAACTCACTGGGTCATTTTTATGAGAGGTGATATGAGGACAAGGATTAGTGTTTTTCTTGGAGCTGAGTTGGTGACCTTTAATGATTTCATGAATGTAACACATCAAAACACTCATTTTAGTTATGTGTCTGATGATCCAGCCTAGATACCTGGCCTGGATCACTGGGGGACACATATTTTTAGGAGTGTAATAGTGCAGTAATAAGAGGATTGCCAGGGAGGAGTTTGGGGGAAAATACTGTCAGCCTGGTTGGTAGACTCTGGTTAAAGGTGTCATTTGGAGTTTCTGGCCTCTAGGAGTGGGTCCCTGCTTTATTGGTCTCATATTGCGCCAATGAGGTCAAAGAAGAAGATGACGACAAGTTAGTAAAAATGGAAGTGAACTATGCCGGATTAAAGTAAAATAAATGTTCACTTAGGAAGGAAAAACGTTCAATACTTCTGTCAGACCTCAAGCATACACACATGCATTTTGGTCAGTAATCGCTCCATGTAAACATGACATGAGTTTGTTTACAAGAAAATGGCACAGTGTTGCTCTTAAGCTTGAGCCTGAAGTCTAAACACCAGCTCTGCAGGAATACATGTTTCTATGGTAACATGATTCAGAGATTTCAAATCCTGGTTTATTAAAAGGAATATCTCACAAATAAGCCTGATTCAGTAGTAATAGTTCAGAAGTCAAGTAAGCATGGCTGATATGTAAGGCCACGTGTATGCAATAATAGTAAGAAATAACTGATGATAATAATAATAATAATAATAATAATGATTTTTGGATAGGGACAGTGCATATTAATGAACATACATGTTAGACATCTCTGTAAATATGCCGGATTATAGCAAGTTGCTAATTTGCATCCGTAGTCCCTAATGAGTGAAATAAATATAAAAAAAGAATACAAGTCGAAGTGATAGACTATAAATAGTATAACCATAATGCCATAATGATCTGGTTTGATGGAATGTTTTGGGTTTTTTTTTTCATCAAATGAGACATTGTTTTTTCATTTAGCTAGTTTTACTGTAGTGTAAAAAAAACAGAAAATATAACAATTGCTTTACTTTGATTGCTGTAAGAAGCTTTAGTATAATTCAGTGGGATTAGAGGATACAGAACCAAACAATTCCCTATGGCTGCTCTTAAGGCCATGGGCCGTACAGCCACTGCAAAAATTGAATTAAGCAGGTTCAAAGGTGCACATTTGTCTCTGATTGACTTGCAGACTGAACTCATGTTGACATGTTTGTTTACATGTGGTTGATGACATATCTTGTTTTAGACATAGCCTAAAAAATGAGGCTTCCTGAGCTGACAATATTTATACCTTTTTGTGAGAGATGCAAAGTCTTTTTAACTGACTTCTTTCTGCTATTTATAATCCTCTTATGCCTCCATTGGTGTGTAGTGTAAATCAGACACAAGTCCAGTAAAGTATTTTTACCTTCAGTGTACATTCTTCACTCGGCCTTGCCAGTGCTTGTTAAAAGGTGCTACTTTCTTTTAAACCACAGAAATCTAAACTCTTCTACATTTAGTAGCCTATACATTGCAGTCTGATTATTCTAAAGTGGTAAACAACCAACTAGTTCAACAGCATTTTGACGTTGTGTTGGTGTCATTACTGATAGTACTAGCAGGGTTTCACTTTGTACGTCTGTGATCAGTTACTCACTCACATCAACAGCTGTGCATCATTTTTTTTTTATTTTGCTTTCTGTTACAGCGGAGTGGCCGAAGACTATCACTGGCCTACCAAGCACATCGGGCACCACAGCCAGCGTGATCGTGATCCGTGGAGTTCACATGTATGTCGCCCACGTAGGGGATTCAGCGGTAGTGGTTGGAGTGAAAGAAAATGACTCCGATATCACGCTCCAAGCACTTGAAGTCACACAAGACCATAAACCTGAACTTCCTAAAGAAAAAGAAAGGATTGAACGATTGGGTGGCAGGTGAGTTGGTTGACAGGATTTCAGAGAAAAGTCAGCATGGCTATAAGCAGGAAAATTGAATGTGGACTTTGGCTACAAGTGCCAAAATAATTTCCTAGTATTAGTAATCACAAGCTTGATAAGTAAGTAAGTACACATCTACACAACTTGAATGAGGGAGCATGGATTCAATACAAACTCACACCAATAAACTGAAGTAAACAGTGAATCCACTTCTGTGAACAGCCAACAGTTCTTTAGGTATGGAATTCCCATTATCTGCTAAATGTTGTAGAAATACTTGGGCTATTTGTATTCCTTATCATTTTCCTATCTGGACACCAATACACAGCCTGTGTTAACATCCTGTTAACACTATACTATCATTATACAGTGCACTCCAGTGAAGTGTATATGCAAGTGGATTTTACTCAGCAGACATAATTACTTTGAGGAAAGCAGTGAACAGCTAAGGGATGACACACTAACCCAGAGTCAGCTCTCTCACTGAATAGAGTGGCCAACTTGACCCAGGTGAATGCTTCCGTATTTAGACTAAACAGAGAGATGAACCAAGACTGTGGAATCAAAACAATGAGATAATACAAGACAATATGCATGAGTGTGCTAATTATACACCTAAGACAGTACTGTCATTTTCCATGCACTGTCACTAGCTCAAAAGACCCCATGGTGAAATTTAAATAGTTTTCAAAAGAGCTCAGCCTATCTCAAATTAAGCATGAATCTTTAAATTCTGTGATGCTTCACTGTTGCAAAATTGCCGATTCTTTTTTTCTTCGTTGCTGTATTTTTTCTGGCTCATAAGCTTACCTTTGTATGGAAGTTTATTGTTGCGTTATTCCTGTAACTGTAGTGTAATGAAGAAATCAGGTGTGAACCGTGTTGTGTGGAAGAGGCCCAGACTGACTCATAACGGCCCTGTGAGGAGGAGTACAGTCATCGATCAGATCCCCTTCCTGGCTGTGGCTCGATCCCTCGGTAATGATAGCGATGATTGCTTGTGTTTTCCATAAGATTTTACTGTATGTTTTTAAATTAATATCTTCTCTCCATTATCTTACCTTCGCTTAAAAGTGATATTATTCTCTTATCCGTTGAAAGGTGACCTCTGGAGCTACGATTTCTACAGTGGGGAGTTTGTGGTTTCTCCCGAGCCTGATACCACGGTGATGACCCTTGACCCCAAACGGCATCGCTACATCATCCTAGGCAGTGATGGACTGTGGAATATGATGCCACCCAAGAATGCTGTCAATATGTGTTATAGCCATGACAAAATGGTGGTGCGTAATTGTACAACTAATATATAGTAACATGTTTCTGTGACATTGGACAATAGTTTCAAGGAACAAGGATTTTTATTGTCATTCCAGCCACTGTAGGTACATGAAAGAGAATGAAAAACCATACTCAGGTCCAGGATAATAAAAAAAAAAGTGTAATAAAATAATGAACATGTACATAATAAGGCATAAATAAATACAATAAATAGATAAAGTAAACAGTGTAGTGTACTAGCAGACAATAAAATCTCAGATGATATTGAGTTGTTATCAGAAAAGAATTAGTATTCCCAGAAGAAACTCTATCCTTGTATACATTATTTTATAAAAACATACATTTTCTTTCTCCCTTCGCTGTTGATTTCTTTATGCTTCTTAGGGACCAAAGGGGATGTCTTGTGCCCGCCGACTTGGATGCACAGCTTTACTGTTTTGGAAAGAACGCATGCTTCGTGCAGACAACACAACAGTGATTGTCCTGGCGCTGCAGGAGCACGGAACGTCGATCCCTATGCATAGCGATGAGATTGTTGTTGATATGAATAGAGGAATTGATCATGTTCCCTACCCAGGAACTACCTATAACACATGTGAGGTTCCAAAGGTCAGTGTCATTTCTTTGCTTCATCCTAATTTTAGTTTTTTAACCTTTCACTAGGATGGACCATAGAAACCATAAAGCAACAATAACATATTTTCCAAATGCAGAGCTGGTTACTGCTGGACCACTCTGGCAACGGAATAATATACTGCATATATTTTTTTGTTTGTTGTTTCCTATTCACTGTTTTGTCCTTTTTTATATATTCAAGTCCAGTTTTGGTTTTTAATTTTGTCATTTTGGTTTCAACTTTCACCAGTTAGAATATGAAGGTTCGTAGACACCAATAGGTGTCCACATGAGGTCATACCAACAGTTTCCATCAGTGCTCCATTGGTTCACCATATCACTCTTTGTTTTCGGGGCCAACAGACGGAGCATGAGGATGACATGTTTTATGAAGAAGATGAGATATATGGAGAAGAACATGAGGGATGGCCATGCCTGGAGTGGTAGTGAGGTGACTGCTCATAAAAATGTAAAGCAACTGAACAGACTGAATTGCCAGGTTCCTGTTGCTGAACCAGCTGTTTGGATTTAAAGATGATACACTTCCCTTGATAGTCCCTCAATATTTCTATTGATATTATGCTGTTATAAAGAGCTGTAGATGTCTTTAAATATGTTCCCCAATATTTACCAAAGTTCCTCTTTAGTGAGATAACCAACTTAAAACACAGAATCTTTGTTAATTTAAGACATCATTATCATTACTTTATAATTAAAAGGTTAAATGCAAGATTATATCATGTGTACCAGTAGAGGGAGACAGTGAAATTGCCTGCTTTTTTTAAATAGCCAGGCCATATCCACCAATACCTAACAGAAAGCCTTAGCATGTAGCTAAAATAAGAAATTATGTCACAGGTTTCCAACCAAACTCTGCACCATTTTCCTGAAGTATAACTCTCCAGTATTGAATTGTTTTGGTAACATACCATTTACAGTGTCTTGTATTTAGTCTTAGTATGTACCAAATAAGAAAACAGTGGCGCTGTTCATGATTGGGTTTCATGAAGGACTGTGGTATTGAATGAATAAATTGCACAAACACTATTTTCTTCATATTCATTTACTGAATATGAATTCTATCCCTTCATCTATATTTGATGAAAACCAGTAGCTGAACACTTGATCTAAACTTTCCACAAACCTTTTAAGAGTAGAGGGACTTCCTTTGAAGGACAACAGGACTGTTAGATTTTTTTAAAAATGTTTCCCTTATTAATACCGTTGAAAAGACTATTAATTTATAAAAAGTGAATGGATACTACACTAGAGAGCATTGGCACTGCTTTTACCTCCCAAATTAGAATGCCAAAACTTCCATTCTTTCAAGTGAAGGTAGTATATTTGTATTTGTGTGCTATCTATCGGCACATTATTTACTGTGTCTATGCAGCACACCTAAAACGTAACGTAGAACCATCTGAACACATTTTAATCCAACTATTGTTTATGTCCATGATTTTAGTCTTCGTCCATTTGTAACAGCTTTCATCTGTGTGTCCCATTGTTAATCTTTGATTAATGAATGGCAAGTTCTGTTTCAAATATGTTCCAATTCACAAATAAGCATGTATTATTTTGTATTAGTAATTAAATAATTTAAATGATGGAAAATATATATATTTAATACATTTTTTCTGTATTTGCTTAATTTCTTTATTTCAGCAAAGTGATGCAGAGAATGCTCCCTCCCTATTTAAAGAAAGTTCCACCACACTGGAGCAGGCATTTGGGCTGTATGAAGCAGCTTTCTGTGCCACCGCACAGCTCTTACCTGATGTTGACTGTGTGAGGGCCTCGCAGCCCCCCTCAGATGGTTCGGAGAATGTTTTCGAAAAGCAAGACTCGACAACCCAAATGGACCCTGCTACTTCTGCTCCTCTGTTAAAAAGGTCACGCCACTCTCCACACATTGCTCCCAAACTTCAAGCCCCTCACCGCCTGCTTAGCAAAAGTTTTCCCCACAAGACACCTCAGAGCATAGTACAAAGTGAACAATCCTGTCAAACTCGTGCTCAGAAGAGAGAAAGAAGCTCCTCTGAGGAAGTCGTACCACAGCAACACAACGCTGCCTTGTGTGTGTTCTGAATCTTGTCTCATAGAAGCAATGTTTTTGCCCTGAGACGTATGCCACAGGCCTCTTCCTAGATGTATACTTTTATACAAAGTTTTGGTTTTTGTAAATATGTGAGAAATGTGAGATTGTATATGTGATCCTGTTATGACTTTCTTCTTGCTCTCCCCCTGCCCCCTCTAAAAATTTTAGTGTTTGTGGAAATTTTAGATTTGTTCGATCAATCTATTTTCATACTTAAACGTATGTACAGTATAGCCTATCCAAAAGATGTATTTTGAAGGACAAAAATCTGAGATGACATCAATTTACTGGGAAATTGAGAATTGTGACACTCAAAATCTTCCAGTTTAGATTTTTATTGAATGAATAATTATTTTAAATGGTTTTACTTGTTGGATCTTTTAACATGCCTGACTTTCCTCTATTGGGGTCAATACCTCAGACCAATTGTTGATGATCTTTCCTGTTAGATGAGATGTGTTCCAAAGCCATTGCAAAGGGTTTATCTGTGTGACTGTATTATAAAATCATAGAGAAAACTTTTTTTTTTTCCATCTCATTGTGGATTCTGAGTTTCAAACTCGGGGGAATACATTGATAAGTCACAATAGAGGCCCTTTGTAGTATTTAAGAGCTCAAAATGATGGAAAACTTCAAACAAGCAATGGTCTGAGGTAAGAGTGTCATGTTAATTATGCAGGTATTGATTTTTAAATTTGTTCTGTCTTTTCTGGTGGCCAATTATGTACTGTCATGATCACAGTGGCTACTCAGCTCATTTAAAATACTTAATGCGCTTGCAAGGATGACTTAAAGGGTCAGGGTTACCCAAATCAGAGAAAAGAAACACTCTTCCACTTACTACGGTTGCATCTGTTCATATACATGTGATGATGTGTATGATTTGAGTGAACTGAGCCCTTTATGATACTAGCTGGACACTCATATCGATCCCAAACATCTCTCATTTATCATCAGCCCAAACAATCTCCTCTGTTTCACTGGTAGCGCTGCAGGAGTACAGGTTGTTGGTTATTTTGGATGCTGGTGTAAACGCCAAGATTCAATACCTGTGCCTCACTCTATAGAGTTCATTTAAAGTGTTCACTAGACACTAACACAGTTCCAACATGTCTTCCTCTTTGTTCTCATATCTGTTGTCTTTGTTTATTGTTTACATCCATAACTCGTGTTTTAATCCTCCCATAAATCAAAGTATGGTACTAATGTCAAATAATTGCCAGATTCATGATGTAGTAAATTTACAAGGTAATCATAAACTTGTGTTGATGTGGCAGCTCAGTTACTCTTCTAGCTGATTTTGTTGCCTTCTTTTTACATAAGACTGTCATGGTTGCCTTAGCACAGATGAGCCAGGAGTGCTTTTCATATGTTTTCAGATTTTGGGATGACTTCTCTAGGATGCATCAACCTCAACCATCAATCGTGCACCTTCATCGACTCTGCTGTGTATTTAACCCTGCTCCATGTGGTTAATGTTTCTCAATTATATTACAGAGCTGTTTGTTGATTTTGTACAGTACATTGATATGCAATAGAAGTTTGTACAGTACTTTATTATTATTATTATTATTATTATGCAAAGTCATTGGGTTTTTCAGGAGTCTGGCATGCTCAGATCTACTCTGTATGTTGTTAAGTTTCAAGAGATAATGGATGTTCATGGGCATGTGGTGTGTTTTGATGATTACAATACTTGGGTCTGGTTTCATACCCACTGCAGCCAGTTCTCAGGACTAACTGTATAAGTTACATGCTTAGAAAGCGACTGGATATACAGTGTCTGTGTGTTGTAATAAAGTTTTCATTTTCCAATTGGTGCTGACATGTCTGTTGTGGTTCTGTGTTTATACAACAACAATATCTAGCCCACTGTGTGGAACTGGTATCATGATGATTGACTTTATATGTTTCTGTTTAATAAATTAACTTATAAATCAACCTTAGAATGTGTCTGTATTGCTTTTAGCTACTGTGTAGTTTGAAACTTTTACTCACAGTTTTGAAGTGGGCACTTGCAATTGCATTATGTACCAGTAGATGGCAGTAATGTCAATGGATTAAACTTGTGTCCTCACAGTCTCTGCATTATCTTGTTAAACATTGTTTTGTTTTGTTGTGAGGGGGGTTCAAGGAGGCATTGTATCAAATACATTTCAATTTCAGTCACAATTTTTTTTTTTTTTTTTTTTTAAAGCAAGAAAACACACTTTGAGATGCTGTTTCCAAAGTCAAGAGTAAACTGTCATGCTCAACCTTTAAGCTGTCGTGGGGGAGAATAAAAGCTGTGAAAGTTCTCCAAATAATGGACAGTTATAAATATCTACAACTCAGCAAATTCCATCTGCTGCTGTGATATGGTAAAAATCTCCAGAACAAGCAATTATGTGGACATTGTGTTGAGATTGTTTAAAAAATGTTTAACATTTATTTTACTTCCACCACCGTTTTTAAACATTCAAAGTTAACACAATACAGCCAGTGATAAAGAATGTACTGGCAGGTGAAAAATATACATATTTTTAAAAGTGACTGCACATTTAAATGATTCCTGTTAATAGGTCTTTAGACTATGCAAATATATCCACTCAAATAGATGAAATTATTTCATATTTCTAGTTAATTGCAGTGGCAAATATTGCAACATTAACTGATCTATGTTCATTTTCTTTCCTGCTGGGAGCACTCAAATATCTGTGGTCTGTCATTGGATATAATACAGTAGATTGAAATAAATGAGGTCCGTGATAATGAGATTGTACCATTTCTGCTGTAAATTGGTCTTCAAAATGTGACTCATATAGACTTAAATTAAAACTGATGTTTTTTTCGTGTTGTGTACTGTATGGTACTTTGTGGTACTATACTTAAGGAACGCATTTCTTGTCCGTTTCTGTGACATTACAGACATCAGATCCATGATAGCAGTGTCTTGACTTGAATATTTCATTAACTGTCAGCCCAGCATCTGCTGACCTGCCTAACATGCAACATTCCCCTCTTACTGCAGACAGTCTGTCACTGTACATCAGCCAGTGGAGCGTCACGGTGTCCACCACTTCCCCCTCTACTCCCCCATCCTTGTATTTTTGTGCAAATAAGCATAAGCATCTTCACAGTAAGCTATGAGGTATTTGGAAAGAAGACTTAACATTGCAAATAATATGCAATTCTCATTACATGCCAGCCACATGTCTAGTCAGTGGAAAGATGGCTGAATGTGACGGAACCCTTTCCAGATGAAGGTCACATATTTTCAAAGAATGGTTTTTGATCTGTTTCAGCAGCTTTGGTGAATGCAGTAAGCATATTTTTTTGTGATTTGTGGGAGGTCAAACTGAGCTGAAAGTGAATCTGTCTTTAATCATCCTGTTCTTCCATGCTGTCATTTTGCTATTTGGTCTATTCTGTACACATTACATGTTTTGCATATCCGTCCGTGCTGATATCAGGTTGTTCTTTCTGAGGTGTGTCCCTCCCCCTTCCCCTCGTTAAGGCAAATTAAGGCAATAGATGCCTAAATATAGCTAAACACAATTCAAGGACAACAGTATATTTTGACATGTGGCAGAGGATATGCTACAAAAAAATGTGCAGCCTAAACATCTAAAAACCAAAAACCCTTTCACTTCCATCCTCAAATATCCATAACCATGCTTACTAGAAAGGTCAAGCAGATGCAAACTACTGACTTGAAAAAGTAGTGGAGAAACAGATGCTTCAAAACATGTATAACTCAATGGTTTGACAAGTATGAAAATCATGTAAATCATCAGAGTTCCAGAAACTTGAAACCAAAGCTGTTCTAACCTTGATGATCTATTGCTTTACCTCAACACTTTATAATCTCCACCTGTATCTGACCCCAACTCTCACTCTCTGTCTTTACAACCTACAGTATCCAACAAACATTTACATTCCAATCTTTGCATCTCACACAAAAGTTTCCCATGAAATTTTGCCGATTAAGTTAGGCTGATGTTAATCTGGCACCTTCACGCTCTTACTATGGACAGTAGCAGTAAGGGTTGTGAGTGTGAGAGTGTCACAGTCTTTGGTGGAATCTGTCTAACTCACTTCTCCCCACATCTCTGTCTCCTTATGACAGTATCTGTAGTGTTTCAACAGGCCTTTAATGGCTTTCTCTCTCCCACTCTTGGGAGGCTCTAGAGTAAGTGCTATGAGGAGGAAGACTTCTTCAGATGATGGGAGATGACGTGCCCTCCTTTTCTCTCCTTTCTCTAACTCAAAGAGGCGGGGGGCAGAAGGAGATGTGGTTGAACTGGCATGCTGGATTGGATCCTAATCAAATACTATTTTTTATCATAAATATAAGACTCACAGCAATAACCAGATTTTCACTTTTTCTTTCTGTGACAAATTGCACTCCTGCTTTGTGGCATTGGTTTCTTTTACATGCATCTTGTGATAACTCTGAGTGTTTTTAGTTAGCTGATCTTGGTGATAATTGCTGAATAGGAGGACTTGTTGGAAAACAATGGCTTGACTTGGTGGTAGGTCATGAGGTCTGGCTCCACACTGATGCCTCCAAACTGGATGGTCTGTGCTGTGATCACATGGATCTTCCCAGTAAAGGCATTTTCACAATGTTAATTTATTAGTTACTCACTTTAGACTGATGATAGCCTCATTACTTGTTTGAAAATGACAGAAACAACCCATTTCTCTCTCTCTCCTGGTGCCTCAGCCCACTCACTTATTCACTCTCTTGCTGATCTACAAGAAATTACCCCAAAGTCGCCCGTTTTTGCTTATTACCACACATGCACAGAGTAGCATAATCTGTCAGTGTCATGGAGTGAACTTAATATTAACATGACTTACTGTATGTCCAACAACGTTATATATAAACAATATATTTTTCTTATATTGGCTATGTATACTATGCTTATATAGCATTTTGATTAACAATATTTAAAGCCCCCCTTCCCTCGTTCACTCATTAGAATGACATGCAAATTTAGACACAAGAAAGTTGTTTTCAGATTCACGTGCTGAAGAGGGAAAGCTTAAGACATGCACAGTACACGCAAGCAGGGTTGTATGAGACCAATATGGCCAATCCTCTCTCTCTCTCTCTCACTCTCTCTCTCTCTCTCTCTCTCTCTCTCTCTCTCTCTCTCGTCAGCGGCTTTGGGTGATTTCGAAGAAATTGATTACTCCACTGGATAGTTGGCAAAAGAGAGTCCTTATCTGGCACTTGACGGCAAAGTTGATGGTTTGCCGTACTTAACCAAGACACCTGAAATGCAAACAGATGGTTTAAGGTAGTCCTCAGGCTCTTTAAGCACATTCACTTTTCCCAGAACAGTTAGAGAAAAGAAGGTTTGACTGCTGATCATTAAATCCACGTAGTTCTGGGCCAAGAGTTAACATGTGCAGGTGCCACAGTACCACAATTAATACCTCCATCACACTATAGTCTGCTTGGCTTTGGGTGATCTTGTGGATTACTCCAGCTGATAGTGGGGACTGCAACAAAGGCACTTTATGGCAAACCATCATCTACAAAAACTATTAAATACTATGAAACATTAAAGTGCATACTTACTTACTACATTGCACAACTTTACTTGTAATGCCTCTTTCTCACAGTGGACACTTTGGCTACGTTCACACTGCAGGCTTTAATGCAAATCTGATTTTTTGTTTGGCTGTTCATATTAGTGGCCTGAATGGAATTTGGAAATGTCAGATTGGATGAAAGGTCAAAATGCCTACACATTTGTTGGTGGTCAAAGTTGATGGTGTGCTGTACTTAACCAAGACACCTGAAACGCAAATTACTATGGCTTAAGGTAGTCCTCAGGCTCTTTAAGCTCACATTTCCAGGAACGGTTGGAGAAAAGGCGGTTTGACTGCTGATCACTTAATCCATGTAATTCAGGGCTAGGGGTTACCATGTGCGGCTGCCACAGTACCACAATACCTCCATCATCATCACCATTATTTGGGTGATCTTGTGGATTACTCCAGCTGACCAAAAAATTATACACCTTACAGTACATTTACTACACTTCACAACTTTACTTGTAATGCCTCTTTCCACAGTGGACACTTTGACTGCTGAAACATAGTATGTCTTGTATGGTCTCATTTTGGGGCTGGATTTAGAGGTTATGGTTACGGTTAAGGTAAGGTGGTAGAGATTTTGAGGTTAAGATTCTTAATCCTTAAATTGTGTGGTTTTGAAATCTATTTTACCTCACACACAAGATTTAAGGCAGATTTCCATTTCCATGTGTAAGGGTGGTGGGAGATAATTAGGTTGAACAAGTATTGTATGTTGGGGTAAGAACCAGTTTTTCTTATCAATGGAGGATGACAAAAGCATACAAAAGCTTAAAAAACAATAAGTATTCTGCAGTTATGCTTTACATTAACAAATTAACTAGAACAAAAGCCAAGGTGCTTGCAGGATTTGGATAAACTGCATCAAAATGTTTAAAAAAAACCCTGACCTTAGCTAAGAGCCATCAACTGACAAACCTAGGGAGATTTCACAGAGTGATGTGTGTGCCATGATGATTAACTACCCAATGGTGACCTCTTGAGAAGTGTATGATACGTGAGGGGAGTACTCCTTTTTTGTTAAGGCCGTTTTGTCACTATATGTAACCACAGCAAAAGACTGGGGTTTAATCCTCCACTTATGTGTTCCTGCTGGCTGTCAGGTGTCTATCTGACCTCCCATGACTTATAAGGCTCTTACTCTGATCAAACTGCTAAAAGCTGGATTATAATGCCATAGAGGGTCATCACTGTGAACCAGAGGTGAGAAGACTGTTATCCTGCCTCATTCAAAGTGAGATTTAGTTCTGTGGAAAGATCTAATGGTAATCCCATTGACCAGATTAAACTGTGTGCAGACCATAATCTTATGAATCACTATTAATTTATTTGACTCTGGTTGAAGATGTGTGTAATGAATAAATAGTAAACTGCTAGAAATTATTAATCAGATGGAGGCCCTCCCCCTGTCTTTTTTAAATTGCATTTTTTTCCTGTGGGCTGCAAACAATATCAAATAAATTCCGTTTATTTCATCCATACAACAGAGACAGTGTGAAGAAATAAAGCCTTGCACTGACCTTGACTTCTTGACTTGTTCCCAAGTCCGTTTAGCTCCACTAGGGTTGCATCTGAAATAATGATGTTAATGGTCACACATGGGATAACTGCAGGAACAAGAATTTATGGAACGCACAACTCATGCCGTCACACGGAGGAGCTGAGCCTCAAAAGAACTCAATGGCAAATATAAAGGAAAGGAAAGGCAGTGATGTCCGTTTATATTGTCCGATAAATTAATTTAGAGTCGGCAATTTTCTGCCAGCATTCCTTCCTGGCTTTTGCTGCGGCAACAGTGTTGCTTTTGGCCTGGATGATGTGTAATTAATAATAATTGTCTGCTCCTCCATGGTAAAGTAGGCTGCTCTACAGGATTTCTCCATGTTTGTGATTGGTCAAACGCTGCAAACACTGCCTTGTATGTGAGCGCGCAGAGATCCAGATTGGAAAACCCTGGGTTCAATTACCGAGTTGATAACCAGCTTCGTAGTACCGTTTATCAGGATTGTGAATGTCCTTATAAATCAACCCAGGTAACGGAGAGATATCCTTTGTGTGTTAATCCAGCTTCGTAGTACAGGCCACAGGTGCCTTTGCTGACCATCAGCTAATTAAAATTTCCTGGTTTAACCACAGCTATCCTGTTAGGCTAAGCAGTCACACCGAGTCTTAAATAATCCTACACTATAGCTCCTGTCATGTTCCAACTGAGGTTTACATGTGGTGGTGTTGTGCTTTTTCGCTGATACAGTGACTCAAGCACTAGTAAAAATGAAACAGAGGTATTATGAAATTCATATTTGTATGTAGGCCTATAGTGTATTTGATGACATTATTTAATTGCAATTGTGGAATGGAATGGAAAGTGTAGCCAGATAAAGTTTATAAAGTGTAGATAAAAATATAAATGGCACACATTTAAATAAAAAAAAAAACAAAACATATCAGTATAAATATGAGTAAAAAAGTGAGCAAATGTGAATAGGAGAAACCAAGTCAAAGTGAAATCACACAAATGCTCCTATTATTTTAATTCACAAAAGCTCTTTTTTGATAAATGCTTGTACAAAAGACCTAATTCAATAAGACAGAGTGTGTGATCTTCCTTGTTACAGCTGTTTTCGTTGTTGTGCTCATGCCAAATTTGGGTACGTACGCAAACACAGATGGCTGCAGATGTAAAAAAAAAAAACCAACAACATCAAAAATAACACAGAGGGCCAAAGTAAAAAGAAACTGTTGACTAATCTCATTCCTAATTCCCTGCTGGCGATGGAGGCAGTTCCCAAGTCACTGAATTTATATCACTAGAATGTGTTGTCTTTTCACTTTTGATTAAGGTGAGAGTGAAGGCAGGATGATGTGCTGTAGCCCGGGAGCTGTCCAATGCCTCTTCTGTCACTGCCAGTGTGTCTGCAGCTTTTTACACTTTCACATGCTCAACACAATCTACTGTAAAGGAAGGCTGACTCCAGCTACACAGAGCCAAACAAACATCTATACACATTTAATTCAACTTCAGCTGACCCACTAAGACTATTAAGCCATTGGCATTGGCACAGCCTTTTCTGGAGTTGCCAAAGAGTTCATGTTAGGGTGCAACAACTATGAACAGGTTCTACAATGATACTGGACAACAAGCATAGGATAGTGGATGTGTGTTTCAAATGTTTTCCTATGACAATTAGGTTCCCCTTACTTATACACACACACAGCAGTTCAAGATCTCTAACTGCTTGTGTATTGAAACCTGCTGAAGTGACAAGAACATCTCAATCTATGCACAAGTAAAGGTAACAAAAACAATTATGATCCAACTGAATGTAAAAGAGAGTAATTGAAAGAAGCTTATGTAGAAGCGTATGTAGAATTTAGTGGCATAAAATTCACAAGTATATTTTAATTAGTGTGTAATAACCCGAAAATGAGAATGGTTGTGTTTTCATTACCTTAGAAGGAACCCTTTATATCCACATAGACAACCCTCTATTTTGCACCACCATGTTTATACAGTAGGTCAAAAAGGACACCCCAAACCTAGAGAGGTCCTTTTTGCAAATTTCATGAGTTTCGCAGCCACTACAGTTTCTCCTATACACTTGGAAGAGGAGGGAGAGGGGTATTCAATTGGGTGCAGTGGCGTGCACAGATTTTTTGAAGGGCGGGGGCGAAAAGAAAAAAAAGGGCACATACAGCACGTTATTGGCCTCCAATAGGGCACCGTAGCACGCGTTTTGGCTCCCAAGAGGGCACCTTAGCACATGTTCTGACTGCCAAGAGGGCACCTTAGCATGCATTCTGGCTCCCAAGAGGGCAGTTTAGTGTGTTTTGCCACCCAGGAGGACACCTTAGCACGCGTTTTGGCTCCCAAGAGGGCACCTTAGCATGCGTTCTGGCTCCCAAGAGGGCACCTTAGCATGCGTTCTGGCTCTCAAGAGGGCACCTTAGCACATGTTTTGGCTTCCAAGAGAGCACATTAGCGCACGTTTTTCCAACAATTGCCCCCCCCCCCCCCCTTTTTGTGCACACCACTGGTTGGGTGCAATCATCAAAAGCAGAAGAAGAAGCAGCAGCAGAAGAAGCAGAACACATTTGTTGCAAGAACCATCTCATTGGACACAACAGTGTTTTGGCCAAAATGCTTGTGACATGCTTACAATGACAATGGTAATATACTGATACAGGTATAACATTTACCATAGACTTTACACTTTACCTTACACTGGATGAAAAGAAGTGATCAGTTGTTTTCCCCTCTACACTACATAAAGCTTTGCTTCTTAAACCCCAATATGCACTGTCTTTCCTTAAAGTAATCTGATTGTCCGGATGAATAGCAGAGCAGGTGGACCCAAATGCAGAGACTATAAAAAGCACTTCATTGGGGCTGAGCAGGCAAGACAAAAAGTGTCTGAAGCAGACTGAAATACAACAGAACACAACAGCAGAAGAACAGAAAACCAAGACTTAAGTTACAAAAAGAGTAATTACAATTAGGACAGGTGAGTAAAACACAGGTGAAATCACAGGAAATACAGACAACAAACACAAGGAGAAAACTTTTCAAAATAAAACAGGAACTAAAACTAAAAGCTCAGGCAGGATGTGACCCCTAAACTATGAGGGTCATTGTATATTAGGGCATTTTATATATTGCACTATTTATATATGAATTGATTGTCTGTAGGTAACTCTATTATTTATATAGTCTTAATCTTGATATTAATATATTTATGTACACCCATGTGTCCATGCAGACAAAAGAGACAAAACTGTGCTTAATCACATGGGAGCTACAGGGAGGGTTCCTCCTCGGATTGAAGAACTGTGGCTCTGGTCTATAGCAACTGCAAAATAAAAAAGGTTAAAAGGATAGGATTAGAAAATAATCCTGTTAGAAAATTGGAAGGTTATTCATAATTCATCCTGAAGTGGACATGAATGTCTTTACCAAATTACATGGCAATCTATTTAATGGTTGTTGAGACATTTTAGTCCACTGCTTTATTAGATAACCATTTATAAGTCCACTGCTTACAAATGGTTATCTAATGTTGGCATGAGAGTTGGTCTAATGCTGGGGATTATCAAAGTCACTGAAATACATTGTCTGAGAACACTTTGTCAGTATGACTGTCTGACAAATTGTTTTTTTGTTTTGTTTTGTTTGTTTGTTTGTTTTTTGCATTAACATGATAAAGAATCGTAATTTCTCTTGTATTTAATTAGGTGGTTTAGCAAAAACAGGCCCTCTCATCTGGTTGTTCAAATAGCATTTAAATTTGTATTTTTTTAATTAGTCATTTTCACCTTTTGAGCAGCCTATACGTTACTATGTCAGCACTTGGTCACTACCTCAATGAAATCCCAGATGTAACTCAACAACAATAATAACTGTAACTATAATTGATGTATTGTGTTATAATACAATCTCAAAAACCATGCAGGTCATCATAAAGTTTGAAAGAATGCACAATACTTAATGTTGAAGACATGTATAGTATATCCAGAGTTTGTTACATTGTAGCTTTTCTTTGTATAGTGAGCTGGAGTGCCATGCAGCTACACTGAGTGTCATGTAATATTGAGTACTGTGGAGCCCTCTTGTCCTCTCACGTCCCATCTACCACTGTCAGATGCCCTGGGGCACTGAGGCAGGCTTATTTGGCTATGAAAGGTCCCTTCTGCTCTCAAAAAAGAAGCACACATAAAGTGTTTAAAGTGTTATGCACAGTAGACACTTAGGACCCTAATACTGCTAAGCAATACTGGATGATGATGATGTCTTTCCTGCTGGTTGCTCAAAAAATCTTGGGTGAGTTGGACAGAGTAGAGATGAATTGCAAATCAACCCAACAAAAGACTTCTGCTGGTTGTCTCTGATGGGATCTCTGACACTTCTGGGTCCAAGAAACAGCACAAGAGTGGAGGGTTTAAAAAGACAACAAGTAAATGATTGAACAGCAAATCTAATGCAGCAAAGCAGCCAGAGAGCTACAGCACCCCACAGGATAAAGGTTTAGAACTTTGTAACTAATAATGTCCTCAGTCAGACATGACCTGCTTTAGTCAAAAATATTAAAATATCCCACTTGTCCCACTGAGTATCCTGTTGTGTGTCTTGGCTTTATTTCAAACAGTATGTTCTCATAACTAGTAAAAAAAAAAATTCAAGTTAACATTTTTCTAACTGTCTGGGTAAAAATGTTTTTATCATGATAAGATTAAACATTATATGATAATAAGAGTATATCACATTGAGACAGACGAATCACAACTTCTCTCACCTCTAGTGACAAGGCTTTCTTTATTTTATGTTTTTGTACTAATATCAAAATTAAATTAGGATACACTGTGTTATACTTGCAATTCAAATTACAAAGTACAATACATCTAACAAGTAGTACATCAACCACGAAAGAGAGAATGCTACTACATTTGTGCTAGAAATTTAGATCCACACACATAGTGCTGATTAGACTGTCACCCTTTTGAAAGCTGCGGCTAAATCAATTTGTAGGAAAACATGTCTTCCTGTAAATCCAATGAATCTAAACAAACAAATTCAGTAGTGGTGTGACAGTGTCTCAACAAGGACTCAACTCTATAAAACATTAGGCCTTTAAAACATTTATTTCCTACATAAAAAAGTCTGTCTCCCATGCCAGTGAGTCAAATATTTAACTTCTTAGTTCCATTAAGTGAACAAAGAAGCTTTTTGTTAGGCCATTGGAGGTTTGTTGCCAGTGCCACTTTGCACTGTGTGTTCACGAGGCTTTAAGATGGTTAGAATTGACTGGCGTCTCTCACTGTGTGTTTATTAGGCCTTTATTAAGTTTGGGGCTATATATTTATAGTCCCTGAAGCAAGAACAATGACTTGGCCCTCTCTTAAAAATTAGCTGTGTCTCTGCCTCTGTGTCATTAGATTAGGTTGGAATCCCAGACGCTTAGAGTCCATACTTGAAACACCGCCACAAATGGGTTAATGCAACCTAAAATTGATTACTACAACATTAGGTTTATCTGGTAGACAAAATGTCTAGGTCAGTGGACACACACACAAGGCATTCACACTAAATAACACATTCAAATCATGTAAAAGCCATCAAACTCTCTCTGTCTTTTCCTTTTACATCAACATTATGGAATGTCTGATACTGAAAATACAATTTAACATTTATCTTTCACACTGACGTTTTCAATTTTATAGAGAAGCCAAAAAATGTTTTTGATCTATGGTGTGAGATATAAAATCAAGGGACCACCTATTGTCACAATCTATCCTGAAGGAGACATGATTATCTGAACAAATTGCTGGGCAAGCTATCCAATAGTTGTTGAGACATTTTACCACAATGGCACTAGAGTAAAAGGTATGGATCACCAAAAGAGGAATCGTTCAGAGTTGGTAGGATTGATCCTCTGGGGACTGTGATACTGACATGTCAATTGCAAGGTATCCGAAAGCAGACCCTGCTTTATCGTCTACTTTACAGCATGATAATAATAATAATAATAATAATAATGCATTTTATTTAAAGGCGCCTTTCAAAGCACTCAAGGTCACCTTACAAGGCACACATAACACAAAAACAGTACATCAAACAATATAAATCAGGTGACATTTAGTGCAGAGATAAAGAATAAAGAAAGAAAATAAATAAAATAGATAAATAAAAATAAAAATAAATATGAACGTGACTTCAAAGTGCATTAATATAATAATAAACAAGAATGAAGATTGCATAGTTAAAGGGAGATAGAGTAGGCCACTCTGAATAGGTGTGTTTTCAGGCGGGATTTAAAGGTAGAGACAGAGTCTGAAGTGCGAATGTCAGGTGGGAGAGAGTTCCATAGGCGGGGGGCTGATCGGCTGAAAGCTCTTGACCCCATGGTGGTTAAGTTGGCAGATGGAGTGAAGAGCTGGTTAGCAGAGGAGGATCGGAGAGTTCGAGAAGGTGTGTAGATGTGGATAAGTTCAGAGAGGTATGATGGTGCCAGGTTGTGAAGGATCTTGAATGTGAGGAGTAGAATCTTAAAGTCAATGCGGGATTTGATAGGGAGCCAGTGAAGTTGCTGCAGAGCAGGAGTGATGTGTTCAATAAAGGGAGTTCTAGTTATGATACGAGCGGCTGCGTTCTGTACAAGTTGGAGTTTGTGGATAGATTTCCGCGGAAAACCAAAGAGGAGAGAGTTACAGTAGTCCAGACGAGATGTGATCAGGGTGTTTACCAGGATAGCGGTGCAGGTTGGTGAAAGTGAGGGACGGAGACGGTTGATGTTACGTAGATGGAAGTATGCAGACCGAGTAACGCTATTGATGTGGGCTTCAAAAGATAGTGTGTTGTCCAGGATGACACCCAGGCTCTTTACTTGAGGGGATGGAGGAACAGTGGTATTGTCGATGGACATGGAGAAAGTGTTGAGTGTTGCTAGGGTTGATCTGGTACCAATGAGGAGGACCTCAGTTTTTTCGCCGTTAAGTTTAAGAAAATTTAGTGAGAGCCATGATTTAATTTCCAGTAAGCAGTCGGATAGAGCTGTGGGTGGCAGAGTGGAAGTAGGCTTAGTGGAAAGATAGAGTTGGGTATCATCATCGTAACAGTGGAATTGTATGTCAAATTTCCTGAGAATGTGACCAAGAGGCAGAAGATAAATAATGAACAGGAGGGGGCCAAGGACAGAGCCCTGGGGAACACCACTAGAGACTGGAGAGGAGCCAGACAAATGATGTTCATTTATAAATGAACATCATGCTGTATTGAAGATTTAAAACTAGCAATTGAGACCATAATCCCATTAGGGAAGTGCGGTCATTTTCTCATAGACTTCCAAACATTGGACTTCTCTTTGCAACCAGTGAAGTCGCCCCCTGCTGCCATTAGAAAGAACGCAGGTTTAAGGCACTTCCGCACTGGCTTCACTTTTCAGACTGGGAGGTGAATTTACAAATCCTACTATGGCCAGTCAAGACCTACCCTACTCTGCCTGTGATTGGCTTGCCCTGATATTGTTGCCCTTATCTTAACCAATCAGAATCCTCATTCCTAAACCGAAGCCATGAAGGCAACAAGTACTAGCCAATAAGAGGCAGAGTAGGGCGGGTCTTGGCGTGGCCATAGTAGGATTCATGACCAGGAGCTACCTGCCTGATATAACAGTGATGGCCACTATCATAATATTATTACCCCCTACTGGCCTGGAGCATGAATGCCCAATAATCACCAAAAACTGTAAAACAGCCATATAATATTAAATATAGTAACTTTGTTAAGTCTGTGTTATCTTCCAGTTCCATTTGGTCACTTTTAATTGGGACACTACATATGTAAAACGGCAACAACACTATGTGATGTAGATAGTAAACACTCGACAATGTAAGGCTTACAAATCAGCTGGAGTTGTGTTATTTCAAAATTAAATTTCTCTTACTTTGGCTGTTAGTCTAATTTACAGAATTGCTCTTCAGGCACTCAATGTCAGAAATGTCTCTGGCATCAAGATATTCTTTAATGTTACAAACTGAATATCATCATAAATCACTCCAGATAAGCATGCACAGATGATTGTGACAACACATGCATGTGTTACACATGAACCTTTAATGGGCATGAACATATCTTATATAGATAAAAGGTGAAATACAGAAAGACTTGTAAGTGAATAAACAAAAGCATTTTTTGCTTTACATTTACATTAATCTCAGCATCTAGATCTTACAGGCAGGATAAACAGATCCATGTGTTGGGTCTGTTGTGTTACCAGTATGATGGCATGATTAAAACAAGACACCACAGCCCCAAGACAACAGTTAGAGTGACCTGTCTTTAGACCTCTCTATTCAGCCAACCGTCCACACTTAAGTTTTCTTTCTCATCCTCCCGTTTGTCATTTGAGACTGCTCTCCAACCTTCAGATGTGATATGTACTTTACTGGCTTGCCCTTTGGATGACTTGCCAGGAAACCTCAGTGGCCTAACATTCTTCTGAATTTATCCCAGGTGTGGACTGTGACCACAGAGGTGAAATTCATGCACCATCACTCAGATTGATTGCCTCCTTCCTGTTCTGGCGCTTCTCTCATGTGGTCGGCTGGGGTTGCACCAGAGAAAAAGGGCGGTGTATCATGAACCATCCCTCACAGTAGCGGTGAGTGAGGAAAAGCAGACGCAGCCACCACCACTCCCCTCTTCAACCCCAAACTTATTGCAGTGTTGTTGTTACAGGGAGCCTCATGCACGCCATTTCTGCCAATATTTACAGAAAGGAATGAAAAAAGATTACTTCCCTCCTGTCTTCTCTCAATCATGCTTCTCTGAACTAGTCTTATGGCTTTGATTACAAGTTATTACCTTTCACTATCCAGGGAGCTATTCATCATTTGTGGGACCTGTTAGATCACTTCCTATCCAGAGCCTTTCCTGCCTTGTAACTGTCAAGTAGCACTCTATTTCACCCTGAACTGCTCAGCCCATGGTATGGCACAAAGGAAAACATCGCCTCTATGACTGTATTATTAATAAGCAGGTTGTGATATTGTACTTTTCATGCAATATTGTACAAATATTTTAAATAAAAAGCAAAAGATTTTTTAAATTGTGAATTGGTCCCAGCAGTGTAAGCTAATGCCAGTCACTTTACTGATTTTACATGTCATAATTCCATAATGTTTCATTAAAAAACTTCAATATTCAATTCAGTCAACTTAAAAGTCATGAGAAGAAATAAGTCATGCTTTATCCACACACATTCTCACACTTTCAGTCATTTGATAGATTACAGATATCACGCACAAATTGGATTAGTCAAGTAGGGCAGGATATACTAGAGTGTGATATTATCATTCTACAAATCCTTTTTTTTTTTTGATCAACTGTTTTTATTCGATTTTTCCACCATTTCATATAACAAAATGAAACAAAACAACATTGCAATACAAACAAACATCCACTTAAAGGGGAACCATGCCCACTCCAGAGTGTCCAGATGGTGTCCTGAATCCTGTAAAGTCTGAGAGGCACAACTTAATTAGTCAATTAGTAATGATTCGAAGTCCTACCACCACTCCTGTGGCAACCCCCACCCCAATAAGAATAAAATAAAATAAAATGAAGAAACCCAACAATATAAAACACAGTCAATTCAGTTAACAATACAGATCTGTCCTTTCAGCTTTTAAATGGCCTGTGACCATGAGCTAAGTTTTCTTGGATCAGCACCATGCAATCTTGTCACTGAAAGTTCCATGAACAAGTTAGATTATTTTTTTATGAAACTCTAGATTTAACTATACTAACTGGTGAATGGTTAAAATGGTTAATGCTTAAAATCCTTAAAGTGGTATAGAGGAACAAAGGTGTTCAAAAAACTACATTAGTAAAAAAGAAGAGGAACAAGAACAAGGAGACATGGATCTTGAAACAAATATGTATATATATTTGAAAGCCGCACGTTTTTACACACACACACACACACACACACACACATATACATATATATATCACATCCAGACATATCCAGATATACATATATATACAATTGAAATCGTGCCCATTGTTAATTCAGCCCCTGGTTCACAACAAGAACTGGAGCTGGCAACTGGAGGATTTGTCTAAGTGTTAAGTGGCAGTGGTAAACTCTCCGTTCTTTGTGGGACGACAGCCACAAATCTCCGCTTAAATGAACACAAATCTGCATTAGAATCAATCAAGTCCACGTTACTTTGTATAAAAAAGTCCTAATTTATTATTGCTACTATTATTATATGTGTTGTTACTGTTATCGTTGCGTGTCTATTATCATCCTATCCATAATTAACTAATTAACTGCTTAAATTGCTAAATACAACCTTGTTTAAGCTATGTATGCCCGATGTCCCCATCTAACCTTCACATCCGTCTATTACCACTTAGTTTGAGCAGTTTACACCACGCCCAATGCGCTGTCATTGGCAGGAGAGTGAAGCGCTGTCGAAGAACCCCAGTAGTGTGCCATGTGCTAAACAGGGCAGAGCTGAGACAGTGTAAACCAAAACAGGATCAGCTTGCCCTGATGTGCCCTCACTTCTAGGGGCCACTGCAGTTTTTTTCAGCAAGCTATATCTGAAGAAAGCCTCATTGTGCCAAAGTGCGCTGTCCTTCCTTGGTGGATACATAAGGACCATCTTTGCCTATGCCCCCATATCTGGAGACCTTTGGCCATTTGCATTCCCTCTTAGATTCCCTCGGTGTTTCTTTAAAAAACAACTGACTAACTGGCTGCAGCTTTTTGGATGTGGACATCCGTGTGCGCTTGCAGCAGGTGGTCTGAGACTTTTTAGTATCGACCTGTTGCGTTTGGATGTCCTGATGAGAGATCCAGTTCACACAGCGGCTGCCATGACTTACCATCCTTTTCAAAATAACCGACAAGGTGCCTTGCCCTTAGCAGCCTTCCTTTCTTCCGCTCAGCCCTCGTTTTCCCCTGCTGTGGCTTTCCCAGAAGTCGCCTCTGTCTCCGAGCCTCTGCAGGAGCAAGCTGCCTTTGACGCGCGCCTGCATCCCGGCCAGCAGCGCTCCTCAAAGAGCCTGGAGCCAGAGGACAAGCCGGAGAATGAACCGAAGGTCACTCTGGAATCAAAGAATTTGTGGAATCAATTTCACAAAATGGGAACAGAGATGGTCATCACAAAATCAGGAAGGTAAGTAAAATTAGTTGTCTGTTCTATCCATAGTCGTCAATCAGTCGCCAAAATGATGACTTTATCTCCCGATATGATAACACCAGTTTTTTTATATTATTTTATTTAACGGTGTACGGCTTCTATTTCTCTAGAAAAACTTCTACTATTTTGGAGCACCAACAAACACCAATCATTGTGTTCATTAATCAATATTTCAGAGATGGAAAAGTCATTAAAATATTTTAATTTGTGATATTTAAGAAACCAATACGGCATCCTCATATAGGTCTCCAATGGTCAGTTGCTTCAATATATATGTATATGATTAAGTAAAAAGATCTTGATTGTAAAAAATTGTCAATTTAACTCAAATACGCATACATCAACTTTTCATGAATTGTCCCGTTACAGGAGGATGTTTCCGCCCTTCAAAGTGCGGGTTGACGGTCTGGATGAAACAGCTAAATATATCCTGCTGATGGACATAGTCGCTGTTGATGACTGTCGCTACAAGTTTCACAACTCGCACTGGATGGTAGCTGGAAAAGCTGACCCAGAGATGCCAAAGCGCATGTACATCCACCCAGACAGCCCGTCCAAGGGAGGGCTGTGGATGAGCAAGCCCGTAGCTTTTCATAAACTCAAACTCACCAATAATATGTCAGACAAGCATGGATTTGTAAGTATTAATTATTTGAATTTGAATTGTTGCATAAGATTTTTTAATTGACTTTTTTTATTGACAGCTTTCTAAATTGGCTGAAAAACTATAATAAGTATAAGTTTACAGCAATGTTATACAACTATGCAATGTTATGTGTCGTTATTCAACTTTCTTTGTCCCTAATTTTCCAGACAATTTTGAATTCAATGCATAAATACCAACCCAGATTTCATATCGTGAGAGCCAACGACATAATGAAACTTCCATACAGCACCTTCCAGACACATGTTTTCCCGGAGACAGAGTTCATCGCTGTCACAGCATATCAGAATGAAAAGGTACCCCCTATCATATGCTGTCACACACACACACACACACACACACACACACACACACACACACACACACACACACACACACACACACCACACACACACACACACATACCCATCCTCCCACGTACAGTACATACCTAGTTGCGTGAGTGCATGGATTGCATCTGGATTGTAGTAGATTGTCACTGTCATGTTTTTTTTCCAATGACCAACTTGCAAACTTTTCTTAATTTCTATTAGATCACACAGCTTAAAATTGACAACAATCCATTTGCCAAAGGATTCAGAGACACTGGAAATGGGAAACGAGAAAAGAGGTAGGCCTATTGTATTTTCTACCAAAATAGAGGGAATCTGGGGAATTGGCCTTTATTCAGACCTGATCTCATTTCGTGATCCGCAGGTTTAAGCAGTTACACATTTCTTTGCTGCATGAGAACCAAAGCAAAGCCGACCGGGACTGTGTGGATTCTGACGACTCATATGAACAGCCCAGCACCAGTGATCTATTTTATTCCTCTCAGGAACTGATGAGCAGCCCCCTATTGTTCACGCCAACTTGCCAAGGTGGGTTAACATACAGTAGCCTATGTCATGTCACTAAGCAGCCTTTATGGCAGTTTTTCTGCATAACATTGCATTACATAAACAATATCCTTATATGTGATGTATTTATTGACAATGGAGGAAATTAAATTATCATTAAAGTTGGCACATTGTGGTTGTTATATGTGCTTCAAGTGGTTTTCTTTTTCAATCTTAACTCGTATTTAAGAGCTCAAAAGTTATCTATAACATAAGCCTACAGGATGATCCATCCAACCATCCATACCCTAAAACCATGCAAACTCAACACAGTATGCCATTACAATATCAGATTGCAGAAGTTAAATAAACCTTTTTGACTAAGTGTTACTAATAGCAAAACCAGTTAAATGGAATTCAGCCATCATTCATTTTATTATTTATACCTTTGATTTTACTATCTTTGACCTGTCAAAATGCCTTTTGAGCAAAGGGATGTAGCTACTCATGTAGTTCATGAGATGAGTGTTTCAAATATGTTAAAACAGCTAGTAAGTGAACCTTGAGTTACAATTTTGTAAAGGTCAAGAATTAACACCCTACTAATGAGGTGGTGAAAAAAATGGCATTTTTGCTCGTATGGACATTATCATTAACAATGGCTCCATTCCATTAATTGTCCAATTTGAGTCAGTTTGTGCACAATACCAGAGCTCTGAAACTGGTTCAGTTAAATGTAATTCAGCTCTATCATGAATTATTACATTTTCCTGCTTGGCAAGTCAAAATGTATACAAAGCCAATGTGTCTATTGGAAAGTTGACAGAGAATACAAGAAGTTGTTCAAAATTAGATCTCAACCATAATTCACTGTCCGACTCAATCTGACAAAAGAAATAGCTTGCTTTAATGAACCAACTATAAGACATTCTTTGCAATACATCACCTCTATCCCCACTGTATACTAATAATATACTAACAAGGCCTATGTATACGTTTTACTTTTCACTAAATATACACTTTTTCCCCACAGATGACAACACTGGAACTGATTCAGATATTGACCCACAAGATGAGGACATTGTTGAGGCCAGGACTGAATATTCATCTCCATTGAGTCTGAAGAGCGAGGACATACTGTGGAACAGGTCTGCCGTCAGTCAGAGCAATGACAATCAAAACACAGCAAAGGATGGAACAATATTTAGAACATCAAGTGACAAGTACTCTATGGAGGTGGATTCTTTAAAAAACCATGTGAGTGAAATCACAGATGGAGTCCTTCCTATGACGTTGCAAATGAGAAGTTCAGCATATCTCAGTGCTGGTCACCTTCAGAACTTGGCTCTCTCAAACAGTCACCAGTTTCTTAAGCTTGGGACACCTTTGTTGCTTCATCCTGGACATTTGTCAGTGAAGCCAGACACTTTCCCCACTACTGGGATAGGACATCCATTTTCCTCTTTATCTGGAGTAATTGACCTGGAAAACGGAGGCTTACCTTCTCAAACCATCACCTCCCCATCTCCCTTCATGTTTCACCTGTCACAGCCCATGTTGGCATCTCAGGTATGCTTCAGTAGGAGCACTGTACTCTTAATATTACACATATTTGAAAGCACTAAGCTCACATTTTCTCAATGACCATCTCTAGCCACACAGTTAAACTTCCCTTTTAAAGAAAACTGTTCACAGCAAGGTCTGTGGATTATCCAAAGTAACAGTATGACAGTATATTTTCAGCACAGTGAATGGAATACAATGTATTTGGGTGGCATCAGAAATCTTAGAGATTATGTCTAAAAATCTCAGCAGATAAAACTGAAATTATCTACATGGCTAGCTCCTCTATGGATAAATAGTAGACGCCTTTCTGTAATTTTGGAGAAATTACAATTCCCTAAATTGTACATTATATTTGTTACTCGTCTCTGAAGTAATGCTATCACACAAAGAGTCATTTGATCATGCTCTCAATGGGTGAAGTGTTTGGGCTTTTAGGACTAATCAATTCAGTATTCCTCCATGCTTTGGAATGAACTGAATAAAGAAGTGATACGTGGGTGGACAATTATAGAAAGAAATTGCTGAAGAAAAAAAATGCATAACTCTACTGCTTGGACTGGGGAACTATAGACAGGAGAACATCTTACTATGTGACACTGTAACTCTCCCTTCATTGGTTCAGCAAAGGGAGCATCAGTTGGTTAGTAGTAGGAGAGAGAGCACATACTGGTTTTTGGGAGGAGGAGTTTGGGGAAAACATGCAGTTGAAGTTCTGGGCTGGGAGGGTGATTTTTCACTATTCTTAGAAGGTAAAGTCACCCTTAACAGAACTGATCACTTTTAGACTTACAACCTGTGATTTGTGGACACACAGAATATGGCTGGCTGTAGATTTCTGCTTTGTGTACCTCAAACATTCCTTTGGTTCTCAAATAATTGGCAGACCATTTTTAATTTCCCTAAACTTTCCCCAAAGATTGAAAATTGACCACTGTCATAAAACAGTTCAAATATATATAAAATGAATTACACATAGGAAGCCTACATCAAACTGTTACATACACAGTCTTTAAATTAGGCAGGTCAGTGTCAATTTAGAATGAAGAATAAGTGCTCAATACTACTCTTGTTCCATGATAGTATTAGATGAATTACGATTATTGACGTCATTTGCTAACATCTTGGATTTCCACTGTAAAATCTGTTTAAACTAAATTGCATCACAGAGGCATGCATGGTATTTCTAACATTTTTTTGTTGTTGCTGTTTCATTCAGGGAACATCACTGTCACCCTTGGGTGGACTGTTTTCATATCCCTACTGCTACATGGCAGCACCCCCGGCAATTGCCCCATCTCTCCCCACCTGTTCTGCAACCTCTACGCTCGCCAGAAACCACTGTTTTCGCAGCTCTCAGCCTTGGTCACGATTCAGCCCTTATCAGATGCCCACCTCCGTCACCTCAAGCCAAAACCTGCTTACAGCCAGATTGCCTGCCAATTCACAGTCTGAGTTGTTCAAATCAGGCAGCAGAGAGTCAAGTCCGGTGTCCGACAATCCCAGTAACAAAACCAAGTCCAAGCAGAAGACTACTCCATCTAATCCCAATGTTAAGAGTTCCACTGATCAGTTGCAAAACATGCATGATTTTGTAAGTGGACTTGATAAACCACCTCATCCACCATTATAGACACACTAATTGTTTTTCATTCTACATGTGGTGGACACTTTGTTATGGATGAAATGACATCTGACAAGAAAAGACACATAGGCAAGTTTATAAAGTCGCAATGACCTAAAATAAATATATTTGTATGAAACTGTATATTGCTACTACTTCTCATTGATTTGGTGATTTGCGGGTAAAAAGACACATCTGACATATCTGTGTTAAAAATATGGCTTAATTACAGTGGGTAACATCCTTGTTTCAATCCCGGTGCCCCAAGAAAAACACACTGACCTAGACTTATTATTCTAATTTCAACCAAATGTATCCCAATTTAACCTCATAAAAACATCCAGGTATCTTTTCACGAAATTGATACTTATTTGGAAGTCTTATTTAAGTATTATGGAAACAAATGAAGTAGGGACAAAATTAAAGATGCTTATTGGAATTTCTTTGTCGAAAATGACATGCAACAGAATCCGAAGGTTCAACTTGTTGCCAAGTTATCTCCTTATCCCGGATTACTGGGGTTAAATTAGGATTAGGGTTAGTGTTAAATAAACAAGCTAATGTGTCCCTGACACATGCAGTACTCCCAATCCTATGTGAAATGCTGTATAGATGGACAATAATGTGCTTTAAAATGAATAATATACCAATTTTTATTGATTCCTTCTGTACAATTGTGTAAATATGTTGTCTGTCATTTTACTGTGTAAAACATGAATAATCAAAGCCTTTTGAGACTGAACACGTTTCAGATATCCAAACCTGCCAATGAGATATGAGGAAATTGTATATCACCTGTACACAGTTTCACTTTTTATTTGTCGATGTACCAAAGCAGCACAGATGACTCAGGATTCTTTTTTTCACCAGCACTTAACAAAATGTCTTTAGTACAGGTAATCTGGCAGGTTGACTGCTAAATTATTCAGGTATTTTTTGTGTGTTTTTTTCACAATTACAATAAAGATATTCACATTTCATGTGGTTGTCTTAATGTGTTTGTAATAAATGGATATATTATTGTTAGTGTTAAATTACACATTAAATATACAGGTATGCCTGTACACTTGAAGAATCTTGTTTACCTGCCATATCTAACACTATTCTTAAATTCTGCAATTGGTAATTGCCTGCTATTATCTATAGCCTAGTCTAAAATTAAGGTAAACCCTTGATAAAACTTTACAAAGCTGAAAAATACTGTAGCTCACACAAACATAAATATGTGTGTGTGTGTGTGTGTGTGTGTGTGTGTGTGTGTGTCTCACTTTTATCACTTATATTCATTTCCCCAACCATAACCACTCTTTTCCTAAACCTAACCCTTACCCTAAATCTTGATCTAACCCTAACCTCCAGTTATCTCTTTGCTCAAGTCATGGGTGGATATTTCAATGCCCAGTATCTGATTTTTTCAGATGTCCAGGAGGAATAAGAGAACAATGATTTAGAAGAGGAGGTGGTATCTGAAGAAGAAGATGGGAAGAATACAACTCAGAGGATGAGGCATCATCTTCAAATGAGGAAGAAATCCCGCAAGCTGACAGAGGGAGATTTTTGGTAAAGAACAGCAAAGAACATGGTCCTTGTCACCATATGACAAGTAGGGCAGGATGACAGCATACAATGTCATAAGGATGACCCTAGGGCCCACAAGACCTGCATTTACCCATGTCCAGGACACGACCTCAACATTCTACATGTTTATCACAGCAGCCATCGGAAATATTGTCCTGGAGATGACAAATATTCCACAAATATGAAGACAACTGCAAAAGGGTGGATGAGATTGACTTGCATGCCTGCATAGGACCGCTAATCTTAGCAAGTGTGTATAGGTCCAAAGGCAAGGATACATCTAGTATCCTGCAGAGAGCAGAGGGGCAATTTTCTATGACAAGAGACATGAATGTGATTTGATAACCGTTTGCTATCTTAAATAAAAGGGAGCTGGGAGAGAAAAAAGGGTGAACATTGGGTGAAATACAACTCTCCTTCATTTTATTTTGTGTGGTGTAGAGCAACAAATGTTTTATATAAATAACAATGTTTAAATTGAGAAGTTTGGATTTATTGTCCCGTTATTTTGTTATCTCATTAAACTTATACAGTTCAGTGAACCCAGGATGCTCAGATACAATATCATTACACTATTTTATACATCTTAAAGAAAACTACAGAGATTGCATGTAGAGCTATACCTGCACCCAGATACAGCTGGCAGACATCTGCACTCTACTAGAGCACTCTTGATAGTAATCTCTTTTGCGTCATCTTTCCAGCAGTATATGCCCAGCAAGCAAGCAAAGTACAGCATTAAGATATGGGTGGCCTGTGACACACAATCCAGCTATGCTTGGAAGATGCCATTCTATACAAGGAAGCAGACTTTTGGAGGCCCAAAGAAGAACCAATGGACTGTGCTTGATGTAAGAGATAGACTGGGGGCATAGTGTCATGTCTGACAATTTCTTCACCCTTTTATAAACTCAGCCAGCAGTTCTTGAAGAGGAAGATTGATACAGTAAGAAAGAGCGAGCCTGAGCTCCCCCTGCAATTCCCATAACAAGGGAGAAAGGTTTTCTCATCAAGGTTTGCCTCCACCCCCAGCACCACTCTAGTTTCTCACCTCACAAAGAGGAAAAAGAATGTGGTCCTCCTGAACAGACTGCACAAAACAGTTCACATCAGTGATCATGTGGACAGGAAGCCAGCCTTCGTCCTGGACTACAACCATAATGAAGAAGGCATGGACAACCTGGACAAGGTGATTGGAACTTACAGCTGCAGAGGATGATTGCCTGTTCATCTTCCATAACATCATTGATGTGTCCTCATACAATGCCTTTGTGATATGGAACAAGATCAAGAGCAGCTTGGAAATCCCATACATTTAAAGAAGACATTACCTCCCTTGCACAGCAACCTCTGCAGCACTTGTGAAAGCTGTTCAGGAGGCTGAATCTTGATCCACCTGAGACTGCAGCTGGGGCAGACAAGAGGAGGAAATGCAACCCCCCCCCCCCAAAAAAAAAAAAAGACAGACTGACTATGACTAGACTATGTGCTGCACATGTGAGCACTACATCTGAAAAGTCCATGCAAACACTTACATCCTGTCCTTCATGTGCTACTTATAGTTGACTGATGTATGTTCTTCACATCTTTCTTTTGTATCGATTATTTTATTTCATTCTTATTTAATAATAATAATAATAATGCATTTTATTTAAAGGCGCCTTTCAAAGCACTCAAGGTCACCTTACAAGGCACATATAACACAAAAACAGTACATCAAACAAATACAAATCAGGTGACATTTAGTGCAGAGATAAAGAATAAAGAAAGAAAATAAATAAAATAGATAAATAAAAATAAAAATAAATATGAACGTGACTTCAAAGTGCATTAATATAATAATAAACAAGAATGAAGATTGCATAGTTAAAGGGAGATAGAGTAGGCCACTCTGAATAGGTGTGTTTTCAGGCGGGATTTAAAGGTAGAGACAGAGTCTGAAGTGCGAATGTCAGGCGGGAGAGAGTTCCATAGGCGGGGGGCTGATCGGCTGAAAGCTCTTGACCCCATGGTGGTTAAGTTGGCAGATGGAGCGAAGAGCTGGTTAGCAGAGGAGGATCGGAGAGTTCGAGAAGGTGTGTAGATGTGGATAAGTTCAGAGAGATATGATGGTGCCAGGTTGTGAAGGATCTTGAATGTGAGGAGTAGAATCTTAAAGTCAATGCGGGATTTGATAGGGAGCCAGTGAAGTTGCTGCAGAGCAGGAGTGATGTGTTCAATAAAGGGAGTTCTAGTTATGATACGAGCGGCTGCGTTCTGTACAAGTTGGAGTTTGTGGAGAGATTTCCGCGGGAGACCAAAGAGGAGAGAGTTACAGTAGTCCAGACGAGATGTGATCAGGGTGTTTACCAGGATAGCGGTGCAGGTTGGTGAAAGTGAGGGACGGAGACGGTTGATGTTACGTAGATGGAAGTATGCAGACCGAGTAACGCTATTGATGTGGGCTTCAAACGATAGTGTGCTGTCCAGGATGACACCCAGGCTCTTTACTTGAGGGGATGGAGGAACAGTGGTATTGTCGATGGACATAGAGAAAGTGTTGAGTGTTGCTAGGGTTGATCTGGTACCAATGAGGAGGACCTCAGTTTTTTCGCCGTTAAGTTTAAGAAAATTTAGTGAGAGCCATGATTTAATTTCCAGTAAGCAGTCGGATAGAGCTGTGGGTGGCAGAGTGGAAGTAGGCTTAGTGGAAAGATAGAGTTGGGTATCATCAGCGTAACAGTGGAATTGTATGTCAAATTTCCTGAGAATGTGACCAAGAGGCAGAAGATAAATAATGAACAGGAGGGGGCCAAGGACAGAGCCCTGGGGAACACCACTAGAGACTGGAGAGGAGCCAGATCTCAGGTTTTTGATTTGAACAAACTGAGTGCGGTCAGAGAGATATGATGTGAACCAAGCCAGTGGGATGTCAGTGATTCCAATGGAGGCTAATCTGTCCAGGAGGATTTCATGAGAAACAGTGTCAAAGGCTGCACTCAGGTCGAGGAGAACCAGAATGGAGAGAAGTCCAGAGTCAGATGCCATCAGGAGGTCGTTGGTGATTTTCACTAGGGCTGTCTCGGTGCTGTGGAGGGGACGGAAGCCAGACTGAAATTGTTCATAAAGGTTGTTGTCAGACAGATGGGTGTGGATCTGAGCTGCAACCGTTCTTTCAAGTATTTTGGAGAGAAATGGCAAGTTAGAGATGGGACGGAAGTTGTTCAAGTCATTTGGATCGGCGCCAGGTTTCTTGAGTGTAGGAGTTATTGCAGCAGTCTTTAGTGATGATGGAACAACACCAGAAGTCAGTGAGGAATGAATGATGTCAGTTATTAATGCAGACAGGGCAGGTAGGCAGCTTTTGACCAGGTGGGTAGGTAGTGGGTCTAACTGGCAGGTAGATGACTTGGCTTTATGAATGAGACCACTTATTTCAGAGACAGTTGGCAGTATGAAGCTGGTGAGCGGAGAGCTGAAGGAAGATGTAGACCAAGAGTGCAGAGAGGATGCAGAGTTTTTAGTAGCAGTCAGTGTCCAGTGGATATTTTCAATTTTGGCATTGAAGAAGGTCATGAAGGTATCACACTGTGTAACTGTGAGTAGATGAGGTGGTAGAGCATCAGGTGGTTTCAGAATGTTGTTGAGAGTTGAGAATAGGGCTCTAGTGTTCCCATCAGCTGTCCTGATTAAGGTTCTGTAGTATGTGGTCTTGGCTGAGGAAAGAGCATCCTTGTATTCGAGTATGTGGTTGTAGTACATTTCTTTGTGAACTGCCAGGCCGGTTTTAATATAAAGGCGCTCCAAGCGACGGCCTTTAGTTTTGAGCTGGCGTAGGGCTGGTGTAAACCAAGGAGCAGAGTGGGTAAAAGAGACAGACCTATTTTTCAGAGGTGCCAGAGTATTGAGCAGTCCATGAAGTCCATCATTGTAGTGGGATACCAGTTCATCTGTGGTGGATAAATTTTCTCTGCTGGGTAGGTCACCAATACCATTGGAGAGAGCCAACAAGTCAATATGTTGGCTCTCTCCATTTATTGTTGTTGTTTATCCATCTTGTGAGTGGGGGCAATGGTTCAAAAAGAAGACTGGTATTTTTAAGTCAAAATATATCACTTTATTGCCCAAAAAAATGTCAAACTACTATATATTTATATTTTGGCACTGTTGCCCCTTCTTCCCCAGAAACCCAATGATGGGTATATTTAGTATTTTAAACAGGAACATTAATAAAGTGACACAGCAGTATTTGTTATGTTACATTTAGTTACCATTGTCTGGATTCATTTTACTTTTTGTATACGCGTCTTGAAGCTTTACCACAGCAAGCAAATAGTAGTGGTTTTCAAGAGCTGCTGCTGCCTTGCCCTTGGCCATGGTGATGGCAGCTGAGCTATAAAGGTGAATGAGCAAGTCTGTGGTCCTGTGCACTTCATTCCATATGCATGAGTGGAGCTCACTGCCTGCTAGGGCACTGTCCAATTCCCAAAACATCTCTCCTTGTGACAGCAAAGCTACACTTGAGTTGTTAATTCTTCTGCTCAGTACATTTGAAAAAATTTTTGGGATAGGCTACAAATGGCATATTGATTCATATAGTCAAGGAAGTTCATACATATAAGAGCTGACAGGATAAAATTCTTGATTTTGGACAGGGAGTTAAATGACCCACTGAAAAAACTTCTGCAGGGAAAGCAGCTTCACTGGTGAACTGCAGTATGTTGTGACAAAAGGTCATATCACTTTTGGACTTTTCCACTCATTAACAAATGTAGATAGCTGTATAGTTTATACAAAAGAGATTGTTCACATTATATTGCCAAAGAAATCATTCGGCCTATGACATACCATTACGTCATAATAGGCATCTAGTTTTCTTGATGATGTGTCATCTGTATGTCTGACACCAGCAGGGATGTGACACCCAGTGTGGTGTCAAAAGGGAGAGGTCAGTTTGTGGATGTATCAAGAGAGGCACACAAGGTCAATTATTAATCTTAAATCCATTAAGATTTAGCCGTTATTTTAAAAAATAGAGCCTAAAAACCTTGGAGATGTGTTTTGTGTTGCAGACGCGGCTATTCAGCACTTATGTCACACATATGTGACAGTTATTACTATTATATTGTATATACAGTTATTCTGTGTAATCAATGCAAACCTAATGAATTTAAAAGTTAATTTTTTAAATGGTAAACAGACTGCATTTACCAAGTATGCTTCTTTCTTAGCAGGCACAGAGCTTTGAAATTTACCTTTCATATTTGAACTCTTTAGATGTGTTCTTCATTCATGATAAAAGAACCATACTCTTTCACATTTTTCCCTGTATCTGTTGGAGCTCAGAAGTCAAGTTGTCTCCCAAGAGAAAGATTGATCTGAAAACCCTCCCCTCCATGTGCTGGGCTCCTCTCAAACCTATGTTGTGGTGCATTTCTCCTTGGTTGAGCGTAGACATGTCCACTGACTCAGAAATGTGGCAAGGAGGTCAATTGCCAAATTTTGCAGTCAGCAGGAAACTTCTTAAAGTGCTGGAGAGGTCTGGAGGTGGCCTTCAACACCAAGGTGAAAGAAGCTCTGTGTCCATGACTACACTAAAAAAAGTTTTTAACACTATTGATCTAAGCTGGGCAATAACTTTTAATCATTCTTCCTTGACTCAGTTGTTAAAGAAAAGGTTGGTGGTTGAGGCCACCCAGGTTCATAGTGAGTTCCAATGTTTGCCAAAAAGCCCTTTTAGAATTTTTCAGTAATGCATGTAGTAGGAGATTAAAATTATGGAGCCAACCAACTCAATACAGGCGAGTGATGTGTCCATGGAACAATAGGTTAATGTGTTGTGGTTGGTGATTTGAGCCCACCCAGGGTTGTAGTGAGTTCCAATTTCTGACATATTGCCATTTTCGGTAATGCATGCAATTGGGGGTTAAAAATATTAGCTACACCAACTCAGTACAGGTCAGTGATGCAACAGGTTAGCGCAGTGTGTTGTTAACCAAATAGTTGGTGGTTCGAGCCCACGCAGGATATGCATGCATGTAATTGGGGATTAAATTTAGGCCACACCAACTCACAGGCCAATTTAATCAGTATCATGAATAAAGCCCTAGTTTGTATCTGGTGGGACTTTGTTAGAGTGACATGATAGAGAGATATGGGAGATACGTAAAAGTGTGTAGATGCTGGAATCAAGTTGTCCTATGAAGTCATTAGTCAAACCATGAAAAAACTCTACTCTACACAGTATTTTATGTAAAATATGACAGGAACAGACAAAACAGTTTCTAACACCACATACTATGCCTTTTGCTATTACTGGATATTGAGTTTGTAAACCTCCAGTCATTTAATACTGTCTCATAAGTGAACCACTTTCAGTTGTTATAGAGATAAATGTATTCTTGTAAAAGAAAGGTGAACATGTTTGCTTGCCCCATATTCTGTCCATTGAGCCAAAGAGATGGCAACCTAATGGCCTCTGAGGCCATCTAGTGGATCAGAATTGCATTGCTTTTTTTTAATCACTTCATGAACAGTAGTAGTTTATAGTGGAGTAATCCAATTGAAGACACCAATAATGAGAGGTTATTCCACTAAATAAAACGTTTCACTGTTTATGACATGGGTGTGATTTCATGGTTTATTGGTGGTTTTCTTAGGCAACTGAAAATGTACTCTTAACTCTTCTGAATGTTTACCCAGGAAAATGATCTGGAGTATATATTTCAGTTTTGATTACAAATATTACTTCAACATAACAGGCTTATAACTTCAAGCAATCAACTTTATAAAAATGAAAGGGAACTGTTTCTGTTACTATTTGTTTCTCTCTTTTGGGATTTTGTTTTTTGGAATCTGAACCAGATGAAGAAAGAAAATGAAGAGACATTTTCTTACATTTCCAAAACAGAGTTCATTGTATTTCTCTTTCCTCTCCTTCCATGGGACAATATTTTATTTTCAAGATATTGTTATTAGCATGCCGTTATCTCTGGGAGTTGTATCTTTTCTTGCTGGGAACGTTACATGCCAGAGTAGATGTTGAGAGATTTTTTCTCATTATACTAGTTAATACTGTTTGGCAGATTCTCTGCTGAACTGCTAAAGATGCAGATGTGCTAAGATTTCACTTATTTTTGTAACGCAATGGAGGTATACGGGGGTACATTGTCCTGCTGCTCTATTGCAGAAATAATTGCATGGTTTAAAAAAGTGATTTTGCAACAGCGATCTGGCAGTCAAAATTAATATTGTGTAAACTGAGTTTAAGCGATCCTCTCTAGAATAACAGACTTTAACCTGGGCAGTGTTTTCTTTCACAGAGCCCGATGTCACTGTGACCCAGACGTCTGCACCGCTGTGCTACAAACAGCACATGCTGTACAGTACATGAACAGAGACCACCTCTTCCGGGACCCGCCCCCCTCTATAACCGACCCACACACGTCTGATTGGTTCATGGCGAGTCATACCTTCCTAGATCTATAATACATAGAAAAAACTCTTCAAAAGAAAATAAATCATAAACTAACACTGGGACCACACTGAATACATGTTTAGTGTGTGGTAAACTACTCTATCTTGGCAGTACAAGTCTAGTATATTATAACTTCATATTTCTTATGTTCTCTTTTAAACTTCATTGTCAGTGAGTTATTACCTTTCTAGGCAGTGTATTCAAGTTTTTCTTCTTCACACATCGTGCTAAACTCATACCACAATGATAAGTATTGCTTAATAGTTTAATTTAGACACTGTTTTATATGCATATTTCTAATCTTTAGAATTAGACTGGTGGAATTATTTATACGAATAAGACAATTTCAAGAAACATTAAATCATCTAAGAGCATTTTAATTTAGCCAAAGAGGAAACGGTCGTTTTTTCATCCCTACTTTCTGTAATGGAGTCTTACACATTGGTTTCATTTTATTGTGTCTTCTTCCTCAATTAGTTGCAGCCAGGATCTACTGATTTCAGGTGTACACGGTCCACAATCGCGAGTGTGAAGTATTTTCTATCTACTTTGTTTCTATAGCGGAAGTTGAGGTAAGAGGTCAATGTCCAGAAGTAACCTGCTTGCGCATCGTCACATCACCCCACTCTCTGCTGTTAAAGCGTCTGTTGTATGGCTGGCGCTACAGTGACCTCATCATGATGTGATTTTTTCATTTTTTCATCAGTGGAAACAGGGATGTTTCAGAGATATAGTTAACTTATCGACTTTTTGGACCCAACTTGCCAGGATTACCTGTCAGTTTATCTCCACCGGTGAGTTGCTAACCTAGAAGTTTGTTATCAGTCATATTTATAGTTGTGTTCAGGAAGGTGTCAACCACGCTGCAGTACAGTACATCGGCCGGCAGTGCAGCTAGCTATTGTATGAGTGATATTACTGAGGCATTATATTGTATTAGCTAGCTACTGCCGGTGAGGTAGCTAACCCCCAGCTTATCTGCTGGTGCTGGTGAGTTATAGGCAGCTAGCGTTAGCTTTGACTTTGACAGGTAACGTTGACTTAGTTGACAGAGCTATAAAAAGCGGCTTGTCAGCTTTCAATATTCTCTCTGCCGTTTACTGGTATTAAATGAACATGGTTTTAGTTAGACTTTTCGGGTCGTTTACAAGCTGCGTTCTCGGTGGCATTGTGTGATGTTCCCTTGGCTCACGTTTGCAGCGTGTTTTGTAGCAGTGCTCGGCTTGTTTTTCTGGTCTCGCAAGCAGCTATCGATAGGTAAGGTGTGCCTTACTTACCTAGGAGTCTACTCTTTCCTCTTGCACAAGCAGGTGGAACATTTTTTGTTGTTGTAGCAACGTAGCTAAAGGAAGAGTGGCCACCCAGACAGCACCGTGGCAGGTAACGAGATGACATGTTAATGTTTCTACAAGGTGCTTAGGACGTTGCCCTTGTTAACTTAGCTTTCCTTTTGAAAGAAGCAGTGGGGGGGAGTTCATTACTACAGTAGGTGATGTGAAAGAGAGCCATTGTTTGCCTCTGGCTGTATGGTTACTTGTAACAACATCACTGCAGATGTCAGCATTTTTATCCTTATTTAATTTCTGATGTAACGTTGTTATGTTTGATGATGGCACATCTGCAGAACCTGCACACAATAGTCTGATGCTCCGCTTGTGGGTCTTGGTCTTGCAACATCTGATGATGTATCAAAATACTTAAGTTTATGCAACCCACTTTAGCAATATGTCAAACAGCATCATATGCCAGCCAATGCAATATTGTGTCACACAGTACCCTGATATTTGGACTCTGTATCTCCTTTATAACTGTTGCTGCCTCTGCTCTGTTCCCTGTCAGTATTTGCAGCCTGTTCGTGTCGTCCAGCCATGGCACAGCAGGATGGTGCTGCTAAGAAGAACCCTGCTGTAGCCGCACTGCACTCTCACTTCATTGTGGGATCAGTGTCGGAGGAGAACTCGGAAGATGAAATCCAAGGGAAGGCAGACCTGCAGCTGGAGGAGAAGGAGGGCCGCTCCTTGTCACCATCATCCGTTAGCTCAGACAGCACTTATGAAATGGGTTTCGACCACATCGATGGCCCCATGCACAATCTAAGGTTAGACAAATCCAGACCTGCTCTGTCTGCATCACCGTCTAGTCTGTCAAGGCTTATTCAGAATTTATCTGCACATTACTGCCCAAAGAATACATTACATATCCTGCAGTATTCTGTGATTATGATATTAGTTTTCTCATATACGGATACTGATTTTTCTATAATAATTTGATTAGGCTAAACTGTTTAATTTTTTAGTTAAATTTTAGGGAAAACCTGGGATACCCACTCAGTTATGTGTTTGCTCTTTTTCTAAGACATGCAGACTAATTTGTAATGAAAATGTACCATGTCTAGAAAGTTGCCTAAAACGTTTTACTAACTTGGAACATACTACTGCTTCTTTAGGGTTTTAAATTGTTGCTTCCCATAGTGACACATTAAATCAACATATTATGCATCATCTTTCTGCAATTTGAAGACATTACATTTACAGCCTAGAATTGAATTTCTATATAAGGCTGCATGCCTTTTATATAAATGACGTGTGATGATACAAATGGCAACCCGCAACTATTAATCAGTGTAGTCCAAAATGAACTGTAGTACACTCTACACTCTGCTCAGACTTGTCTGTCGCTGAGTAGCCGCTTTTTACAGTATATGTGAAAAATGTGGTTTCACAAGCTGCACACTACTGAGGGGTTTCTCTGTGTTGTGAGTCGGTGAGTTTGGCGTGGAAAGCAGGCTTGGACTTCAGAATGTTGAGTTGGGAAAGCTTAGGGAAAGGAGCTGTCTATACTTCTGTTGACAGATGTTTGTTTAATGCATGCAGTCTTGATGATGTAGGTAACTGCCTAAGGAATATCATACTATTAATTTCATGCTTCTCCCTTTCCAAAAACTGCTTTTACATTATATATTTAGATTTTGGTTGAAAAAGTTTTAGAACTCCATTGTCATGTAAGACACCAGAAACTCAATTATTCTTTTGTCTAGTCTGGTTATGTGTGATCAATTATACAAAGACAGAGGATGAGGGAAGTTGGGGGTTAACTGAAAGTCTTAAAAAACTGGAATTACCAGGTAGGGGTCCCTGCCTGTCCCACCCCCATAATTCTCTCTCCTGGTAGGACAGAACATACTCTTGCAGCTCCACAGCTGGATTGAAATCAGAGCCTCCATTTAGCTGGAGTTAATTTGCATGGTGCCGGCAACCTCCACAGTGTTGCAATAATGCAGTATCAGGCCACAGAAGCCAGCCAGCCAAACGAGCTCAGGCACTGCCACACCCTCCATCTGATGGCTGTATCCCTCCCCCTTGCACTACCCACTCTGCTGAATGGTCCCCTTTTGGGTGGAGCTTGACTGAAAGAGCTTTGCATGAACTGTTGTGAAGACACTTGCCCAAGCTTGAAAACACGTGCGGACTGGAAAGAGGACTGCAAAGTGTCCTGTCCTGTTAAGCACGACATGCTCTACTCTACTCTTTTTGTTCCAACATCCCTGTATAATCAATTGTTATAGATTAAAATAATTACTGTAACTCAACCGCATGCACCTGAGAACAATAGCTCTCTTATCAATATGAGCTGATATCAGCCTCTTATCTGATATGCAGTGTCTCATCGTCTGATGACAAAATGAGTTTTTAAAGCACGGTTGCTGTTGAACTAAGATGCAGATTATTACATGTTTTGTTTAGAAATGAGAGCTTATGAGTTTTCTGCTTGTTATTAGCATGGCTGCCTAATATCCTGTTCTTTTGAACTGGAAATGTGATGAATGTGCAATTTATGCATTGTTTGTATTTCTTAAAACAGGCCGAGCATGTCAGGGCTGCATCTGGTGAAGCAGGGCAGAGATCGCCGGCGTATTGACTTGCAGAGAGACTTTACTGTGGCCTCTCCTGCAGAGTTTGTCACTCGCTTTGGTGGCAACAAGGTCATTGAGAAGGTAACTATTTTTACCTACAACTTTATTAATAGCATGCCAAAAGTGCCAAAACAAAATAATTAGAAATAAATCCACAGCTTCTTTTTTTTTAACTACCAAAAGAGTACATTTTGGTAGTTAGAGGTACAAAAGAGGCATTTTTTGCAGGAAATGTTTTAAATGATTCTCTCTTTGAAGAAGTCAGTAATGAATCCATACAATTCTCAGCAAAATGTACACAACTATGTGCTTTATATTATTTTTTCATTTAGTCTTGTATTTGCTTATGCCACTCAGCAACTGAGACAGTTATTGCTAAATCGATGTTCCAGGATCTTTTATGCTCTAACATGATAAGCCAATTATTGATGCTTTTTGTTATTTTCAATGTGAGCAAATCAACACTGGTAACTCCACTACTTTGCTTCTCCAGGTGCTTATTGCCAACAACGGCATTGCAGCAGTCAAATGCATGCGTTCCATTCGCCGCTGGGCCTATGAGATGTTTCGCAATGAAAGGGCCATCCGTTTTGTCGTTATGGTAACCCCGGAGGATCTGAAAGCCAATGCAGGTGAGCTTTTCAATGACATCTCTGAACAAGTGCAACACCTGAATTAGTGCTCCAACTGTGTAACTGTGGTGTCACTGACATGGCAAAACATTAGATTCAGCTAAGGCCCACAAGACTGACTCTGAATTACTGAACAGTTTATGTGCTTTAACTGTTTGCAGTTCATCCAAACAGAGATACAAATGAAGTTATCTGTGGTTCTGTCTTTCACAGAGTACATCAAAATGGCAGATCATTATGTGCCTGTGCCAGGAGGGACTAATAATAACAACTATGCCAATGTGGAGCTCATTTTGGACATTGCTAAGCGCATACCTGTTCAGGTACAACCACAGACCTTTCCATAGTTATCCTACAGTATCTAATAATAATAATATATATCATTGATTGAGTGCCTGTTGTCACACTATTGCTTCTTACAGGCAGTGTGGGCTGGGTGGGGTCATGCCTCAGAGAACCCCAAACTGCCGGAGCTGCTTTCAAAGAACGGCATTGCTTTCATGGGTAAGAGAAGTTTCTGGTTTTATTTATCACTTTGTCTGCTCTTCAGCTTACCTACACATGATCAGTTTACTTAACAGTGGGTTTTTTTTTAAAATCACGTACTCTTTCCTCAGGTCCTCCAAGTCAGGCTATGTGGGCTCTAGGAGATAAGATTGCCTCCTCTATCGTGGCTCAGACAGCTGGCATCCCAACCCTGCCCTGGAGCGGAGCAGGTGGGTCACAGTTTCCGTGGGGTCCCCAGATATGTTGTTGAGGATCAGCTTGTATTTCTTGTCCAAGCTTTGAAAAAAATAAAGGGTGTTTCTGTATTCAAGAAACAGGCAATGCTCTGGTGTCTGCCTTCTGAGATTATTTAAATATCTTAATAATGTATTACACAAACCCATAGATGAGTACAGATACTAAATATGTAGCTGTTTGTCTTTCTCAGGTCTGACAGTAGATTGGACAGAGAGCAACCAAAAGAAGAGAATCATCAATGTTCCGACTGATGTGTACGAGCTTGGCTGTATACAGGATGTAGAAGATGGCCTGAAAGTAAGCATGTCATGTAACTGAAACTTTATAACGTCTAATGAATGTCACATGTGCCTTTAGTATACTGTGTAAACCTGCACGTATGCTATATAATTGAATGTTTCCATTGCCAGGCGGCTGAGAAGGTCGGCTACCCTGTAATGGTGAAGGCCTCTGAGGGAGGTGGAGGAAAAGGTATTCGTAAGGTCAACTGTGCCGATGATTTCCCGAACCTCTTCAGACAGGTAAGGAGAAACTAAATCCAGTATTTGATGCAATGTTGACTTATTTTTTTAAGCATCTATTTAATGGAAGGATGATTTGCATATATTTTCTCCCTTGTTCTCCAGGTCCAGGCGGAAGTTCCAGGATCTCCTATTTTCGTCATGCAGTTAGCCAAGCATGCCCGCCATTTGGAGGTCCAGATCTTGGCTGATCAATATGGCAACGCCATTTCCCTGTTTGGGAGAGACTGTTCTGTGCAGCGGAGGCACCAGAAAATTATAGAGGAGGCTCCTGCTACCATCGCCACATCTGATGTGTTTGAGGATATGGAAAGGGTACAATTCATTAAGCATTTCTTGTACTTGTATGTAAAGTAGCTGATAAGTGATTTGAGATTTAAAATCGTTAAAGTAAATTCAGATTTCAGTTTCAGTTTGTCTGAAACTTGAACACATTTGAACCTTGTTATGAATACCACTGTTTTCTCTTCTCAGTGTGCAGTGAAGCTGGCTAAGATGGTAGGGTACGTCAGCGCAGGTACAGTGGAATACCTCTATAGCCAAGATGGTAGCTTCTACTTCTTGGAGCTCAACCCTCGTCTGCAGGTGGAACACCCCTGTACTGAGATGGTGGCTGACATCAACTTGCCTGCTGCCCAAATGCAGGTCAGTGTCACACACGCTCGCGTTGCTAGAACAGGCACACTCACTCTGTGTTACGTCACGTACGACACATTTGTGTCCGTGACTGTACAGCAGCCTGCAAAGTTAGCATGCTTCACCGCTCTGCACTAGATGGGCCCCTGTCTCCATGGCAACGGACTGCAAAAGAAAAGGGCAATAATCAGTAACGTTATAGTAGATCCAGTGGTTGTAGCCTCACTTAGTCACGTGGTCTTTCCTGCAGTGTTTAGGATTGTGTGTATGTAGGTCAATGGCAACCAAGCTGAAGGCCGATGTTGCGGGGAAAACTGTGTAGTGAAGCTGATTGGGTGTTAGTGTGGGAGTGGCGCCTGGCAAAGAGGAAGTCACCCACCCATTGCCTTATTCCAGGAAACTCGGTCTTTGTCAGCTAGATGTTGTGAATCAGCTGTCCATAAAACTGAAAACATCATGTTGACACCAGTCAGATAAGCAAGGTGGAGAGAATATATGTGCTTTAATTCAAAGCCTCCGTAATACACATAGTGTGTGCTTTAATGTGTTGTTCAGGGCAGATTCCATGTCAATCAAACATAAAAATGTGTTGTGTTTATTCCATTATCTGCTGTTAGATTGCTATGGGTATTCCTCTTCACCGGATCAAAGATATCAGGATGCTTTATGGGGTCCAGCCCTGGGGAGACTGTCTCATTGACTTTGAGGGTCTGTCAACAGCCCCCTCCCCACGGGGACATGTCATTGCAGCACGTATCACCAGTGAAAACCCTGATGAGGTGAGCTTCACTCTCTCCTGATCCATACAATGTTTGCAGCTAACAGTAACACAAAGTCTATGATTTGATGTGGTTCTAAACCTTTTGTTTTGACAATTTTCACTTTGTAATTCTGTTGTACCATAAATAAAGGCCATTATTATTGCTTCTAAATGTCACCAGTTTTGGTTCATCAGATATGACATATGGTCTCCTTGCAGGGTTTCAAGCCAAGCTCCGGAACGGTGCAAGAGCTGAATTTCCGTAGCAATAAGAACGTGTGGGGATACTTCAGTGTCGCAGCGGCTGGTGGACTGCACGAGTTTGCTGACTCCCAGTTTGGTCATTGTTTCTCTTGGGGAGAAAATCGTGAAGAAGCCATCTCGTGAGTAAAAAGTTACTGCTTATGTTAATACGTATTTCTAATGTAAGATGTCAGTCGTGCAATTTTCTTATATTTTTTTCATAGTTGATACAGGTGGTTATGTCTTAATCTATTCTAGCAATATGGTGGTGGCTTTGAAGGAACTGTCTATCAGAGGAGACTTCAGGACCACAGTTGAATACCTCATCAAGCTGCTGGAGACTGAAAGCTTTCAGCATAACAGCATCGACACTGGCTGGCTGGACAGGCTTATCTCAGAGAAGATGCAGGTATGCAGAGATGTTCTAGCTGTGGTGGCTTGATGCTCTTCCGTAAGCTATAATGAGATAAGATATGTTTGGCATACTGACCCACATTATAATACCAGCACTGTAAGCCGCAATAGATGTTGGAATAATAGTGGCTCATCCTTCTGGCACTATGCAGATTGAATTTGTGCTTGACTTCTTGCTGACAGAGAGGAAACACCAATTGAATTGAAGGTTTGTAGCATTTCTGTGTAAAAAGTAAAGAGTACTTTGTATGCAGGCAGAACGTCCTGATACCATGCTGGGAATTGTGAGTGGGGCTCTTCATGTGGCAGATGTCAATCTAAGGAACAGCGTGTCCAACTTCCTACATTCTCTGGAAAGGTAAAAAAGTGCCCTGTCGCAGTAATTCTTTTCAAATACTAGCTGCAAAAAAACTGTGCTTTTGAAGATAAAATGGTCTCTGATGAGATGATCTCTGCTGTGTGACCAGGGGCCAGGTACTGCCAGCACACACACTACTCAACACTGTGGATGTGGAGCTGATCTATGAAGGTACTAAGTACGTCCTGACGGTGACACGCCAGTCTCCCAACTCCTATGTGGTCATCATGAATCACTCCTCATCTGAAGTGGACGTCCATCGGCTCAGTGATGGAGGCCTGTTGCTGTCTTATGATGGCAGCAGCTACACTACCTACATGAAGGAGGAAGTAGACAGGTAAGAGTAAACTAGGATTAGGAATGAATAAGGATCATGAGAAAAACATACCAAAGAATAGAAGAATGATTCACTGGAAAAAAAGAGCAATTTAAAGAAAAGTGTTAATAGTGCTAACTCATTGTACTTTTTTGATGCACATAGTTACAGTCTTCTGATTCTGGCTCTGATATTTCATACAAGTATTTTTTTCTTTCTCTACAGGTATCGCATCACAATTGGAAATAAGACTTGTGTTTTTGAAAAGGAGAACGATCCCTCACTGCTGCGATCTCCTTCAGCTGGAAAAATCATCCAGTACACAGTGGAGGATGGCGGGCATGTGTTTTCTGGCCAATGCTATGCTGAGATAGAGGTACAGAATATTAATCAATAATCCGCTCAGATTTACTTCACTTTTGTTGAATGGATTGTATAGATGTAAACTCAATGTTTTTATATTCCAGGTGATGAAGATGGTCATGACCCTCACAGCTATGGAGTCTGGTTGTATTCACTATGTGAAGAGGCCTGGAGCAGCACTGGAGCCTGGCTGTGTCATTGCCAAACTTCAACTGGATGACCCGAGCAGAGTGCAACAGGTACTCCTGTGTTTGACTAATGCAATCTACACAGGTAGATGTGGTATGCAAAGTAGGATATTTCATATGCAACCAAATGACCTATGATCATTTACAGTCACAACACAAATTTATATTCCAAGTAGGACCTAAAATGTAAGTTTAATTTCCTTCTATCAGAGTAACAAAAGTACGATTTTGATAAATGAGAGCTGCACTTGCCCAACAAGTCTTTTAACAGATCTGTATTAATGACAAGTCGCTATATGAAGTCAGAGCTGCAATTAGGCAGAAAACTGAGTCAGTGGAACTGTCTGACCCAAAGTTATGTTAGAAAGTCAGTGGAGGCAAAAAAGACCAGCTGAGCATAACAATGGAGAGGGAGACCACCTTTGGTAAATGTGTCACTAACACATAGGTTAGATAACCATGTGAAGACAAAAGTGTAACCTACGCATTTTGGACTACTTTCTTCTCTTTCTTCCAGACATTTTTCTGGCTGACAGCAGATTTCTTCAGCAAACATGGTTATGAAATATGCTTAAGAAATATTTGTGTTTGCCTTGTAGGCAGAGCTGCATACTGGGGCCTTGCCTACAATCCAGGCAGTAGCTTTGAGAGGGGAGAAGCTGCACAGAGTATTCCACAACACACTGGATCACCTTGTTCACATCATGAACGGGTTCTGTCTTCCTGAGCCTTTCTTCAGCGCTAAGGCAAGAATTCATACGCACCTGGGTACACACAACATCAGCTCTTACAACTGTAAGCAGTTCATTTTTTAAAAAAAAACATACGTTCTCTGTCTTTTTTTAGTTGAAAGAGTGGGTGGAAAGGCTGATGAAAACCATGCGTGATCCATCTTTGCCACTGCTGGAGCTTCAGGACATCATGACTAGTGTGTCAGGTCGCATTCCCCCTGCAGTAGAGAAGGCCATTAAGAAGGAGATGGCTCAGTACGCCAGCAACATCACCTCTGTGCTCTGCCAGTTCCCCAGCCAGCAGGTGCTTCACAACACATGCACACACCACCCTAACTACACTCACTAAATCCCTCTTAAACAAACCCTGTCGACTACAGTAAAACTCCTGCTGAGCACCTGAGTCACTGTCCTTTTTTTAAATTTGCCATTCATGTAGTTGCAAAATACCTGTGGATTTGTGTGTGTGTTTTTTAAGGACATCAGGCAGGGGAAAGGCTGCTGTTTAAGGATAGTATATTAAAATCATTAAGTGATTTTCCTCCATAGAGAATTTAAAGATTTTATTTGGATTTAGGTGGTTGTCAATGTAACCCTAATTCTATGACAAGAGAGGGATTGGTTATGAATGACATGTAGCTAATTTTTGGTCCAGCTATATGAGATGACCTAGAAAACAACATTAAAATCTGTTAAAAGAATAATAATAACGTAACCATTGATTACTTCTTCTAAACATTTTTTTTAGTTTGGCAGTGAGATCTCTCAACTGTAGTGCCAAGTTGCTCTCCACGTTTTCATTGGCTCAAAAAACACTGTGACCTCCTCTTGGTGTTTTTTACAGTTTCTTGCACCAACAGATTATTTCAAAATAAATATTCAAATGACTATATCTTTGTCCAAGTAAGCAGAAAGTTAGTACTGTCTCTGTCTGTGAGCTTGTGTGTATGTGTGTGATTACTCAGATTGTCAGTATATGTCAAGAAAAAAATGTGAAGAATTTACTGGATTATTTAAAAATCACACTGGATTTGATGTGCTGTATATATTCATGCATATTTTGTGAATTTGGTATTTATGCATAGTTCTAGGTGTACTTACAAACATCACGCCCAGTTAGGATCTAACAGTCTTTGCTGGTTTCTGTTCACAGTTAGCTTTACAACAAGCTAACTGAAGGGTTCTGAGCACCTTTGGGATTAAATGCTAATGAGTTTCTCTTGCTGCTGGGATTAAGTGCTTATATTGTTTATCTCCTTTGTTTCAAGATTGCAAACATCTTGGACAGCCACGCTGCTACTCTTAACAAGAAGTCAGAGCGAGAAGTCTTCTTTATGAACACGCAAAGTATTGTTCAGCTGGTGCAGAAGTGAGTATCTCACACATTGATCACTCAGATGAATTTGGAAATCATAGATCTGCAACAACTCCCCTGTCAGACACAATGTGTAGAGGGTTAATAATGTTATTTGCTGCATACCATTTACATTAGATCTCATTTGTAACACTGATTCACTGTTATAGATTTTGGTATCCCAGTCACTAGATAATTCCGTCCACAGAAGAGTGGCTCTTCTGCATTTTTCTTTGTTTCAAATAAGACTTTTTCTCCTACAGGTATCGCAGTGGCATCAGAGGTCACATGAAGGCGGTGGTGATGGACCTGCTCAGACAGTACCTGAAAGTAGAGATCCAGTTTCAGAATGGTGAGGAACAGCAGCAACACACTGTTTTACTGGTTTCATGGGTTAATTGTTGTGACTTGTCGCTGTATGAAAGAGCAACATTGAACTTTCCTCCTGTTCTCCATGTGCATCAGGAGAAGTGCAGTTACTCATCCTCTCCATGTGGTGGAGCTCTGTCATAAATGTTAATATAAATGTTCCCCTGTGCACTACTAACCAAATCCCTTATGTGTTGGCTTGATAACAGGACACTATGACAAGTGTGTGTTTGCACTGCGTGAGGAAAACAAAGGCGACATGGCCAATGTGCTCAACTATATCTTCTCCCATGCCCAAGTCACCAAGAAGAACCTGCTGGTTACAATGCTGATTGTAAGTGTGATTCCTTACTGTGTGATAAAGACACATTTCTTTTCTCCTTTTGTAGGGTACACTGGCATTTCATTGAGGCACCGCTCATGTTTATTGATACATGGATATGTTTGTGTACATATGTGTGTCACAGTATGTTATGTAATGCTATATGTTGTATTATGCTACCCTGTCTCTAGGACCAGTTGTGTGGCCGTGATCCCACACTGACAGATGAACTGATGGCCATCCTGACTGAACTCACCCAACTTAGCAAAACAACCAATGCTAAAGTGGCACTGCGTGCTCGGCAGGTCAGATGTTCACTCTTTATTCTGGCTGACAAATGTATTTTTTATTTTCCATTGACTCGATATTCAACAATTGCATGGCATATGCTGCAGGCATAAGTGTATTGTCAGCAGAGGGGATGCAGACTTATGCTTGCTTAAACTCTCTCAAAGCTCTAAGTTTAAAAAAAAAAATCTTTAGAAGCAGATAGTTGCTTTGTTTTATGTAGGAAGTTATTGACCATCTATTTCTCAGCATTGGACTTATGTTATATATCCATTAGCCATGGTGACAAGATTTCACCACCAGGTGTCTCTATTCACTCTGGCAGAAGTATATAGATATTCATTTATATGGAGGAAAACAAAAGATAAATGTACCTAAACAGTTTAAAATGTCTGTGACTGAAACAGTCAAAGTGTAGAGACAGTGTTAGAAAATATGAAGACAAAATAAGCATTGTAGACAGGCTCATACCTAATGATTAAATAATATATTGATGGAATGAGGTGAGTTGAGAGTAAAGGACCTTCCACTTTCATCTTCTTAACCCAGGTGTTGATAGCTTCCCACCTCCCCTCTTATGAGCTCCGACACAACCAGGTGGAGTCCATCTTCCTCTCTGCCATTGATATGTACGGACACCAATTCTGCATCGAAAACTTGCAGGTAGGCACTAAAAGTTAGGACTTGCAGTTGGGACTTCATTAAATGGAACAAGAGTTAGAGATGGCTAATTGTCTTTTTTTTTCTAGAAACTGATCCTGTCAGAGACTTCCATCTTTGATGTTCTGCCCAACTTCTTCTACCACAGTAATCAGGTAGTAAGGATGGCTGCCCTTGAGGTGAGAGGAAAAACAATCTGAGTATATAAATCATGTTACTTTTACTTAATTTTAATGCATTTTAAAATGCAGGAAATTCACATATCTCACTAATTTGATTTTCTGTGGCTTTATCTCTAATACCCACAGGTGTACGTTCGCAGAGCATACATTGCCTATGAGCTCAACAGCGTTCAGCATCGGCAACTGAGGGACAACACATGTATAGTAGAGTTCCAGTTCATGCTTCCCACCTCACACCCCAACAGGTATCGCACACGAAAAATCCCTGCAAAGCTCACATGCTGTCTACCACCTTTCCTGCTTCTCCCCCTTTTAATGGCACCTGTGGACATCATTCAGTATTTATACTAGACATGCATATTGAATTTGCCGCGAGTAACAGTGATGTTACCATATATGTATTTGGTAATAGCTTTATCAGTCTATATCTACAAGAATTTTCTGGAGTTCCTACTCACTGCCTTACTTTTTGTGCCCTATCCACATATCTGTAATCAGATGAATATCTAGTGGTAATGTTACATAAGTTCATTTTAAAACAAGTGCAGCAGTGAAAAGCTGAGCTGGAAGTCCTGTGCCTCGCAACCCCACTTCATCTATGGTGCTCCAGGTCCTTTTTTAAACCCTCTCCTGCCTTCCCGAGCCATGTGTGTGTTCATTGTTTTTCTCCATGTAAATGCTCCTCATGTGCAAAAGAAGGTATTTTTGCAAGACTGAAAATCCTTTTTTTGGGGGTTTGTCAAAAGCGTGTGACAGCCATGAGCAGCAGCAAAGCCCCCAGCCTCAAGAGTCTCATGTCAGTTGCTCTTCCTCGTGAGTTCTGAAAAAAAACAAACATAGGGGGCGCTCTTATGCCATATAAAACTGAAACATTAGAGAGAAATCAGAGATAAACTTGGGATTTGCATTGTTCATGCTCAGCATTTGAAAAAAAAGAAGAAGCTTGTAACAGACACGGTTCTGTGGCATTTCTGTTGCACTGTGTTCCGCATCCTACCTGTGTGATTGTGTTCAGTTCGTCCGTGTTTGAATGTGTGTACGTGTCTTTGCTTGCTCACTTTGCACCGCCAGTATGCGTCTTTGCCATTTTTTCAGTTTCAGCTTGTTTACACAGTTAGTCGCAGAAATCCTTCGTATGCCATCACATACTCATTTTATTGCATGCTTGTGATTTCACGTGTCTGGATTAACCCTCACATTTGGCTCATCACTGTGAACTAAAGACAGCATGAGTGTATGAAATGATCCTCTGTCTTTGTTGAGTATGTCTCAACAAAAGGAGGCCCTCACGATTTGCTAATGCATGTTGTAAAGGGAGCAGTCAGGAGGTGAAATGTGTGTTGGAATGACTACAAATATATTTGCACAGTTTATCTTCCATGTTTACATTCATTGCATTCATTTAGATATTGATCAATTCATATTAAACACACACACACACACACACACACACACACACACACACACACACACACATTGTTACACCTTGACTGTCTCCCTCTTCTGTTATTTGCCACTAACCACTCAGTAATCAATGTTGTTTGATTGCAGAGGGAACATCCCCACTCTAAACAGGTATTGTAAACATTCTCTTCATTGCGTAGACTACTAGTGACCGTAGATTAGGTAGCTGCATGGTTAAGTAATATTTGTTGGAATTAATTCTTCTGATGATTAAGTGTTAGTTTTAATTGTTTGATACTTTTGAATTTAAAAAAGAAAGAAACTGATTTAGCTTCTGGAATGTAGTCTGGTTAATAAGCACAATGTTTCTTAATTTTACTGACTACAGCATGGCCCTTGATATTCAGCCTCTGTATCAAACATTTTAACTTAAAAAAAAGTGTATGTGTACGTTGTGTGTGTTTGTCTCTATGTGAATGAGTGATGTTCTCGTGTGTACCAGCTTCACTAATGTGGAGATTGGAAATAATTTGGGGATTCAATGTGGTGTAAGATCATTTAAAAATACATTTTGAGGAAATGTTTTAAACCAGTGCAAATCGCCTGAAACTGAAATCTAGCTGTGACTGTCCTGCCAGGAAAGTGTCTGTTCCAGTCACGGACACAAAATTAACGGAAACTAAACCCCAGGACCATAATGCACAGGATAGTAAATCTAAGGATGATAATGCTGAGAAGACAAATGCCTCAGATTCGGAATCTATGGACAGGTTTGACAAATAAACTCTCTAGAGTACTTTCAATGGGTGAAACTTCTGGGACAGCTTCTGTAAATCGGAGGACTAACACCCAGGGTAAACACTTTAAAGGGTCTTTCTGGTGGTTTTTCTTGTGAAGTAAATATTTTCTCTGTTTAAATTTGACTAACATGGTCTATCAAAAAATCCCTCACAATCCTGTACAGCTGCTTTCACTGTTCGGTTGTTATAACAGTGCAATGTTGTTACTACTTGCATTTTATAATTGGAAACTCATTCACTCTGACATTCTCTATACTACGTAAATCATCTCCTAGAGTTTTATTTCATTCATGTCAATGGGACACCAGAATGCTTAATTATAGTATTGGATTATGCTGATAAGGTATATCAGGTTGCATCCAAAACTAATCTTCTTCCTCTCAATATAGTTTATAATAGACAATGCAACATTTGAGCTTGGCTGTCCTTTTCCTCCCATCATAAGAAGACAGAAACTTTGGCTACAGTTTATTTTTTATGGTACCTTTCTCCTCTGATCAGGACATTCTATACAGCTCTTCTATTTGTTCCTGTAGTCTAAATCTTTTCACTTGATCAAAAATATTCTGTCTTTTTATTATAGGATCAGTTGTACATGTCCATAATCTCTATAACTTTATTACTTAATGCTATCACTGATATCTTGATTTTGTATGTCTTATCATTTAATATGTATTGTTTTATGTTTGTTTTTGTGTTTTGTCACATTTGGTATAATTTAATTCTCTTGTTGTTTTTGATTAAATGTTTTGTCTAATCGTGCTCATGTTGAGGACCCCCTTGAAAATGAGATGCTACATCTCAAGGGTTATTCCTAATTAAGAATTTCCAATATTCCAGCAGCTCAAACTTGATACTGCTGAAAATCTGAGGGATTAAAAGTGATTTGAGGTTCTCAAAGGTAGACGGGGGGGCATCTTCACAGAGCCAGTATGTTGCTATGGTAGATTCTCATTGTATGTGCTCTCTGTCAATATCCTAGGATGTCATTTTCATCTAACCTAAACCACTACGGCATGGTGCACGTGGCCAGTGTGAGTGATGTCTTGCTTGACACATCTTTTACACCACCTTGTCAGCGCATGGGAGCCATGGTCGCTTTCCGCTCCTTCCAGGAGTTCACCAGGTCAGTCCTTATAGGAAAAAATTCTATACTTAGATGTTTTTCATTGGTAGGTGAAGGTGATATTGGAAGTGTGATTAATAGCATGTATGATATTCTTCTTCTACAGGAACATAGGGGACGTGATGAGCTGCTTCTCTGACTCTCCTCCCCCAAGTCCAACTTTCCCAGAGGGAGGTAATCCTGTCCTGTACGGTGAAGAGGACAACAAGGTGACAAGAACAGACTTGTATTCTGATTGTCACAGGCTGGTCATTGACCTGTATGGATGTGTATCTTTAAATGAAATGTGGATTTGTTTTGTCATCCAGAGTGTCCAGGATGAACCCATCCATATCCTGAATGTGGCGATAAAGACAGACAGTGACATTGATGACGATGGCCTGGCATCCATGTTCAGAGACTTCACTCAGGCAAAGGTCTACAACAAAGCCTTTGTTTTATTTTTAATTCTAGCACAAGAAGTTAAATGTTTGGAGATGGCTCAGAAAGATCTTTTCAATCTGACATTTTCCCTTTTTATCAATCCCAGAAATCTATGCTGTTTGAACATGGCATCCGTAGGCTGACTTTCCTTGTGGCTCAGAAGGTGAGGGTCTTTATTCATCTTTACCAAGTCAATCTGTTTGTCACAGTCTGCTTCCTTGCATGTCACCAGTTCAATTGTTTTTGAGTAGCATGTCTCAAACATTTACAATTTGTCCAAGCATCTTTCTTTTTTAACTACTAATTTTTTTATTAATGACTTATATATGATTACTGTTCATTTTAATAATTTGACGTAATTTGCATTTTGAATTTAGCTTAATTTCTCTTTGTCTCTGTATCTCCTTCTGCATGCCTTGCTTTTGCTGCATTTATGATGACAGGATTTCAGGAAGCAAGTCAACTGTGAGGTGGACCAAAGGTTTCATGTAAGTATAGGAAGAAAGTAAATGAGGACAGGTGTCTCCTTGATTTAAATCACTAGACAAGTATTGTTGTATTTGCTAAAAACAGAAGTCAGCAATAGAATAATAGACTCATGTCTCTGTCCCAGGGTGATCTTACAGTTACAAAAGACCCCACCTGGTAGATGACAGTTAGCTAGAACATATCATTGTGTTACATACATAGTGTACTGGCACTGAAGGTCCAAAGCACAACTTGTTGTTATTCGGCATATTTATAATTTTTGTTTTTTCTTTTTATTGTTCGGCCAAAAATATGCTGTGGCATGCCTGGAGCTGTGACACGTAGTCATTAAACCTGGTATATTTGGTCTCTGTTTGGATGCCTTCAACCAAAAAAAAAAGAAATGGCATCAACAGCGACGCCATGTTTTTTTCTTATGTTTTTGGTTAATAACTCTTTAACCTTGAGGCCTAGAAGAAGACTTTTTTGGTGGATCCCTTGGATCATTATCAAACACCTACCTGCACCTTACCAGATTTTCTACCATTTTTGAAATTTTTCTAAAATAGTTTTTTCACTCCCTCTCCTCCATATTTCATCCAACTTTCACCAGACTTGGCACATACTATATTTACAACAGTCACATTTGTTTTTGATGACTTTTAATCTTTTCCGATTGGCTTCCAAACTGGAATGGGCGGAGTTCTTGGGAATAGATTGCTCTTACTCTTTAATGCAAAGACTAATATCAACCAAAATTGGGGGATGTGTGCACATGTGAGCCCCAAGTGACCCTACAAAGTCTCATGTAACATTGCCCAAGGTGGCGTTACATTTAATACTAATTTTTAAATAACTGCTTTTCTATCACCATTACATGGCTTGCACTTGGTAAACATGCTCATGCATACTTACAGTCCATATATTAACATGAGAGACTGAGTCTGTTGCTTTGATTTTTGTCGTTTTACCTTTTCTAGTTTGTTTTATAGTAGACATCTCAGTAGAGGTAGATAAATTAGCAGAGAGTATAATCATATGCCTTCATAGGTTTTATCAAGCAGTGACTGCTTCATCTGTCCGTTAGAAGCAGTGGAAACATGAAGCTTACTCGACTGCCAGCGGAAATAAATGAAACTTAACCCACCATTGTGCTGAATCAATAAAAGCTTAGGTCAGCAACTTGTGCACACATTTTTAGCATGGCCGACCAAGTAGGAATTGAACCCCCAATCATGGCAGTTTTGTGACAGTCCTTGTTGATTGTGTTATAGTACAGTGGACTGCATTTATCTTTCCAGATTTGACCCACTATCAACACCTTAATAGTATTCAGATGAAGAGAAGGTGATAATAACAGGGATTTGGGAAAGGATTAAATTTTGAGAAGTAGCAATAGGTGTTGATTTTTCTTTAGATGGGACCATGGCCTCTGATGAGAGCTATTTATGCCAGCTACTGTGACTGCCATTATGTGCCCCTTGTTACATAGAGGTTGTTTTTTCTTTATAGTAGCACCATTCTGCTTGCTCACCCTAAAAAAAAAATCTCAATTTCACTATATTGTAGAGGTGGTGAGTATGGTGTGTAATCACAGTGTCAAATCACAGCTGTGGACATTTTCCAGTGTGTTGCTCTGTCGTTATCATGTAGGCTGTGAGCTGATGAGTGCATCTCCAATCGGTTTGGCATTGTTTTGGCAAGTGGGACACTTCATCTGATAACGTCAAACAGGGCTAGCAGACATTATTCAGAGGATCAAATGTCTCCGGAAAAAGGAAATGTTTTATTCATTAGTGTAGTGAGTGGTACTATATATGTAGCCTATTACCATGACTGTGTGAGCTTGTCGTCAGAGTGAATACACAGTGATTCCCTGAAAGATAAATTACTATAGTAAAGGTGCTCTGATGAACAGTGCATAATACTCCATACACACTGGTGTAGCAATTTAAGAAATGCCCAGAATAGCTTATTTTCACTTGCAGTGATTAGGTTTATTTAGTTGGTGCATGTCTAACTGATTTTGTATTCTTAGCACTAAACTGTTGTTTAAAACCAAGGTTTTTGTTATGAAGACTTGTTGATGTTTTTCCAATTCTATCTCACTATCTTCCAGAGAGAGTTCCCCAAATTTTTCACATTCCGTGCCAGAGACAAGGTAGGTGTCTACATATTACACACAGTATGTCAAATCATCACTCCTACTGTGGGGAAAAAAAGTTTGATGGCCCATGTGGGAAAATAGCATGTCTATTTAAAACATCTAGGGATATATAACTTATCTAAATGTGTCAGATTATTAAGACATAACAAATTATGAAAAATGCAATGTGGACACATTTTTCATTTAGCCAGGAGATCATTCAAAACGGTGTTGTGGTTATAAGAAACAACTTTTCTACCCTTTGGCAGTGTTGAATTTCACTTCATCACAGTTAGTGATGGCTCTTTCTGTCCGTTACCCCGATAGTTTCACTACAATGACACCGCCAAAACTCATTAAAGTAATGAACTCTTTAATTATGTTTCCCATTTAAGAGAAATGACACCCATTAGGAGCTTTCTGAGATTGAGATTGGCCGTGATTTCATTTACTTAATACAATGTGTGGCTCACAGGCATCTTTCTAGTCTTATATGAACTGTTCCTGAAATTGCCAATCTGGGCTATTTTTGTTAATGGAAGAGATGATGGCAGTGAAGACTTAACTTCCTATGGGAAGTCTTTTGTAGTGTATTGCTGTTTGTGACTTTGTCCTGCCCGTGTCTCAATAGTTCGAGGAGGATAGGATCTATCGGCACTTGGAGCCAGCACTAGCTTTCCAGTTGGAGCTCAACCGCATGCGCAATTTCGCCTTGACTGCCATTCCATGTGCCAACCACAAGATGCACCTGTACCTGGGTGCAGCCCGTGTGGAGGTGGGGACGGAGGTTACAGACTACCGTTTCTTCGTACGAGCCATTATCCGCCACTCTGATCTAGTCACAAAGGTGAGAACACAGAAGGAAAATAATAAATTAACATCATTTTTATCACATCAGTTTATTTTGTTCTTTTTGGATGTTTTGGATTGTACACAGTTGTTTGTGTTTTTTAATTTAGATTTCAGAAATGAGTCATACCTGCTCCTACTGCTCCTACTGACTGTTTTTTTTAATCTGTTTCATCGTTAGGAGGCCTCTTTTGAGTACCTTCACAACGAAGCAGAGCGTCTGCTGCTGGAGGCCATGGATGAGCTGGAGGTGGCTTTCAACAACACAACTGTACGAACCGACTGTAACCACATATTCCTCAATTTTGTCCCTACAGTCATCATGGACCCATCAAAGGTTTGTGAAACAATCACACACACATGCACAATTTTCATACACCATTAGCCCACAACTCGCATTGTTAGTAACAAGTTGAGCGTTTGCCTCGCATTAATCTTTCTCTAAAAACTTGTGTTCAGATCGAGGAGTCTGTGCGCTCCATGGTGATGCGTTACGGCAGCCGCCTGTGGAAGCTGCGTGTTTTGCAGGCCGAACTGAAAATTAACATCCGCCTGACTCCGACAGGAAAGCAAATTCCCATCCGCCTCTTCCTCACCAATGAATCAGGCTACTACTTGGACATTAGCTTGTACAAGGAGGTCACTGATTCCCGAACGGGACAGGTGGGGCCCAAAGACCGACAGGTGGGGCACTCATACATTTTCCATCTCATCTGATTGCTATCCAGTCACTGGCAAAGGGCTTCTGCTCCATCCTGGAAACCTCAGCTCTCAGAATGTAATTTATTAGCCTCTTGTAAAGTTAAAGATGTTTTTTCATTTTAATGCCGTTGGAAATAGAATTTCTGGCTTTAAAATTTGGTGAGTAGAGATCCAGTATGGTGTCTTGCCCTTCGCCAGGTGGACAGTTCTTTTAGTAATATGTTTCGCCTCGCAGCTGATCTGGTAAGTTAAACTTCATCCATCCAACCATCCCTCCATCTCTCCATCATCACATCTATCCACTCAGGAGTACGTGAATCTTGAGTAACCATAGTAGGATTTGGTCAATTCTACCCAAAACGATGAAGAAAAAATTCTTGGGTTCACATTTCACACATTGTTTTACTGCCGGTTTTTGTCACATTTGCTCATTAATAGTGGATATGAGAGAAATAAGTTTCCATTTAAAGATTCTAGACATGGTTGGAAATGAACTGGTACAATTTCCTGCAGTTGAATTGAATTTCAAGAAAATTAGTAATGTTTGGGAGATTATAATAATCCAGTGTCTAGTTGTGCGATAATGTGGATGTTCCTAGTGTGAAGTGCTATACTGTCAGGACATAACAACACACAGTTTATTTTTTTAACTTGTTGTGGTTCTACAACAATAAGTGATTGGAAGAGCCTTCTTATATGAGGTAGCAAGTGAATGGTTCAGTCTGAAAATATATAATGCTGTAGCTTGATGTCCTCTCAAGGCTGTCACCATTCCCCGTCTACACAAAACATTGTTCTTTAACATCTGAGTCATGCGTAAGTGCGTGAGTCTGTGTAAATATGTGCATTAGTGCATAGTACAAGATATTGTTTATCATATACTTTGTACTGGTTAATCTTGTAGCAGTGGGATGACAAATATTATTTTTCGTCAGCATCATCATTCCCAAAATCACAATTTTTTTTTAATACCAAGGTTAATGAAAAAGTCATTACATCCGTAAAGTGACTCCTTTCTCCTCCTTTCTTGTCCAGATCATGTTCCAAGCATATGGAGACAAGCAGGGTCCTTTGCACGGCATGCTCATCAACACACCCTACGTCACCAAGGACCTGCTGCAGTCTAAGCGCTTCCAGGCACAGTCTCTGGGCACCACCTATGTCTATGACTTTCCAGAAATGGTTAGACAGGTAAAGTGAAAAAAACACTATAAACTGACATCTTGAGTATTGTGTTTAGATTATAGTATACTTGCAAATAATCTAGAACGTTAATTCTGACTATGGCGTCTCTTTATCCAGGCTCTAAAAAAGCTGTGGCACTCCACCCAAGCCTTTGCCGACTTGCCTAAATGCCCTCTTCCCTCTGAGCTACTAACCTTCACAGAGCTGGTTCTCGACGCCCAGGGTCAGCTGGTGCAGATGAATAGACTGCCAGGAGGCAATGAGGTTTGTTTTTTAAAGCTTTATACATACAACAGTAAGAATAAGAAGACATTTTAACATAACCTTTTTCTTTATCCATCCACCCTCCTATGTCATGTGCAATTTTTACTGTCAGTTTGTCTGGATTTCATTGACTCTGTTGTTGAGTGATTAATACTGTGTTCTTACATGGAAAATTAAACCTTAATTCTGTATATACTATGTAAAATAAATAAATGCATTGATAGATATGATCAGTACTGTGTCTCTTGTAAGTACGTTCCTCTGCTCTGTCTGTTTAGATCGGTATGGTGGCATGGCGGATGACCCTGCGCACGCCAGAATATCCAGCCGGACGAGAGATCATCGTCATAAGTAATGACATCACGCACAAGATAGGGTCATTTGGGCCCCAGGAGGACATATTGTTCCTGCGAGCCTCAGAGATGGCACGAGAGAGCGGCATCCCTCGAATCTACATCGCAGCCAACAGCGGCGCCCGCATTGGCCTGGCAGAGGAGATCAGACACATGTTTCATGTGGCCTGGCAAGATCCAGCTGACCCCTATAAGGTCAGTTTTTTGCTATCCAAAAGCCTTTAGCCTTTTCTTTTCTTGCCTGTTAAAATATTTATTGGCATTTTTTCCTTTGCATTCACATCACTGTCTATCATAACTAAGATGTCATTGTTATATTTACCTCTGCAGGGCTTCAAGTATCTCTACCTCACACCTCAGGATTATAAGAAGGTTTCAGCCCTGAACTCTGTTCATTGTGAGCATGTGGAGGATGAGGGAGAATCTAGGTACATCTTTTTTATTAAAATCAATACATTTTGTGAGAAAATGACAAGCTGGTGTAGAATCAGTGGCAATGACTGTATGATTTAAAGCTCACAAGATTACAACCGAGGTAACAGTGGGAGTGGGAATGCTACTGGAAGGTCACGTCCAGCTGTGAGTGAATATATGTGTTGTCATGCAGGTACAAGATCACTGACATCATTGGAAAGGATGAGGGGCTGGGTGTGGAGAATCTGAAAGGGTCCGGGATGATTGCTGGAGAATCCTCCCTGGCTTATGAGGAGATCATCACCATGAACCTGGTAAGACTGAAGTATGCACACGTGTACAAAAAACACACGCATACATGTTTTCTCCTTATTAGCCTCTAGCTGTAAGCTTATGTGATTTCAACTACACACTTGTCCAAACAAAGAGTTCATTTCTGTGCAAGCTTTCAGCCAGTATCTTCACACTTATCAAAAGCCTTAACATGATTGTCTTGCTCTATAGGTCACATGCCGAGCCATAGGGATTGGGGCCTATCTGGTAAGGCTCGGGCAGCGAACCATTCAAGTGGACAACTCTCACATCATCCTCACTGGAGCTGGAGCACTCAACAAGGTAAAATGTCAAATATAGATGTGCATTGCAGTACAGCACAGAGAGTCTTTCTCTCATGTTTTTAATTGAAAACACAATACTGGTGTGTATGTCTGCGACACCAAATGAGTTATCTCAGACAATTAATGCATATGCATTTTAATGAGGAATTCAATATAAATATTCATTAGTTGGATATTAAAATTTTCCACTAATATGAGAGGAAGGAAGGGAGCTGTGTGTGCATGTCTAAACACAAATTCCACATTATTAACCAGGCCATGACAGGGTCAAATGATGTGTGTGTGTGTGTGTGTGTGTGTGTGTGTGTGTGTGTGTGTATAGACAAAAGAGAAGAAACAGGCAAAGTGTGCAATGATTTTAGTGCTTGTTTCAACTGGGCGATCATGCCTCCTTCTATCTTCTGCTTCGTTATGTTCTACTAGGATTCCCTTTCAATCCCAAGCACAGGCCTGCCTGCCACTCATGGTGGAATAATTGAAAATGAACCATGAAGTTGTATTTGCATAGAAATAGAGTGACATGCCTGAGGCTGCAGCGCAGGACACCCATATCATTTGTTTTTAATCAAAATGAAAACTTTTGCTGAGGCAGATTGTTTCCTGCATGCAGTTGATTGGTGTGTGTGTGCATGTGTGTTTATATATGCATGCCTACACGCTTCACTACCTCCTCTTGCTTTCCATCCTTTGTCCTTGTCAGTGCATTAAGATGACTCCATTTCAAATTAGATGACAGGTCACAACATGACAAATCATGCAAATAGCCCAATGATGGTGTACCTATTTACTGAGAGCTCAATCGTTTTTAGATGTCCCCACTGTTCAGCTCCATTTGTGAGAGTGCAGCCATAGTAATGGTTGCTGACAAGTATTGCAATATATTCTTTGTTTACAATTGATTGTGTGTATTCTAAATGGGGGATTTTATTTTATTTTATTTTTAAAAAGTAAGGGTTATTTTCCCTCCTGTTCATCATCATGTGATTTCCTGGCTATTAACTGAAACTTAATGGAGAGCAGGAGGCTCCCACCTAGAGATCATCATTTCATTAGCTGCTGGAAAGCTCTCATATTTTCATGGGGCCTGGATAGTAACTACTAGCACAAATACCCCAGTGAGCTGTTACATCCAGTTGGCCTCTCTTTTCTTCCTCCCAGTCATCTCCCTCTGTCCCTGCTCCTATATCCCCTTCTCCTCTCTCTGCTGTGAAATCTTAATGAAGCCAGCGATGGCCGGAGGCACAGGGGCTTTGTGTATGTCAAGGTGACTGCAATGTTTCTTGGGGCTGCAGGCTTTCCTGACAGCTTTAGGAGAGTGCCCTAGATTTGTAGCCAGATACATAACCATTAATGGTAATAAAGAAAGTAAATGATGGCTGAAAAGGTGAGAGCGGAGGGTAGGCATTGAGCTCCTCTCTGATTTTTATGGAGCCATGTCAGGACTCTGCCACCTGTTCTTTCCTGCTTATGAAAATAGGGTGGGCTGGGAGTGAGGTTTTATGGCTTCAGGTTGGCACAGGGGCATTTTCGAGGGCAAAAGTAGTTTGGTGGCTTCTATCTCACCATAATAGCCTTGTGTTATCACAGGATTCTGAATAAACACAACAACTAAAAGGAATGTGAACCACTTGCAAGCATGTAAATGAATGAAGTGCTTTGGAGAAAGGGCATGTGTTAATTTGCGCCGTCTGTTAGAAAGTCCCCCAGGTAGAGTGGCAGGTGCTGCCACCCACCTGTAACTGCTGTGATAGAGATTTCTGGCTGCTGATCACCTGTATTGACGAGGCAGTGGGGCAATGTAATGCAGGGTCCCTGCTGTTACCTGGCATGTCTGTGTGCGATCACATTGATCCACAGCTCCATGGGCCAGAAGCCTGGTGACACTTTCCATTCTGAGCCAAGGTTGCACAACATGAGCAGTGGATTAACTCTGCTTCCTCCGTTGGAGTGCAGAAAGTAGAGGCTGTTACAGGGTAAATCCACACTAAATTAAATTGGGCAGAAAACGGCAGCTCTGATTTTCAAGTATTTTTCACAAGCAGAGCTGAGCTGCCTTTACCCTTAAAAGCCTTGTTAACATCAATGGTATATGCCTAAAACACCAGAGTCAAATCTTGGAATGTCAAGAGGAAAAAATATTACCATTAAATCTGAAATTAACATCTTTGTATTTCCCTATGCTAGGTGCTGGGCAGAGAAGTGTACACATCGAATAACCAGCTTGGTGGAATTCAGATCATGCACAACAATGGTGTGACCCACAGTACTGTTTGTGATGACTTTGAGGGAGTCTTCACTCTCCTGCAGTGGTTGTCCTACATGCCCAAGGTAATATTTAGCTGTGGTGTTGAATAACATGCTTTCAGTGTAATAAATGTACAATTCATTTATCATAGAACTGTGTGTGTGTTTTTTGTTTTTTTTTTTAAATTGTAAAATAAAGACATTTCTTTTCTTCAGTGTACCTCTAGTCCAGTGCCTATCCTCAACTCAAAGGATCCTATCGATAGGCCGGTGGACTTTGTGCCTACAAAGGCTCCATATGACCCTCGCTGGATGTTAGCGGGACGTCCCAACCAGAGTGAGTGCCTTGTCTGAGTGTCCAGAGTAGGAATTATTCTTTAAACTCTTTTTTGGGGGGTTTCTTTGATCCCATTTAAAACAAAAAACAAAAACACTGGGTATGTGTAAGTCATTTAACTCATTTATCAATTCATCATTTATGCAGTAAAATGTCAAACATTTGCGATCAAGCTCTCAGTTTTTCTGAGGATTTTCTGCTTTTCTGGGTTATTAATTAAATATTTGTCTGTTTTGGATTGTTAGTGGTATGTTAGACAAAACATGCAATTTTAAGATGTCAACTGAACATGTAACAGTTACATTTTTATATGTATTTTTATAGACCAAATGTTCAATGTTAATGACCAACTGTTAGTTGCAGCCCTACATTAGAGCCATCACCTGCTCCTGTTGTGCTAAAAGCTCGTATTATCTTATATATTACATTCTGGCTCAAGCTATGATGACAATGATTCATACACTTTTGCTTTCGCTCATTTCCTCTACTAATCCTCTCCATCCAAAATGCTTTATCAGCAGTTGGATTTTGCTTTTTTGTTGTTGTTTAAAGTAAATATAAAGATTTATCATTTCAGCCTGATATTCCCTGGTTTAAAGGTTGAAATAATTCATTACTAGAGAGAAGCTGTTAAGAAAGAAAGAGAGAGAGAGAAACGGTGAAGCCTAATATCAGGGTGGTAAAGGCAAGATCAAGATAGCACCAAAATGGATGCAATGTGTTTTACACTGCAGGTCACGACAGGTTCCACATCAGTGTAATTACAACTTGGAACAGCAAAGAGATTGTTGGTGGGTGGGTGGGGGGTTGGGGGGGTGTCAACGTATCTGGTAGTGATGAGTGGAGAGGCTTAATTGAATTGTAACCTCATAGACTTGGGTATGTTTCTCTGGGTGTGCATGCAGAAAAAGAGCTGAGCAAACCATCTTTACAGTCATCCATCATGGCTGCTGCCAAGATTACAAATTCTGATCTTAAAAAAAATAAATTACACAGCTTTGGATTGTAAAAATAAAAGTTTTGCAACAATTAACTCTTTTTTTTCCTGTTTCACTTTTTTTTTTTTTATCTGTATATTAAGGTCCAAAGGGTTCCTGGCAGAGTGGTTTCTTTGACCACGGCTCCTTCATAGAGATGATGCAGCCATGGGCTCAGAGTGTGGTGGTAGGCAGAGCCAGGTGAGTGCCCAAGCAGAACTCTAAGCCCACATGACACACTGCCAAAACCTGAATCAGTTCAAACTGTGGAGAAACCTGTTAGCTTGACGTACATGTCAGCGCTGAAAATGGCCTCTCTTCACAGACTGGGTGGTATACCTACTGGAGTGGTTGCTGTGGAAACCAGGTCAGTGGAGCTGTCTATCCCAGCCGATCCAGCCAATTTGGACTCGGAGGCTAAGGTAAGGGGGGGGGGGGGGGTCACTCAATGCGTATTATCAAGCGTGAAAAGACACTAAAGGATTTAGACATTTACAGATGCCCAGGGACTAATGCTTACTTTCTGATTTTGTATATTTAGATCATCCAGCAGGCAGGACAGGTGTGGTTCCCAGATTCTGCTTTCAAAACCGCTCAGGCCATCAAGGACCTGAACCGAGAGGGCCTTCCACTTATAGTGTTTGCCAACTGGAGGGGCTTTTCTGGAGGAATGAAAGGTACTTCTGCTTTCATGGTAATCAGTCAATCTGGTATCAAATCCGCTCAGCGTCTCATACACAGCTCTCCTTCTTAGATATGTACGACCAGGTGTTGAAGTTCGGGGCCTACATCGTGGACGGGCTGAGAGAGTACAAGCAGCCAGTTCTGGTTTATATTCCCCCCCAGGCTGAGCTGAGGGGAGGCTCCTGGGTGGTTATAGATCCCACCATCAACCCCCGTCACATGGAGATGTACGCTGACAAGGACAGTCGGTGAGTTTGACGGAAAAGAGGGCAGATCAAGTTGTCATCTTTTATCGCACCAACTTTTGTTCACTTAAACCATTCTCGTCTCCAGGGGTGGAGTGTTGGAGCCCGAAGGAACAGTGGAGATCAAGTTCAGGAGGAAGGACCTGGTGAAGACCATGAGAAGAGTTGATCCAGTTTACACTGGCTTGGCTGAAAGATTGGGTGAGTCCCCCTGGTTCAATTCTAATTATAACTCTTTACCAGCATCTTTGTCCTCTGTAGCCTTATTCTCATTTATAGTATCTTTCTTCCTCCCATACTGTTTTAGTAAGAAGAAATAAATCAGGTGGGAGCATGTGTGCATTCCCTGTGTTTCCTTAGTCGCTGTTGATTGTATCATCTTCGCTGCACTCCTTTGGGAGACGTGTCAATCACATCCTGCTCGGATCAATCACCAGCTCTCCCGTGCTACTTATTGATTTTCATTGGAGCTCAGAGAAACTGCGGCCCAATGCTGCGTGGATTTGACGCTTTGGGCCAATTGGTGGAATGTAGGGTTTGAGAGCTTACAGATTGGAATTGACAGAAATCAGTCTTTGGTGACAGCAGCAAAGGGTTTGGAGGGGGAGGAGGGGCGCTTTAAACAAAAGGCTGTTAACAGGAGTTACTTCACAGCTGCATACTCATGTAGAGCTTGATTTGATGGTAATGGGACTATAAGCAAAAGGCCAGGAATTGTTGGCTTTCACACCTAAACTTTAATCCCTGGTGTACCTAGTAGGATTAACAGCAAATTGTTATCCATAGACTCATCCATATAGTGTTTACGCTGTTATTTTTAAAATTTATTGGACTTTGCTTTTCACTGTCTTCAACAGGAACTCCAGAGCTGAGCCCCCCTGATCGTAAAGAGCTCGAGACCAAGCTAAAGGAGCGCGAGGAGTTTCTGCTGCCCATCTACCACCAGGTGGCTGTGCAGTTTGCAGACCTCCATGACACCCCAGGTCGTATGCAAGAGAAGGGCGTAATCACGGTGAGCACTCCCTTCTTTTTTTTTTTTTATTAATTCTGTCATGCGTGCATGTATTGCTGCAGTATAAATGTGCATTATGTGAATAAGTTGAAAAGCCCACAGGGGGATATCGGTCTAGCTGCTGCCACACCTGCCAAGTGAATAATGTTTCGTCTCACCAGGCTGTGAGGCTCGTCCTCATAATTATCTTCTGATGACCCTGGTCAATCACCTTAGAAAGCACAGAGCAGCCTCAGGCGCTTTCTCAGTCTGTGCCTTCCCAGTCCCATCGTTCACACACACATACACACACACACACACACACACACTCACATGACCAGAGGGGTGTTGAGGGGTTGATGGCAGTCAGGTTATTTCCACAGTATAGTCTGTAAATACTCACTAATACTGCTCTGTATTTTCTAATCAAGTACATTAGTTTTACAAGTGCCGTATTTAAATTACTAAATCCATATCAATAGTGAAATTAATATTATAACCTGACGTTAAATTGTTTGTTTTATGAATCCACACATATTGATATGGCCTAAATGCAATCAGTGGATTACAGTATCTGTCTTTTTCACATTAAATGTACCTTTTTTATGTGGTTTAACAGTGTCTACCATTCAAGACAGAAAAAAGTATCCATATCCATGTTCATTAAAGTGTCCATAAAGAATAAAATACATTTCTTCATGTGATGATTGTAAATGAGATGTTGAAGTAGCTCTTCATAAATGTATTTGCTCATATATTTTTTTGTCTTGTGCCCCTCGCAGGATATCCTGGAATGGCAAACGTGCCGTCACTTCTTCTACTGGCGTCTGCGGCGTCTGCTCTTGGAGGACACAGTGAAGAGGAAGATCCAAGCTGCCAACAACGAGCTGACAGACGGCCAGATCCAGGCAATGCTGCGCCGCTGGTTTGTGGAAGCCGAGGGGGCTGTCAAGGTAACACTTTACATAACACTTGCAGGCAGGCTTTGTTAGCAAGGCTCTTATGATTGAGTAACTTTGAGTGGGGAAAACCCCTAATTAATATCTCATAGACCTCACCAGTTTGTGAACTGACGGTTCATTTTAAACTAAGAGCTACATTTTAAATGTTTCAAAGAAGCATTATTGAGTATGCATTATATTTTTCTGTTTAGAGCAGGAGATTGTGCACGTGTCACTAATCATTTATCACTATCACAAACTTGTCATGTTTGCTTATGTATTGTATGTGATTTCATGCCGTTTGTTATGTAATCATATTCAAAGTCATTATATTCAGTCCTCTGTGAGTCTTTGATAAATAACAGTTTTCTTCATATGATGCCATTGTTAAATAGGTGATACTGAACTCTAAATGAGTTTCTGGGGAAGTGTATAGGTGCACTCGAATAAACACCTAGCTGGCCCTTGGGAATGATTACAGTTTTTTTTCCTGGATTCCATTCCCTTGTCCACAAGGTGTGCCAGATAAAGAAGTCGGAACATTCCTATTAAATCTTCGTGATTGAATACAGATGGAGTGATAACTGGTAATAAATGAAAATAAACATCCCTGAAAGATGCATATATGCTGTTCCCTCCAACCCAGTCTAGTGGGCTCAGAGGACCAGCCGCAGGGTTGACAGGAGCCTGCCCAGCATTTGAGATCTCCTAAGAAGTGGCCTTCTTGTTAGCTAATATATTATCCCAATCAGGACTGGCTGTCTTAAGCCACAATTAATCACAGCCCTGGCACGTGCAGATAGGAGAGCAACACGCTGTTTCTTAATTAAAAGCAAACAGATTAAAAATGATTAATAAGGGCATTAAATGTTCTTGTGGACCTCAAGCAGGACTGTTCATAAAAAGGCAAGAGCCCATTAAACTCCTCCACCCTTAAATCTTTGCTAAGCCCTCCAGCCTGGCTTTGTTTGGGATCAGAGATGCCAGCACTCATGAATACTAATTAGCTTATCAGGTCCAGTCAACAAGACATCAGACCCCCACTTTGTGCCTGTCCATCTCTTTTGTTGATGTTGATTTTTATTTTTATGTGTGATAATTTATATGTTTTCTGATATACTAACTAGAGCCCAACTAATACTGGATTTTTTAGGCTGATACTGATATCAAGAAGTAAAGCAGCCGATAATCTCATACAGTATAAACAGAATATATATGTAAATACACATTTTTTGCAATCGATCAAATGGGGTTATCAAACACTTGTGATGTGGCATGATATTTTACAGTTTAATAATAAACTTCTCTGGAGATTTAATAATTCTACATGTATTAAACTTGAATTAAGAAAATGGATTAAACATACATTAAATACTTCCTATATAACTTTTAAAACATATATATCTATACTGATATCTGTGATAGGCCGATATCCTCAGAACTTTTTTTTCTTTATTTCTACTCAATCAATAAGAAAAAAATGTGATTTCTAGGCTGTATTAACCCATAAATACTTTTGTTCATAACAGGCCTATCTGTGGGATAACAATGACGAGGTGGTAGGATGGCTAGAGAGGCAACTAGCTGAAGAAGAGGGCGCAAGGTCTGTCATCGATGAGAACATCAAGTACATCCGCCGAGATCACATCCTCAAGCAGATTCGCAGGTGATGATTCTAAGCAGCGCCACTTCAAAGTGCTTAAGAGTTATATAGTACAACTCATTTTCACCTGTCATAAACCCCATCCACCTACTTGACAAACATGAGAAATCCAACTTTCCTTGAATGATTATAACATTACCCCCCCCCCCCCATTCTCATTTTCAGCCTTGTGCAAGCCAATCCCGAGGTTGCCATGGATTCTATTGTGCACATGACCCAGCACATCTCACCCACTCAGAGAGCCGAGGTGGTCCGTATCCTTTCCACTATGGAGACATCAGCCTCCTCCTAGTGGGAGCCTGGCCTTTCCTCCCTCCCTTCCTGCCTGGCTGGCTGGCTGGCTGAAGCACCGCTCAAGCCACAACCACAGTCAAAGGAGCCTGGCTCCTGACGGGGACCCGGGCTGGAAACTGAGGCTGGAGGAGCCAACGTGATGGCCCTTGGCAGTTGCCAGGTTACTGATGAATCGTTGGCAATGATTCTCACTAAGCTAAGCTAAGAGTGCAGATGACTGACATCAGTTATAACATTTTCTAAATGTCTTACATGTGTGCTAGTGATTAGATAAATTTGTGTTTTTTTGTACTCAAGTGCAATTGAAATATCTACTTAGTGACTAATATGTAATAATATGTTTGGAGTTTACACATTTGACCCAAGTGGATGTTTTCCATGATAATCAGTTGCCTCCATTCTTTTGAACTGGAGTTTGCACAGCAGTCTATTTAGCCTGTTGTTGTCATATTAAAATGCACCTTGGATTTTGACATATGCTTGTTAGGATTTCCAAGTGTTTTGATGAGCAACAGAACAATGACAACACATTGCTGGAGACAAGAAAGGGAGTTTCATACTCCTAAGTAGGGAGCACTTAGTTACTGAACAAAGATAGGGGAACACTACAACAGATTTGGACAGGAGAGCCCAGCAGGGAGCGGGGACAAGGTCCCTTTTAGACCCCGACTGTTTCACAGTCACCCTGCAGTGAGCAATGGGCAGCTCGCCTCACAACAATACAACAGCTGTCCCTTCTGTTCGTACCCACACATGCTGCTTCAGATGCACTTTACTGCTTACTGTTCTTTCACATTGCACCCAGAACCAAATGTGCATAGTTTCCACTGTTAAATGTAGTATACAAACATACATCCACATACACGCACAAAGTGACAGAGGTGGTAATAGTTTAAATGAGATTTGAAGACACACAGAGTGGATAATGGCATGCTTGTTGAGAAAAATAGTCTGTTCTCCCTTGGGTTACTTTTTTTTGTGTTGCTTAAAGCCAATCATTGAAAGTTATGGGGTTTTTATTTGAGGGTTTGTTTTTTAACTAAAGAACTATTTTTGAATTTACAATTAGATGGTTAAATCATTAAATGTCTGTTTGTGAAAAAACAAAGGCGACTGTTCACTGGACTTACGTGTTACATGTCACACATGGCATCCAATTTGAACTGTAATTCACATTAACTGTTTATTTAATGTTTGTACTTTATGTATATGAAATGTTACTTATTTTTAATATTTTTTGGAAAATAATGCTTGAATCACATCTTACTTCTCCACTTGAGTTTGTTACTAATAGGCAGATACTTGTATTGTGAAAGGAAAAGTACATAACATTAGAAGAGCACCATCATTTTGAATTCAGTCCAGTAGATCACTGTCAAATGCTCTGCTGAAAAAGCAACATTAGCAATGTGAAATGGCTTCATGGTCAGTGCTGTGCCTTTTCTGTGCCTGTATCGACACATAGTCCAGTTGCTTTATAAGTGACTGTTTTTCTTCCTATACAAGAATGGAGAATGGATTAACAGTGACGATCTCTATATGTGTTTGCAAATTTAATAAAGCTTACCCAACTTAGTTTTAAGTGTGTTTGTGTTTTGAAAATCCATATTTTTGTGACATTAAAAAAGTAAGATGGTGTTTTGTTTGGGTTTTTTAAAACTCAAGTTTCCAAGAATTTGCACTAATTTAATTTGTCAATTATTTGAATATATTGATGATCCTCAAGACAGATAATCACATCACTGGAAGCCTCATTAATTTTAGCAGTCGGAACAAAGTCTATTACTCTGGAGAGACATTTTCTGATTACTCGAAAATGATAGTCTTCCCATTCCTCAACCCACAGATGATTAAAGTGGAATTTTTTTCCCTGGCTTTTAAACTTCAACAGTCTTAAGGAGGATGAAGCAGATCAAACAAATATTGAGGAATCCATCTCATCCTTTTTTTTTTGTATTATTGTGTCTCGTTCTTTCATATTATCCCCATGGCTCTGTCAACTCTATTACCATCCTACCAACAAATATGTAAGACAAATTGAGTTGCATGCATCCAATACCCACCACAATTATAGGAGGCCCAATAAGAAAATGAGTCATTTGCCTGTATAATTGGAAATGTGCCTTGCTTGGTCTCTCTGGTCTCCCAGAGGGTTTTGCTCATTTGTGGTGGCATGCTAGGCTGGCTAATTCTTCTTTTAATCATTGACAAACTGCAGAATCATTTTCCTTCTCCAACCACTGGAGTGGAGGGAGGAGGATTGTTTGGTGAAACTTGCAGAAAACTACTCAATGTTTTCCTTAAACTGGTTTACAATTTGGGCAAGAAGTGTTTATTTAAAATCAGTTATAATGAGAAGTATCAAAAAGCTGGCCGCCTTTTATTTGATTAAAACAGATACTGTTATTTTTTAAAACAAACATAACCAAGTTGAGACCTTTTTAAAGTATCAAATCGTTTATCCCCCTACAGAAGGTCAGGAAGTCACATGGAACATTGTCCATGTGACTTAGCACTTATTCTCACTGTTTTTTTTGTTTTATTTAAATGTTTTATTGATTAAGAAGGGTTTGTTTACATCCAATGTCATCATAGTTAAGTTTTTATATTAATCATAAAGTTTATTGTTTAGGCAAAAAAAAAAAGTGGGGTGTGAGAGTAGGACTAGAAAAGTTTTTAACTTCTTCCTACTTCTTTTCAAACATGGAATGCCTTATTTGAATGATTTATTGGGATTATTTGGCTTTGGCTGGGGTATATATGATTGCTAATGATTATGTTTTGTTCTCTTATATATTCATTTTTTATATTGTTATTTTCTTTATTTTATATATGCTCAAAATAAATATTAAACTAAAACTAAACTCAATTTATCCATTTATATTTACAGAATTTAAATCTTCTGATTACCAAGCCCCAGTGACTGCTTGTTTCAAGCAGAACTGTGACAAAAAGGGAGGAGGAAGCAGCAAGAAATATTCATGTAAAAAAAAAAAAAGAAGAAGAAGAAAAAAAAGGGAGAAAATCTGCGATAAGATTGAAATGGAGGCATTAAGATAGCACAGAGGGGAGACTCAATCATGCATCCGAGGGAACCATAATTCCACATTCACGCGTCTCAATGACTTGACAGCACTTGAGAGACAATGCCTATGACCCAGTTGCAGGATTCCAATTAGCCGGGTGTGTGCAACAGTTGAGATGAAAAGCGTACAGGGTCTTTACAGAGCCCTAGGGTTGTCTGATTACTGCCTGAAAACAAAAGTCTTCTGCCTGTGACAAAGAGTAGACTGACACAGAGGGAGTACGAGGCCCCAGCTGTTCTAGTTCTCTCCAGGCTTAGGATTCTGAAGAGCTCATCTCATCTCCGCCTGCCTGCCTGCCTTTTTACATTTCAGTCATATTGCATAGTGTACAGCAGCCCAGTCACACTAATATGCTTTTCAGATGGGTCTTATGAATTTAGTAACTGTTGGCAGATCTTTCCTACCAGTCTGGGATAGAAGCAGATGACCTCTGAATCATACGCCTGCATATTCTACCAGCAACCTTTTACATGAGCCCCTATAATTTTCTCCATATTATTTTTAAATCTCCAACTGAACAAAACTGACAAATTGCACAACATAACATAATCATGAATAATCTAGTGGTAAGAATAGGTAAACAGGGGGCATTTATGCTAATTTAACTGATGTGGGCAGTGGATACCACTTGTCTTTCAACAAGAATGCATGTGAATCAGCATATGAATGCACATGTTTTAGTAGCATCTTACTCAACATGGTGACTTAAAGGGTATAGGTTATGAATACAGTCCATTTCCATTAAATTTAGTCCCTGCAACAATGCCACCATACATACTTTTGTACAATGTATCTAGGTTTAAAATGATTCTCTGATGGCATGAGGCAAAACACCGTTGTCACATTATTTCATCTATTTGCATATTGTTTTATGATGGTGGTCCTTTTGAGTGAGATTTCCTCATGCATTTTAAAGCTTTCATGATTTATAGTGTTTTGACAGCCTCAAATTATGAGGCACAAACATAGGTTCTAAAAAAGCAATTCCCATCAATAGATCAAAAATGTAACTAAATGATGTTTTGTATGTATAATGCAGGGAGGCGTGGGGCAGTGAAGCTCTCCAGGGGCAGGATCCATGAGAGGCTTAATCTCCAGTCCCCCCATGTTTGAAATGTGTCACAAGGGTCAAAGATTACAACACCTAGTGATGATCACCACATAATACAGGAAGACAGAGAGGAGGGCTCATTCAGAAGCAAACAAACCTACAGCAGGTGGAGGGAGAAGGAGATGTTATAACAAGACAACCAACAAAATTTTATTCTTGACTTCATCGAAAAACACATTTTTTATGGTTTCACAAAACAGATCCAACAGCAACTGCCTCATCACATCTGCTGTTCATCCTCAAGAGGAAATCAATATCATGCTGTCACTGAGTATACAATAAACTGGCTTTCTATGTGTCCTTATTCTACTGCTCATACACTTGACTGTAGATGTGTGGGTGATATTAACATAAGAGAAAAATAGCCTCGCTAATGTGAACACGAATATGCAAAAAGTCCTTATAGCTGTACATTGCAGTCTAGTGCTGCTCCCTGTACCATGCAGCCACCCCTCCTTTCCCTCTCTTCTCCCCCACCATCCCGACATTAACATTCATGGAGCCACTGGACTGTGGCGAACCGCGTACATCAAGCCAACGACGAGATGCAGGGATGAGGGGGGAGAGGGAGGGTGGAGGATGGAGGTCCACGAATAAGGCTGGTAAAGGTGTGGGGTGTGGTGTGAAGGTTACCCAGTATGAGATTGTGGGAAAGGTCAGCAACTAAGGGGCTACATCTTTGGCTATAGATCACAATTATTACTGTAGGACCATTGACTGGTATGGAAATGGTAGGAGCAGTGACAGGTCCACATGGCAAGTGGAAAAGCGGGCAAGGCCAGGCCAGCAAGACATCACTGTCAACTGTATCTCTCAGTAAATATCAGTAAGTAGTTCTTAGTCAAGCTAGTGGTTCGACTCTAGAGATGGCAATGTTGGCCACTTTGGTCCAGACAGAAATATCTCAACATCTATTGGCCAGATTACTAAGAGATTCTGCACAGATGGTTCCTAAACGATTAACCCTGCTAACTGGTGATCCCTTGACTTTTCTTCTAGTGCCACCATAAGATTGACATTTTTGTTCTTTAATGATCATCAACTATTGATTGGATTGCCCTGAAATTTAGTACAAGTACTCATGGTTCCCAAAGGCTGAATTGCAATATTGTATTGTAATACCCTCTGACATTTCATCTAGCGCCACCATCAGTTCAAAATTTCAGCCTCTTTGATTTATGACTCCATACCTACAAAAATAATGACATTTACCTCAGTTGCATCTCTTTGTGAAGTGTAAAAATGTTTAGACATTCCATAATTGGACCATACTGTATTTACAAGTATATGAGGACCAGTATTACTTTTTAGATTTCAAAGTTCATTTGACATCACATGGTGCTTGGACCATATTCATGTTCTTTAGACTTCATCATCTCCTTAATCACATTAAGATATAGGATAGGAAAGTTTTAAATATGGTAAGTAAATCTGTGTAGTCTTAAAAATAAACATGCACATACACCACATGGATGGGTGGTCTTGCACTATTGTGGTGCAAAGTTTCTTTACCAATGACTGTAGGATGCCAACATAAAACAGTTCTCATTGAGTGATGTCTTCAAAGGAACTTGCATCTGTAGGAACATGTAGTCTGCTAAACATGCATGCACTATATATTCATTATAAGTTATGGTATGCGCAGAATTGCTGACTGAAAGAGTTTAGGTGAATGCAAACACTGGGCCGGCAGTGGCCCATTTTGAGAGGTGAGCAACATTAAAATGCATTACAGGCATATCAGTGGAGCATGGAAAGCCAACTCCCTATGGAACTGTTGGTTTACTGCTTCTCACAAGGCCCGTGGAATGGTTGGATTTGTGACCAGTGTCCTCTGGCTCTGAAGGACAAAAGCAACCAACCAGGGAAATCATTGTTCTCTGCAACATGGCATACAGTACTGTCATCTAACAGTGTAGCTGTCTGGCATTCAAATCAGACTGATGTTAATGAGTTCTCAGAAGAAGCTGTCCCACCTCCATCAGCAAGGTGGAGAAAGTAAAGACTCAAATGAACCTTGTCACTCCAGAAGAAGTCTCTAGATGCAGATAAATAACAAACTGCATACGGAAAGCAAAGTATTGGTGAGCATGATTGTCATTTAATCCTGCTGCAAAATTGCTTTGTTTTTGTAATGTGTCTGACCTGTAAATAATGTGGATTTGGATTGCTTTGGTTATAAGATAGATCTACATTTATCACCTGTAATGCATTTCATATACCTGTTTAGAAAAGGGGATTTCCTTCACTTAGTGTTTTAGAAGCTTACTGCTGATTATTAAAACTAACAACACTAAAGAAAACAACTTTCACTTCCTATTATTATTATTATTATTTTGCTGGAAAGATTAGGTGTATTTATATTGGTGGCTTGGAGAGAAATATCACAATATATGGGGGAAAAGTGTCTCTACTGCCCCCGTCCATATGATATCCAACCTCCACTGTGCTTGTCCACCCCATTACACACATGTATGCACATATATGTATTTGAAGAAGAGACATGTTGTGCCTGATTGCAAATAAAAGAAGCTTTAACCTCCTGTGTCTCATGTCTTTTTCTTTGTCTCCCTATAAACTACAATTACAACACATACTGTGTAAAACCATTCAGGGTCCAAAACACCTCTTCATGCCATTTTCAGAATGTATGTTACATGTTGTTTTTTATGTAAAGCACTGTGTGGCATTTTTTGAATTGATTTCACAGATTGGTAGTGATGCAGTTATGCATGTTATCAAGTTATCGTGACCAAAACTGGAAGCTTTTGAACATTACAGGTGTGTTACTCTCTTGTCAATCATACTAAGCTTTCCCCAAGTAGATGCCTAGAATAACCAAAAATATATTACATTCAGATTCATATTGTCATTATACTCCCTAAAAATTAACCACAAGTCAAACACTGATTAAAATCTTCACAAGCATATCTGCCTCACCCTTTGCCAGTAAATGACTTGTCAACATATATAACATGCTGAAATCTTTTCCGCACTTGGCCTTACAGATTAAGCACCATGCGGGAAGTGAAAGTAGGTGGGGAACACTCATGATTCTGTCCTCTTCAACTTTAATCAAAAGTACACTAACGTGCTGCAGCCCCCTCCCTCTCTTTCATAATAATGGGCCGCTAAAAATTCAGGAGGCAGGCTCCACATCAATCACTCGCCAGATTTGAGTCCAATGCAATAAATATGTAAATGAGGAGAAGCCAATGTCTCGTAGCTTTGAGATCAGCACAAGGAAGGGAAAAAAAGGGAAAAACTGTATTAATTGCCCATGGCCAGAGGAATCTGTAGGCATTGGTTATAAAATTGTATGTGTGAATGATTTTCATGCAGAAAATGGACTACCAAGCCTAGAGCAAAAAGTGAAGAAAGAGTCAAATTAGCAAATTGGGACAGATTGTCCAAGAGACTAAAAAGAAACAGCAACGACAAAAATGCCAAATCTAAGTTCACATAAGATTCAGATCATAAAATAAAAAGGATTTCTAACTCAAATTACAATTAAGTATCGTTCAGCTGGAACATTTCTACACTTGTAATGTGTAACTGCACATTCAAGATCAAGCTCATAAGGCAGAGAATAGGGGACTCTCTACCATCCCTTTTTTTTCAAAAGCACAGTATGCATTCAGTTGGGGTCATTTTTGTGTTCAAATGATGCATTTAAATATAATATTCACTGTCCTTTTAGCTTGGTTTTGGTCTCCACCACAAAGCATACAGTAAAGTTACGGTTTTTAGAGCTTATTTGCCGAAAACAGCTGGATGCAGCAGTAAGAATGAACTAAAAGAGTAGAGCTGCAGGCATAAAAACCAAAACAAGAGACTGAAAGATGCTAAAACTCTGATAGGAAGTCTCAAATTTAGCATTACGATTGTTGCCATCTCTGATTTTTGGCCAGGAATTACCATATTTGAATAAGAGGTTTGAGCTGACCCTAGCACCTAGCTACCAGCTTGGTTAGCACTGCACTTTTAAAGTCTATGCTTAACTGTGACAATACTGATGCCATTTTTTGCTAGTGACAAACAGGCTTAAAACCATTAAAACAAAATATACTTACCGGAAAACCTGAACAGTCGACTCTGTTGAGGGTCTTTAAGTACAACCAACCGCTCAACAAGACTTTTTTAGGCAAGTAAAATGTTACAATTAACTTAATCATTAGGAAACTGTTTACTGAGGGAAGTTAAGTGTGAGGTCATGACATTTTCATGTAGACTTTCATACAATCAGACTTCTTGCAACTAGTGGAGTCACCCCCTATTAGAAAGAATGCTTTAAGGCACTTCAGCATTGGCTTCACTTTTCAGACTTGGAGTTACCTTCTTGGTCTCAACACAAGCAACTCCTTTGACAGTAGGCCATAAAACAGAAATACAAAGTAGAAATAGAATAAACATTCATTATAGCAACTTTAAGAAACAACCCTTACCATTAATTTAAAAAATCCAGAATGTGCTTGGCAGTATATTGGTCGAGTGCAAACACACTACACATATGACTTAAACTTCAACAACATATCAAACAAAACATATATGTATGTGTTTTAAGTTGAGGGAAAGATGTTTCATTATGCTAATCATCATTTGCATATCATCAAAACCAACTCTACCCAAGAACAGCATCCTGTTTTGAGGAGCTGTTTTTGCATCCACAACAAAAGAGACAATATCTGCAGGCATCTAATCATGTAGAGTACCAGTCTTAAGTTTGGACACACCTTCAAATTCCCTTCAATGAGAAAGTGTGTCCAAACTTTTGACTGATTCTGCAGCTGTCAGCCAACTCAAGTGTCAGTCCACAATAGTAGCCATCTCAAAAAGTGCCCACCCAGACGACTTATGTATCCCAGAGACACATTTAGCCATTATTTGTCATTGTACTGTATATACACACACCACAGTGACCACAGCTGCAGCTAATTAGGCCTTAAGCCTGATATATTGCAGGGTTATATTGTTGTGAATTTAACATGCTGTGAGGTCTTTGGTCCTAGTCTGTATTCTATTTTTGAGATGGATATTGTGCACATATCACACTACAGCAAATGGTATTGGGATAAACCTATATCCTGAAAGAGGAAAGGTACTCCCATATTCCAATATTGTCTGAGAATACTTCTGACTGCTCTATTAAAACAATGAATAATTCTCCAGTTGTTCATTTTTTAAATATATTTGGTAACTTTAATATTATATTATATGAAAGCATTATACAATATAAGATCTCCTGTCCAAAATCTAAATCTAAATGGGACTTTGGCTATAATACCATACTTTTAAGATGCTATTTAAAGAGAATGCAAGTTTAAACAATTTGCTATATCAGACAGCATTTCTAGATTTTTGGAAACAGTTAAATTGGTTGTGTAGTAAAACAAAGCTATATACAAATCTCTCCTCAGAGGACAAATAACCTTTATTGTGCAAATAATCAGGACATGGTCTAACAGTCATAATCACTGTCAGCTAGATTTAAATTGATTTGCTGGCCTCATGTTTGACTTGTAAATCTCTCTCTTAATCAAGGCATTTTGCTCAGATAAACAGGGATTAGTTTGATTAACAGCATAACATTATCTCCTAACAGAGAGGAGAACATTTAAACATTGGAGGCTTTAGACATATAGCCTTAAATTCACAGAATATGACAGAGTTGAAAATATTAGATGCATATTTTGTCATTATATAAATATCCTATTTCAAACTCTATACTTGTTCATCGTTGGCATCCTTCAATATTTGCTCAATTTAATATTACTGTTATGTATTTAATCACCGTTCTAACTCCAATGACTGTGACTCCTACCAAACTTGATGTAATTCTCTCTTTTCCGTGTACATTTAATTATGTGGACAAAGTTTCATAAGTGAAAATATATCTACTATTCGCCACAGCAGGCAACAGAAAAATAATGACATTGCCTTCACATATTGGGTTTGCTCTAACCACCAAGGACACACTGCTTAAATTAAGCCTGAGCATTATAGCCTCCATCAGTATAGCTACTCTTCATGTGTACTAAACCTAACCCTGGTCTAACATTACCAGTGGAGGAAATCTCAGTGTTAGTGTGACTTTACATTTCTGAGATATGTGAATTTCATTGTTATTTCATTATGTTTTGATGATTCAACACATCTCTTCAGAAATCTATGTTTTCTGGAGTTTATAGTTTGTGAACCTTTGGGCCCCTTGTCTCTCCTGCCTGTCCTTCCTTCAAACAGCTCCACTGATCTGCTCCCTCAGCCTTCTACTTCACTGCTTAGCAGTTCAATATTCAGCATTTGTCCTGTCCTGCCTGTGTGCTGCTCTCACCTTTTTCCTGACTCTAAAATATTCACCTCTCGATCAGCCTCTCTCCCACTGCTACAGAAGTGCTTTTCTAAATGGTCCGCAAAATGACAGCTCCCAAATAGACGATGAAGCCATGCATTCATAACTTTTCATTTACACAATTTGTTTTCTCTAAAATGTTGTTTTAGACTATGCTTGTTTTTATTTGATTAAGAGTATTACCCTGAACTGTGTTGGATGAGCCAAAAAGTAGAAAAGGCAAGACATTCTGAGCCTTAACCACACCAGGTGCAACTGAAGTTTGGGTTTTTAGTTTCTTGTGGTGCTGTGTATTTCCTCACAGTACTGAGTAGACATGAACCATGCAGTGCTGCTTTATAAACTCAATAGGGATGCTAACCAATTGGCCCTGGATTTGAAAGTTCATTGATAGCTATCTACTGTAGATGTCTCTTCATCAGCCAACACTGTAGGTCTCTTCATATCATTTCATTCAAAAGTTATCAACATATGTGCATTGTTAGTTGTGGATTTAGTGCTATCATTTAACAATCTGTAATAATAGAAAACTCCTAATGTTACAACAATTAAGCATATGACAAAAAGTGTTCATTTTGTATGTCAGTTGTACTGAAGATTTAACCAGTTTCAACCCAGAAATACAGCATCAAAATTGTATGAATTTCTCTCTCATCTGATTCAGTCACAAACTACATACAACAATATTTTCATATCAATTAATCTGTTGATTATTTACTTAATTAAACAAATAACCATGTGGTCTATAATGTTTACTATGTACAATAAAGCTGAGGGTGATGTCTTCAAAATGTCAAGTTTTCAGTCACACATAGCAACGAAATGCATGACATGAAAAGCATGTTTGAAAGCTTGAACTGGAACATTTCTACAATAGTTTTATGTTGATCAACTAATTGATTAACACTCTATGAAGTAAATTCTGGGCAATACATTTTTGTGTCTTATGAATAATCTGTATAAGGTAAAAACAGCAGGTACAATTCATTCTATATGGTTCTTTTTAAGATAGGTGTAACCTAATAATATGTGTACATTTTAAATCAGCATCACTGGTTTCATCAGCTTCATAAGCAGGATGATAGTTTATGAAAGTTACAACATTGAGAAATAGTGTAGTGATCTGGATATACTGTGTATTTATTTCCTTAAGGGATCGTCTCACATAATCATTTTGGTCTTTATGTCTAAAATTGCTCTCACAAATCACTCTCCATTTTATATTTAAGAATATTTAAGAAAAAAAACGATATATTTCCCAAAGTGATTCACAAATAACAATGACTGGTATGTGTTTTATTATACAGTGAATGGTCGTAAACATTGGTCTTGTAACCGTTAACGGAACAATCAAGTATATGTCTGCTGCTGGCAGTATGTGAGACCATCAGTGTAAATTATTTGACAGTTTGATGCATAAAAGACAAAACCAGTTTGTCTTGGCTGCTCATGTTTTAACTCCAGACATCCTCAGAGAATTAGAAGAAGTGGACACCTGCTGTGTCCTAAAACTGAATACTTGCTGGAGTCTCGCCATATATTAATTTGGCAACAGTCTTTTTTTTAATGAGAACATAATACAAACTAGCACAGTGAGCGACCACAAGTGTAGAACGACTACAAAAGTTTGGTTTGTTTGCATTTAAATGGTCTGAACCAAGACGTTTTTATACAATGCTGATATTCACACACCTGCATACTGGAGCTTTAAGTAAACAGTTGACTGCCATCATTCTATATATTTATATATATGGTCAAATCAATTTGTATAAGATATAAAATTTTCAGATTTATAAAGATATTTCCTTTTGAAGGCAAACCTGTGTTGGCAACCAAATAATTATGGACATGCCTCTAACAAATAGTAATGAACACAAACAATGCTTCCACAGTCCTGAGAAAGGTTTTTGGTCAAATGTATGTAACGTCACAATCATGATCTGTTGTAAGATCTTGCATGGAGGGTACTGTTTGTCAGTGTGTGTAAAATACTGAAAGGTGATTTTTTTTTTAAATGCCAGCGTGACACCTCACATTAACCTTTTATGGACAATTATGTCAAACAAAGTGGCAGAAAAGCTTTCGTATGCACTAGAAAACACTTTCTGCGGCACACAAACGTATATATTTATTGCTCCATCAATGAGGCCCAGCATTGTGAGTGTATTAATGAGTCAAATTCACATGGATTATTTAAAACAATCTATTGATTGACTAGACAATAAACAATTATACCAACATACTGTACAAATATAGAGATATATAAATGGTTCAATAGAGCTTAACAGAAACGCAAATAATTAAATAAGTTAATTAATAAATAGGTAAATAAATAAATAAATAAACAAATAAATAAATGTACATTAAAAAATGAGCAAAAAAAAAAAGGATTGATTTGCCTTCAAAATCCAAGTGTGCCTTGTACTATAGTTCAGTGTAGGTTGTGTTACCACACAGTGCCTTCGCTCATCTCTGAGGAGGGTTGTGACAGCTGGTTGGTGTATCCGCTGTCACTGAGAGACAAAGTAGTAAAGGGTGTGCTGGGGCCACACATCTCACTGGAGATACTGTGCATTGAGCCCGGTCCATTTGGCTCTGGACTAGGTGAGTCCGCAGGATGGTGAGATACTGTGTCAGAGAAACACTGCATCTCTCCAGGACAGTGGTGACCTGGATGATGGTGATGGTGGTGGTGGTGGTGGTCCAGGACTCCTAATGGGGTGCCAGCAGGGACAGAGGAGGGCACAAAGCCCAAGTCTGCTGGTGTCTGAGCCTGGGATGAAGGTGGGCCTTGGTAGTATTCATAATTCCCTCCTGAGCCATAGTATTCACCAGGATAATCTGCATTTACAAAGCACTCAATGTCAGAATTCTGGCAATATATGAACAAAAATGACATGAATGATAGTATACATATCAACCTTAATAATTAATACACGCATCTGTCTATTCAAGGGCAATTAAATATAAATAACAATAAAGTTACAAAGCATAGCTCACCTCCATAATAAGAGAAGTGTCCAATCTCTCCTGTCTCCACTCTCTCTCCCAGCGCTCTCATCCTCCTCGAGCCGCGGAAAAACACATGTCTCCTGGAGCTCAGAGCGCTCAGCTGCTTCATGCGTCTCTCTTTGGACCTCCTATTCTGAAACCAAACCTTGAGGACAAAATGAGAAGAAGAAAAAAAAGGCAAAGTTAACAAAAAGAGCAGCATGAATGTGTCACAAAAAATAAACGCAATCCTGATATACATTTCTATGCCTCACAGGGTTATTAAAGTAAGCCGTAAAAAATAAGATGAACTAGTTGACAACATTTAGATTACTTAAATATTAAAATGAGTATTTTTCACTTGGGTTTCGCAATGTGATGAACCACTATAAATTCTTGCCACACAAATGGAAATTGTTCAGATCAGAAATAAGATGAATATGGAATAAAGAAGACTCAGTAAATGCGTAAAAAGTAATTATTTGGCAAGTAAAGCGATGGCTGTTAAATCCAATTCAAAGGAAAAGGAAAAGGGGGCTTTTAAAAATGCTCATGGATATCTTGAGTCCTGCTTTTAAGGGGTTTAGGGGCGCGGTGGGAGTACAGATTAAGAAAACAAAATCCTGAAATTAGTGTGGAAAGCCTGCCTGGGGAAAAAAATCTGTAAATCATTATGAATAAATTCCTTGAGGATAAAAAAAAATAAGAGCAATGAGCTACAATCGCTTTCTTTTTGTTTTTTTGGTTGCGTTTACGCACGTTATTTCCTGTCTTGTGAAAGTGTGTAACCTGTATTAAGTAGCCTAATCGTGATGGTGTAGAATATAAGGCCTTTTTTTGCCTTCCACAGTACCTGGATGACTCTCATAGTGAGGCCGGTCTCCCGTGATAGCTGCTCTCGGATGTGTCTGGTAGGTTTCGGTGTGGCCGTGAAAGCCGCTTTCAGGGTCTCCAGCTGTTTGGCTTTAATGGTGGTCCGAGGCCCGCGTCTCTTCCCGACGGCGCTCTGCTCGTCATTTTCGTTGCTGCACACGTCTTTATCAGACAAATGTCCAGTTTCTGACTCCTTTTCGTCGTCTTGCGGGTCCTGGGAGTCTGGAGACAAACTGGGGTCGCTGCACGTCGTGACTGTTATGAGAGAAAGATATAGTCTATATTAACACAATATATATTTAATATATAACGTCAACATCTGTGCATCTAAATCACACCGGCAAAACCAGCATGAAAAAACTAATATATGAGTTATAAATGCAGCACCGTATTTATGTCTTTACGCATTCATTTTCTACAAGATCACACATTAAAAAATAAAAAAAAACACTAACCAATATGGAGTATTTATATCTGTGAGGGAATTAGTCAAACTAAAAATAAAATGATAAAAGCTAATAAATAATAGTCATAATTAGAATAGAAATTCGAAATGAGCAACTTGTCCCCTTTTGGTCATTGTACACACGTGCAGTGTCTTTATGGTTAATATGAAATCACCTGAGAGCAGGATTGTGTCCTTCCCGTTGTTGTTTTGATAGTCCTCTTTACAAACGAACTTGAATTCGTCCAGGATGTACAGCTCCTCTCCGGTGGACAGCTGTTTGTTGCACATCACACAGGTGAAACAGTTCAGGTGAAACACTTTGCTCTTGGCTCTGCGGACGAGATCACTGGGTAAAATCCCCTGTGCGCAACCTCCACATTTGGTCCCAAATCTCCTGTTCAAGAAGGAGAAGTGACAGTCAGGAGGAGAGGCTCAAAATAAAAAATAACAATTCCTCAGATTTGTATTTGTTTATTTATTTAGTGAATTCCTATGAATGTTATACATATACAATCCAGCAGAATATAGCTAAGAAAGCAGGAGACAGCTAGTGACTGTGATTATAACTGTAGTTCAACTTTCATAATCCAATTAAATGTTAGCTATACATAAGTAATGCATATATGATCTATAGACCTATCTAAATTACAATGTTGCATAGAACATGAAAAATATAAAGTATAATATAAATGGTGTATAATAATAATCTCATTATGAGTGCAAACTCAACATATCAATGGAATTAGGGTTAGGCCTGGTTGTCGCTGCCGCTGCTTTATTGTAATATAAAGAAAAACGACCTACTCATAAACTCATATAATGTTTTTGAACGTATCGTCACTTTTTTCATATTTTCTTACAACCCTCAAAAAAATTTACACAGATGCAGCATAGCAGAACACGCTCCAGTAGTTTTAATATAGTCCACATCAAGGTTTGGCGGAACCATAATCTATAGCCATGTTTAACTATCACATTTTTCCCACCTTACCTTGGATTTTCAAACTCCACATTTTCCATCTCACACATTTTATTGGCTCAGTTCATATTTAATTGTGCTGACATGACATATGTATTGTTCTCTTTTTTCTCCACCTGCATCTACATTAATACCAAACCGCAAACACGTTGGATGCTTACCGAAAGAAGTCATTCTTACAGTACAGTCTCCCTTCTCGTGAAAAACACTTGTCTGTCAAACTGCATTTGCATTCGCAGCACTGGACACATTTGATGTGCCACGGTCTGTCCAAAACTTTCAGCAAGAACCTATCAGCAATAGGCTTCTCACAGCTGGTACACTGAAGCATGGTCTGCAGTTATTCCCAGCTCAGTCACAGAGATATACAGTATATCTACTCTGCTTCTTCCCCGCTCCAATGTCCCAGTCACCTCGGTGTTCACTTGCACGACTGTTCTTGTATGATCCAGGAAATCCAATGTATCCACAAGAAATCTGAATAATTATAGCATCATCCGTGAGGGTAAAACAAGCTCTTCTGTTCCAAAGGACAACAATCCACATCCGGCCAACAGCTCCGAACAACAGGTCAACTGTTGACAAAAATCTGCAGACAGCATTTCTGAAACAAAATCATAGACTGGAGGACATGAGGAGCCCATCAAGATGATCCGAGGTGCGCGCTTTTTTGGATAAGCTGAGAAAAGATACTCATTAGTGGCTTTTATACCAACACCTGACTGCTGTGTGATATATCCTGAGAGGTGTCTAAACTAGAGTAAAAATAATGACGAAATGATGTCAGCGCGCTCAGCCTTGTCATTAGAGTCCCATTTTCCCTCTGATGTGATCTCAGTCTGAGAGAAGCGTTGTAATGATCGCACCTCTTAAAGCGCAGCCAATTGCCTATTAAGAAATCAGTGACGTCAGCTCCAGGAAAAACCTATGAGCAGCCTTTTTTCCCTATTTCCCTCCACCACATGCACCTCAACCAGCATCATGCAAAGGGAAGCAAAAATATCAAATAACATGTAGAAGAGCCATGATTTAAATCGGAGTTGGACTCATACAAACTTTTCAACCTTAAAATGTAATAATAATAAAAAGAAGAAGAAGAAGAAGAAGAAGAAGAAGAAGAAGAAAAATGCATGTCTTTGAAGGATGCTGCAAAAAGATAAACAAGAATTTTACATAAAGACCCATTAATACTTCTACTACTATTTTTTCCCGTTAAATTAGATGTTTGAAAAAGTTGCAATCATTAAAACTTTCACATTATGCTCAGTAATGCCCAAATATGAAAACTCTATTAATAAACATATTTTATCTTCCACTCTCCATATCAAAACAATAATTATTTTAGTTTCTTTAGTCTCTTAGCTTGTTGAGGAACAATAATGACATCATATGAATAACTGATTATCTTTGAGAAAACGCTGGCTTGTCTCAGAGAACAGAGCGGCACGTGACACATGTCAGTCCAGGCCTAAACCTGCTGCTGGATAGAAAGTAAGAGGTTCTCATGAACGTGCTGAAGCTTTCTACAGATTAATGTTGTGTCTCAGCATTATTCTTCATTTAGTTTGAAAGGACAAGGATCACTAATGGTTCTAATCTGTAGCGATAGGCTGCTTCTCTTATAGATGTTATCTCACTGTGCTGGTGCACTGGTGACGGAGATAGCGCATTTTCCCATACAGGCTCCCAGCTCTGTTAGTTCCTGATATCGAAGCTTCCGACACTATAAAACTCAACTTGAGCGAAGGAGTTGCAAAATCTTTTGTTAGTTTTTTTTTGTTTTTATCACTGTCAGCTCGTAGTATTCAGCTTAGAAATGAAACATTTACATCAGAATATCTAATTTAATCAGTTTATTTATTTGACAGTTGATTGTAGGGTATATAAAAAAGAATGGGTGAGAAAAAAGGAGTACAAGGTGTTGGTTGAACATGCGTATCCCCATCTCTTTCTAATGTTTATTCTTTTTTTAAGCAGGTTCCAACACAAATCAGCCAATTAATCCAAATCAGTCAGTTAAACATGTTCCTAAATCTTAGAAATACATATTGAATATTCATTATCAGAGTAATAACCAAGATTAGTTCCCCTTTTCAGAACATGATGATCAGGTTCATTGGTTCCTGAAATGTTTTGAGAATACAATATTTTAACCCAGACATAGTAATGCATTTATTTGTAAATTGGATTCATTGCAAAAAAGACCCAAGCATACAGTTTTTAAAGTTTTTTAAGTAAAAGCCAGAAACCATACTCATAACAATTTTAAGATCATTTAACTCCCCAGAGCTCTAAATGACCTGTGGGCTCATATATCCTGAAATATATTTTGACAATGTGCCATAAGCAGTGTCATTTTTGTGTGAGGATGGTTACTTTGAGAATATTCTTTAAGCACCATGGACAGCACTTTGTTGCACCCATGAATGCTTTCAGTACTTAAATGAATACATTGACAGTAGGGCCAAAGTCATATAATGCAACCTTGCACCTTGCATCCTTTGGTGAATTATTTAAGAGTACATTTTTATTCTGTCAGTAAGAATTTCCAAACAAGGTAGAATGTAATGGAATTGCAACTGTGAATGTATTAAGAAGCTACATGTCTGGTTTTAACTGTGCTGCATGCATCCCTTTATGCACACTTTGAAACTGGTGGTGTATGAATTCTGAATAGGAGATTTATAATGTGTTGTCATGTGAGAAAAGTAGCGGTAAAACTAATAATGATTAGAAAAAGTTGCTTGAGGTCTTCTTGGATGTTTATTGTGACTGTCAAATGGTGATCTCAGTCGTTTACATTTAACAGTGGTGGGTATCAATGAACAGACCAGAGGGGAACGTAATTCTCTCCATGGTATCCTAAGTGCCAGTTGTTTGGACAAGTGTCTCCTTCTGGGTTTGTGTTTCTCCATGAGAGGTGTTGATTAGAAGCCTGGCCCAAAGAGCTGGCCCCCAGCTCCACTTCAGCACACAAGAGGTCTCTGTACAGCACTGGAATCTGGCAGGGTGCGCACTGTTTGTTTTGGAATGAGAAAAAAAGCATGTCATTAGTGTTTGTTAATTGTAGCTAATTGGCCCTAACGAGATGAACAGCCCACCCACTGGGACCATTCATACAAATAATTTGTAGAAAACAAAATTAATTACTAGATGCTAATTAATGTCAATTAAAGCTGATTAGGCAGTGGCACAATGGGAAAGTTATAGACAGGAAGAAAATACCTGGCAACACATAAAATGAGATGACAAACATACTGTATTTGGCAGTTTGCAGAGCTCCCTACTGTGAAACAGGATCTTCTTTATTCCCCACATGTTGACTACAGCTTAACAGAGGGTGTCCATTGTTCAATCAGCCTCACTTAAGGATATTCATGATTACAGATTAACTAAAAAAAATACTAGAATGAGGATTACACTAAGCAAAAGTTCAGTCAAGAAGACGCAGACTTATTGCTAGCCACATTTCTTTTCACCATCCTAACCCATCAGTTTAAATGCGAAATGACTAAAAACGTGAAGCAACATATCTAAAAACTTATTAGACTGTATTCATTTTCAAAAGGTGGAGCTTATAAACTGGCAACAAAGTATAGGTGGTAAAGCACATCTGCAATCAGTGCTGAACAAAAGGTTAATATCCATTTCTGGCAAAGGAACATACCACCTGCACATTTTCTACTCTGAGCCAACTGACATCAAAACCCTCATACTTTTTTAGAGCTGAGAAGTGGAACAGCTTGGTGTGACATTTGCGGCCCTCCGCATACAACACACAGCCATTGTCTTTGAGCAACCTGTGCTTGACTGAATTAGCATAACACAGAAGTGCAAGGGAGATACAGAGGGGGGTGTCATACAATGTGAACATGTTGTGCTTAAAATAAAGGGGAAAAAAAGGTTATTATCCATTTGATATTAACAGCAGTGAGTATGGTGGGCTGAGATTCAAAGTTAAAGTCGCAAAATGTACACTGTGCCAGAAAGGTAGCTCTACTTACAAAAACATATTATATATATACTATTTAATCACATCAGTATACAACTTAAGCAGTCTAACAATGATAAATTGATATTTATGATGGTTTTCACTGTCATCGTTACAGCTTAACCAATAGTGACACACAGAGAGAGTGGGGGTAATTCTCCCAAACTACAGTACATCCCAAAGCCTCCCAGAGAGAGTAGTATTTAATGTAGCTCCCTTGTGTATAATCAAATAACTATTTTGGATAGAGAGAAATCAATCCTCCTGATCATGGCTTTTCTGTTAGAACACAGAACATTATTAAAAATCATTGCTGATTTGTTAATGCTGCACTGAAGCAGCAAGACGGTCATTTTCATGCACAATGCTTGATTATTGAGAGCTGAAAAAAAAAAACTATTACAGAGTCGAGTGGTGGGTTTCAAGCAGTACCACATTGTTTGCGTGAGTGAGTGTGTGGTGTGAGGAAGGGTACAGGCAAAACGAAGGGTTGACGGAGTGGGAAACCTACCCCATGTGAGAGGAGAGAGAGAGTGATCTGCCTGAGGGGCCGCTCAGTGAGAGGGCCCTAGGGACAGAGTGCCCACGGTTGTGGCGATGATGGTGATTGATGCAGGCACAATTCAGACACCCCAGACACTGCAGCAAATTAAAAGGCTATTTTGTAAAGTTGTAAAGGAGCAGAATGGCAGAGGGGACCGTTGAGCCCCTCCCTCCATTTCCCCTCCTCAGGTCTGTCACACCATCAGCTTCTGTTTAGTTTCCTTGGTGTCATCAGTCCCTTAGGGGGTCGAGCTATTACAAGCCTTTCACGCTCACTCATACTGGATACACCGCTGATGCTGCTTGTGCACATATGGGAGTGTGCATGAGTGTGTACATGTGTGGAAAGAGGGTAAATATGGATCCAAGCACCAGTGAGACATTGTTTGGCTATCTATAAGTCAGTAGATGAAAGCAAATATTGATGAAGCATCCATGGGGAAAAGTTTGAATATTTTCAACTGTCAAAAGTGAAAGCAGCAGTGTTTCCTCCCTCTTCTGTGGACCGGTTCCTTATCTGTACATGATTTACAAATCATTTATCCTCAATTTGAATTTAATTGACCTGGCTGACCTGAGGATGCACCCATTACTGGGTGTGTGTCCTGCCTTGGAGCAGTGTGTGTGTGAGAGGAGATACAGAGACAGACTGTGTCTGGCTATAGGCCGAGCTGCCTTTTGGGGTGGGGGGGATTGGACAACTCACATGCCAGGGGTCAAACCGGTGTCAAGTGGGAAGATAGGCCAGCTGAGCTGCCTTGGCCCATGCATTGTGCTCATCAATGCAGCTGCTGTCAGTTATCAGGAGTGTTTGCAAGGGGAGGCACGGTGGGGCGGGGGCAGGGCTCAGGCTGCGTTGACAGAAAGGAACATGCTTGTGTGTGAGTTCGGGGGAAGTGGGGGGGCATGAGATGGGGAGTGTTGGAGTTTGGGGGCATATGGTTGTCTTACCCGAGGAAAAGAGCTTGTTCCACACAACACATATGCAGGTCACCTGCCTCACATAGGCTGCTTAGAAGAAACATTTGAAAGTATCTTTTCAAACAATTGTGATAACAAAGTTCTAAATGTACAGAATAGTCAGCAATCATACATTTGCAATATTGGTAAATTTTACTCATATTCTCAACATTGACGACAAATATTTGGATAATTTTTATGTTTTATCTTTTAATTCATTATGAATTAGGATAAAGAAAAGAAACTAAATTAGATTTTCTGAAATGAACCCAATAATTTGACTGCTGTGATATTTTTCCAAATGGAGTGAAGATACTTGATTCTCAGACCTAGCAGCTCTGGATGAGGTATAATCAACCGTAATGCTGTAGGGTCACGACTCTTGGTGGAAGGGTTCAACTGGCCTATAGCTGCTTATCACTTGCTCCTACGCTGCCCAGCCCATCCACTGAATATTGACAATGAGGGGAGGGGGGATGGGGGGTACTGTATGAATCGATCTGAGCTCACACAGATATATCCTGCTAAGAGGTCACTGAGGCCTGTATTATGTACACTGTTGAGTCAATAGGAAAATATTAGCCAAACAGCTTAACAGAGAGGTAGTGAGGGGGACACAGACACCACATGCGTGAAAGGGTGCACGCGTATGTCAAACACACATCCCAGTCTGCTTCCCTCTGTGCATCTGTCAGTCTCTGATCTCCAACTTGTATGCAAGCAGGGGAGTCATGGATGCAACATTAGAATAAGAGTGGACTGCAGGAGTGCCGCAGACAGACTGTGTCCTGATGCAGCCGCCCACCCTTGTCTTTTCAGCTGGGCCTTCTCATGCTCACCCTTTCATTCCAGCAGCTCTTTGGGACTGGGCTCGTCCCAATGCACAAAGCAGATGGACATCTCACAAAGGGCCCGGCTTTTTGGCAAGCTGGTGTCCTACATGGCTGATTACACCTAAATACCAAACCAAGAATTGATACAGTGGCTCATGGTCACTTTGTGCAATGGGGTTACATGGCCGACATGAATGAAAACAAGAAACAAAAGGTAACGTTTGTATTGTTATCAAAAAATTATAAATCCTGCTAACTTTTAGGAGATGCAGGAAATGTATAATATATTACGTACAATTTTATATGCAGAGACATCAGCAGTTACATGAACTTTTTCATATTTAATTTGCTAAAAGAAAATGTTATGTTATACGGGTAGTCTCTGTTTGGCAATAATTAGATACATTATAATTTTAGGAATATCGGAACTTCACACCCCATACCCCCCCGTTCATCCAATATCATAACTATACCACAGAGCAGTGGTGACAGAGCATTTGGTTGGAGCTGACCAAGAGAAAAACATAAAGACCTAATACTTATAATATAATATATATAATATAATGCCTTCAGGAGTAAGTATCAGGATGGTTCAGGGAGCCTTTAATCAAAATCAAATCACTCAGTCAATGCATCATGTGACCACCATTGCCATAACTCTCATTTGTGCTATACTATACTTGCTACATCATTGCATGAATTGCATGGAATAAATAACAATCAGTGCATTGTGAATTAGCTCTTACTGTTAACCAAATTGTTTAATTTCATTATACCTGTCGATCTATAATAAAGTTGTTTGTTTTAAATACATGAGGTATTGTCTATAAAACTATAGTGCCTAAGCACAAACATACATGTGCCACTTCCGTGGTGGGCTGTGAGCTGTGTTTCTTTCTCAAATTCAGTGTTTTCCCCCTTCTCCTTGGTAGTGTATATGTGCATCCACATGTCAATTCTCATCTGAGACTGTGCATGTGCACATAAGATAGAGAGGAACATAAAGAAGGGAGTGAGTACATGCCTGTAGCCAGACTATCCACATTTTTCATCAACATAAAAAAACAAACCAGGCTTCTTATCAGCAGCTGTGTCCTTTCCTTCCTCTCAGACTGCCCTCCCATCCCTGTCTGGCCTCCCAGATATGCTAATCGCTATGTAAGAATATCCTGTTGGATAATTACCATACATTACCCTGTGCTCATCTCCGGATTAATTCTTCATGTGCATAATCGCATTTGGGCTTCTTTTCCAGCCCAATGTTAAAGGTGAAAATTGGGTAAATACAATTTATACTGATCGAACATTATATTATGGAATGTGTTAGCAGCTCTTACCTCCAGGATATTGTCTGCAGACTGAGATGGCTGAATGAAGAGGATTATCTCTTCAGTCATAAACTGCCTGGACTGCTGGATCTTAGAGAGTTGTAATATTACCACCAAAGGCTGTTTTCAATGGTGCATTATCCTTTGTTATTTAATGGTTTTATATTCCTTTGTATTTTCATGTTTTTGTATTGATTTCATACAGTGCAACTGTTGACACAAAATAGCTAATTATGTCATGAATTTGGTTGTTTATATCAGTTGTAAAACTTTGCAAATTAATATCCTGAAATAAAATGTGTCTTGTAGACTGATCAATGCATTCTGGTCACATGATGCTACAACTGGAACCATCCCTTTATTGATAGCCCCTCCTATTTTTATATCTCATTTGAATATATTGAGTTGGCCATATGTAAGCCATTTATCTATATCAAAAAGTCGTTAGAATTGTCTCCTCCCCCTGTCCCGGCCTCCAGCCCAGTCAGCACACACAAATCAACACATGCATGTATATGTTGTTGCATGCAAGCAAACACACACACCCAGACACAGTCTTTCTGTCACGCTGACATTACATTGACTTACATTCATTTCTTGAAGACCTAACCCTAACCATAACCACTATTGCTTAACCGTAATCCTAATTTGAACCACCGTAAAGTTAATGATTTACATTAAATGACTTGCTTTTTGTCCACATAAGGGAGGCGAGTCTGCACAAAATGACTGTATAAACAGATTTATATCCCCACAACATGAAGAATACCTGGACCACTCAAACACACACACAATTAATCTCTCCGACCTTGACATTTTCTCATCCATTCCTCCTCCAAGGAAGGACATTCCTTTCTTTAACACCTTCACCACTCTATTTCATCAGTGTTCTGCAACAGGGTCTGTAGACATCTGCCTGACATTCACCATTATCCTTATCCATGGACATAGGAAGCTGTTTTAATATGATCTTCCTGAAAACAGATGCCTACATCTCTGTCTGCAGACCTTTCAACAAAGACCTGCCGAGGCGGTTGCACACATGACCCTTGCGGACAAACCATGCAGCACTATCACAAGAATAATGACCAAATTTAACAGTTTGCCTCAGTACACCTGGGTTCCAGACAAGGACCGTATATTTCCTCTGACAGTCCAACATCTCTGCAGTGCTCAGCCAAGTAGAACGCAACTGGCAGGGTCAATATCCTTGGAGAGAGAGAGAGAAAGAGAGAGACAGAGAGAGAGAGAGAGAGAGAGAGAGAGAGAAAGAGGTGCTGATAGTGTATTTGTGGGTTCTCATTTGTGGCATTTGTGGCTGCATAAAGGCCCAGAGGGCACAGAGAGAAGGACGGCACACTTAAGTCTCTTAATTCGAACTACACTGGAATGAGATGGTAGGCAGCAGTGTTGAATGCAGTACAATAGGCCTTTCATCAGAAATCAGTGATCATATTTTATTAACATTCTTACATGGGGGCAGCACAGGTGAACCCAAGTGCAGACACTCAGAGGTGAGGAGAAAGGGACCTGGGTGAACAAGATATTTATTGCAAGGAGGACCTGAACCAGAGCTCAAGCAGACAGCACAAGAACAGAATAAGGGCAGAGTGGGGGCTGGAAACTATGAACGCATGACGGGGCACATGGGTGGAGTTGCTCGGGATGTTGACCAGAAGACAGGAAAGATGGGCGGTGAGAGAGGTTAAACAGCTCAGGAGGGTGACCAGAAAGCAGGACAGACGAGTGGAGCTTCTCTGGAGGTTGACCAGACAACAGGACAGATGGGCAGAGCCACTTTAGAAGTCAACAAAGTAGGCAGAAATGCTCTGGAGGTCGACAAAATACGCAGAACCACTCTGGAGGATGAATGAGAAGTGAGGAATAGCAAAGAGGCAGGTGGATGGTGGATACGGACAACTGCTGAAGATCTAGCAGGAGGTAGGAGGAGACGGCCGACTGCTGAAGGTCTTGCAGGAGATCGGACTGCTGAAGGCAGACTGGGTGACAAGTCTAAACACAGCAGCAAGATACCACTTCCAGGGCAGACTGTGAGGAGCCTGAAAAAATTCTGGCTCTTCACCAACGAGAATGTCTCTCACCTCACTAATAGGCTCCCAAATATTCAGTAAGTTGATGTCATTGGCCATATATATACCTATATACTGTACATATATACCAGCACACCTGTCTCACACTGGAGAGAGACACTGGGGAAGTGGCAACAGGTAGGGACACGAGGCTGAGACAGGATTCATGAGAAGCATGCAAAAAAGTAAGAGAGGGAGTGTTTGAAACCTAATAAAACCTTTGTATTTCAGGAAAAAGGAGCTGGATAATTGTCTGCTGATGTCAGTGAGCAGCAGTTGCTTTCATGGCCAGGAGGGCTTGAGGCAGAGCCAGAAATCTCTGTTCAGCCCTTGCCGTGCTAATGTGCTAATCTGTTTTGTTCCAGCATGCCCTGGGGCTTTACACAGCATTATGGTGGCAAAATAATTTTTACCTCACATTAGTTAATTGGTCACATGACAGGGAGGGTCAGTTAAGTATGCTAAAAAAACAACAACTGAATGACATGCAAAGAGATACTTTAAGCTTCACTGTATATGTGCTGTAAACATTATCCTGTAAGACAACTATTATTATTTGAGGAAAACTACACTATCACAAAATCTGGTGGTTATTTGTCTGTTAAAAAGAACAAAGATAAATCAATTTAGATGACAACATGTAATTAGATTTTTCCTTCATGTAAGTTTAATACACCACCTAAATCTTAACTTGTATGCATCATACATTAATATGTGATTCATGTCACATTTTGTCATCCTTTGTCAGTGGGGCAGTGGATGGTGAGAGTCAGGAGGGAATCCACAGAGGCAAGTGCTAATGGATTGACACAGCAGCACAGCTGATCACAGGTCTGAGTATCTGCCAAGCCCAATGCTTCATGCCTTTGCTCATAACAAAACAAATCTCAAATGTAGCTCAGGGACCCTCACTGCTCTCCAAACAATAATATCTCAAACTATAAATTATCTGAAGGAACCATGCTTTTCTTGTAAGTTATGTTATGTCAGGTGCTTATTTTCATAATCGTCAGATCAATCATGGTAGTCAACTACTTACAGAAGAAAATTCCTTTGATACTGTATTTTCTTATCAATGCAATCAGTGAAGACTCTTTAACCTTATATGATGACAAAAGAGGAGGATATTATGAAAAAACTGATTAACCCCACTGATTAGTCATATCCTGACACTCACACCACCAACCCTACTACATCGCCATGCCAACTACTTCTCCAAACAGCCTCATCAATAGCATATATTACATTTGTCATGTCAATAAAGCTATTTGCAGGCAATTGATCAGTTTCAAACTCCTGGTTCCCACGAGGGCACGAGTGAAAATCAGGGAGAGAGACCAGCAGGAGTGAGAATTGCTGACTCTTTACCTCTGACCTTTGATGATATCAGCTCATCACAGGGGCCTTGCTGCAGCTCACCTATGGACCCCTCTCTGTGGAGACAGTGAGAGATAAAAGAAACCATGGCACCATACTCACTCATCAGGGGTAGTCAGAAATCAAAATCAAAACCCTGGGGAGAGAGAAGGACTACCAGTCCCTGAATATTGTAGCGCTGATGTCAGGGTTGATCCACTCATTGGCATTCATCAAGAACAGTACTACTACTTGGGACTACTACTTTACGACTATGCTTTTTTTTTCTGTTCTGGCTCAAGCATGAGCTAAGGTGATGGAGCAGAACACTGCATTCTCGCCAGAATGCTTTTGGGTATCCCAACTGTGGGTGAAAAGGAAGATGTATCTGTCAGCTGAACAAAGCTTTCCCTTTTATTTATTTATTTTTGAAAGGAGAAGGAAAAATCAATGGCTATCTCTACTTTGTGGAGACACAATCAATTTTATGTGGGTCTTATCCTCTCAATGGAGATGAGGGAACAATAATGGAATATGGTCATTTCACGGTCACAGCAGACTTGGGGTGCTGGCCTGTGGTTCAGGTGTTTGTGTTGGATCTTTAATGTTGTGCTGTGTATTGATTTCTTTCATCCTCTATGTCTCTAAGAATTTGGGCTCTTTTAAACACACAGGGGGCAAATGACCACTTCATGGCTGCTCAACTCTGTCTTTTCACAGTCTAGGAGACCTGAGATCTGCTGTATGTTCCTTCCTTTGATAAAATGTCTCTACCCAGCACTTACCAATGTTGCAAAGCAAGTATGTACACTCATTTTGGTCAGGTTATTCCATTTTGAAGAGCTCAAGAATCTGGAAAAACGTTAAATTCAATACTCCTGATCACTTCAGGAAAATAGAAACCACTGAATCATGATTAATGTCACACCAGTTGAATCAGTACAGGTTTGACAATTCAAAATAGTCATCCTTTTTCTATTTAGTATTTAGTATGTAGTATAGATCACTATCACATGAGACAGGACCAATCAGTGCTTTAGGAAATGCAAATAAATAAATGAGGCACTATAAAGATGATTAAAAACAATGATGAATATAAACAATGACTGTAACGATTATCACAAACTATAAACCAATGCAGAATATTCACCTGGTGGAGATTGTCTGATATGAGATTTCCATTTTTATTTTCTATTAATCCCCTAAAATAATTCTTAATTCTATTTCTCACTTAGAGGATTAGGCTGCCTTTTTTCGACAGCATCTGTTGTTTACCTGCCATGATTTGATACACCTCAGCCTACCTACCAGTTACTACCAACATTCAAAGTCTTTTGGAACCTCAGATAATCCATGATTGGCATGGTATGATCCTCTGAAGCTTTAATATCATGTGAACAGAGCTTCAATATGATTGACTTTGAATGGATTAGTCTTATTCTTCATGTAAATCGCATCATTGCAGTGCCTTCCTGAGGTGATGCCAATACACTGACAGGTGATGTATCATATCACACAGGATTTTGCAGAAAAAGAGGTTGCTGTTTCATTACTGCCACCTCCACATTAAAAAAACATTAGCTACTCTGAGTTACATATACTATATGAATACTTGACCAGGATCAGACATGGCTAATGTGTGTACCACAACTGAAAAGTAAAGGGGAAATAAATGTTCTACTTGTGGCAGACAATCACTTCAAGATTTCTAAGATAGTGGTCATGTGTGGACAGAAATCAGCAACTTCTCACTTCCTTTACTCTTATTTGAAACCATTTTATGTGATGATAAGTCGGCACAATTTAATTAAGCAACTGGCCCAGTCTGGCCTTCATCATTCATTCATCATTCATTCATCATTGCATTCTATTTGGCCAGTATCTTAGTTTTTAACTCCAGGATAGAAACTGAGCCTTTGCATGTTATATAACAATAAGTCTCAATGTTTAGTGCAGTAAAAAAAAGGGCTGATGTAGTTATTTGTACATTCATTGTACACTGTATGGTGTTCCTTTTGTAATCAGTCATTTTATGATTGGTCCAACACTTCCAAATGTACACGTTGTTTTTTGAGTGGTGCTGAGCATTGGTTTGAAGTGGAAAATAAATCAAACTTTTAGAGGATATAAAGCATTAATGAGCTGAGGGACATAGTATAGAGAGAAGGAAAATGAGAACTGGGACCATCTGTCAGTTCTTGTGAATAATGGAAACAGACCTATCTTCTCCAACTATACAGTAGTACTCGAGTATTCTCCACCACCTTAGATGACATTTCTCTGATCAGTCATGTTTTGTACATTTGTGGAAAATGACTCCATCAGACATTGCTAGCACCTGTCTGACAGGCAAAAGGGAAGCCTGATGTCTCACAGACAGGTGAATGACAAGGGCGAACTTGGGGAGAAAACCGTCCAGAAGCAGTGGTGCGAAGGAAAAGAGGAGAGGGAAAAACGAGTGGAGGATGAGAAAAACCTAGGACTCCACTGAACATGAATTCCCTGGAGTGAGGCAGTATCAGTCAGTCTGGGCCTAATTCATGTCAGATGGTGTATGCTATCTCCTCTAGATGCCGACAGAAGGTTGATCAAATTCAAGTGGAAATTAAGTTGGTTGCACAAGTGGACAGATTTAACACTTGTGAAGAGAACAGGAAAAAGATGTTGCTACATATTCATTTATATCCCTCTGTTCTTAAACCAGATCCTTGCCATCTTTCTTACTTCCTACATGTTTAGAAGAGCGCGATGCGAGATGGACACATTTTAATGCATTTATTTGCAGATTCTTTATAAACTCAGTTCCACTTCCTTTTTTAAAATGCAAAAGTAGGTGTGCACTGAATCTATTCAATTCTGCTCATTAAAAGAATATTAAACACGTTCAACACTACATTTGCATATTAGTGGTGTATGGAAGTTAAGGAATTTTTAAAAAGGAAATACTATAAATGTGGCTACAAGATGAGGAAGAGTTGAAAATGTTATATGAATTGCATCATATGGCCAAGAAGAAAACGGAGCCTGAGTCATAAATCCATCAGAGGCTGAGTGATAGCTCTGAGATAACCTGTCTCATTTTCAGAATAAGAATGTGTTTGTCCTTGTGAAGGTAATTACCTGTAATGCATCGGACTAATGCAGGAAAGCATTTTCTGTCATACTTAAATAACAAGATAAATCTAGTAGTTAATAAAAGTAGTCATCTGCATAAAAACATACAGTATATATGTTGTGTTTTGTTTGTTAGGGCTTTAGAATACTAAAAAGATAATATTACTCATGAATGCGCTGTTTGTATAGGTTACATCTGTAATCTGGGATATAGAATTAGGTTCAACCAAATGTATTCACTAATATTTTATTTTACTTAGCAAACCACGTTGAAAAGATGCTATATGTCCATGCTTTCAAAATCATGTCCATTTCTGAATCTGGAGCTGGATCTGAAATATTTTAATAATATTTTCTTATTTTTATTCCCATGGTGAACATTTTTCACTAAGAATTTACCCTTCTAGTTGTTTTAGAGCAATACTTTACTCATTGAGCTGATATCTATTCAGCATTGTAGTTCTACCATCTGCTGTTTGCCACAGATTTTTGCATCTGGTTTTAACCCATTAAAATCCTTCACTAATGTCTCAAAATCATAGACACTTCATTAGTAGATGAAATTACAAACATGAATAAACAACCCACTAATTAACTGATTGTAACAAGTACTAAAATGTAGACATGCCTGTGAAATGTCAGTGACAAAATGGTTTTCTTAACCATTTATGAAATGTCTGTATTTTCTCTATTTTCTGCATTTTCTATGGACAATACTAAAAGTACTTAAAACACCAAAGAGGAAGCAAATTAGAAATGGTGATAACAAAGAGTTTAGTGGAGGTGCATAGGGGTGTTGGTCAGAGGCAGGTGAGAAAGTAAAGCAGATGGTGAGATTTGTGGCTCTGTGTCGAGTGCATAATGTCCCCTCAGGCCTCAGGAAGCAATGTCTAAATTAATATGATTTGTGCACCTTTGATATATAAGAGGATTATACCTTATGTTCAAACACAGGGCTGTGAATAGCCATGGATGAAAAGTGACACAGAGAGGAATAGCATTAGCAGCTTCTGAAGGACTTCTTCATTCATTGTTAACTTCTTGCCTAATCCTTATTAGGATGTACAGGTCTGGGGGAGCTGGTCGTGGCTATAGGGACATGTGCCCCTATTGTGTGGCTGATGGTTAATCATGCTGTCATGGCAGGGGGAGGGGAAGGCAAATGGAAAGAAATGAGGGATCAAGAAAACTCATAAAGGCCCCCTGCTCTTTATGGGTGTTACCCAGGCTGTGCTCTGATCCTACTTCATGGCATTAAGTACGAAGTGCAGAGCACAGTCACTGGTGCTCAGTATGTGCACATGAAGTATATCCATGTGCATTCAGACACACACATATACTGTATGTTAAAAAAGCAAGGTCTATTAAGGAAGAAAAAACAAGTTCTCTGGAAACATGAACAAAACTGGCATAATGAAACTGATTCATTAAACAATATGAACCATTCATTCTAGGCACTATCTTTCTATTTCTATCAGTTTTTTTATTTGGTTTGTTTAATTCTAAAGACAAGTTTCCTACACACTTTATGTTGGATTAATGTTTTTTTCAGTGTCACTGTCAGTATAATTTTATAATTTTGTCAATCTCACAGTTACACGTTTCCAAATCTTTTGCAATTGCTATGAGGGGTTTTCTTCTATTTTGTCCTAGTAAAAGCTTCTCCCTTCCCAGCTGCTTTCTTTGACCCCTTCTTTGGTCTCTCAGCAGAGTAGAAATACAGTGTAGCAGTCCACTCCCTTCAAATGTTCAGACTACAAGCGATTTATATCAGCTGATAAAGCTAATTTAGTCTTTGTTGTCACTGCTTCTTACATCAAATCAAACGCAAAAATACTTTCAGGAGCAGATTTTACTCCAGACAATTAACCCTCAGTGGAAAAGAACTTGGTTGGCTTGTGTGCAATTTATGTAAACTTATTCATTGTATGTCTTTAAAAAATCTTTCATCTTTACAAACTGTTTGACAACTGCCCTCAAGTAAATGACCCAATATATGATTTTAAAGATAGTGATAGATTGAGCTTCTAAAGGAGCGTTTTTGCAATTGTGTCAGTGGGATATAAATGCACATTCTTACTTTTTTTAAAAACTGTTCATCATCTTTTGCAAATTTTCATTTAGTTGATTCATGTGAATCTTTCCACATGCTGTCAAAACTTTTCAGAAACCTACCAGCAAAACAACATTTCATTATGCCTGCAAAGTTGACATTAATGAGTCTTAATATTAGTAACTAAACACACAAGAAAACTGCTCACACTCAAGATTATTTAGGATGAGCAGAGTGAAAATCTGAGGAGACAAAAGATTGGAGCTAAATGTGACAAAGCCCATTTCCAAATCTGAAGGTGCTAGAAAGATGCACTTTATTGCAGGGCTTCTTTCAATGGTCCTGAAACCATGTCTGTTTTATCATGGGATGGGTATGTCCTTCAGCAAATACATCATATGTCAAATTTCCTGATAGATAGATTAGAAATTACTAAATTACATAGTACTCAAACATATATAGTTCCATCTACAGAGAATCAGAAACAGAAATACATCTAACCAGCGAGTAGAGTATTTTAGTGTGCCTATACACATATAGACATATCTATAAAGCACATTTGTGTCAGTGTGATAAAGCATTGTCCAAAGATTACCCTGTCTGTGCATGTGTTTTCTTCCCAGATAAGGAAGCTGAGTAATATCAATGTTATATGGTATTTGTATTCCTCTGGGTGTACACCTTCTCATGACCCCCACTCCCCCAAACACCACCACCACCACCACCACCACCACCACCACAACTTCCTTCCATCTAAAGCCACAGCTCACTTGTCTGACCCCAGTGAGCTCACAGACACATTGGGACAATACTATCATGTAAATGTAGTCAGGCTCATTTGAAGTGCCTTTGGGAGATCACTGGTGTATCAGAAACATGCCTGCCAGAGCAGCTCAGTATTGTCCATTCACACCAGTGTACAGAGAGAATTATGGGGTCATATTCACAGCCCAAAGGTCAACATCAGTACTAATGCAAATGCTGGAGTCGCATACATAAAAAGCAATTCAGAATGTCGCCATAAACTGTTGCCATCATGCGTAGCCCTCACCCCAGGACTACTGACTGGAGACTCTGGGGAACCCAAGAATAAGCTACTGTAGGAAACAACTATCATAGCAAAATGCTAGCTTATTTCTTACCAGAACATTTGTCAGTTCTGATATTAGTTATGTACTTAAAGTCACTGGAATTGCAGTCACCTATACAGTTTTAAATTATTAATTTAAAACTGCATAGGTAGAATTGGGTCTTTTTGATTGAGATCCCCTACCCCAATACATTGGTAATTTTAGAAAGCACCAGTTAAATCAGAAGCAGAAAACAATGATGTGAAGTCATTAGAAACAAATTGATTGACAAAGTGATGAAAAATTGGAATGATACAGTAAAGCACCTGTGAGATATGACAGCCTCTGTCAGAAGGATTAAGATTAAAGGGTCTATTTTCTAATTCTTAATAATGACAAGAAGATGTACTTTACTTATCTAATCCTGTTTATTCTGTTTCAAAAAACAATCAGGAACTCCTTTGTCAAATCCTCTTGCTCGCATTTGGAATTTCTCATCAACAAAACCAAAAATGTCTCCAGTGTTGGAAGATAATATACAGATATTATAAGATATATATAAGATATATGGGTAGAATTACAATGGAAAGCAAATTTAAGTCCAAATGATAGATTGTTGGTGAAACTGAATGCACTGTTATAATGTAGATATCAGTGCATGACATTGACAGTGACGTACCCTCTTGTCTTGGTTATTCTTATGCCTGCAGAGCTCACCATCAAAATGTAATTAAATTACAAACTGATACCCATCACGCTGGTCACGCTTGTTTGTTCATCCATTATTAGAAGCAGAGAGCTTCCATCTTCTGAATAAGAAACAAGGCTGACTCAAATGCCTCCCCCACTGCACTCCTGCCCAGTAAACAAGGGAAGACAATGTATTCCAACCACTCTTTTATTTGGTCTGGATGGACATCCAATATATTTTAATGGGTAACTAAACAAATAAGTAAAATGTATTATTTGTAGAGAGCAGGTTGTGTATTAATGTAACAAATTCAAGTGATTTATAATTTTTTTTTTTACATTATCCAATTTCCATTAACACAATATAACATTGTGATGTTTGGTTTCAGTTTGTGACATTTCCTCAAGTAAAAATACATGTAAATAACAAACTGTGACCCAAGCAAAACAAGCAAGTAAAACTTAAGTTGCTTCAAAAAATGTCGACATCACTCCAGCAGCAATCCATTTTCCCATTGCTGGCTTTTGTTCGCCTGGTTGTGAACCGTTTTTTGTATAGAGGAGTGAACAGCAGTTGCCCTGTATTTTTATTTAGACACACGCAATTGGCAACATATTGTGCTTTCAGGGTGAAATTTAGAGCCAAGTCAGGCAACAATTCAGCCACATCCTTTCTTCAACACTTGTAAGATTTTTTGTTGTGCCCATTAAATATGTTGTACTGTATGTCTGAAAAAATGGCATAATTGTAGCTGTTAGGGAAAATTATGACACTTGTGGGTAAACGTTCTGTAAACTGCCATTAGAGGTAAGGAGGGGGCTTTCTGCACACTGCAACATGGCACAGAGAGCAGGTGGAGAGGCAACAATCTTTGAATGCCACAGTCTGCCATAATAACCTTTCCATTTAGTAACACCTCCCAAGTCCCATTCTTCTGTGTGATTGAAGTACTTTGGCAATTTTTGAAGTCAAATGGTCCACTTATCTTCTTAACAATATCAGGTAAATGATTTGCATTTAAACTGTGCTGTACAGTATTAGCAATGCTTTTTAAAGCACTCTTTTATTTCTATTCTTTTGCTGCATCATTCTTGCACCCTGTGAGGTGAGTATTACATTGATGCACACTAATGAAAAAACTGAAACAGTTCCAATCTTTTGAATTTTTAATAAGTGGACATTTACCTCCCAAAATCATAGGGTGCATGCTATTGCATTTTTCCTTAATTAACAGTAAGAGCTCTCCATTTAAAGAGTCTCCAATTTCTGTGGTCAGTCCTCTCAGATATGGTACAATTAGAACACTTATACAAACAAAGTGGCACTCTGTCCTCAGCGAGAGAAAGAGTGTAAGGTGGCCCCCTGACTGTCTCCACTTCACATGAGAGTGGAGTGTGCAGGCTGCTCAGGTTATGAACTTCAGCTGGACTTCTGATCCGCTAATAATCATTACTGGGTTGATATTCTCTGATGTGATAATGATCCACTCTCTGCACAGCCTTGTCATGCCTGCCACTGAAACCCCTCTTATTAATTGCCGGGTAAGATGTTAATATTGGAGGTTTGTCACTGCTAGAGTGATAATTTCATAAAGAGAACTCATACATATAATAATAATAATGATGATAATGACATACAAACTTCACATATGCAGTGTCTAATTTTTGCAAAGTGGCATTTAATGCATCAAATAATTCCTCAGTGAAGCTGGAGCTTGCCAGCTTCAGCATCACATCATCATCCCTCTCTGGCCTTGACCTCAAATCTTCAGTGGTCTTTGTCTCAACATCAGCACATGCCTGGTTTGTAACATCTCTGTTTCCAGTATATTGTGACAGAGGACTGTGTGTCTGTATTTTCCCAACACAAAACGTTTCTCAGAAAAAATAATAAATTAGTTCAGAGAGTAGAAAGTTATGAGCAGTTCTGAGTGTACAAAATGAATAACATATGCCTGCTATTCTTCTTCCCTTACGCTAGACAATTTTAATTTATATATTACTTTACACATTTTGTGAGAAATTCCATTGATAATCAAAATGAATACCCTAACTTTCAGAATTTCTGTCAGCCTCATGCATGGCATATTTCAGGCAGTGAGATAAAAGCACTGATTTTCATTTAATTTCTTTTCACCCCTCAGTGACTTCCATCCATAATCACTCAAATATGAGACAAAAGGCTGCTGACAGCCTTTTGTCTCATATTTGATGCTGCCTAAGTGCCCATTCACTTAGACAGCATCCTTCTGAGCAGTTTAGCAGCTTAGCAGGAGTGTGTGTGGCAGCTGGCAGTGAAACATTATCCCATTCTGATTTTAACTGATGTAAGATAACTCCATCAATCCATTACTATATACAGTACCTACCTAACACATTATAATATATGCATCATGAGAGATTTTATAAGCCTTCATAATGCTTTATGCTAGCCTATATTTGCATTTTCTCCTCCCTGCATTTTGCACATTCATTATGGCAAACGTACCAAATGGGCGAGTACATTGCATATTTGAAAGAAGCAAGCTTGCACATGTTTTGCGAGTGATGTGAAGTTTGCACACATTTCTACACATGCAAACCTTTAGTAAATCAGGCCCTATTACTGGAGAAGCAAATATTTGTGCACTACCCAGGCACCCCACTAATGACAATAATTAATTTTAATAGCCATCTATGTGAGTGCACTTTTATTCATCGATATTTCAAATACTTTATATGCAACAGTGATCACTTGGTACACAGATGCAGCATGAAAAAGTGCCCTTAGGCTTGGGCAGTATATCGGTATTACGATATACAGTGTATTTAGAAATCCCGAAAGTCAAAAATACAGACTTCGAGTAAACTTGGAGTTTACGAGGAGCACTTGAAGGCAGCATGTACTTTTGACCACAATGTGGATTACAATAGCACACTGGCGCTGGCGGCATTTTCACTAGTTGAGTCCGCAGGAAGGGAAGACTGCAGAAGAAGTGACTCAAACTCTTCAACTTGGCTGAAAAGTTTTGCAAAAATATGAGTTATTCGCGTCTTGTTAAATTCGGGGTGAATGAAACTGGTCATACTTTTCTTTGTTTGAGCTGATATGCATATTGTGGACTTCAGTAACTTTGTTCCGGACACTTAATCCACTGTCCGCTGTGTCACCTGGTGAGCAGGTAAGATGCTGTTAATTGTTTTCCATATTTTGCCATATACCTTTACCAAAGCGGTCATAGTCATAATGTTGTTGTTTTTTTGTGTAACTTGCGGTTTGTGGGTCAGTTCGAGTTCGAGTGGTTGACTGATATATTTGTGTGGGTCGGAGGACGAATAGAGTGACATAGGCCATTTGCGTCCATTAAAATTTCTGCCATTTTGAATTAGGCTACTTAGTAAAACATTTGTTGCCTGTTATTGTACATATTTCATCCATTCGTAAAACTTGGTGCATGAAATATTAAATAGATGAACCCAAACAAACTTATGTATTTGTTTTTTGGATATCTCTTACTTTTAAAAAAAATATATAATTGGTTACTAAAACTTTGTAGGTGTGGCCCACAGTCTATGGTGTGGCCATATGTACTTAAAGAGCCATAACTCTTGAAGGCATCATCCAATTGCAATCATAATTTGAGATTGCTGTGTAGAAGGGAAAGCTGAAGAAGTCTGTACAGTCGAATGCAATTTCACCTATAGGTGGCACTACAGTAAAAATAAATTAGCTTGCAGCAATAAAGGAATATCTTATCTTATCTTATCACACACATTTACTTGAGGAGATGTGTATTGTAGTTTGTATTATATGTTTTCCTTAAACAAACACTGAAATAGTCTCATAACAAGGATCCATTAGCCTAAGTGAAACCCACTATAACCCTTCTCTCCTTATGATAATATTTATTGTAAGATAGCTAATAACTATGCTAATGATTTAGCAATAGAGGGCCATTTTCTCCTTGTGTTATCTTAGAGAGACATGTGACAGCTAGAGGAATGTGGAGATCTGGGCTGTTAAACCAAAAGGACAAGGAGGCTCTTTGACTGAGGGATCTTAGGAGACGCTCATGTTTTATCATTAGTGCAGTACAATCCATTACCAAAATCCTAGAACACTGCAATTATCCCTCAAATCATTTATCTAGGCTCTATATGTATGGCCCTCATGCTTAATCTCAACCCTTAATCTCCACATATGTAGTTAAGACTGAGCATCATTAACTAAGCCTGTCAGGAATCTAGTCTGGCTCATCTACGAGACCTCCACTTCTTTACAGTCCTTTCTCTTGGCCAGCTATGGTTTATCACAAGTTAAATTATGTTTGATTCAAATAGTTATACCTGTGTGGTCATGAACCAACAATCCATCCATCTTCATCGTGGGGGACCCAAGCTATTAGGCTAGAGCCATTCACCCAATAATTGGAGGAGTTGTAGAAGATTTAGATCAAGTTAAAAAAGGAGATATTACTTAAAACAATGTTGTTAAATACATCCGTACTGCCTTTCAGCGTGATGTCATGTGATTACTTTACTCTTGTCATAATCCGTTCAATTAACTGGTCAGAATCTGGCTTCCATAACAGCAAGTGCCCACTTGTCATAGACATAATTAATTGACATTATGTTAGTTTAAATAATAACAATATTTTTGAAAGGTGTACTTTTAAGGGGAGACAATTGCAGTCAGCCAAAAAAACTCAGAAGGGAAATTACTTTACTAACTAACATACAGTAAAAATAACATACTGTCATTAAGGAAGTAAAGAACAATCAATAACCAAAGTTAATTAATTTCTAGACATTTCTTACAAAATGGATGACACAAGGCTTTTTGCCTAATAGGCTGACATACTTGCATTAAATTGCTGTTTTACAAATGACTTTAGAATTGCATGTAAATCAGTCCACTGTTAAAGACATACTATGCAAGATTTTCCTTTTCCTTTATGTATAGACTCATACAAAAGTAATCAGTGTGGTGCTGTATTTATCTACTGAATCTCTGCCTATATGTTTTATCATTTTCGAGATACTTCTGGGCGTCAGGCTCTGGCCAGTGTGTGTGTAGCCCCCAGCCAATAACAGTGTGCAGTGTATATTGAGATTCGTAGCGCAGTAACCATGTTACATCGATGTCTGTGTCTCTTTCTACTGCTCTGATTTCAGTCTCTGTGTCATGGATGCAGGTCTGTGTTTACACACACACACACACACACAGCAAAGAGGCCACGGCAGACAGGATGAAGCTCTGCATTCACACTATCTGACAATGCTGCACCTTCCCACAGGGTTGTACGGAGGTGTGGGCAGGTTTATTTCTACTTTGGAACATATCAGCCCTGGAAAAAGTCACAATCAAAGTTTTATTTATCTGATTCATGGCTTTGTTCTCACAAGCTTGACTCACCCTTGTCATCCACTGTCTAGTTGAGCCAGGGAGAAGGGGCCAACTTTGAATACACAAGCACCAACCAGTGAATCATGCAGTGTACCTTTTAAGCCTTATTAAAACTTTTTAAGCAACACTTTGAAGGATTGTTACAAAATGAGATATTGTGTTGTTTCTGTGAAATAGAAACAAAAGTCATCCATATTAAAAACAGAAAGAAATAGTCAAATAATACTGGATGTGCACTGTAGATTTGTGACAGATTTACATATTTGAATGAAACCTTTTTGTTAAGAAAAAAAGGGAGAATTCTTTCTACAGTTCCTTTAGGTTTCATCTTCAGCTACAACTGAAACACAAAATGACTAATTATATTATAAATTGCATAAAATACATTTGCTGCTAAGTGATTAATCAAGACACTTGTAAAATATAGTCCTGTAATGCCTCCTGGTTAACATATTAAAGAACCTATTAAAATTTAATGTTTAATTATAAAAAAAAGACCTTCAATTAAATATTTATTACAATTAATGATTCAGGTGCAGGTATTGGTTCTTATTTGTAGTGTACGCTGCTTCTGGAGTTGACAAATACAGCTTTTTAATATTTGGAAAAAACAAGTCTGTCTTGGTCCTGAATAAGACAGCTAATTAAACTTTAAAAACATGACATGGGTGAATATAAGGTAAACAATAAGCTTACCAATTTTACTATCATTAAAATATATTTTTACTTGGTTACTTTTAGATTATTCTCTCCTTCAATTGGCCACATCATTGGACAGGTGCACATGAGTGTTTGTACTGTGTGCTAGTGGTTTAAATGTGGAGCACTTGACAATAATTTAAACTTCAAACCAGAGTTATTAATGTTTAAACACCTGTTCAGTTCAGTCAAAGTTAAAGTAATCTCTCCTCTTTGTCCATTTTTTTCTTCATCACTGCTGCGAGGCATCTTCTGTCCTTTTAGTCTGGTAGTTCTGCAACTCTGAGGTGTCTGAGATGTTTTTTTATAGTAATTTTATTATATTTTTAATCTTTTGATGAATAAAAACCAGCATCAGCATTTTGTGTTTGGGTGTTTGCACCTGAGGCAAATATTGCTATTGCTTGCTCAGGTCGATCAATGTTTTCTCTTTATTTTCTGATGGTAATGATTCTCTCCATTGCTTCTAACAGAAATGATGAGGAAAACGAGCTCTGCGGACTGAGTATTATTTACTCCTCTTTGCCTGTCATATATCCAAATTTAGCCGTGTGTACAAACAAACTTTACCTCGCGTCCCATAAATTCCAACTCAGTAATATTTAATAATGATTATGCATCACTGTGCTGAACTGAAAATGTAGGAGGGAGGAGTGATGAGAGGCTGAAATCGATACGAACAGCGCATTCTTCCCATCCGTGGCAGAGAGGGGGATCTATTATGGAGAAATCATGATTTATGTCAATGGTAGGAGGGATGTCAGGTTGAGCAAGGGATGGAGGTACGAGCCAATAATGATAAATGCCCCCCATTCACATGCCCACCCAGCCTCCCTGTGCAGTCCTTGGTGACCAGAGGAGAAGCCCTACAGCATCTTCTCTTCATCCCACCACTGTGTGATTCTCCAGTCTTGTGGTCCCACACTCCTTTTTAAATTTTTATTTTTTTATCTTTAGCCATATATTTTTGTTTTCTTATCCGATACAGTCCCCTCTTCTTGTCTGTTGTGCTGCTCATCTGTTGTTCTCTTTTGATCTGTCTGTGTGTAGACCGGCGCTACTGCCCATGATGGATTCCAATGATCCAGCGCTTTAGGGAAGAAGGAGCGAGGCAGTCACCTTTAAGCTGTGGCTGGGCAATCCGTCTCTGTCAGACATCCCCCATACATGCAACATGGGCCAGACAGTGAACAAGAGCAAGAAGAGGGGATGAAGAAGAAAAATGGCCAAGATAGTGAGTGGGAGGAGATCAGATATCTATACAAACCCTTTCATCTGGTACAACCACAAATAACATCATCTCTTTTATTAGCCTAAAATAACCTGTATATACACTGCTCGCATTAAAACAAACAAAAATCATACATTTTAGTGTCATAGATTATCACTGCAGTAGCAATTCAAGCATGTAGATATCTTATTTTGATTGCATAAATCTTGATGTAATGTTTGCAGTTGGTAATGATTTCATTTTAGTTTAATTAGTATTGAGTTTTGTGTCAATACAATCCACTACAAATGACAGCTTCATTCATTACAGAAGTATTGGATTGGTCATTGATGAGAATTAGCATTAAACTGAGCATGAAGTTGTCATTAATTAATCACACATCATCAGTCGTGGCGTTACACTGGAGTGATTTTCTATTATTAGAGTATTAGATTATTGAATATGTATTAAAATGATGCTCAGTGGTCACTGTGGCCACGCTGACCTGTTTTTGCATGCTCTTTCAATTTGTGTTCCTCCCACAGTCCAAAGCAGGTCAGGTGAGCAGGTCAGGTGAGCCAATAACTGACTGCGTGAGTGAGGGATTGTCTATTTGTGTTAGGGATTGTCTATTTGCGGCCAGTGTCTACTGAGATAGACTGTCCCCAACGATGCCGCTCAAGAAACTATAAAGTGGATGAATGGATGAATGAATGAATATAAACACTGTTGTATTTAAAAGCCAACACCGTGCGTCAATAAAATAACTTCTCTGCACATGTTCAGCAGGTGTCTGTTGTGGATGTGTGGTAGGAGCTTTTTCAATACGCTGTGGCAGGGGGGGGCACTAGGCACATAGTGTGTAATTGACGGAGACAGATAGCAGTCAGATGTGATTAGTTCCGGTGTGGTAAGCAGTCCGTTGGTGGCATGGCTGACAGAAGAAAACAGAGAAGTGCAAGGGCAGCATTGGGGGGGGACAAACAATCTAAATATCACATAGTCTACCTACCCCAAAATTACTTTCTGAGTTCAACTGTATTCATTCACTGAGCAATAGCCACTCAATTAATTTTCACCTTTCATTGTCCTAAATACTGTAATTGGCATATAATGTAATATTGCTATATGTGCGACAACCAAACTTTTACAATTGTATCTTGCACCTGCCACATATTATGTTTAAGTAAATACCAGCTATATGCTTTGTATTGACTTTGGCTCTTTGACCCACTGTACAGAACAGCTGTACAGAATATGCAAATAGTCTAATTTCTATATTTAGATAAGTACAATTTTACTTCTCAAAACAGTGAATTTATACACAAAAATTCCCCAGTTGAATCATTGAAATAAAATCTACTTAATATGCTGAGATGCATGAGTAAATAAGTTCTTATTTGCTATGTGGCACACAGATACCTCCCAGCTCTAAAGCTTCTAGCAAACAGGATTGTGCACTGCAAATTTGCATATAGGATGGAGAAGCTATAATACCAGAGCACACCTGCGTACTGAACAATGTCAGTCTATAGGTGAATTAGAAATGACTTCTTAAATAATAGAAAAAATAATACTTATTTCATTTTGGATTACTTATACACTGTAAGAAATTGTCTAAATTGTTCTGAGTCTCATTTTTATCATATTTTAGTGCTTTTGAAAAGCATTTCTAATTCACCCAGTAGCAGAAAGCTATAACAATGCAAGAGATGTCCCAAATTAGAAATCTTGAGTCAGTATAGTGCTGTTTGAGAGAAACAATTCATTTCATGCTGATTTACATTCTACAAAAGTTTTCTTATAATTATTATATTGTATTGAAAACACAATCTCTCTAAAAAAAGGCCATCTCAAATGTAAAGAAACACCTAGGGTCTTGTCAAGCATGTTGCCATGTTCTGATATTCATGAAGGCATGCTGCAAGAAGACATTTTCAGGACAAACCTTGAACATTGAATCTTTATTGATTAAAGTTGGTAATTACACTTAGGACACTGTACAGATTAGAGTTGCGAGTTTCAGTGGGGCAGACTGAACAATAGCAGAAGTACTGGTGCGCAAGCAGCTGCCAAAATGTATCCACTGAGCAGGAACATGATCTAAATACTAATCAAACATCATTTACAGCTGGCTTTATTTGAGGCCCCTAAGAGACTGTCCCACCCTGCTTCTTCGCCATGGTAACCAGGGATTCATTTCAGAGGTGTCATGCTGCATTATCATCTCACCAGCGCATCCACTCCCCTCCGCCCTCTGGTTCACTCGCTTACGTCCCCCCTCTGTTCAGACCCCCTCAATCTCAAACCTGCCCAGCATCCTGGAAGGAAAACATCTCCTATCTTGCTCTGGCTCAGATAATATACCGGAGTGAGCTCTTTGCCTCACACACACACGTACACACTTGTAGGCACACACCGCATACAGAGCAAGCACACTTTTAGACTAGTTTCGCATTCATACACACCCTTTCTATACATACCCAACCATCATGCTTTAAAAAAAACATTTAAGTAACAGGGTGCTTATCAAGATCAGCTGTGTGTTATTATTTTCCAATAAATCTGGACTTATGTACACTACATTTATGCTTAACTGCATTACTTATCTATTTGCGTGCATTAATCCTCTCATTCCCTCCTACATTCAGTTTTGGGCATACTTACTGCTTCAGGTACACCATTTCAGTCTACAAGAAGGTTTGGGCAACCTGACGCTGAGTGTTTTTCTCTCAGGCTACCACTCATCTGTCCTGCAGTGACCCCAGTGAAATGACCTCCTGCCTTATTCAGGCTCACAATCATTTATCCTCCTACTTCCATTTGTCCTCAACACCTAAACCTTAATGATCAAATGTCTGGTAAACCAATCACCTCCACTTTACATGTAAAAGTGCAAAAATGACTTTCCTTTCACTGCATTTTTGGCAAAAGTAGAGGTACACACAGATGTATCATATGCTCAGTTATCAATGGATATAAACATCCCGAATGGTCTTCAACAATCTTTCACCTTGGCTGACAGTGAATGACATTTTCTTAGGAAATACATTAACATCCGAATAACTTGTGCACGCAGTAGTTGTTAAAGACAGTGATAGCCATCAGATGAACATACTGTACAGTACTTGTAGTCTACCATTTAGGCAAAACATGGTACTTGTCACATTTTTATCATGATCAAAAAAATATCTCAGAACCCAGTGAGCATTGCATGCTAAATTGGAGTCCTTTGAAAAGTGACAAGAGATTAAAATGTATTTCCCTCTTTGTTTGAAATCAGCTATGCCAGTGGTGGGTCTGAAGGTTTGAGATGGAAGCTAATTCAAGCAGTTCTTTGTTTACATGAGTCTCAGTGATCTGAGGGCATTAGAAAAGACCTGACCCCCTACATCTGCCAGAGAGTGAGATTTGGCAACTTGCCACATCAAGCAGCAGAGGCGTGATGGGTTACCCTTTGTTTTGTGCAGAATTGCTTCCTGAGGCTGCCGTTTGTAGTAACAAAGACTGTGAGCCCTGTCTGTGTGCTTTGACATGGCTTCCTGCCTCATCAGCCATCACCCCCCATGGACTGTTACATATTACACAGTAAAATTGCATAAAATCTGAGATTTTTTTCTTTGTTTTTTACATGAGAACAAATAATGAAGGGATAAAAAAGAAATATATATTATTTCATATTTAAAGACAGAAGATCTTGTCTTTCATCATTTCACACAATATTAAGCTTCAAGTTGAAGCAGTAAAATCTTCCCACCGGGTCACAGCAAACTCAGCAAACACTTCCTAGAAAATAATATAAACTATCAGTAGTACCTGATCTCAAATAGAATTGGTACTCAAATTTGACTATGTTGTAATTCTTTACTGCCAAATAAGTCCACAGGCAGTGTGACAACAAGACACTAATGATTGTTATGGCTCTTAACTGAAATTTCAAATGTCCTTAATATCTAAATCTGATGTGGTTGTTAAATTAGCTAATATGTATTCAGTGAAAAAACTGATAGCTGCGGATTACTTATTACAATAAAATTGTTCCATTATCTGTCATTAAAAAGCTGATTTATAAGTGTAAAAACAAGATAATAGAACAGTGAAATATATTGCACACATACTTTATTTCTTCTAGTGGTTACGAGGAACAGACAAGCCTATAAAAAGAAACGTGGTGGCCCATATACTGCAGGTCTATGTTAACAAAGGTCAGGCTAGCAAGGGTCACAACCTTGGCAGAGCAACCAACCCTGGTACCAACCTCTGCAGCAGTGTCACCGACACAACTGCATGCTCATTTCTTCTGCACCTGGTGTAGCTCTCTGAAGGGTGAGGCAGCTTTTAGTCGCTATCTCTCCCGCTATATCTTAATAGCATATTAATCAGATTAATAGAATTGTGCTTCAGGGGAGGGAGAGCTGTCTGTCAATTTCTGCTAAAAACATAGAAGTACAAAATTAAAGAAGCCTCAGGGTGAACCATCAAAGCCCTGATAAACCTGATTAAACTTCAAATGTATGACAGATACAGACAGAAATTACATATTTTCTTTTTTTCTAAAAACTGAAATCATCCATCTGTCAGTGATTGTACTAGTGCATCTAGATCCTCCTAACACATTTTTTCTAACTTTTAAAATATAAACCAATGTGTCCTCTTTCTATAAATATTACAAAGATTTGCAATCAATTTAGGCAACAGTTATTTTCTACCTGTACACACATACTGCACTGTGCTGCTAAATTTTCCTGCAACAACTACATGCATACACTAAAACTCATTGAATGGGTCGTTACATTAAACTATCGCTCATAATGTGTATCCCATGGTAAGCGTACTATATGCCTAGGGGCTGCCGACACAGAGAGGGAGGCCTAATGGTCTGATGTATTAGTGGGTTAATTGCCATGTCCTGGTCTCCTCCCGTACTGGTCTCTACAGTGTGAGCAGGAGGATGTTTTAGGACATTTTAATAGTGAACCATTCCATCCTGAAACCCCCACATCAAGCAGCCTGTCGCTAATGCGTGGTGGGAGAATTAAATGTTGGTGATGGTCTTCTGGATGTACCAGAGGAAGCTGATAACCCTCTCACATACCTCCCATTCATTCATACCCATCCCTCCTTAAACAACTGACTTGGTAGTAGACTGCCACCTGCTGGTAATATAGCAGAACCATCTTTGATGAGAAAGGAAAGAAACATAACGCAGGAAAAGTTATTTCATATATTTGTCAGTTGTTTCATATGATGTTAATCCAAAAACATTAAAACTACCCACAGTCATGGTGTTTTCTTTTTCCTATCAGAAGCCGTTTGATGTTGTTATTTATGCTGTCATATAATCTTAATAATGATCAGCCAATCTGAATTGTACCTAACTGAAAGTAAACATTTCAGACCATTTTCAACATGCAATTAAATTACATGCAGCCTTTTAGTTCATTACAGAGGATGGCATTGATCCGTACTTGAATTACTTATGGCATATCTTTTAATATCCCCCACATTTTTCACAACACAGCATATATTGAATCAGTCTGTCAGTGATTAACGTGAAGTAAAGAGAACAAGCTGATGCATGAGTGGATCCTCTGTTGCTGTCGTCTTCCACCTCAACCTCAAGACTGACTGCACAGCACATTTACATTTTAATGGCTCAAGCTGCTCAGTGCCCCCTTGCATCAGAGTGAAAGCTCAGTTGAAATCGAGGGTGACTGCTCCTGAATGTCACACTAAGACAAACCAGCTCCCACATAGACAACAACAAAAACCTTGACCTGGTTATAGAACAGTGTGGTTGTAATTTAAATATATTTTTGATTGGATATAACCTAATGTGATACAAACAAAGCCAGTAATACAGATGAACAGAGTCTCTAGGAAAGAATAATATAGCAGTACAGATTCAAGCCTTCCAGGTTATTTTAGTCATTGTGACCTACTGACAGTTTACGTGAACAGAAATTAGGTGAAATTACATATTACCTTTTGATTACAATTTTTTTTTTTAGTCCTGACAAAATATACACAGTGACTGCACTGACATGTCAGTTGATTCCCTTCTTAATTTACCTGACATTTTACGATCTCAAAAAAAAGTCTTATTCCCTTTGATAATATTCTCAGAGATTTCATGTTCATAAAAACGTGATATCTGTTTAATATCCAGATTTAATCTTCTTTAATCTGCTGGTACTTCCTCTCTCACCAAATGTATGAATGCTATTGAGTGGGTGCACATGAAAGTTTATGTAAACAAAATAATACAGAATAAACATAAGCCAATGAAATATTGGGAAGCTTGATAGCTACTGGTGGCACACAAAATAGACCTCTAGTACACAAACACACCTGCTCAGTGTATTCCAGGCATAGTTGAAGTCTTTATTTGTTAAAGGCCAAGAGAAACGTTTCACACACTTTATATGATTTTATAATACAGAGATTTTTTGACAGTTATGTTTGATCTTTAAGCTGCTCTGGTCTTTGGCTTTAGATCCCACTCTGCCAATTACAGTTACCATGCTGCCATCTAGAGGTAAACATCTGTATGACAAGCTATATCCCAATATTGGTCACATCTTTTTCACTATGGGTTTCATTATGTAGTAACATGTATCCTCCAGTCAAGCAGTTGTGATTGTTTTTTTGATATTGCTGAGCTGTTGGTTCTTGTGGTCGGTCAAAACAAAGGTTCTCCTGAGCATATTAAATCTCATCTGTTGCTGTCACTACAATTTGGATGTATGTGTATTTGTGTTTTGGAAAGTTTCCCCTATAAAGCATTTATAAACAATATATAAATGGTTATTACAACACACTATAATGTAGTTCTAAGCAGGTATAAATGTACTGTATTCATCAACAATTACACAATTACTGTATAGCTTATATTAAGACATATTATTACATGTTTTACTATACTGCCATGATCTGTTTATACACTATATATTAACTATTTATATTCTGTTTATAAATGCTTGATATGTAGACTTAATGTATATTTTTCTTCATTTGATTTGTTTTAACCAATAAAAACTCATCAAAAAATATGCAATTTACTCATTAATGAGTTGATGAGGTCACTTCAAAACTATTTATTTTATGATTAATCAGAGGACTATATTTATTTGAAGTTAATTTGGCTTCCTGGTTGTTGGATGCATCAGCTATGATGCTGAAAGAAAGCTTTGTATAGAATATAAAGGATATGGTCTATCTACATCTAACATGAAACAGATGCACTGCAACAATGTGACCCTATGTAATATCGCTTATGTCAAGTAAGAATCTGTTTTATTTAACCCACTGCGCAATTCTAGTGTGTGATTTCTGTATATGATTGGTGGGTTTCACTGAGTTTTGTATCAGGGTCTAGTAATGTTGATGTGTAACAACATTTTGGAACAAAGACAAATGACCAAGTTTCTTTTTATCACTCTGTATAGTGTGACATAAGTTATGCATAGCTGATGTGTCCAAATCTTTATGAAAACATATGTGAAAAATCCTCTGAAGCTGTATGCAGAACCTCACATCAGCTAGGAGACGTCATTGGGTTTTTTTGTTACTTGAAGAGAAACTTTGTAGTGGAGCAGACTGAACACTGAAAGAGTGGAGGGCTGAAAACGTCAGGCATGAAACAAGAGTTAAATGAAAATTCAGTTTCCATAAGTGATCTCTCAGGTTATAGTCAGTCGTGAGGCACTCATATTGGACAGGCATTTTATTTACAAACAACAGACCCATACACACAAAGAAAAGGAAGAAATGACACATTTTCAAAGAATGTTGGGTAATGGGGAGTTAATACAGATCTCAACAAAAAAAAACACCATTTCCCTCAATCTCTAATTGCTACTGGCTTACGGCATCAAAAAGTACTCATAAATCAATGTAATCACCAACGGTCATCAGCAATTTACTTTATAAAAATATCACCATGGTGACCCACAGATTCACAGGTTTGACCGTGGAAATGAAGACATATTTACAGTAATTCACAAGAGGGAAATGGAACAAAACCATTTTGGGAAAAAAATAAATAAAAGGTTGGAGAAAAAGATGAGAAGAGCAGAAAAGGGTCCAAAAGGCAAAGCTTGAGCAATTCTTGCTTTAAGGTCTCTAAATGGACACCTCTTTATCTTTTTCATTTGTCCTGTAAAGACCAGACACACAAATCAGTTAAAAAGGAAATCATAATGGTAGAGGAGGGTAACATGTATGTAGTACAATACAATGTCAAATCAGATATATATGACCTATCTTCAGTTGTGTGTGATTTAACATAAAAAGCTAAATGACCTTTATGAGATTAGATGAAATCTAGTTCTGCTGTATTTTCAATTGTTAGATGATTACACTGATTGGTTATTTTTATTAGTCTCAGTCTTGGGCATTGTAATAAACCCTAAATGAGAAAAATACAACACCCACAATTTATAATAAATATGATAAAACAGAAACAATACATCATATTAGATACAATGTTGGAAATGATGATTTGCGAGGGCAATTAATTACCATTTAAGAAAAATCAAAAGCCCCATCTCTAAAATGTTTACAATTAACTCGAACATTATCACCAGCACACCAGCATTATCTGTACCTTCTTAGCTGGGTCATTTGGAAATAGGGTCAAATACATACATTAACTGCAGTTTCAGTTTTATTTCAGACTACATGTTTTTATTCTATAACTTTTTAACGTATCTGTAGGCAACTTTAATTGTTTCATCAGTATTTTTGGATGAATCACGCAAATGATAAAATGATATATTTATATACCCAAAAATAAGGTGCTAGTGTGTAATGTAATGTTGATGCTGTGACTCAGGAGGTAGAGGGGTCCTGTCGCATGCCAAGGTGAAATACTGAACCCCAAAATTCTCCTGATGGTTGTGCCAGTACCCTGTGTGGTAGCTTGCTAGCATTGTGTGTATGAGTGTGTGTTTAAATTACTGAGTGAGCATCAGAAAACCCTATAAACAAAATATGACCAGTATAAATATGTACTGTATGTATGTGATTACAGTAGATATTACACAGTCACCGTTGCCACACACATACAATTGTTACTGTAGCATGATGGCACATTATCAAGTGTACTAATGTGTTTTCAGGATGACAGAGATACAGGGGGAAAAAAAAACAAAAAAAACAGCTTTTTGTTCTTTACACTTTCAGAACAATATACATCAGTTTTTATACATTTGAGGATTATTTAACTCTGAAATGGCTTCTTTCAAAGCTAATATCTATTATTTTAGGCTTAAACAAAAATGATTTAAATTTCTCGGTATAGGTCACATCTCACCACCAATATTGTGTGTCAAATGCTCACCAAACAGTGATTCTGGGTACTGTAAATAACATCAATGTGGTTTCAAACATCAAGTGGAATAAGAAGAGCATAATGACTGGGTAATTTGCAGGAAAATATGTCTATGAAGCGCTGTTTGGAGTTCTGCAGTGAAACTGGATCAGAATGTGTGGCAGGTTTGGGAGAGGTAGTCAAAAATATACGTCCCAAGTCTCAGGTGACATGTGAGTGATGTGTTCTCAGCATCAGAAGGAGATCTCACCTCATAGTTGTTCTGTATTACAGCCAAAGTGGACGGATTGACAGGGTTTAGTATCTAGAATGAGTCTGCCAGTGCTGAAGGAGTAGAGGGAAAAAGGGGGAGAGGATGCTCCAGTCACAAATGAGACAAGTCCATGAAAAAGATCATTTAAGAGAATACTTACATCCAGATACAGCACACACCATTCACATAGAAGCCTATTTACTATGGTAGATACTTATGTACGGTAATTTACACAACCTGGCAGACAGAATGCAGCCCACTTTGATCCTACAGATATATGAAAGTTATTCATTTGAAATAAGTAGCAGCCGTGAATAATTCATGCTGTTTGAAAAATATAACGCATCAATTCATCAGTAATCTAATTAACATCGTTTTTTGAGTTGACTTTTTGTATGTATGTTTTTAAACTGCATCTCATGCCAAGCAGTGTAGACTAGCAAATTACACTGCTAGTGTAAATGCACACTAGCAGTGTGCATTTACACACTTGATGTGATTGCAGCATGCAACATGACACAATGCAAAAAAAACATGGGTAAGACATGACAAACCACAATGTCAATGATGTTCTAGTATAACATGACTCTCTCTCTCTCTTCCAAGAGGATGAAGTATGGAAATCCAGGATGAAAAATGAGCTGTGACCTCAGAGTACATCAGATGTTGCTTTGTAGCAACATCTTTAGTTAAGAGCACTGTTCTTTCTTTGCTTACAGATGGTTGATATGGTGATGAAAGATGAGGTGGAGGGTGCCCTCTGCTGGTGAAACATGAGATGACGACAGGAGGACGGCCAGATGGGAAAGGATCAGGACAGCACACTGGTGTTCTGTGAGTCCACATCTTGCATGCTCATGACATCTGTACTTACTCCGCTCTCATATATAGGGTTGTCAAAAGCTGACTCTTCTGTCATGTTATCATATGGTGGCGAAGACGTTGGCATTCTGATAGACTTCCCCTGGAGTCTGGTCAAAGAGTAGAGAAACAGAGAACATCATGTAAAGGCTCATGTGATTTCAAAAGTGTAATGTATGAAGTTTAAACTTAACTGCTTACTTTGCAAAGTAGACATAAATCCCAAGGACAACCACTAAGATGATTGCAGTTGGAATGAAAACAGCAAGGGCAATATTGGTTCCCTCCATGCTGTAATCCATATTAACAACTAGAAGAAGAGCACACACAGAAAAATATGAGAAAACACAGAAAAGAAACATTGATTTATTGATGCTGCAATCTTTTTAATACAACTCACCATCCAGCCTGCGTTCGTTCACATATTGAGTTGAGGATGCTACAAAGAAACAAATATGCTTCAGTCATGATTGGCTCATAATTGTGTAAAACAAACAAACAAACAGTACAAATAGCGTTTCCATGTCGTGAGAACTGTGAAATGGGAAGCTTGCTACAGTGTGTAGACATATACCTCGACAAGCAGGGGGAGTGCTGTTCCACTGTGATGGGTGTCCAGGGATGCAGTAGATGGTAGCCCCACCCTGCAGCTCGTAGCCTGGGTGGCAGGAGAAGGTCAGCATCTCTCCTGCTTGGTAGAATGCCTTTTCAGAGCTCTGTACACTGGTGGAGGCAGCACCAGGGTTTCTGCATGGCTCGTACTTTTCAGCTGAAGGGATATATAGTTAGGACAATAGCTCATGTCATAAAAGTAATTCTATGCGTCTTTTTTAACAGTAAATCACTGACAACAGATGCAGACACATAAAGGTTAAGAAAGGTCTTCAAAGATGTATCAAATTAGGACACATACCTTTTTAAGAAACAAGTTTACAAGTATGAATAGGCACATGCATACTGTATGTGTGTGTTTCTGACTTGTGTGACTTACGGACACACTTGGGCAGCCTCTCGTTCCACTTTGGTGTGGCTGAATCTCGGTTGTAGCAGGTGAGGACACTGCTGCCCGATAAGATGTAGCCTTTATTACAGATAAACTGCACTGTCGATCCAACTGAGAAGCGGCTGCCTAGGGTCACTTTACGACTGTGCTCCACATTTCCGGGGTCCTGACATGTCATAACTAGAGCAGCACAAAAACAAATGATGGTGGTCATTCTCAAGTCAGACAGGTGACAAATTAAAGGAAAACCTGAAATTAAGTTTGATGTTATGCCACCATGCTACCAGAACAGCTTCAATGAGCCTTAGCATTGATTCTTCAGTCTCTTAACTCTACTGGAGGGAAAACTATTCCCTCACTTTCTGTTTTGATGATGAAGAATTGGTCCAAAATCTTCCACAAGTTTTCAATTTAGATTTGGTGACTATGAAGGCCATAGCATATGATTCACATCATTTTCATTCTGATCAAACCATTCAGTGACCCCTCATGCCCTTTGGATGGAGGCATCCTGGAAGGGACCACTCCCATCAGGACATAAATGTTTAATCATAGCATAAAGATGATCACTCCAACAATTTTGTATTTATTTGCAGTGACCCTTCACTCTTAAGGAAAAATGGACCCAAACCATGCCAGCAAAATGCCCTCTACAGCATAACAGAGCCCCCGGACCCTCTCACTGTAGGGGTCAAACATTCAGACTTGTACCAGTTTTTCCTTCAATTTGTCTGTCATCTGTACATTTTTAACAAACAAACAGACAAGCTCTCTGTGATAAATGGACAGGTACATTCATATACAGCTGTATTGTAATGATCTGTTTAAACACCACACAGGATAATTACACTCTATTCACACTAATACCTAAATGGGCCTGTTAACATGTACTTTACAAAACTCAACAGAAAAGGTAAGCACACTTACTGAGAAAGATTTTAAGTACTGCTGTCATGGAGGGTCATAAGTACTATGTGAAATACTACTGAGTGCATAGTTTGAGAGTCATAAGTTGACGGACACTACAGGTCTTAAGGGCTTGATGCCAATCAAAATATGACCCACCTTTGTATTACTGATTACTATGAATTTGCTGCTATTTTTTCTTTTCCCTGTATATTATCAGCCTCCATCCCACACCAGTGTGTTTTAACACAGCATTTAGTGTATTTTTTAAACTGTTTTTTTTGTGCAGTTTGCTTCCTTTTTGATTATATGTCATTGATCTGAAAACTGGCGACCCACATAACACATGCTGATACACTTATCCAATCAGAATTTTATTAAATGATCTACTCTGTGTTCCCGGTGACATTTTAAAAGTACAGTATATACATGAGGTCTTCCTCTCACTTGAGATAATACCAGCTGTGTGCTTCCTCACCTTCCTCACATCTTGGCACATCGCCACTCCAAGTGAGATCCCACTGGCACATGAGGATCTCGGAGCCTACCAGCTCATATCCAGGGTAGCACTGGTAGGTGATGACGGTGCCGTGGATGAGGTCAGGGTGGGATGTGCTCTTCCAGCCGTTGGTAATCTCTGGCAGCTCAGAGCAGGTGTCGTTCCTCGGCACCTCTGTTGGTGTTGGATGTTGGAGCCGTTGGTGGTGCGTTGTGTGGGTAGGAAAGGAGTGGGAAATGGAAAATTAATAATTACAGAGATGAAGAAGCAGCAGATACAGGGAATACAGAAATACTTAAATGTTAAATTCTCTTGTATGATGCATATTTGATTTTCATTTTTTGGTACAGGACCTAGATTGTAAAGGGAGATATGATGAGAAAACAACATGTAACAACCTCCTCTGTTGGGAGTACAACTGCAAAATGTTCTGCTCTGTGTACTAAACAGCAGTGGTTTGGGGAGATAAATGTAAATAGAGGCCTGTGATGTTTGCTGGGAGGAACGCAGCATGTGGTTTGGCACCAGTCAATCTCTGCCTCCCTAACTGCAGCATACATGGCCAGAACACAAAGCAGTGAGCAAAACCAGCTGATGTTGAAGTGTACCCTATTATTCTGTTTCTGTGTTTGTTGTTATCAAATCCGGTGCACCTGGGACAAGCCAGAAGACATATAGGCAGAGGCACAGCAAGAGAAGGTGACAAAGAGACAGAAAGACTTTTTTTCTAATTGATTACCTGCTGGCGTCTAGGTATGAGTTACATTTTATATTCCATGTTTGTTACCATTTATGTATTGTAGCTTGGTTTCTTGCTTGTCCTGTAGAGGGAATGTTTCACTAAAACAGCAGCACATATGGAATTCTATAAAACTATACACTGAAATTTACCAGAGATGAAAATTAAGTTGCTGTATTAGTTTTTAAATAATTTAAATCAATGCAAAATAAATAATTAAAGGGATTAAGAAAAAACACAGTCTTACCAAAGAAGTGGACCACAAAGCCATTATTGTAGCCATAGATGTTAGTGGCAGGATCTGACTGAAACTGAATGGTGACATCAGCCATGGATGTATACAGCTTGAAGTGTGACCGTGTGCCACTGTATTGGCCCAGGATGTTGGCTGTCAGGTCATCACCATCGTAAAATGTCAGGATGTCGTTTTTACCCACATGGAGTCTGGGAGGAACATAACAACAACAAAAAAACAGTTTAATTCTACAATAATGATGATATGAATGAAACTTAAAGCTATACAGATTACCCTATAGTGGTGGTTATACAGTGCTTTGCTCAGAGCCTAAACAGTTAAGTGACCCGCATCTTCTGATGAAAGCAAAAGCTGATGACATATGGGAATGTCAACAGTACGAAGAAAATTTAAATTCTGTTTATATCGGATAGATCGAATGTGAAGTAAACACTAAATAATTCAAGATTTATGTCTCTTCGCCCCACACATTGATCTCATGAATATGTAGTAAAGTGTATCTGCAAATATGAGAAAAATAAGCAGAGGAATAATGTAAAGAAATCATCAGTTTTCACAAATAATCCTTTAAGGTACTTAGACCTACATAAAAAAAAGAACCAATACAGTGCATGTCTACTGGGATTACAGAAAAATATTAAGGTTGAAAGGTCTCTAAAAGAGAATAAAATCCAATAAAAAATCTAATGTTGCATAGGACATTATAATTCAGTTTATATAAAATTAAATACATTGTAAGGCAGCCAACACAGTTTGACAGAAACCCTGCTGTCACTGATTAATGTAAGAATGCATTAACCTTTTTCCATTTGGAAATGCATATGTCCTTGCCCTCCTTATAGAGCATCAGTAAAGCTTGACATTTATTCATGCTCAGGGGATGGAGAATGGTAAAAAGTTCCCTGCTGATATAATAAGCAGGGGAAACTAGTTTTTAATGGGGCTTTAGGCAGGTTTTAAAATAGCTGTACAGATTGGCTTTATGATTGTTTTGTGTTAATATTCACAAGCTGTGTACAGTTATAGTAATAGCAACAGTAATAGTAGTACCACGCTATACTTCAACACATTATCATGCTTTTGTAGCAATGAATTACCTGCCCACGAGTGCATGATCAAGCAACCTATTAAGTTTAAAAAATAATTTTGGGTAAACCAGTGTCTGCAAATTACATCAACGCCTTAAAATCCTATTTCCGGCTCCTCACAGCTGTAGGTGTATTCAAACCCCCTTGTCTTAAATAATCGTCATCATAACAATAATAACAGTCATTTTTCTGTATTTGTACTTCTTTGCCATTTTGCACAAAATATTCGTGTTGTCATCCTTCTAGTATCAAGCTGTGATCTTTTCAGAGATAAACGCTTCTGTTTGCTCATAGTTGATGTCAAACTTAAGAACAAGTCAAAATATTTAACCAATACATTTTTGATCAGAGACAATTTGCCATTTCCAGATGAAAGAACAGGATGCACATGCACTCCCAGCAGTGTCGCAGGTAAACCGAAAAAAAGGAAGACGGAGCCGTGCACACTCTTAACACTGGTGCAATCCTTATATTTTTAGTTTTCAAGTCAAAATATGAGCACATGTTGTCTTGATTAGGATGGAAAGAAAAACACACATCACCTGAGAGACATACAGGGTAAAGAGCAGGTGATTGAAATAAATGAGGTCATAGGGCATGACAATCAACATGATAGAACCATGGATAGAACATGATCAACATGATAGAAACAGCCTGGACAGAGAGGTTATATTTTCACAAAAGCCTTCCAGCATCTATAATACTGTATGTCCTCATTCTAGTAACCAACTAACACATAATAGAAAATGAGAGTAAAAAAATGACCAAAATGACCAAGAAATTGTGCACACATTTAAATGAAGCTAAAATTCTGCACCCAACCATGAATTGTGGAGAGAATCTTTGTAAATATCGTTATGTAAAAAAATTAATAGAAATGTACAGTTCACAGCAAGCTGAAAAAAGACAAGACTATTATTGTCCTTGTAGTTAATTTATTTCAGTTGGCTATGAAGCCATAAAGGAAAAAGAAAGCATCATAGAGTCTCATGTCAAATTAAACTTTTTATATATTTCTACTTTATGATTTTAGTCTCTGATTTTTCTATTTTGAGTTTGTCAGTTCCTAAAATATAGACAGGAAAGTCTTTCTTCATTATAAATGACCTCCTTATGAAGTCTATTTTCATATTCAGTTGATTGTCCTTTGAGCTCACTGATTTCAATCACCTGCCACCTGACACACTACATATGTCCTTGAGCTTGAGGTTTTTTTTTAACTCAAAAAAGGCAAAATGTGCTGAAACACGGGTTCACAGACATAATAATGAAGTATTTGCCTTGCATTGGAGTTGATTTTGCAGCTCTCTCTTCTCTTTCTCCAGCATTCTCTGGTTGCCCCTCAGAGCTCTTTAGATTAGACTCCTAAACCTGACATTTGAATAGGCACAGAGACCAACTAAATATGTTTAATTTGTTGGAACAAACATAGTAGTAGGATCACATTATCTGTGATTGAGAGAGTTGAATGATAATAGAAGCACTCAAATGAACCACTACCACCACAGAATTTCCTTTTTTCCTTCAATATGACCTCTTCATAGAAATAAGGACTCATCAGGATGCTCACATTTCAGTTTTATTCACTAAATTGGGAACACAACATATTATTTTATTTATGGGGTTGTCTTTTTGAATATATAGTTAACTATGTATATATCCACAAGATGCATACTCATGGAGCACTAGTCTAGGCTTAAAACCACTCATAGAAGGAATGATTTTCTAACAAAAGACATGACCAGAATGAATGGGTTCCACTCTCTGCTTGTGCAGTGTGCTGCTGGTGGAATATGGACAAAACTAAATTTCAGCCTCTCCAGAAAAACACAAATAATAGATGCCAGCTGCATGAATGAGAGTGAAATGAGGTGCAGAGTGACAAGGTACTCCCTCCCTGTTAGTTGGACAGCTATAGGGACAATTTATACCTCCATATTCCCTAACAATCAGCGGCTGTGAATAGAAGTGACAGGAATGACAACACCAATTTTCCATTTCCAAACCGCCATGAGAACACTGTTGCATATAGAAGTAAGGACTCCTAAAACCACATTTGTTAAACTGTTAGTGCTTACATTGCATAGTCTATACGTATTTGTGTAACTCATTATTTGACATATACTCCATGGATAAGACTCACACTGATACACACTATGTGGCTGTATAGAATGATGGACAAAGGACTTCTTGTTATGAGCAGTAGGACTAGCAGGTATCTGGACCGCAGATTTGGACAAACTGAGGCTCATCTTATTCAGTCTTGTCACGATGAAACAGTGGCCATCAGTGGAGACTATCGAGAGACACAGCAGCCAAATTGTTTGAATCTTTTTCTATCTCCACATCTCACACCTCACCTCTATTCAAGCTCTATCCTCCACCTGCTGCCCATGTCAACAAGGCTTTCCACCTTATCGTTGCACTGTATTTCACCTTATCTCCTCCCATAGGCCTAGTGCATTCAGACTACCCTAGAAGGAGTGATATGGATCTGTCAGTCGGCAATCTTGCTGTGTGATTACCTCCAGCCTGCATTTCACCAAACCCACACAAAAACACAGCACTGTTCTGTTTTCCTTCATACTTTGCAGGTTTTCTCTAAAGGGCAATAGTGGGACCTGCTCATATTGCTTGCTTATGTCTTCTATGACGCATGAAAATGTCTTTTTCGTCTGAGTTCTTTTATAATCTTTCCATAAATAAAAGCAGCTCTCAGCACTCTGTCTGATGTCCACCTTAAAACTGACATTACAAGGGAGATGCTCTTAGCAAAAATGTCCATCTGCAATAGCTATTTTACAAGTGACAACACCACATTGGCTCCAGCTCAAGAATTTTAGTGTGATGGTAGAAAAGATGCAAGGCCAACACTGCAGCCATATCCGAAAACAGCAGATTTATAGTCGACAGCATTAGCAAATCACACGCTTCCCCACTTGACATGCTGTCACCTCTCCTCCTGTCTGGATTCCTAAATAGTCTCCCAAGTCTCTCTAACTCATCAAGAATTCTGCAGGCAACCTTGGTTTTAAATTTTCCCGCTGACCCCTCTCTATTCGCTCCACTGTCTGCTTGAAGTGTATTCAAAACCCTGGTGACAACACGGAAGAAAGCCAAACGAACAGTGCCTTAAGTCCAGACTTACACAGTACTCTGTGGTGAGTCACGACAGGCCGCTCAGCTGCCATCTCTGCAGCAAACTGGCAGTCGCTCCACCCAAATGTCATCCCACCTGGCTCCTTTTTTTAATGGTTTGCCCTCCAGTCATTTCCTGTCGTGTGTTGCAAACGGATAACTACTGTTCTAAAGAATACTTTGACTGCTGCACTGCTTGTTTTATCCTTGAAAACAAATATATTTAAATGAACCTTTCTGTGACATCCACTTCATGTTGCTAAGTGTCTAATATAAGTATGTTTTGGCAGGTAGTCAGACAATCAAACAAGCAGCTCAGCAGTGATGGCTAAGGGTTCAAGTCGGGAATATGATTTACTGGAAAGGATGACAAATACAAAAAAACCTTTCAGTCAGTTTATACATAAAAGGCTGCACTTGTATAGAGATGTATAATTTATTTGTATAGAGATATATAATTTAATTAAATAACTAACTTGAGCCGTCATGGCTTTGGTGGGTGTGCAAAGTTCAATGGGTCTTTTTGAAAAAGGAAAACTCCTTCGCATAGTAATGGCACCAGCTCGATTTTTTTTTGTAGCTGAGGGAATGACAGCTGTGTTTTGTACTACACTCTAGGCACTTTGTCACCAGTAGTGCCATTCTGACCTGTCAAGTCAAAAAGAAACCGGCAAATATCTAGTAACTCAACAGAATGGAAACTGCTTTCAATGGAATGGAAATAGCTTTCAGTGTCAAGCTTTCATACGGCAACCTTCTACATCTTCTTATACACACATTGGCATATGAATTTTTTCCGCTCAGTGAAAAATGTCTTATCTGTTCAAATAAAAATAACCATTTAGTGTCCAGGCAGCCACATACTCTAAAAGCAGGCTTGCTGATAGCATGTAGTGCCCAGAGTCTCCACAAGAGGACTCTATAAACCTAGCATGTCTGCTCAAAAGAGCCTTAGCAGTTTACAGTGTTTAACAGATGTTCTTACCATGTTACATTGTGAAACATGTTTATAGATACAGTACACTCTGAATGCTAAGTTACATATGTATGCTGTGTTCAACAGGTGGGGATATCAGCTGTAACCTTGTGTCTCCATCTCTTGCTCGAACTATGCTCCATGCTAATTAGCAAAGAGCCAGCCCTCCTGTTTGGCCTAAATTAATTAATCAGTCCTCATTATGCACACTGCTCTTCTGTAATTGCCAGCACAGGCACAGTGATGAATGATAATATAGAAAACATTCTCATTAATGTGGAAAAGTGTGTGCCCACCTTTTTTATAATGAGACAGCACTCATCCACAAAAGCTTCAAAAATGCACTTCAAAATGCAGAACAGGTACACACAAATAAACACACTTTCACATGTTGACCAAGCCTTTAGGAACGCTTTTCTCAAGATGACCAGACTAGACGTGAGGGTAATGATGGTGTCTGCGGGGATCAGACGAGGTGTGGGTTTCTTCTGCCATGAAGGCCATGCATGATCAACCTTGAGATAAACTAAAGCTGGCCACACAAACATTAATTTACACCGAGTGGCCTCGTGTGGCTGGGATTAAAACAAATTTAAGGCTGGCACAATTTAAAAGAGATCTCAGAATGAAAATCACTTTACCTCAAATCAAACTTGTTTACTTCTGCATGAAGAAAAAAAAATCCCCTCTGATCTTTTTACCCTAGGTGCACTGGTTGACTTTCAACATCAGACATTAATCACTGAGTCTTAATCTTCATCTAAAGAACAGGGAGGCAAGCAGGGTCACACAAACCCCATGTGTGGCTCTCAGACACTGCGTATTATTGGTATCCTCAGATGCCATTATTTCCTTTTGATCTGTGAGTCATATTTGAGTGATGGCTCATATCTCATTCCCTGTAAGCCGCAGAGATAAATGTTTCGTGGTCGTGCAACAGCATAGAAAACTGAGCCAGAACAGAAACCATACACCCGTCCACCAAACCCTCTGACTCTGTGCAACAGTCAAGCCTACTGAGCTGTAAGAGAATCCCTGTTCCTATTTCGTTCTCAATCAGTATACTTTAGACTTAATTCAGCAACATTTAACGATCCCCTCCAGACAAATTTTTGAGATATATAAAATTAGCTCGGCTTATGATAATAAAGTCTGCCTGTTTTTTGACAAAAAGTCCAATTATCCTTAAAATTACAAATCCACTTTATCCCTTATTGAAAAATCCAGAATCTATGAATATGTTTATTTAAAGTTTAAACTCTGGACACAAGATGTATCCAACTTTAGTGAAAAATCAGTTTTCAGTACTGGAGGCTTCAAGTTTCTACATGACACTTGTCTAAGTTGCATACTGGACGACAAGTAGCTTCCAAACTAGATGTGATGTCACAAATCCTACTCGTAGGCACACTCAGGTTTCAGGTGTGCTCAGAGAAACATTCAGCAGATGGATGTGAGAACAGTCTTTTAGTGTCAAACTCTACTCATGCATTATTCTTCACAGTGAAGCAGTAATCCTAACCCTAATCCAGCTGAGGTAACAATAGTCACAACACATTTTTGAGTGGATGCAGAGACTTAAAATAACAAAAACAAGAGAAACCATATGTTAAAACATTCATTCTGTGCTCATTGGTGGAGTTACGAGAAAAATATATTTTCCTCTCTGTTGTTTAGTAACCCAAACGTGAAGTTGTATGATGCAGTTGAGATGTGCATAGTTAAACCTTGCAATTTTGTCAAACTGTTCTGACATGAATTATGTATATGGAAAATCGAACCTAGAATGGAAGGGTGCAAATGCCTGCATGAATAAATGACCAGAATGACCAATAGCGCTAACAATAGCCTCTGCTTGAGATTGTCAATGACTGTATTTTTTACCACCTCAGGCTGCTTTCCTGCTGGTTTAATTTTAACCTCTCTGCGCCCTCTTGTGTGCAAGTGCTTTAGGCGATAGTACAAATCACTTATGCTGTATTTTTAATGCTCTCTATAGGATGCATGTGAAAATGTTGTGGGAATCACTCAGACCAGGCAAACAAACAATTCTGTCTAAGATAAGCAGAAAAATATGTGGATTCTAATGCATGCACTTAAAAAAAATAGTGTAACATGAAGGTAAAAATGTGATGTGATATACATGTCATTTAAGAGCAATAACTCTGACGAGAAAGCAGGTGTGAGTGTGGCGGATTCATATAAGAGTATCGGTAAAGTAGAAACAGAGCGCGCCTGTATTTGTGCGTGCGTGTTTATTTTGACATCTATGTGCATGTGTTTTAAATGTGTGTTGAATTACAGTTGGGAAGGCTGGATAAGTGGCTCAGAGTATTTCACTGCCAGAGCATATTCATTTCAAAGCCAACTCTGAGACACACACCAGGGAAGTGGGAGCAGGGAGGCTTACTGGCTAATCTGGTCAGAGAGCGAGCTGGAAGCAACACAGAATTCTTAATGTAGAGGATAAAAAAAAAAAAAATCTAATTAGTGACAGCAACCAGAGAAACATTTCCCCATGTCCAGTGAGAGTGCATGTGTTGTGTGTCTGGAGATGCAGTGCTTTAAATCTTGAAGTCAATCTGACCTCCTCTTTGACCTCCTCTGTGTGATTCCTAGTCTAACACCTGGGTGCAGTCTCTTACACTTGGATATCAAGCATGATCCTCTTGTCCTCTTCCACATGGATGCCCCAGATGCAGTCCTGCCCCTTGTCGTAGGCCTCAGGCCAATTAGGAGACAACACAACACCGGCAGAGTCTGTGATCTCCCCGCTGCACACAGCTGCAACATACACAGACACCCCAGGCTAAGAAATAGGCATTGTAACTGAAACAGAATCAATGTAACATGTACATTTAAAAAAACACATTCAAATAATACAATTTACACAATGTGCATGTATACTGTGTGTTGACACATGAACTATTGGAGCCACAGTGAAGCTTAATGCTTAAAAAAAATGAAATCAAGTGTGTAGCTCCTTGAACCTTGTGAAACTGCATACTACCACTGAACCATGTGGTGACCATGACCCAAAGGAGCAGAAGTTACATTTTCTCATATCTAGCTTTAGTTGAGAGCTTTTCAATTTTGCTGTGTGGCAAAATGGCCATGCAGTCAACAAAGACAGAAAGGATAAGATCAGCATGTCACGTGTGGGGAGACTGTAAGAGAAGAGCTTAGGGGTAAACTGTTATTTAGTGTGGTGCGTAGTCTATGTGATGTGACAGTGTTCAGTTCAGGCTAATTATTATATGCATGTAATCCTAGGCACTTCTAAAATCTTCCTTTCAAGTGCACATATTAAAATTAGAAATTGTTACAATTTTAAGAGAAACATTATCAAAGATCAGAGCAAGGCAGCTTAAGAAGAAATAGTTAACTGCCAGTGGTCCTCTATATTTGAATAAAATACTTCACAAGCTCCTGCAATGATCAAGCATAGAATGAAAGTCTTGGGTCGTCAGGTCAGTCATATCTGCTCCAAGTTTTTCTCCAGTGGAGAGTACATTTTTAAAAAGACTTAATGTCTCAGAATTACTCGAGCAAATGAAATCAGTTGACTCACCCCTACAGGCTGGCTCTGTCTCATTCCACTGTGGGTTTTGTGCATCCACACACTCAATCACTACGGAGCCTTGCTCCAGCGTGTAGCCCGGGTCACATGAGAATTCAACTACTGCACCCACATTGTAGGTGGAGTCACTGCTGCTGAAGTTGCCGTACTTCACAAATGGCTCGTAGCACATCCCTTTTGCAAAAGCTGAGGACACAAAAAATGCACAGCGTCATGCATAAGTGATGAGATGCAGTATACTGTTTTATGTTTGCAAACTGTGCAATCTGCATAATAAACCTGCCTTCATATCTAATGGCTGCGCCAGTGGAGGTCATTGTCCCATCTGTAGTGAACTCTACAAACAAGTAACGACCAGTGCTGAGCACACCCTCATTGGGCAAATACTCCACCTCGTAGGAGTCATAAACAGGGGGAGAGTCTATGTTGTTGCCGTTCTTAATCAGCAGCCTAAAAACACAGAGAGAGAGAAAAAAGGACGATAGATTAAAAAGAGATCTAAGTGAGAGGTAAGAGAAGCGTAAAAAAGACGTTGCAAGCTATCTGACAGCTGCTCACTGTTCCGATGGTGGCTATAATAACATGGGATAACAGTCTCCACCACTCAGTAATGAGGTGAATGGCCATGTGTGACGATAGCCATGTGGATCAGTAGTTACTGAAGAAAAATCTAATGCAATTGCTGTTTCATACCACTCACCTCTGTAGTCAATTCATTCGCATGATAGAGCACTGTTAAAATGATAAAAAGGTCCTTTCAAATTCATCCGTCTCTCCCTAAAGATTTGGATTATTTAAAGCCTTTGAGGGTTTTAATGCTCTATCCACAGGCATACTGTAATTCATGAGTTTAAAGCTCGGTCCCATCTATTAGCTGAATACACACAAAAATTCATATACTCTATCTTCCTGTGCTCTAAATATATATTTAATGTTGTGGTTGATTGCCACCTGTCATCATCCTCTGCCAGAGCAACCTTCTCAAAGTGAATGTGAAGCCTTTGGCCTTCAGGCGCCTCCAGGACCCAGTGGCATGTCAGATTGTTGCTGTAGTTGCCAGGAAATCCAGGAGAGACGATCCGGCCATAGGTGGCATTTTTTATCATTCCTCCACAGGATGCTATATGGGAGTGAGAGAAAAGAGGGAAAGGAGACAAAGAGTTAGAGGGTAAGACTAGATGAGAAAAGTAACAAGACTTAAAGTCCCTGTCTGAGCATAGATTGCATCAGTATCCAGTGGACTGTGGCAACACTGGGCAGCTCACCTAGGTCTAAGAGCGTGTGACTGTGTGTGATGGACTTGTAAAGGGAACAGCAAAACAGCAGCAGTAACATTATCAGTTCAGAGCAGCTGCAGGCAGGAATGGAGAAAGGCTGGGACTGGCAGATGAGCGTTTACCAGCAGGAGAAGGATAGTCATGCAGCCTAGTTCTAATTAAGGCAGCCAGGTCCAATGGTCTTGGTTTGCCCTTTCTCTAAAGAATACCTCCCTGTGCTGCTAATCACATGCAAACACACTCATTTGGCCTCAGTGTTCAACTAATCAACACGATGGGAGACAACCCAGTGAAAGCTTTCGTTAATCAAATTCACTTGTCTTATAAAGGAAAAGGGGTGAACAGGCCATACAATATACCTCTGCTAATATGAACTTTAAACATGACTCCTGTTATTCTAAATAATCTGAAAACAATTTAAAACATGCATTTGCAAAACATTTAAACAAATTTAGTTTAAAAAATTAACAAATTTGCCCCCAGTTACTGCTAACGGTTGCAACAAGGTAAGTGAGAACAAAACCTTTTTAACAGGTAGCCACCATCCCAATTAACCTAAAGGTATAAGGAGACCTACAGTATAAGTGAGATTTGGTTTGTGTAATTACATTTGGAGCTGTTTCGTTGTTGCAGTTGAGGAAGGGGCTACCTCGCTGCCTTGAACCGCCTCTAGTGTTAATGAACAAACGTGTCTGGCAAAGAACCAATTTCCTCTTACCCACACATCGAGGCTCCTTTCCACTCCAGTAAGGTGTGGTTGCATTGCGACAGGTGAGCATTTTGAGACCCTGTAACCTGTAGCCAGTGAAACATTGGAAAAAGGCTTCTCCACCTGCGTGCAGATGCGTAACGGAAACCTCTCCACCGGCAGGCTCTTTTGGGAACGCACAGCTCAGCACAAAGGCTAGAGAGACGGGGAAAAGCAGAGGAGTTAGTTTAATTTATCGCAGTATAATGTGCTATTTTTGGCATCTGTGGCTGGTAACTAGCCAAAATATCTACTGAAATGCATTATAATAATGCTCAGTGACTTACCTTGAGGAAGACTAATGTGCTAATTAGGTTGTGTTAATCTAATGTCAGAAGAATATATTTAAATGGATTATTGCTGCTATAGTATGCTCAATGAGCAACCTGTGATGCTCAAGATGTTACATAGTAGTGATAATTTAAAAAGTGACAGCATGTTAATGCTATGCTGTAAATGCAATTACACCCAAACGTAGTTAATGAATTTACAAATTATTGACTCTGTAATCAAAGTGCAAATATGTATATAAAACATAAGTATTCAAAGTGCACGTTTGACCTTATGATGAAACACTCAAGCAGACCTGTTGTGTCATTTCATTTTGAACACAATTTTAAATATTTGTGAACCAGTCTGAGGACTCAGAGTAAAATAGACAACCTCAAGTTTCTAGATAAATAATATATCTGCACTCAATGTTTCATTTGACTGCATAATCAAGTCATGGGGAAAAAAGATGTCAATTTCTGGCCAAAACAAATAGTCAACAATGTTAACTGGCACCACAACATACGCATCTGTGTCCTGCATCGTGTACTGTATGTCCCCTTCTGCTTTGTTGCATTGTTGACTATGTTGTCGCTCCTCCAACCCACTGTTGAGCACCTTGTCAACATTTAGATATCAACAGGGAAATAAAAATATGAATGTTGCCATTATTTGTGCAAAGAAGATGGTTACAATGTTAAGCTCTGTCTTTGCCTTCCTGTTTTTCTTATACACACATTAATGTCCTGGTGACTTATCCTAACCTTAACCATGGCCACTACCTGCCTAACCCTTAACATAACCCTAATCATACTTTAACTTTGAAAACCAAGTCTTCACCCTAACATTATTGTATATTAAGGGGATTTGCTTTTTGTCCTCATATAGGAGGCAGGTTTATGTTCCCACAACATGAGGAGTAACGGGTCCACACAATTAGATATGCTTTATAATCAACCTTCGACTTTATTTCTAAACACTTCAGCGCTTAATTAATTTCAGTTTACCAGTATGCAAATGTACAGAGACATATATTCAGCAGTGCTGTGTGGTCCAGTGCAAATACTTCGAGAAGTGATGTTGCTGATCAGTTGAACAGTGTATTGGGCACGCAGTGTGATAGCTGGAAGAGGAATTGACTCTGTAGTGTTTGTCAGAGAGTCGTGATTCCAGCAGGGTAAGATCAATGTTCTTGGACTTGCTTTGCATTGTTGTCCTGTCCCTGTTTTTAAATAAATGGTGTAAGATGCGATGATGCTCACATGGATAATGGAGGGAGCAAACCAAGTCTGTAATGGAAGCTATTAAACAACCTTCTCTTCCCATCTAATAACCACACTGTTCTACCTCATTAGTGTAGGCACTTTAATGATTAGACTAAAACTTTTTAAACTTCTGGCGATGTGTATACAACAGAACAAGCAACATAATTGGACACAGTATGGCTTGTTTTATAATCAAGGCGTTATTGTGCAGCCACAAAATTACAAAATCCTTTTAAAAGCTGCACCTTGACTCAAACTATGCAAGTTGCATGTCATGTTTCAGCTTAATGGACTGTATGCAAAGACCAAATAAGAGCTAATAGAAGGAGAAAACAACAAAGCAAAGGGCATACTGGAGGACCTGTCAGCGTCAAAATTATATTTGCAGTCTTAAAAGCAATTATGATAATAATCAGGCATGGTCCATGTAGTGTAAACACCTTAATCTACTTATGTTAATATGATTAAGGTTATTTGGTGTTTACAGAATTACAACGTGGACTTACTGCAATTTTCAGCTGCATAGCTGAAGGGCTGTTTGGTGTGAGCCTTATTTAGTTGTCACCACTTTCTATTTTTGCTTATACCCAGCTGTCGTTGCTTGATCCTTATCATATTGAACATCACAGAACTGTATCATAAGTCACTGCCATGTGCACTTCTATTTGCATGAATAAAGGAGGTAAAAATGGTAACATCTGATCTGCATATACCAAAGGGTTTATTTTTCAGTTTATTCATGCCTGACCCAATCTAAACTGTCCTGATAAAGTAAACACCAACCACAACATTTCATAGTAGATTTTGATAGATATGGGTTCCATAACATAAGGGTTACAAAGACGGTCTCTTAACATCATATGTTTAGAGCTGCAGCACTGGCCACATGTAGAAAGGGAAAGCTACTAGGTTTGTAGATAGATGGGCTTTTTGGTTTACATACATGAATACTTAAATAAATGTGGGTTTTGAAGTCTTTGCCTGGCCAGACACTGAGTAAGTGTAGGTTAAACTGCACAACAAAAAGATTAGGCACTCTGCAGCAAACTGGAGTTGAAGTGCTTTCATCCAGCCAGACATTTGTGGATGTAAAGCAGAACTTTAGTGATGCTTCTAGCATTACCTTAGAGCTAAATTAGATATTCTAAAATGTCATTCTATCATTCTTTGAACTTGAACTCGAGGGAAAAGCCCTGAATGCATAATGGCCATAAAGCTTGTGAAACTGCCCCACATCTACTATGTTTTAATCTACTGATTTAGGTTTTTCTTTTACACAAGCCACTGGTTACCACCATAATGAAACAGGCCTTTCTCCTGCAATAAATCAGTGAGCCACAGGGACGAGGTACACTGCCCCTGGGTCATCCATTCAATTCATAGTTTATCACTAGCTCCAATGAACCTAGTTATTGCCATTATCATAGCAGCATTTACATCCCCATTGAGCATGCAGTGGGAGAGCCAGAGGCAAAAATTGTGGAGCCAATTCCTGAAGTATTAAATTACGTGCTGCCTCCATTCCGGTAGATGTGGTGCTGGGCCATAAAGTCTGATTGTTTTGCTATTGCAAATAATAGATCCACTGCACAGGCACCCAGGAAGATTAGCTGATGGGACTGCGGGGCCACAGGAAACAGCTGTGCCACTTATGTCTTTAGTAATCATTTCCCTGTGGAGGAAACAAAGCCATCACACTTGCAATACTCAGGTAAACCTTCAGTTCTCCAGCAAGACTGGTATGATTCAGCATTGTGAATAACATTTTAGCTTTATCAGAGAGATTGAATTTGGAAAAAGTGTCCATGACATTTGTTTTTAACATTTTTTTGTATGTACACCTGAGGAAGATACAAGAGTCATGAAACTACTATGTGAAATGTCTCTGAAATAGTTTACAATAGTATTATAATGAATCCTTATGTCAATTAAAGTGATCAGCTCAGGCAAAGCAGGACATCACAGGTCAAAACAAGAAGACATTAATAATATAAATGCTACAGTACGTCTTGCTAATATTATCTGTGAGTGACATATATTGTTTGTGTTAAAATAGTCATCCTCAAAAAGATTAGAAAGAGAAAAAAAGAAAGCAATACGTCTTTCAGATTTAATTAGCATAGATTCAAGTTGGACAGTTGTTCTTATATGTAGCTTATCATCACAAATATATAATCACAAGGTATCTGACCATTAGTCATTTTTTTATAACTTCATTTTTTTTCATTGTATTCTCGTTCTCAAGAGTTCAAGAGAGACACATTATGTCTTCTTTTCTTTCTTTCTCTCTGTCGTTCAGCTGTACAAGAGCTATTTGTAGCCTACTAGCTTTTTTGAATATAAAGTATTTCTGTTTATATTACTTCAACCTCCTATCTGAAATTCAAGTGGTCCTTGTTTAAAACATGAATCTACTTTTTGGATCCAACAATGAATTACAATTTCTTAAGCCCTCTGTCAAAAGTTGCTGAAGATCAACTTTTGGAAGTCATTTAAAGAAAAGAAAATATTTTGTGATGCCTATGACAGACTTTAACAGTGTTTATTATTACTATATTTAATGCCAGTACTGTATATTGAGAGAATATTATCCACCATATGTTACATCCATATTTAGACAATAAAATGTATTTCCAGGGAGAACAGCTCCTGTGCTGATGACTGGGCATCTGTCATCAATTGTTATTGTGTGATATAGCGGTTAGCAGGTGACTTGTGATAGTGTGACTTTATCCAAGCCTCATATGTCCTGGCTGTGCACCAAAGCATTACCTTTTAAAGAAAGATCAATAATGCTGTCTCTGGGAAAGTGATTCAGTTGTAAAAAGCCAGACCATAGTTCTGCCATGACGTGTCCTATTGATATTTATGTGGTTGGGTTAAAAACTCAATTTTAATGGTCATTTACTCAATAAAGCCTATTAAAGAGAAATAACTTTGAAGAAAAGGCGGCATCTCATCAATGCGACTGAGAGTTGTGGCACACAGTGGATTACTGCCAGTGCAGAGGTCCTCTGGCCACCTCACTTGTCAACACAGCTTATTACTAACAGCCAATCAATAATCTGTGTAGAACATCAGTGCCAACGGCAATGCCACTGATTTATGCTTTATGTATACTTCACAGAATCTTGAAATGACAGTTTAAGCTCATTTTTATGTCAGGAGGTCAGATATGATGGCAACAATAAATCCTTCAAGTGAGTAACAAGGAGGTAATGATTAAATTCATCACTTAAGTTTCATAAAGCACCATTTTAATTGCGGGGAAGTGGGCCTTGGGTTGTCCACATTTACATGTGCAAATGCATTAAATTCAATTATCAGTATCTACAATGCTCATGCATACAAATTATATTCCTTTTAAATAAATGACAATATTCCTTGACACCCCCCCCCCCCCCCCCCCCCCAGCCTGGACGTGTCCCATATACCCATATCTCTTAGTAGCTCTCCAGGATGATGGCTTAGACATGGACAACACACTCATTCATAAATGTCAATGTCACTAATAAACCTGTCTTTTAAGGTTTTTGTAATTGTCTATATTATTGCAATAACAATGATAAACCAAGTATGTACAGTAGAACATCCCAGTGCAGTGTTATTTTCTTCTCTGTGAACATAAAATAAAAATAGCAGAACATTTAATATAGGAAGGAAGGAAGTAAAGTAAGTTTAATAAGTATTAGGTTTTTGGATTTTTAGAGCCTTATAACTCATAACTGACAAATTGTAATTATGATTATTTTCATAGCAAAATAGGTTAATTGTAAGTGTTATTTCAACAACAAATTGTACTGATTGTGTGCATACAGGGTTGTTTAATCTCAGGATTAAATGCTTTGTTAGTTGCATGTATGCATGTTATAAATTCTGCATACTGTGCAGCTGCTGTTGCTCTCTCTGGACATTATTGTTGAATGGACAATTAAGACATTAATAGCCTCTGTTCTATATAGATGAAGATATTTGCATGTGTGTGTGCTTATTGAGAAACGTATAAGTATAAAGATGTTCAAGGGAAGTTGCGTGCCTCTCTCGTGCTCCACACTCTCACTCCCTGCTCCCTACAGATAAACAGTCAAATACACCACTAATGCTATAGAGACATCCATCAGTCTGCCATCGCAGGAAGAGCCAACACTGCAGCAGATATTAATTACCCTGAGCTGGGATCCATCTCTCCATAGTTCTGTCTCCTTCTCCACGCTTGTCCAATCACATTTCTCTCAAACCATTATAAAGGACAAGGTGATACTCAGGCTTACCGAGGAGAGGAACACAAATTGAAATATCTGTGTCTCCAATACATGTAGTCTTCTAGAAATCTGCTCAATGCATTTTTTTCCATCTCATTAGTTTGAATGTGATTTAAAATTTGATGTCAGTTGTTGTTGTAAGTGCACAGAAATGTGTACTGGATGTGTACATAATAAAACACTACAGAATCTAGCAGTCAAATCAGTTATGCTGCATATTTGACTTGAGGCCACACTGAGCAAACCTTCAATTGGTATAAAATTTGTATGGATATCGTATTAACAGCATGAAATAGTCAAAGAAATGGCACATCAATAAATCTGGAATAACATGTGTTTTCTACACAATTATATTGGATAAGATTTATTATTTTCTCCCCTGCTGAAATGAAAAGAGGAGAGTTGAAGGAGAAAAGTACACATACTGACAGTGTAATATATTTAAACTATTTGTCACCATCTGGCCTCATCTATGCATCACCCTGTATAATCTGAACTGACCCCACGCTGTCATCATTCAGCCTGACCACACATCGATATTCACACATCCAACAGCGACAGACTGATTTATCTCACGTCAGTGGCACTGTTTTGATGGTTGCTTTCATTTTAGGGCTGATGAAAGTGCCACAGTAATGCAGTGGAATGAATGTTTTGTCCACCAGCTTCCACTATCAACTCGAATCGATGGGGCATGTAATTGGTGGCCACTTTGTGCGATTGCTAAGATAAACAGACATTGTTGTGGACATGGAAGATCAATGTCACGCAACCGAGAGGGGAATTTATGGGACAGCAGTATACAGTAACTATTTCTTTTGACAGGTTTTACTGCTGTCACTTTCTCATGTAATTACTATTTGAACACATTTAGTATAATTATTAATTCTGCATAGTTTTAATCTATGCACAAGACAGTGGAATTCAGTGCTCTCAAAAATAGCTTGAAGGTATAAATTCAACTGGCAAACAATCTTCTTGCGTTCTGACCTTCTCATTGATTGATTGACTGACTGACAACTCCACAATGGATGCCACGCATGACAGCGAGGTTTCCTTTGAGAACATCAACAGAGTGGAAAGAGTGGATAGATACACACAAAAAAGAAAATATCATTAAATTGAGTGGAAGTCATTACAGTTAGCTCAACAGTCAATATTTAAGAACAGAACATTGTGTAAGAATGAGACCTTGTTACTACTTTTTTGGAGTAACATGGTCTCTGTATATACAAGTCCAATCTACTGTGAACAAACCAAAGCTGAGCAGTCGTTGGATTAATGTATGGTGAACACATTGTAGTTAGCATGACAGAGGCTCACCTTGGTAATGCAGCAGGAGGAATCCGGAGTTGTGCTGTTGGTCACTACGAAAACGGATGGAGATCTGGTTGCTCCAGCCGCGTAGTACAAGGCCCTGCATCAGGACTGACTCATTGGCAAGGATGAAGGGTTCTCGGCCACCCGTATCCTCTACTGTCACCTGTTCTCCCTCCAGCACACTCACATTAAGCACCTAAAAAAAGAGAATATGATAACACATAAAATAGTCACGGTTCACTGTCTGACTTACCATTTGCAAAAGGTCTCTGTAGACCAACACATTGTACATAGAATAACAGTCAGTACATTTATTTCTATCCATCCTCACCATTTAATTTCAACTTTCAAAAGAATCACATTGCACACGTGTGATTCAAGTTCAAGTCACATTGTGTTGCTCTGAAAAAATGAGTCACTTCAGCGGTGGACTAAGACTGCCTGAGAGGCAGTGGTGAAGATCTATAAAGGGCACCTGACAATTCAATGTTCAATGAGCCCCCATCAGCAGAGAGCAACAATGCATGTTTGGTATAAATTAAGATGAACATGTGAAAAGGTGAGTCAAAAAATAAGGAAAACAACACCACAGTATTAACTCCACATCTGTTCCTAAACTGGGTTTTCAGCTTCAGTTTGGAGAATGAACGCTGTCACTGGCCATGTAGCATTTATTTTGGGGAATTTTGTCAGCTTAGGAAAGACTGTCCACATAGTTTTTTTTAATGTCATTTAAGCCTAGCATGCTGGTACAAATGGCATAGGAAGACTGAAACACCTTCAGTTCAGTGACAATATGTCAGATTTGGCAAACATCCTAGAAAGATTGGGCAGCTTTGTCATTTGTCATGTCTTTCCATGTCCCACTGACATACCGCACCAGCCCTCTTGCCTTTGTCCTGTATGTTTTTAGCCCTACCAAGGAAGATGTTTTCACAATGTTTTTTTCTCTCTGTCAGTTAGCAGGGTTACTCAAAATGTTCTCTTCCAGATTTCATTACAGTTTCATGACAGGATAAATTTTTAACAGCATTTTAACATGCCATGGCAGAGGTTTAAGTTCTACTGGGCATCACATCTAATTGCTAATGGTTAATGCAAACCACTTCTATCTCTCTCATCTCCTCCCTTACTGCCTCTAGCTGCATTTTGCACATTCCTTTATATTGTCTCCAATTTTCTGTCTCTTCTGGGCATTCTGTAACCGTTGGGTAACCCATTGCTAATCTCTCTCACTACAAGTGCAAATTAATCCAAGCCAAGCACATTTTGAATAAAAATACTAATAATTTCTCTCACAATTTCACTCAACCACAGGGTTAATTTACAGATTGTACCAAATATTTAGTATAGAGAAAGATAGCTAAATAAATATCTAGCAAGTTACTATCAATCTAACATACTGTTTAGCATGTTATACAGGTTTGGACAGGCTTACACATAAAACCAATTTAGAAATCTACATACATTAGTGGTTCATCCCTAATTAAAAATCAAATCAATATACTTGTTTCACTTGCAAAAAAAGCCTTGCTACGTGAGCTATACCTCACAAACTGTCATCATGTTTTATCATACTGTCGGGACACCTTACAAGACACTTTTGCTTCTTCCCCTTTTGCTTGTAAGCTGTTCTGATAGCAGTGATTTATGTCTTCAAAGTGTTTGAATAGCATCTGGTGGGGGAAGATAATGTGTGGTCCAAACTCTCTGTATGATATGGATAATATATGGATAGTTACTATTTATACACATTCACATATCCACAATAATGATTTGGGCTACACTTTTATTCACTGGTTTTATTAAACCTTTTTTTTTTTTTTTTTTTTTTTTTTTTTACATATGTCAGGAAAAGTGCCAACTGCTACAGTTATATTAAAAAAGTTTGAGATTTATGGTCAGAATATTTGATCATTGCATTTCAGATGTTGTTGACTCCACAGGTCTTTTTAGCTTTCAGGAATTGGATGCTTTCCATCAGGTCTTGCTTTCTTAATGAAGCATCTAGAGGGTTTTTGCTTGTGTTTGATAACTAATTCTTAAGATTTCCACTTGGTGAATATTTTGTATTGCCAATATTGATCTTGTTGTGTTTTATTTAGTATTCCATTTCTGCCAGATTTGGTTTGACTCTAAAGATTCTTCTATTTAACGGAGCTGGTTCCTGGTGTGTTGTTCTTTCTTTGCTCTTACAGTGTGTTTCTATTGATTTAAAGAGTCATAGGAATGAAGGCTTATATTTTGGTCATTTGGGACTCTGTTTTTCGCTTACGATAACTTTCTTAAAGATTTCCTTATATTTTTATTGTTTATTTGTTTTGGTATTTGATTGGATGTTTTTAAATTTGACAACAACTTTACCAAAATGTGCTTTAGTTTTGTCCATAGGAGAGTTGTTATGGGGAAACATTAAAAAAAAAAGACCTAAATCAATTGAATATTGGATTTAGGGAATTTCATATGCCTTTTGGCAGCTCCCTATGCAGTCTGATTTTGATCTATATGTATGTTGTATAGTTTACTGAGTTTAGAGGCCTCATTGTAAGTGTGTGCTCTCTTCTAAAAGACAGTGATCTCACAGTAATCTGATAGTGGCATGAGTGGGTTGACGGTGAAACCTCTGAGAGACATTGGTTCCAAATCTATTATGACATAGTACACTGCACTACTGCCTGGAACTGAATAAAATGTGTAAAAACAAAAGACAGGAGAGTCTCCTTGTAACTTAACTATAACCATACACAGACTCAGTGTGCGGCAGAGCTGTAGAAGCTGGATACCACTCAGTTTTGTGATTTGATCAAAATTGGGTCTGGGGGGTAATTCAGGGGAAATGAAAGCAGGTTCCTCCAGGTAGGCTTAAGTTTTTGTCTCCCTGGATGGGATGTCTCAGCCAGCAGTGGAATTCATATCATGTTCTGAAAGCTAATGCTGTCATAGGTAGTGGGCTCAGGTCTCAGGTATGCCATGAGGCAGAAAAAGTGTTGCCCTCCATAGGCTGATGTCCCTGAAGTAATATGTGTGCAGGAGTGCAACAGCCTGGAAAAGCCGAGACAGTGGGCAGGATGAGCACATAGCACAACAGCCGCAGCAAAATGAATGTGGTCACGTTGACTAACTGTCACTCAGACGAGCTGACAATGAGCGTGGAGAGGTTAATGGACACTCTGAGACTGAGCTTAGAGGTGACTTCTTCTGGAATGATCCATGTGGTCAGCCACTTTGATTGATTTGATCTTTATCACAACCAGAATTAAACACCACACTGGAGGTTTTCAAACAAGAAACTAAGAACACGGCAGACAGTCAAAGAGTGCATGTAAAATGACAAACAGGATTTCTTTCTTTGCTTTTTTGTCACAGAATCACATAATCTTTATATTTTTAGAAAATGCAAAAAAATATTCATTTTGCAATTGTAGCTTAGATATAGTTACTAACCACAACCACATGGCAGCCTCAAACCAGTGTCACAGTGAGTAATAAAGAAATGTCACATGATTTTCAAATCCCTGTTTCTCAGTTTCTCAAGGGCAACAGCAATGACACAGCCTTAGGCACAGTTCTTTTTTTGATTTCTGCCTTTTTGTCTCAGCTAATATAGAGGGCTTGAATGCCTTGAATGCCTTGCAAATTAGGTTAGTTCGGCTGAGCATACAGGCTCATCTTATAACCTCATAATTTACCCCACAGTGCAGCACAATACTGTAACTCCTTCAATTTCATATTCATACTCAAATATTGAAGAAATAAGGCTGAACATATGGAATTGCAATTTCATTGTGGGTTTAATTTAATAGCTTACATTAGAAAACTGCAAACCTTGGAGAATCTATTCAAAATGACCTTTATAATTAATTGTCTTGTGTACCTTCAACTTGAAACATTTTCAAGGAACAGAGAATGCAAAACATTTATATTTTGTTATTTATTCTTATTCATAAATAGATGACACACAGTTCAATGTTACATATAAATCCAATAACCTTCAGTTCAATCAGTGTTTTTTTAATCCGAGAAAATCTTTAAAATTTGGTAATTTTGTCTCCTCCTCTCAATTTAGTTGTACATGCTTTTGTTTTTTTTCCACCTGGACTATTGTAATGTACTTTGATATATGTAAGAGTTCGACCTGGGCCAACTGATGCACAATGCTGCATCTAGAGATATGAACACTTTGTGTGATTTAATTTATGGTGGCTTACTGTTTTTGCATCGATTTTAAAATTGTATTGCAGACTTCAAAATATATTACTACTGTAATTTGCTGACTCCTTACACACCTGTGAGTTCCCTTAGATCAATAAATGGGGCTCTGTTGGTTATTCGTAGGACTCAGCTGGTAACCAAGGGTGACCAGGTCTGTGCTGTAGACCTTTTACAATACATCATATTCTTACAGTCACACTCAATGAGGCTTTGGTCATATTGAATGAAGATTGCAGACAAAAATGGCAAATTACAAAGTGCCTGACAATAGTAGTATTTATTGGTTATTTATTACAGGCATAACACCTGATTGCACAGTTTTTATACCTATTGTATGGTACACATGGAGATACTGCAACAATTCCATTCAACTTCAGCCAGTGATGTAAAACAGGTCTGTGACCACTTGGTTTACATATACCAGGGAGGCTTATGAAGGACAGGGCAAGCAGATAGTGCATAGTGAACATTTGGACTGATAGATAGTTTGGCCCCAGAGGGCCCTATCATCTGTCATCCACCCTGGGACCTGTCAGTACAGCCAGCAACAGCTGTCCTACCTCAATTATGAATCATTGGCCATGTCAGGAGACATCATTACCTTATCTTCACCAGTACTGCAGCCAAATGCCCAGAGGGACTGCTTTCACACACACACACACACTCTCTCTCTCTCTCTCTCTTTCTCTCTTTCTCTCTCTCTTTCTCTCTCTCTCTCTCTCTCTCTCTCTCTCTCTCTCTCTCTCTCTCTCTCTCTCTCTCTCTCTCTCTCTACCTGGACCCCACACACGTTTACAAAGTCATGTTGTGGGGTCTCGCTTCCCTCATTGGGACAAAAAGCAAGTTAAGTTAAGGTTAGGGTTACGATAAGTCTGTAGAAATGAATGTCCTCTGAAGTGATGGGAAACACATGTGTGTGTGTGTGGGAGGGGTATCTGACTTAAATCACTTCCAGGGACACAAACAAGACTTATGACCAGTAGATTGAGGACAGCTTGGACAACTGGGGAGAAAAGCTATATCCCAAATTGTTAAAATGCTGATAGTTTGGTCAGCGGTTACAGTAATGAACAGCCAGTGGGATCTACTGTAGTTAGGCAAGTAGTGGTTAGAATTAGGGTTAGTCTCCTGGAAATGAATGTAAGTCTATGCAAATACCCCAAGTGTGTGTGTGTGTGTGTGTGTGTGTGTGTGTGTGTGTGTGTACAAGACTGTCCTATGGGAAAGTGCTCTTTCACTTCAAGTGTGTTCCAGTAAAATACATATATTCAAAGCCCAATCAAAATGAGAGAAGAGGAGAGAGGGTCATCTCTATCCTCTAGTCACTGCCTTTTCAATCAAACCACTACAATGAACAGACTATCCTGCAAGGCCAAAGTAAAATTGACAGTCCAGGCACTGCACTAGGAATACAAAAGATGGAAGAAAATCTCTAAAATAAAGGTTTGAAAGGGGGACAATATTTGCAGGATTAAATGCCTTGATCTTGCTGTGTTTGCCTTGACCCTTGTAGAGCAGGGAGCTTCCAGTGTCCTGCAGTTTTAAACTATGAGAGCAAACAGTCAGCAGAGGTGAAGATCCAGCTTATCACATCAAAACAGAAAGCAGCCTGCCACTGCTTTTAATTTGATCATTTCTGTGGGAAACACTGTCAATGCCACTGTATTCATCTGAAGACTCAACCGACTTTACAAATTAAGATTTGACAAATAAAACAAATGATCAATTTATAAAATGTAATGCATTATTATAGATTTAAACTACCCAATATTTTAGTAAATTGTTACAACATCAACTACAACAGTAAATACTGTTTACACATGAATGCATCAGTAATGATATCCCACAACATTTAAAATATAACACTGACAGTGGCCTTTCTGATACATTATACTAGACTACTATTAATTGTAATACTTTTAAGAACATTTACATTTTTATTGTTTTATTTAAGTGAGCTCAAGTGGGACTAGTACTTTTACATTGTAGTATTGCCACTTGCAGTAAGTAAAGGACCTGAGTTATTATTCCACTACTGCACATAAGAGATCAACTAAATAGGCTAATTTGTATCATGCAATTAGGGGGTTGCTGTCTGCTTTAAAAAAAAACAAAGAAATACTGTATATCTGAAAATGGTCTTTCGACAAGAAAAAATATATATTTCTCCTGGTGCTTTCAGATAAACAATCTGTCAAACAAATTAGACTTTTATACATGGCATGTAATCTTTATTCACTCATTTATTAATTTATCTGCAAGCACTCGGTATGAGTTAGCTGTCCACAGAGGCTGGCTTTCACTGATAATTTACTGTTGGAAAACATCTGGTGGTGCTCTGCATTGAACATTTACACTGACTCACAGGACCCATTGCTGATGCAGAAATGAGTAGTATGCAATCAAAATGATCCCACTATACATGGAAATCAAATGACCCTGCTGCTGGGAGCAATAAATCAACAGCTATTGGACTCACCAGCTGCAGTGTCATCATTACTATGATAAAAGCCACTGGCCTATACAGTGAAACACAGTGTTAGAGCACCAACCTCATCTCCCCCTATCTAAGCCACACGTTTCTAAATCACGGTGTGAATAAGCTTGGTTCACCCAGTTGGTGTTTTTGTGTATCTCCTGATAAATTCATACAAAAACAGACTTATTCCAGTGCTCATTATATAAAAAACGTTATCTTAATTGAACATTCACCTCTACATAAAATAGCCAAGGCCATTTCTTGTTTGCCTGGCTGTCTAAAACAATGGATCCTTACCAATCAGCAAAATGAATGTTAATGAGAATGTGCTGGAGCCAGCGGCTGAATACAACACTAACTTGCTCATTGTCACTAATTTCACATTCACGCTTGCCCATATTTTGTTCCTGAGATCAATAAATGCTACCACTGTATAGTGACCATTGTCTCAAATATTATCTTTTTTTAACCACCAGAAGCTTCTCTGTAGACATGTAAGCAATCATTCTGACCCCCTGCATTTTAAACACTTTCATGAGATGAGATTCTTACTTCCTGATGAATCCGCTTCATTTCGAGGTGCCTCTCTTCCCCTGACATCTCAGTTTACTTGCAGCAGTTATGCATAGATTTAAATTCATGCATTGCTGATTATTTTTCATATTTTTTTGCACACATCTATGCATCTTTACTCTCCTGTCCTCATCATGACACTGAAAGAGTTGGAGAGAACATAGCCCACTGCCAGACAGAGTCTTCTCCCCTTATGACAGCTAGCTGGGTGGAGGAGCAATTAGTGTCACCTGAAAGCATTCCTCTCGGGATCGCTGGGCCCCATGAAAACTCATCTCAGCAAAGCCCTGACACCCTAAAAAGCTCATCAAGATCAAACTGGGCTTCTTTATGTCCTGCCTTACTCCCCCAAGACACAGCATGATGAAGGCTTCCCTCTGCCTCATCTCGACTTGATTAAAGGCAGTAATCCTGTCTTGGCCTCCATTACTCAGTCAGGCTTCAGAGTTTCTCTGCAACATATCTGCTATGTGTTGTGTCATTTGCGCTGCTGGGGACTAAAGTCACAGAATGGACAAAGCATGTTTATTGCCTTGTTATAGCACCAATTTTAGTATGTCAGTGGTGAGGAGGAACGCATGATTGTTTTTAAAAGAAAAACTTATTTTTACAGAAATTTAACTTTTTGAATTGTAATTCTTTTTGGCCCCTTTTCATCTGATGAAAGCTAAACTGTTCACTGAACATCAACAAAAGAAATCTAATTCCCTCCGTCATCAGCCACACTCAGTCAGGGTCAATGCCGTGTGCATTTTGCTTCTTTTGTGAGAAATACTGGAATTAAAATGATAGTACAAAGATCAATACAGCAATTCACCCGGCACTGAAAGGAGGCCGTGTGTCAAGTATCGGTGCTGCTTATTAACATGACTATTGATTGGAGTCAGAAGAGCGTGGTCGCAGAGGCAGCATCAACTACCAATTGTTAATCCCAGAGTCAAGGTTAGACATAAACACTTGGCAAGCTCTGTAACATCTCAATCCTTTAAGGGGCATTTCACTGATGATACACCTCAGCAGCACTTTATGCTTACCTTAGGAGTAATTAATTATAATGTGCAGCCTTGAGCTCATTAGATGTTTTGGTTTTTAAGATTTATTTTTGCATTGCTTGAAATTGTCCAAAACAATATTTACTCATTTGAGCATGAAAAATTTGGAAGCTATAATTTTCCCCACCGAGACTCGAGGCCTTTGTTGGATATTTATAAGCTAATTAACTATAACAACAAAAAAGCTTTGTGTATTCTTTCAATTGATGGACATTTTTACATTTTCTAACTCATCATAAAGCAAAGCCAAAAGACTATTTCCAGTATTGAAATCTACCATCTAAAATTGTTTTCCTTATTATTAAAATCCTGCTTGAACATTTAACCATCACCCATTGTTTTAACCAACACAATCAGAATAAAATACAGTATTAGAAAAATAAATTATACAGAAAGTGTTAATTTGTTCCTGTGTTCTATTAATGAAAGGTTTCCTCACAAGAACTGAAACTGATTGAGACAGGATCGAGGAGCTAGACAAACAGAAAAACTGATAAATGACATCTGGATTAAAACAGCACACAAAAAAATAAGGAAAAAAGAGAGAGTTTGGAGAGGGATGGAGAAGAGAAAAAAGATTAGATATACAGTATTGACCTTAAATCCTTCCCCACCATCTTCTTGAATGATGTTGCTTTAAAACTGTCAGAAAATGGAAAGACTCGCCCAATCAGCCTTTGTGGCAGCGGGAGAAATTGGCCACATCTGGTCTCCTAACCTCTGAAATTTATCAAGTGGTCTCAGTCAAATAGAAAGAGAAGAATTAGATGGGCGGTTTTTCTAGTCAGCATATACAGTTTCTTTTTTTTATACATGCAATAACACACAAAAAGAGATAGATAGTATACAACAGCTCAAAACAGCACACTAACTCAAATTCAAGACATATTCATTATTTTTTGAACATACACATTTTAGATTAGCCAAGTTATATTTTTAACTTTCTACCTAACATTAACCAAATCTTAAACTTTAGAGCCTTTGATTTAATAAAGAGTGGGTTTGTTGGTTCTCTAGAAGTGGTTTTGTTTACAATTCATACAGCTCTCTATAGAAGGTTGAAGTCCTTCCCACACAATGCATTTTCTTTTTCGCAAGAATGCTGGATGGCCCCCATTAAACAGAGCTGGAACAACCTGTGTGTAGAGCCTCAGATGGTAACTCCATGAGACCCAGGTAGGTAGATCAGTCAGCGGAGGAGACGGAGAAATCAGAGCGGGACAGATGGCCTGGAAAGAGCTGATAGCTCGCTAACCCACCGGATTTATTTGATCAAATAGGAAAAAGCTCCAAAACCCCCATCTGTCCTCTAAAACCGTATTGAAAAAGTGACTGTGCAGAGAGGTAGAGACAGATATGAAGGACAGAAATAAGATGTGCTGAAGATGTCACTAATTCACAGGTTAATCATTCCATTTCCATTTGTATTTATACAGTGAAAATAAGACCTACATCCCATTAAGGTTAATTCGTAGGTGAATATGAATCTCTGAAACTATGGATTAGAAACTGAGCTTCACATCTGTTTTGATATGCTTATGAAATAATAAAAATGGTTCTGGATATGAGTCATGTTTAATTTCATCCATCTTAAGTATATGATGATATTGATTTGTTATTTAAACTTAACTACAGTTTGTCAAGGACAAGAAAATTGAAGATACTGAACCCTGAAATAAAGCTTTCCTCCATATAACACTGACATGTTCAATGTTTCAAGCTATACATCATTGCAAATCTTAATATAATAGCAAGCAATGTCAAACAAAAATCAATATTTAGTATCTTGACTGATAACTCATAACCTGCGCTCTACATGTTAAACATTTACTTTCCTATAACATTAATACCTCACACAATGCTTTTAATGTACCTAAAGGTGCAGAACATACAAATTAAATAAAAAAATTCTATAATGACTATACTATACAGTTTATTACACTATTAGTTTATATCAGTGCTAAACATTGGTATAACATTAGCCTCCTAATATTTGTGCAGTTATTCTGCAAATAAATCATAATGTGGACAGAATCACCAGATGGGGTAATGCATTATATGCTGTTAGCTGTGGCTGAGGGGTTCAACAGTCAGGCTGAGGGCAGTAAATTCTCCTGATACATTTTTCATCCTCCCTCTCTTGCAAGCTGCCAGGCTGCTGAAAGGAGTATTGACTAAGCACAGAAAAGGTCTGATCTTTCTTATTTATTCCCCACCAATCTCTGTGATATTTGTGAATGCTTGTGGTAGAGATCAGTGGCGTCTTGGGGAAAGACAGACACTGTAAACCTGTATATATTATTTTGTACAGAACCACAGGTAGAGTACACCAACATTAATATTTATTATAAAAGTCAATGCATCAGTCCTTCAGATGTTTACTTTCACCTGATTTCCCCTCTTTCGCAGTTGCAAACTGCTGTTCTGTCTGCTATAATGATCACTCCCTTCCATTACAGAGAACAGCTACCAAAACAAGTACATGCATTGCAACCACAATGTCCCTCCTACGACTCCTCTGCTCTAAAGTATGGAGCATAATTTCACCATTCCACTGCAGGCAGACATGCAGGAGGTACAGCGCATGCTCACTGACGAGATACTGTGTGTGGAGCGGACAAACCCAAGCTCTTTCATTACCGTCCTTCGTGATTTCAACTCCTTATATACTTTCAACTGATTAAATGTCTGACCAGAGACTAGAACACTTTACTTCACACTTTATCACCGTTACACTACAATCAGTTGCGCATATCTTGTCGTCCCCCACGCTGTACTGGGATACTAATCGCATCATATTCCACTTGATTCCTACATACTGGTAGAAATCATCAACTACTGTGAGGACAGCTGTGTACCATCATGCACCAAGGTCAAAGAGTCTAAATACAGATTTAACAGGGCAGTGAGAGATGCTAAACGACTGCACTCTGAGAAACTCCAACAGCAGCTCTCAGAAAACAATTCGGCCTCTGTCTAAGAGGGTCTCAGTCAGATCACCAAGTTCAAACTGAAAGCCCCCCACTCTACTAACGACTCAGGCCTGGCCAACAACCTGAATGAGTTCTACTGTCAATTTGAAAGTCAAAAGGAAATTCCTGACACATGCCCCCTGTTGCCAAAAAACTCAGCGCTCTAAAGACAGTGGACATGGTTGTGGATTTCAGAGAGAATCCAATCCTTCCTGCCTCCCATCATCCTGTCTGACTCCCTAGTTGACACTGTGGAGTCCTTCTGCTTCCTGGGCACCATCATCACCCAGTACCTCGAGTGGGAGCTCAACAGCAGCTCCCTCACCAACAATCCACAGTAGAGGATGTACGTACTTCCTGCAGCAGCTGAAAAAGTTCAATGTGCCAAAGCCAATGATGTCGCACTTCCACACCGCCATCAATGAATCCATCCTTACTTCCTCCATCACCATCTGGTACACTGCTGCCACTGCCAAGGACAAGGGCAGACTGCAGTCTGTCATTGGCTCTGCTAACAGGGTGATAGGCTGCAATGTACAGTACTGTCCCTCCACGATCTGCAAACCTCCTGGACACTCAGGTGAACGGGAAAGATCATGGTTGACTCCTCCCACCTTGGACATAAACTTTTCCCCCAGCAAGAGACTGAGGTTTATCACCACAAGAATAGCTTTTTCCCTTTTTCTACCTCTTATAACTCTTATATCTCCTTGTATCTGAAATATTTGCAAATACATCAAGATATATATATATTTGTTTTTTATAATAAATATCAGTTAAATCAAGGCCAAAAATCTGCAAAACTGTGCCTAATCTGTCCACAGAAATGGGTTGGGGGGGGGGGGGGAGTCTGTGATCCCTCCAGAGATTGTTGTGTGAAGATGGCAAATAAGCTAATCAGAAAAGTGGAAGCAATCAATTTACTCGCTACAACAACCGTTCGTGTCATCTCTCTTTTGCTATTGGATGCCGCAATTAAAAGGAGATTAGCATCGTCAAGACAACATACATGAAACATGATGAAAAGACAGTATTGATCTGAGCTCATTAATAGATTCATTTGGAATGTTTTCTGCTGTTTATGTGTGTAAATCCACTGCCATGCAAAGCAATGATTGAGTTGCTCATTAAAGCATCTATTGCTTCTGTTAATTAAGGGTTGTTATATAATAAAGTGCTGTTTTATAATATAACCATTTAGCAAGAACAGTCTTCATGATGTGAATACTGATCATATTATCTTTAAAATACCCTGCAATCATGTGTCTGTGTATAAACTTGTGTAGCCTGCAGAGAATTAAAAAAAAAAAAAAAAAAAAAGACAAGGAAGAAAAAACGTCTTTATTAAATGTATACAATGTCAAATATGATATTTCTGCACATATGGCACTTCAGCCCCTGGACTAGAGTGCCATATGTGCAGAACAATTACAATTTCACATATCAGCATTGTCATCTGTTCTTGTAATCTATTTCCAATATAATGTAACACTTTTTCATGCTGGTGAAACACTCAATCTAACAAAAAGTGAAAATAAGATTAAAAAATAAAAATAAAAAGGGTAGAGGCTTCCAGGGACAGTGCACAGAGGTGACCATGTAACCGTAATGTGCCTGCAGTTCAAATCCTGCTGGGGTTCTCTGTTGCATTTCCTTATCTTCTATTCATGTTTCCTGTCACTCTCTACTGTGAACTGAGGCAACATGCCAAAAAAAGGATTAAAAACGGTGGCTGACCAACACACCACACAGTATTTGTGAGTGCAGGACAGAGAATATTAGCCAGATTGGAGCAAAGGCATGGTGCAGCAGCTCACTGGCCAAGCACTAACTCTGAATTTGAGAGTAATTATTTGAATTTTAAATTATATGGCTTCTGCATTGCTTCCCCTTTCTGATTTCAATTCCTGGTTTGTCTGTGTATTTCTGCATGCTTGTGAGTGAGTGAGTGAGTGAGTGAGTCCCAACACACATTTGTGTCAGATACAGTAAGTCTTGTCCAATGGTTAAATTCTGTTGAGCAGCATTTAAATGTGTGTCCTTGTTGTCCCCTGTGCTCTAAGAATTAAACACAGGTGAGGGAAGAGGTTTTAAATTGTAAGTAGCTGAAAACTAAAAATCATCCAAGCGTAAAAACAAAATGTGAGGTAAAAATGTTCCCACTTGCATACCAATTTCTAAACACATTAATGCTCCCTCCATAAGTCTACTTTTTAATCGCCTTTCGTTCCTTTTGAAACCTTGAGACCTGGATATCCTCCAGGCCCAAGAGCTTCACACACCGCTGATCATAAGGTGTGACACATGCTTGACTTCAATTCCTATCTTTCCATCGTCGGTTTATGTCTTTGCCAGAAACAGAGACCTCAGCTTCATTTCCTTCAGCCTTGCCAAGCACTTGTCAGTATAGTTTGCCATCAGATCACTATCAGTTTAGCAATGGGAGGCAGAGAGACAGTGGCCCCATTTGTTCACATGGAGGTGCTGAAGTGCATGGCTTTTTTTTAATCAGTCCTGGTAGATATGAGAGGACAAAATGTCACCATGTTCTTGCTTTCACTTCTTGCTGTCTTTAAAGTATGCAAAGAAACGTTTTGCCAAATGCACTGGAGAATCAGTGGAAGTAGATCTAATACATCAAATGTGCATCATGCACTCGCGTCTCTGTGTGTTTGTGTGCATGTGTATGTGTGTCCGTGCTGTGTTTGTAAGTGGTTGACGATTTACTTAAGTTACCCGGAGAAAGCTTCCAGAGAAAAACACTCTCAAACATATACTCTGTCAAGACTTATCTTAGCCCTCCAGAGGCAGCAAGACAAAGCTCACACATTTTAAAGTCTCCAGTGGTAAATGAGGCGTTTGAGGAATTGCAAATGCCAAGGAACACACACACTGACAGTTAATTTTTATAACCTTTTGTGAAAAGACTTACCGAGCAAACATTCAACCTGAGACAGACCCCGTCCCTGGTGCCTCCATCCACCCACTCACCCCAGCAATTTGCTGCCTGTCTATCTCTATCAACCCACACAAGAGCATTGAATACTCTTAGCAGCTAAGACTAAACCAAAATATGTCAGTGCTCTTCATTGTTTTTATGAAACCCTTTTGTGCAACATTATTGAACTTAAAAAAATCTAACATCACAGTTGATAGTACATTATATGTATTATAGTGGCTATAGTCAATATTTCATAATAATAATGCATAATAGTAATGCTTGACATTACTTGTAAAGTAAGCTCGTGGGGCATCTTTCAGCTCATTGTTTTGGTTTTATAGCCCATAACTTTGGTGTTTTGGTAAATGTTCACTGCTCTCATCAGCATAGTTTTCCAATTAAATGGGTTGCTCTGTATTTGCTGGATGTGCGAATGTGTAAGGAACTTTTTGCAAACACGTTCACCTCATCAGCTTACAAAGTAATACCAGTGGTGTGATACAGCTTGTTTCTGCAGCCCCTGCCTGGGGTCACATATTTAATCTTTAGTGTTTGACAATGCAGTTTTGAACTTAACCACTTTATCGTATGTCATGTTCTGACTAATAACAACATTATTGTGAGCACTGACCTGAACTTCAATGCCATATCCCAGGTAGACAGTAATCAAGTAGTTGCACTCCACTCCAGAGCCAGGTTGTTGAAGGATTTCGATGTTACCCTCAGGGTCAGTGAAATTCAGACTGCATGGCTCTGTAGGAGACAGTGAAAAGACAAGTGATTCCCTTTTTCCCAGACCACTGATCTATCTGACAGCCCACCTGTGTCTCTGTGGCCTTGCAACCCTCTAACTATCTCTGCAGATTTCCTCTCCGTACTGCTCATCTGGGCCTTTAGCCCTCTGTGGCCAGTGGAAAGGACAGGCAGGACACATCAGGGGAAATCAGATTGTTTTTGACACATGAGCAACTCTGTTATCCCTGGTGGAAAGATGAATAGCTGTGTGCAGCATACAAAATGAACAGAAGTGATGCTGATGACCTGACGCTTAATTTTCTTGCCCTCTGGGATCCATGTGTTAAATCTTAGCGGGGAGAGATACTCTCAGTTTTGAAATCCCAGTGGGGGAAAAAGTTATTTTGATAACCCTATTTCACAAAGTCACTGGAACATTCTGCCTGGTACATCTTTGAAAGTCAGAGGAAACTAACCTGATGTTTGCAAGGTGGTGATGGTGGTAGTTGTGATACCAGTTGTCGATATTGTAGTAGTACCTTCTACTCGAGATACTGAAGTTAGATTGGGGAGAGGATGATCAAGGTTGGTTTCGTTTTTCAGTGTTGTTTCCCTTGTTTCTCCTTTTTCCATTCTGATTAAGGAGGGTGGAAGGGTGGCCTCTACAGGAAAAACACTCCAACTCCGAGGCTGACTTCTCTGCAAGGATGAGGAAGCTGCTGGGTTGTTTTCAGTGACTGACCCTCTATTATTTAGTGTTACTTGAGTTGTGAGGGAGTCTGTGGTTGGCTCAACCTTGTCTGACCCACTGGTCTTGTCCTTAGAGGGCCTCTTTTGGGGGAAAAACGTGGACGGCCTTGGTGTTGTGGGAAATAATGTGGTCAGTGGTGAGGTGGCAGCTGCAGTGGCAGTAGTGGCAATGTCTGAGAAGGCTGGGGCATCCTCGTGGGGCACCAGCTGAGTGACGGGATCTCCAACATCTGGACTAGCCACAGAGCCTGGCATGGTGGGATATGCAGCCACAGAGCCATCCCTTCTGAAAAAATGCTGGTCCCCCTGGAAATCTCTTGTAAGTAGGTGCTCGTGAAGTAGCAGGCCCTTTAGGACAGGGCGGTGGTTGGGGCTGTTCATCGGCGAGGCAGTGGTTACCAAGTGGACTTCACTCTCTGTGTCCTGTGTTGAAGGGTGTGTGAAGAGATCCCTGTCTGGATCTAGTGTCCTCTTACTGATGCCATTAATTTCCCGTGGACCTGAGAATGAAGGAATAAAGATAACATGGTTGTGTTAAACAAAATATTACAGGTCCGAAAGTTATAAAAGCAAAGTACAATATACAAGAGCAGCATTTTTTTTTGACAGCTTCATTATTGCATCATCAAGGCTGCCAGACGATAATCTACCAAATGTATGCCTAATGAGGTGAGACGCTGTCCTCTTGTATAATTCTTCCCCACATATTTTGTTGCTATTTTTATCAGTTCATTATGTGTGTGTGTGTGTGTGCATGCTTGCATATGTGTAGCTTTGGTGGCAGGGATGGTGGAATACTAAGTATAATCCCTTTTACTGTCTGTTATAGAAGCTTTAGTGACAGCAAAATAATCTAATGAGTTGGCATATGTAGGTCAGAACAAATAAAGCACAGTATAATATGATAGTAGTAAGAACACATATATTTATATATTTTCAAGTGCATCTTGAGTGCTTCAGTTCTGTCTGTACTTGACAAGCAATTCTCTAACATTTAAGTTAACTGTGGCTGATTAGTACTGTGGTGAGTAGCAGCTTAAAGAAAGCAAGTTTATTATCAAAGACAAATTCCACAATCACACCCCACAGGCAGTGAAATCTCAGCGCAGAAAGGCCCTGTCCAGAAATAGTCTAGTTACTTGTAGGATAAAAAGGCTTGAAGGCACATATTTTTCCAAGGCCTCCTTCTCTAAGCTAGTATTCTTATTCCCTGGATTTTTCAACCTCACCTAGACACAAAGATACCACTCACTCAAACACAACACAATGCAGTGCAAAATTGCATAGAGGAAGCACTCAACCAGTGAATAGTCAGAAAACTTGAATTGAATGGCCGGACCTTCAATCCACAAAACATTATAGATTTAGAACATTTAATAACTAAAGCAAACGTATGGATTTGTCCTGATTCGCTGCAGAAATGCTTGGCAACACAAGCTTGACCACAGAGGTTTTATAAATGGCCGGACCTTCAATCCACAAAACATTACAGATTTAGAACATTTAATAACTAAAGCAAACGTATGGATTTGTCCTGATTCGCTGCAGAAATGCTTGGCAACACAAGCTTGACCACAGAGGTTTTATATAACATCCATTAGATGGAAAGCAAAGCATAAGATGTTGTCTGCAGGTACTTTGCCATTTTACCATGGCCTAAACCATGACACTGCTAATCCATTTAAAAGACAGACTGAGCTCCAACTTTAGATCAGTTATATTAATATAGAGTTTAATAATAAAATAACCAACTTCAGACAGATGCATATATTTAATCCTTCATTGCAGATATTTCCAAAATAAAAAAGGTAATACCACAGATAGGAAGTAAACAATACCGACCTGATTATTAAAGTGAAGAGTGACATCTGTCAGCCTAAATCACTGATCATTAAAATCTGTTAAAGGAGCCATGCCTTTTCACTTAAATGCTTCTTCACCTATAAGTCTCTAACCGTATTTGAGGGAAGAATACAGCCCAATATAAAATTATCTATCATCTCCATATCGCTTTAAACACCAACATATCTTTTAACAGCTCGTGGAGAACAGCCCCGCCAATCAGTCTTTGCAGTGTAAGTGTTTTTGGAAGCCAAATGATTTCACCACAAGTCCAAAACTGCCATATTTACCTCATTATCTGCTACATTTTCCTCACATAAGTTGCTTTGGGAAATCTGATGAATGGATAGCTCCCACCACTGCAAATCCTTAAATGCTCTAGACAGTGTAAACATCAGCAAAGATTAACTTCTTTGCATGTCTTTAGTGGCTTTGATGGGACAGTTATCCTAAAATGATCAAATACCTTCCAGCTGGCTGCTAGTTATGCATACTCAGACGTCAACAAAGAGTTTTGCCTCATTTATGAACGTTTACGTGAAATAGCTTTTCATCAGGTTTTGAAATTCCAGTGCTGACTTGCTGTTTTACAGTGTGTGTTGGCAGGCTTTCACTCTATCTTGTTAGGATAGAGAGGTGAAAATACAGCGCACCTCTTTAGGGTGTATAAAAATAAAACGTCTATGGAAATTGGCATTCTTTTAAAATTCTGCGGTGAGATGAGCTGACTAAAAATACTGCTGACTAAAATGAGAGTTTTTGTTTTCATGTTGGCGTCAATGCAATCTCCATCTTTCTCTTTTCCCATCTAATTTTCAGAGTTTATCTCCCACCTTTGAATGTGTGTGCACTGTAGCTAATTGGCAGATATAGAAAAACATACTGTAAATGTTAACATAAAGCTAGCAATATAAACATGAAACAATTCTTTGTGTTTTGAGGTATAGCATGAATAAGTACCTAAGATAAATTGCGAACACAGAGAACTTGTATAATCCTCTTAGGCGTCTATGTACATGTGTCTACATGAAACAATGCCGTCTGTTTTGACACCTTAATTAGCTTGCATTCTTGGTGACAGTTTGTCCTAATGAGGCAGAAAAGCTGCCAGCACACGTTTCATGCTTATAAGATGAAAGGATGCTGTTGACATGGGAAGCAAATGAATGAGACATCCTCATGTATCCTCAAGAGGTTGAGGGAGCCTTAGCTAGAAGGCAAAACCGATATAAGGAACACTGAAAATAGTTTCTTGCAATTAATGGTAATACAATGTTTGTGTATGTGCAGAATGAATGTACAGTAGCATGTCACATGTGAAATGTAAGTCAGGTTTGTGTAGAATATAACCTCAACTATGTCATTTAAATGTTACAAAATATCAGCTTGCCAGATAACTGTCTGTATAACATCATACATCTATTATACATTTTATTTATTTTCTATATTGGTTTAATTCTAATATGATCAGTTCTCGAAATGCTCATGCTTGTGTACTGTATTCTACTGTACAACTGACTGGAGTGTTTTCTGGCATATTGATTGAAAGCACAGTTGCTTTCTTGCATATGAAATAGATGTTTAAATCTGCTTGCCAAAAGACAAATGTTCACCCTGGGGAATTGAATTTGTCTATCGAGTCTATAAGAAATTCCATAGCTTGAAACACATTAATTCACATTTTAAGTGGGAAAGGGTCTCTGAATAAAAGCGAAAAAGCACAAGGGCAGCTCTGCTTTGCTCGTAAAACTTGGGAGAGTAGTTGCGAGCCATTCTAACATTTGCTGATGCAGAGCAGTTTTACCACCAGCCAGCACACTAATAAAAGTTTGATCAGGCTATTCAAGAGGAAGAGTAAACAGTTTTGTTACAAAGCCCCTGCACGGCTGACAGAATTGACACATGGTTTTACGTTTTACTGGCAGACGCGACAACACCCCATTTATCTTTCTTGGCGACAGAAGCAATTCAAAGATCTTTTGATGTTCTAAGATGGAGGAGCAACATTTTCTTGTAGCCTTATTCTGTCACAACAAGAGAAGCCAAAGCTGCACTTTAAAGGCAAACTAAGCATAGTTGACACATCTCACTACCAGAGAGAATAAAGAGTGCAAAGGGAGGTCTTCATGAATGATTGAAGTATTTCAGACTGCCCCCTCAACATAATTGCAAAAAGTATAGAGGATCAAACACACACATACTACATACATATAGTAAAGCTGGAGAATAGTAATGTTGCAAGGATTATGTTATTGCCACAACAAATTGATTTCTAGTGGAACTGGTAGTAAAGTCCTGCTTGTTTTTGTTTTTTCTTATCTTTGTCTCCCTCTCTATCTCTATCTGTGTCGGTCAGGTTTTGACCATGCAGCTGCTGCCCTTTAGTCAGAATATCGAGTGAACGTGGAGAGTGAGAATGGAGAACTGGGTTAAACCAGAGTTTCTCATACACAGATCAATACAGGATCAATGTGTACAGGTTGGAGACCTCACTGTGGTGATTACAGAGAAAGAGTACTGCTACAACACTGTTCTCATCTCTGAACCTTAATTGGATGTTTACACTTGGCGTTTCAGGGAATGGAGCTGGAAACTGAATTTTGAGTGAAATTTCTTGCATATTAGCGTAATGCAAATCAATAAATACAAAACAGGAGATTACCATTTTGCACAATCTTCTTTTCATCAGCCTAATCAAGTCGCAACTGCTGGTTGCAAATATGTCTGCCAAATATAACAATTGTAAATTTCCTGTCACTGATTGTTAATCTTTCCTGTAACTTATGTGAATTGCTGTACATTTCAGCAGCTGAAACACCTGACAGATGAAATTTAGCAGAAGTCTTAAGACAATGGCGGAGCTTGCCAAGCAAATTAGATGATTTCCAAATATAAATTTGCAGAATTCGTGAAGGCTTCTACCAAATTTTGAAAGTAATTTATAGTTTCTTTCCAGGCACTGCACCCAATCCTGGTGCCTCCTTCTGCTGCATTTTGAGCATGGCAGGCAATTAACTTGTCATTGTTCATGTGTGAAGCACATGTAGCCTAAACAATTGACAATGGCAAACCAAACAAGAAAAATAACAGGCTGTTCATTGACGGATGACATAAATATATTCACAGAGAATGCTCAGTTTTGCCAAAAACCAGCAATACTGGCTCAAAAACAATGGCCAATATGTCAGGTTCGGTTTACAGTGAAGTCAATGTGTACTTTGACACACACATAACCTCAGCCACCCTTTTTTACTTTAGTTCAAAGATTTACTCCTTCTGTCAAACATAACCTGCTGTGTATTGCTTTGTATGGTGCTAATTCAAAATCCAGCCTCTGTTAAAAGTGTTTGACAGTCAAATCATCTCAAACATTTCACTAGGGAGCCAGCTAGCCCACATACAGAAGTAAGAGCAACACAAATTGCCTTTTGTAGAACAGCTATTTTTATGTTGTTGTCAAAAATGAAATCAAATATTTGTGTAGTGACAGGCTGTAAACGAAAATGCAAATACTGTAATTGTTGTTTATTTGTTCATTTGATGTTATCCAACCTTATATTACTGTCAAGCTGACAATATATTACAACTTTTGTCAGACCCCGATTCCCTATACAGAAACAGGCCCTGTTCTCACCTGTTTCCATCTACAGTTAGAAAAATCACACCCTATTGCCAGCCAATTTAAATTGATTGTGCTTGAACGACTCCAATCAGATATAGATGTACTGTAATATGCCGCCTTAACCAGTGTACTGTCAGAACAATCTCGATGTGCTCTGTCAAGTTCACAGGATGGGTGTCATGCTGTCATATTTAACCCATCCACGTTAGTTGCATTAAGTCCCAGGCAAGGAATAAAACCACAAAGAGATGACAGATGTTTGTTTGTGAAAAGCTGTGCTGATTAAATTAATGCTCAAAAATGTTTGGCTATAGGCTTAGTGCAAGTGTAGCAGCCATAGGAGACGATGGGGAATTCTATATAGTTCTGCACCTACATTGTATATTTAATTTAGCACAGTGGAGGCAAAAGCTAAAAGTACTGTAGATACCATGCTGCACACTCAAGAGGTTATGTGTGTAACTGCATTACATCACACAACATTGAAGCAGGCTAATTAGAGCTAATTCATAAATTAAAGGTGGTAATTACTATGACAGAATGAGACTGCTGTTATCTTATTCTGAGCGGTGGCACAAATACAATAAAATACCATTTATTGTCCTTAGGGAAATTTACTTGGTGAAATGTTTCTTTTGTGAGCACATTAAATAGAACACATTTAGGATATATTAGGGCCTCAGAGGAAGCTTGAGGTCTTGCGAGGGTGGAAAACGTTCAAGAAACTGAATACTTGTTGGTAATGTTAAAAAAAGGTCTTAAAACTGAAGCTAAATATTCATCCATCATTACCAGGCCTCCAATTACTAATGCGGACAAATCTGACTTGCCAGTATTAAATTATCAATGCAGACCTGGATGGTTTGGTAAACCCAGTGTGGGTGTTCTAAAGTCGAGCATGTTTGTTGTGGTGATTACAAAAAAACACAATTCTCTCTGTTTAGTTTTTTTCTGGCAGGGCATAGTCTTATCCTTTCAATTTGCACAGAGCACCCTGGCATGTTAACAACTGTTAAAAAGAAAGGCTTAGCTCTACTCTAAATCTTAAAAAGATATCTTGCAGGATAAGGTCTGACAAGGAACAGGATGTCATACCACATCTCAACTGTGCTGCTCCTTTGTTTTTCTCAATATAATGGAAGCAGTGAGAAAGTTAAACAAGGTTTGCTGGAGACTTCTAAAATTATAAAGGATGTTTGCAGACGTATAACTCATAACTCAGCTGGCCTGTTTATAATTAAAGGGGGTCTAGCCATTCTGATTATGTGTGACATTTAGACTAGAGGTACAAGCTCTGACTTTGCCTTGATATTTCATCTCTCAGAGCATCTCTCATTTCACACCGACTAAGATGACAGAGTGAGCAATCACAGGGGAACCCTCCTCAAGATGGCAACAGACAGCCTCCTCTCTTCAGTTGCATATCAATGGAGTCATCAGTGAACACTCAGTGCATGGAGAGAACGCTAATAAGATGGGACAAGCCACACTTGAGGCAGGCTACTGATTGACATCAATCTCCTTATATCCAGGGCTTTATTTCCTTATTATTACAGAGAGCCACTAGACAAGCAAATCAATAGACAGTTTCCGCTGGGCTCAGATAGGACGCCTTCAGATCTCTCTACATGACTCCGTCTAGGGCGCTTACTGGAGGTTGAGCTCATGAATTCTTTCCAACACCTAAGGTGAAAAGTTTCTACCAATGATATTTGCTAGAACTCTTGCAGTATTTGCAGATTCTTCAGTTGTAGGAAATAATGGGCTTAAAGTGATAAATGATTCCATTAGTCAACTTAATTAATTGATAATTTAATTTGGTTTGTGGGTGACAGGTGCAAGGAAGGGGATTTTTTTTTTTTTTTTTTTTTTTTTGAAAGGTAGCAGTAAGGAAATGTAGAAAATTAAATGAAGTGTGCACTGGCTAGAAGAACAACAAAGGAAACAAACAAAAAGCAAACAAACAAAAAGGTCACAGTTTCACCCCTCACCCAGTAATTTACAGTCTGAAGTCAAGATGCATGGGATAGTACATCCACGCCTCAAATCATCCCAATTTCAAAGCATCACATTTTCCTTTTACTGTCGGTCTGGCTTTCGACTCGTGAGCGTAACAGCATATTGAAATGAGACAGGCTCTTATCCTCCATCTGCCCTTTGACTTCATTGAGCGGAACCATAACTTTTCCCTTTCATTTATTACGGCCTTTCTGTGTTCCAGTTCGCTGAGCATTGTCCTTCAGACAGGCTTTAAACAAACTGTGTCTTAATGGTGCTAGGAAGCTCATAAGACCTGACCTTTAGCTGGAGCAGAACAAAACCTGATCTACCCAGCATCACTATTTGCATGAGCTACTGTATATATCTGCAGGGGGTAAACGAGCCACCCTTACCATAATCTCAACTCCATGGCAAGAGGTTGAATGTAGTTTAATTGGTAATCAACTACTATATGCTGTATGTTCACATAAGCCATTGCTGTGTTTTTTTTTCTTTGTCTGCCAAAAAAGGAATGAAATGAGTACATGTCTTGTTGTACAAATGCCTGGTATTAAAATGACATTGTTCTCTGTAATCATGGCTGAATCTGTCTTACATAGAAGCCAGATCCTTGTTGTATTTCAATTTACCAGTGCACTCCATCTAGAAAATACTAGGAAGAATGTCTCTTTTCACGCTTCATTTCCTTCCATTAGAGTAATTTATCTTTTCATTTTCTTCTCATTTACTCCATGGTGGAGTCAATTAAGAATAGAGCTGTGTGTGAAACAAGAGCTACAACTTTAAATATGTAGAGGACTACTTTACTGTGGGAGATCTGCTAAATCTGTAACAACAGCAGTTATGAAGTGGTAGAAGTTTAACCAAAGAAACATTTAATCAATTTTTGTGTGTGTATGTGCAATGTGTTACTTACTACTATTTAAAAATGCATAATATACACCCAAGTATAGGCATGTTATACTTTAAAGAGCATTCTCAGAGAGCGCAGCTTGTACTTCTGACTCTCCTCCTGACATCAGAGACATTATTGGTGAATTTAAAAGCTGCTTTATTGATGTCACTCTTTCCCCCCTTCTTCAAATATTTGTCCAGCCCAATAACAGTTCCATCAGAAAACACAGCTAAAGGAACATGCTGGTGATTTTGAATCCTATCTGTGTACATGTCATAGATTGACATGTTTATGTATGCTATTTTACTTGTAAATACTTTGTATCTTGTAAGGAGGCTCTAGCTGCAGTATACTGCTGAATATGTCAGTGGCAATGTAGAAGCAAGGAAATGTAGTTTCACCAAAAACTCCCTCTTTTTCTTTATCAAACAGCAGTGACCATTTGAAACTAAGGAAATTGAAATGCCAACAAGATGCATTAAGGACCCTTGTTTTTGCTTTTTCCATGGTTTGACTTTGGCAATAAATACAGTGCTCATTTTGCAAAAAACAAATGTTAGTACAGTGTGTACAAGCATGGTAGTTATTGGAAAGGCAACTTATATAAAAGTGTTGTGTCTTATGGGCCTCTTCGGTAATCTTCTATCTTGTTTTCACTGCTGCTTTGGCCGGCTGTGGTTACAGCAGGACAAAAAAAGAGAGAAAGGAAGCTCAAATAGACCTTTTATGAAAGAACTACTTCAAGGTAATATCTACAATGGTACATTCTTTGGGCCTGCAGCTCACTTCACGTTGGCTGTGTCAACTGTCAACTTTCGCAATTATCCAAATTGTTTCAAATTCACTCTTCCCAATACTCAGCGAGACTAGAAACCTGTTGCGTCAGTCTTACACTCTGTGGGAGTCTTCTCCTGCAGAGTCACCTTCCTTTGAAATACGCTCTCTGGTATTCTCAGAGAAACAGATGCTGTGTATGTGTGTCTATTTAAGACAGACTTGAGACACTGTACAGTTTACGTTGTGCTTTAGTTCTCACCTCACCAGCTGTTCCATTTGTCTACCACTTCATAGTCTGACACACTAAACAATGCCACCACTGTGATCTGTGCTTCCTGGTGCACTCATGCACACAAACACACACACAGTACTCAGACACACTCCGAATCCTGTTTTAACACAACTCACGGTAGACAATATAATGTATTGTATAATTATTCTACACCATATTATTTTGTATGAGACACATAAATGGGCATTGCCAGCTATTGAAACAGTAAACCTGAATAACATGCTGTGAGGATATTAAGGACAGTTCTTTATGCTGCTTTTCTTAGACTGAACACTTGGTCTAATGCCTCAGATTTTTGGTCTGAGGCCATGAGGAGCTTGTATGGTAATCGTGGCACAAATACAACATTTCATCTATGATTTCTATGATTTTTGATATGGCTACCAGACACTGAGCAAATCTGTAGTTTTCAGGGAATCACATGTGAACTTTTTTGTGTTGAGTCTGAAGGGCACAAATTATTGTATTAAAGTGTGAATGTTAAATTGACAGGATTAGCAGTAAAGAGTTGAGAGGAGTGGGAGGTAGAGGAGCAGACTTTCAGACAAAAATCACTCTAAGATCTGCTAGAGTCGGGACAATATGTGAACAGCACAAGTTTTTTTTTTCTGTGTGCACAGTGTAGAAGTAAGCAAGCAAAATAAAATATAATTGGTCAAAGGGATCTGAGGGACAATGCATTTGAAATTGTATGTTTTTGACACTTGATGACTGAATTTCTTAAGGACAGGCAGCCACGCATCCAGATAGAGAGACCCAAAAAAATCATTCTCTGAGGAAGATGTTATTTTCTTCCCTCTAAACATGACAGGCACACACTGGAAAATTGCATTTAAGTGGAGTTGTGACATTCACTTAAACATAGAGTTTTTGCTTTGATAAGGACTACTGGCTTATTTCTCACACTAGAGCTTTCTATTTTAACGCCTTCAACCCTGCTGTTGATGATTGCTAATCTTTCCTTTCTTTTTGTTTGTTTGTTTACCATTCTACAAACCATTGTATTGGGGTGCTAGATTGAGACAGCAGTAATAACTTGCAGTCGTATTGAAATAATCAATTATAACACAGCGCAACTTCTAAACTGAATCAAAGCTCACCAGTTTCATAAGAACATTTTTCAGAGCAATCTAGAAACATAAAACAAAATATAAAACACTAATAATAATATCCTGAATCTTTGAGAGAGAGTGAGAGTGAGAGTGAGAGTGAGAGTGAGAGTGAGAGTGAGAGAGAGAGAGATAGAGAGAGAGAGAGAGAGAGAGAGCGAGAGCGAGAGCGAGCCTCTTCGAGCAGAGTCATTTTAATATGCTGGCTGCATGTTTTGTTGAAATTAGTTTTATGCATTTTGGCAGGGGGTTGCCAGACTGCAAAGCCAGGTAAGGGCCTGTGAGTACACAAGTCTGAAAACATAAATGCTGTAAACCAAAACACAAGCTGCCTATTGGGAGGTGAGGGGAAACAATATTAACACTGACAGTGATGGATGATGCTGCTTCTTGCAGAGGTCTGATAGATACAGAGCCCTTTAGAGCCGAGAAGCACCATGTTCCAGACTAAAAGATGCATTCCATGGGTTTCACATACACAACCTAAACCTGCATTTCATCAGGAAAAGGTGCCACAGTATCTTTTTTTTTTTGCATAAAGATAAATGGGTTTTTCTCTGTTTACTTCATTTTCTAGCTCGACTGATAAAGTAAATGTTAGATGCACAGCACATTTATACTGTGGCATACAAGATCACTCGCATTGCCTATGAACAGTTTGCCAGTGACTGAAATACACTGCTACTATATTGTTAATTGGACCTTCTTCATTGCAATAGAATGGGCTTTGTCTGAGGCTATGGGAATTCAAAATTAAGTTTGAAGCCGATTGGCCGTTGTTTTAGTTTAGTGTTTTCCCTCCAGATGTGATGTGTTCTTTGGTTCAGTACTGGTATTGAGACTGTTAATGTCTATAGCCATGCTGGCAGTGATGTACTGAAGTCAGCAAGTAAACAGGCTCACAATGTCATAGTGTGATTTCAATTTAAAAAAATGTTTAAGTCTGTCTCAATACAATAGTCAGGTGCCCATATGAACATTTAAGCAGCTTTTGCATATTGTAATCATTCCTCCTCTTCATACTGAACATTAGAATTTCCCCTCCAAATGTGTTTACAATGTAAGTGATGGGAGGAAAGAAATCAATTTGGAGCAAAAATGTATCTGTCAATAATATAAGGCTCTAGCTCCCTGATGTAGTCAAATAAAGTAAATATCTTCCACAGTAAGAGTCTCTTTAGTATTACTAATTAGCACTGAACACAAGTGCCAGTTGAACGGGAAGGTGAGTCCAAACTATGACTAGTAGTGCATGTTGAAGGCTACAGTATCTGTTGATTTTGAGTATAACACATATGGACCACCATTGTTTAGGCTTGCAATATCAGCCTAATTTCCACAAAGCAACTGGCTTGCACATCTGTATAGCTGCCAGCAACTCTTCAACCTTCTGCTGCTGATGGTTCCAACTAAAAACAAAAGCTTGACACAGCAAAGGACTCTCTCCTCTCATTTCGCTTCTGAATGTTTTGGAAAAATTGGTGATTTGCAACACGAATTATCGATGAACAGTGAAACAGTATCGCAGTACTGGTACCAATGTCTCAAATCAATCAAAAGACTACAACACATCACAATGAGAGACTTCATGACTAGAGCCAGGCCATGTCCTGATCCATGTACAGAGGACACATGTTGGCCTCTCTGGGGAAAAAAAAAACTGTAACAAGGGAGATAAAAAATGTTATCTTCATTCTTCGGCTGCAGCTCAAATTGATGTTGATTTTTCCTCAACAACAATGTAGCCACTTGTGGTATTTAAGGTTATAGCAGTTGCCTTCCAATTCTCCCCACATATAGTGCAACTGTTTTTTGTTTGTTTGGGGCTTTTTCTTAGCACGGGGAAAGGTTAAAGCGAGATAAGGTGAATTAAAACATTAAATTGTCATTGATAATAATAAGAGATAAGATGGCTCTGATAAGCTGTGAGGCAGGTGCTCAGATTGAACTCATATAACAGGCATCATACTGTAATACTTAAGTTAGCTCTAGCACTTTTGTCATGTTTTTTTTTTAATGTATATCTGAGGTAACTGTAATATTCTTACGCCATTTATAAGTCATGCAATCCATATTTCATTGCTGGAGATTAGTAGTTCTGTATCCTTTGTTGCATGATAATAATAATTACATAGTTATTTATATAAAGAAGGGCAAGTGACAAAATGTATAATATACTGTGAAAGGAAATTGCTTATTTGAAGCCAATTAAAGACTTAACATATCCTTTAAATACCTGTGATTGCATAACTAACATGTCACTGTGGTACAACTTGGGGAAATAATTACATAGAAAAAGTTATATTGCTCATAGTTGTTTGTACTACTGGTTAGTTATTCCTGTTTTATTAATGCAATAATCTACTTTACAGTAGGAGGATTTTTACACTCCGTGTACCTCAGAGTTACTCCTCCAGAAGCAGCTTTAAATAACTGCAAATCACAGCCTCTTGTAGCTTATTGCTTTAATAGTCTGCTACTGATAGTGGTGTACTCGCATATGATTGAGAGACTCCAGATATTCAGCTCTGATCTCATTTAAACTTCTCACAGGCAAGGAGGGCCCTGCCTCATCGTGAAAGAGCAGGTTATTATGAAGTGCAGTAAATTACTACACCAGGTAATTGGAGAACATCAGTAGAACTAATAAAGTTGAAGCACTGGCAGATGGTGAAAACAAAGCCCAGATGATAAACAAGTGTCTTGGCAAGCCACCGTTAATCTTTATAAGCAAACTTTACATAAGCAATGCTGATTCGCACGTGTATGATGTCGCATGACCGCCGCACTAAACTCACAACGTTGTCTTCCATTGGCTGCTGTGTAATGAAAAGAATCATCACAGTTTATACACTTTTTATTTATTTATATCTCTCTGTTTCTTTTTCTGTGCCTTAAAGCGTCACCAAAATTGGATTTCAACCCTGGCTACCCTAAGAGGATCTTCAAACACATGTGGTGCAAGAGCAAATCTGTGTGGAGAGGCACTGAGTGAAAAAATAAAAGAGTGAAAATTTTAAGTGGTTTAGTCTGAATGGATTTAAGGGGCTGGAAAATACATTTTAGTGCCCAGTCATTCATCCTTTCCATATCCCTGTCATTTATATTTTTAATGGGTTGTCTGTTTCAACTCAGCAGAAATCTTGAAGTATTCGCCAGGATGTGTTCTACTCTCACCCCGTTTCATGCAGCTAAACTGATCCTTAATCCAGTTCTATTAATTATAAATCCATGCAAACAACAGTACTGTGTAGTGACTTAATGAATTACCACTCAAAAACAATATTGTAGTAGGGGCCTGATAATTCAGTTTTGTTAATTATTAAAGAAGACAGTGAACAGTGTTGTCTGATACACTAAAATTGACCTCAGATTTGACACATTGATACAGTGTTATCTTCTGTATTGTGTAAAATGCCTGTCTTGTGGATCATGATTAGTACATGAATGCATTCCTGTGAAATGATGATTTCATGTGGGAAAGGCAAAGTTTGTCAGCAACAACAACAAAAGTCTAAATAGAAAGCAAATATAAACATTTTACTGCTGAAATGATCAGAAATAAGGGTGATATAATACAATTCTTGAGGGTCTTTTCTTTTACACTCTTAAAAATACAAAATAGTATAATCAAATGGTTGTGAGCAGCATAAATCACTGACATAATCATCAGTTTTAGAGAGAAAATAAGTGCTTCCCAAACTAAATATACTGTAGTATTGTGTTAGCTTTGTCCTTTGTGTGAACAACTCATTTGACTTCATCACATTTTGTCCCTCTGGTATCTCCTGTGTATTTCAAGCTGATGCCTAAAAATGCAGCTGAGACTCTGGAGAACTATATACTATAGGCTATGTGCAATTTCTTCACAAATAAACAACAGCAGCAGATGTCATTTTACATGCACTGAAGAATCAGACATCATTAAATCCTGCAATACAGAATATGTTTTGTCAGTCTATTCAAATGTAATATTTCCATGAAGTTTATCTGTAGGACTGGCTGCAGAGTTTTAAAAAGGTCATATGCAGAAGTAAATTTCTTCCATGTGATGTACTATGCTAGATCACATGCCATCTGGACAAACTCAAGGAGCTCCAGGAGGAGTGATAATTGGTAGGTGAGCGACAGCAGGTTTGTGGCTTACAACGTTCTACCAATGAGAGAAATCTTCTCTTTTCTGCCTCTTTCATGTCTCTTTTGTTCGCTCCTCTTGAGAATCTAGCTTAGTTCCTCAAGGTCTTTTAAAGACAGCAGGTGGTCACAACACCCACGCCAGCACTAACGCGGGCTCCATCACACATGCTAGAGATTTACATCAAAGCTGATACTCGCATCTGGAGCTGTGTGTTTATTCCACAGTGAGATAAAAGATCAACAGCTCTTTATTTCAACATGCAAGAAACATTAGCTGCACATACATACACACACACACACAAGTCCTACTTTTAACTCCTGCACTGTAATCCCCATCCATGTTGTGTTATTGTTATGTTGTGAAATCAAGCTCGACAAATACAAGCTGTGCTGTAACATGACAGTTTGACTTGCCAAAAAAAGACACTGTGCTTCTGTACAGTAAGTTGCATCAGTTAAAGGCCATGTGACAAGAATATGCAACGCTTTTTACTTTTCACCAAAGACCTGCTCACTTTTGAAGTTTTACAGAAAAGAAAAGTTCAGACAGCAGTAGATGCTAAAAGTCTAGATATGACTTAATGTCCATATTATAACAATGAAAAAACTTATCAGCGTTGATCAGTATCCTCTGGCAGGTTTCACAAACATGACCCAAAAACTTCTCTCTTATCTGCTTTCAAAGCGATGTGGACTGACAGTAGCAGTACCATGCATGAAGCAGGGTGAATAATTCACAGTATTTTCTAAACAGACAAAAGACTAGGGGAGAGTGACAACTTGTCAGAAGGAAGATAAACTGGGCTGATGAATAAGAGATGAAGAAAATAAAAGTAACGTAGCAGTTGTAGGTTACCCAGTGCCATCCGTTTTCTGCAACTTCCTTTTATATGTATAGCTTTATCCGTGCCTCTTTTTTCTCTTTTCATTTGCGATTTCTGTAAAAATCTTCATATGCTGTATATTGGATCACATAGAAGCTGAGGTCGAGGCAGGTATTTCTAATCCAAAGGGGGTCATGGGGAGAGACTTGAGGTGAAGAGATGTTTAATGGTGACTAACGTTGGCTGCTAATGCCCTTGGCCACTATGTGACTCACTTTAACTCCCGTCAAAGCGAACTCTGACCAAGTGTGTCCAACACGGCAGCCATGCTGAAGGGTAGTTGCACGGACAAGACAGGAGTGAAAGGGTGAAGAGCGTAACTAAGGGAGAGGCCAGCAGGCAGGTTCTGCTATGATTTGACAGTTTATGGTCAGTGCATTTATCACAAATGTCATCCTTCATCACTGCTGAGCTCTACCACATACCCTGCATATACAGAAAATTCAGTAAGAGTCTGGATAAATGCATCAAATGGAAAGCAGCGGGGATTGAGGGAGCATTTGATAATATTTAGTTGTAGTGAAAACAGCAGGCATAGACCAAAAGTGACAGAAAAAGAAAAAATCCCTTACATATGACAGAAAGGAACTATTATAACACAAACTGTATTCCTTATGTTTATATTTCTTTGCAATCTGTGGTAGAAAACCTCATTCAAAAACCCACGTTTGAAATAAAAAACACCTTTGTTCAAGTGTTCAGTGGTGCTCGGTTTGGGAATGCATCATGGTGTGACAAGAGGGAAATATATAAAAAGTATGTGTGAGTGAACAATGAAGTTATTTCTGTAACTGTCATCAAAGATAAACTGCAAAAAACAACAACCCTGTAAGGCTGCAACTTTTTTTACCTCTTTCATCACAACCTTATCAAAAACTTTCTTATTTGAACAAGGATGTGCAGCAATGTAAACAACCTCAGTAATGGTGCAGTATAGTACACCATATGTGATTTCTCTTAGTTAAAGACTCCAAGAAGGCACCAAATCTTTTCAAACATCTCTTCACTGATTGTTTTTCTTTCAGTTATAGGGGGCTAGTGGTCTTTTTTAGTGCGTACTCACTGATGGGACAACTCCAGCGATAAATATGACCTCAGGATTTAAAAGGGCAAAAGAAATCATCATTTTCCATATTGGCTTTAGATACTTTTGTTATTAATGTATAAACAGATTATGTTGGATATTTGTGTAATCAGAAATTCTATGTCACAAATCTGCTGCTTGCTTATAGATTGACTTGTAAGTGGGTCTTGAGTGCAGCTGCTGTTTTCTCATCAGTGCCCTCTGCAATCACAGTACAGTAGAGCCTGGCAGGCAACAATACAGTTGTTTTTTTTATTAATTTAAAATATGCTCAAGTTAGGAATGGAATTTTTAATTTATAATTAAGACATCAACGGTGTGAATAGAGCACTTTCAGTTATGGAATGATCTCTGGCATGAAATGAGGCACATTAGTACATGAGGTACTAATTAAGTAAAGAGTCATCTCAAGAGCTTGGATTATGAAACAGCTATTATCTTGAGGATCAAATCATAACTGTCTTTGAATTTCTGATTGAATTCCACGGTGGCAGCACTTTTCATAATAGATACATAGTATTTCAGAACGAAACCCTTCAATTAGCAGTGATGCCACTTTGTGCTTTGTTTTATCAAGTGCAAGACAGTTTGTCTGAAGTTTGTTCCTGTGCCTGGCTTTTCATGCTGGTTTCAAGTTGATCATACATTATGTATTTCAGGTCTCTCCTGTGCTCCAAGCTGTGTTTTTTTGCACACCTTATTTCTGTAGAATATAATGCATGAAATCCAGAGGCTGTATCGGTGTGTGTGCAAGTTTGTGATATGGACATTTGTTCAGAAAATATAATTCCCTGTAGATATGATTCACATTTATCAGTAATGTGTGCATCCACAGTATATTAACCAAGGAGTGGGCCAGTAACCGTCTACTCTGTTCCAAAGTAAATCTGGTAAATGTGTACATTTTCTGGTTAATCTGAGTGGAAAACGCTCGTCACAGTAGGGCAGGGTTAAGCGGTCTGTAGCATCATGGAAAATACAACCCCGGTCTAATCCCTTAAATCTTGGCATACACCAGCATAGAGGAAAAAAAACAACATTACAGCCCGGCATTACTGGAAACAGATACTATGTGCTACACATTGTCTCACTGTTAAATGTTTGATTAGCTCAGCCTCCTGTGAAAAGAGCTTTTCAATTTGGTCACTTGATATTTGTTTGGTGGGAATAAATATAACAGACAGATAATCACCACCAATCACTAATCATCCTGTTGTTTCTTTTCCATTATTTTTAATGTGATTGCAGAATTGAGTGCTGAGTGTTTATAAATTCTGACAACTGACTTTGCAGTCAAGTACAAATCCAGTCTTAAAAATGTCCTGAGGTCTTAGTGGCACCGGCAGTCTGTGACTTAAATACTTAAATAAGAGTGTGACTGAGAGCTTGTTACAGCATCTGTCCTCATCACTACAAACTCAGCCAACACCCTCACACAGCTCCAGCTACCTGTCTGCTCCATCCCACAGGGAGATGAATAAGCAAGTTGTCCGACACATCAGTGTGTCAGCGCCGCGAGCGCTGCCAACCACAAGGTTAGAAGGACAGCAACCTTTATGCACGGCCGAGGTCATGCAAATTCTGATCTTAACTGAGCTTGAAAGAGTTGTTGTTGTTCATTTTGTAGCAACATATCATAGTTTCACAGCTTCTCCCGAGGGGGAAAAAAAGCATAAAATTAAAACTAAAGTAAAGAGCCTGAGAGTATCAGACCTATCACCTTTATTTAAACACAGCCACACAGACATTTTTTTGCCCCTAAGGCGATGTCTACAGGTAGATGTTTTTAACAGAACAACAAAAAATGATTTAAAAATGAGAATGCAAATGTGCCAAATTGTCTGGAAGGTTGATCTAAATGAAATATTAATAAGCAAAGGTCTGTAGGCAACAAATTAAGGCTAAAGTCTGCCAGGTTCCTATAATCATTGCATAAAGAATAAAACATAGTTTGCTGTATCTCTACCTAAATCTGATATATATTTTCTCTTATGAAAATATTACTTGTTTTTTTTTAGGTTTTTTTTATTAGCCTAAAGTGGAATACCTGAAGTAGTTGCTTTAGGACTTCAAGAATTTTCCTGGCTATTTCCTGAGCCAGGACACCAACCATTCTCTCCACTACACTGTAGTTTCTTCAGTCAGTGCTCTTTGCCAATGTGTATCCAAGAATCAAGAATCAAGAACTTTATTTGCCTTTTGTGCTTGCCCACATAGGAACTCTTGTGCAGTTGTTTGTTCAGAGAGTCAAGTCAAGTTAAAAAGACACACAAGAAAGACACGTTGTCTCACTGTTACCATCAATAGCGCTGATGGTTGAGTCCATGGATCAGAGTATGTGGATCAGGCGTGTTGCACAGTCTCAAGAGCTCTGAATGGAACATTTAAACATACAAAACAATGCATATAATATTCTTCTGTTGTTTAATATTATTTTAAATTCAGGATTGGGGATATTTTTAGAGCAACAGGTATTATTGGTGTGTTGCAGTACATTGTTCTGTATCATAAATGACAATTCACATGCAGTAGAACTACAATACAATGGAGTTTTATTAAATGAGCTGTTGCTCAGTGAGCTCACAGCAGTTAATAAATATTTTAGTAATTGTTTGTTGGGAAGCCAAGCAGTCTAATTTCTGCTCTTTTATATGCTGCACAAGCATACAGCAGCATCCAATGCCCTGCTGACTGTCCTGTAAAGTGCTCCTCTTATCAGCTGGGAATTTATGTCAGCATGTGTAGAGCAATAGCCACATTTACAGATAAAACTATCCATCTTTGTCTGTCTGATGGCTGAGGACAGACAGAGTGTTGAGGTCACGTTGCTGTTATAGTGGAGCGATAACTGATGAAGCGATGACCCTACAATGTTGCAAAGATTGGCACAGACAGAGTTATATGGCCCAGAAAAGGTCAATGGAACCATAAACAAAATCGGTTGCCGACTGAACTGGCAAGGTTGTTGATTAAAACTCCGAATTTTGCTCATAACTCCATGGAGAACTTATAAATGAGGACCAGACTCATCGACTACTCTGCCCTGTCCATATAACTCAAAGACAGAGGGTAGTGGAATAAGGTGATAAAGCAGATGAACAGCTGACATTTGAGGCAACAAGTGGTAAAAATAGAGAAGGAATAAATAAAACTGACAGGAGCAATAGGGCTATCTCATACAGTGTGAAAAACGGCCCGATACACAGCTTGCACAACACGACTGATTATTGCCATCAAAATGCAAAGTGCTGAGCTTCACTGAGTTGGCAGCATTACATTCTGACAGATTTCGATAAGAAACTGATTGCTTTACATTATTTTCTGCCTGTCATTTCTTCAACTGTTGTCATTCAAGGCGTGCAGAATCTGTAGGTCTGTGATAAAGCATCTTTACTTTAGATAGGAGTGTGTAACTAAGGTAAGAAATAAGAGTATCTGTCCAGAAAGCTTGTGCTCACCATGCAGAAGTGTACAGCAGGGCAGCAAATGGATTTAATGTAGCAATCTGAGAGGTGAGGAACAGCAGAGGATAAACTTTATCTCGCAAAGTCTCCCCATGCTGCTGATCCATAGTCTGTTTCTATGTGTAAGCTGGTATATAAAATGAGACACAGTACATAGTAGTCAACAAATACAATCATGAGAATCTAAGTATTGTGATAAATATGATTTTGTTCACATATACTTTACTGTAGGTGTAAGAATAGAAATGACAGTTTCAATGAAAGTGAAGGTCTTAGTTAAATATCCATCATTAGTCATCATGAATTAAGTGCCTTTATCAGATGAAGGTGCACTTTTTCCCTGAGATGACCATAATTGTGATAGATTGAAGGAGACCATCCATAGATTGATACAAGTGCCTCTAACACTCCAGCGCACTCAAGAGGTAGGAAGGAGTCGCAAGTTTGGTTGCACAAATTGTAAATGATCAAGCTGTTTGTCAGACGTTTGCACAGACTGTGCATACTGCTGATGCTGCAACAAGATGCACAATGTGGTATTTCATTCTGTTCGTGATCGAGTGCAATTGTCAAGCCATGAGCTGTAGTGTCATAAAATACATGTTTATTGAGCAAGGCAGCCAGTCTCACACAGACACCACAAATCAATTGTAGACAGCAGCAGCACATTCAGTCAAAGAAGAAAAACTTTTAACGAATCTGGATTTGATTAAGAAACTCATAACTAGATAAACAGATCACACTCTTCCAGACATCTCACTTGCAACACTTATCAATATCATAACTTGTAAACCTTGCAGAAGCAGATTAATGCAGCCACGGTTCTGTTTGAACTGAATTTTAATAGCAAATCAATATACTCTAAGTCTGTGGACTGAATGGGTTAGGTTGTGAGTTTAAATATATCTTACATAACCCTTATCACACATTCTGTCACCTTTTGTGTTTTGAATAGCCACGAAAAAAACAATAGAAATCTGATAAGCACATTTTTTTCATTTTCAGATAATACTGTACACTGGCATAAACATGATCCTTGTGATAAGATGTAAAGCTTGAGAAGTAGATGGCTGTCATTGGGAATCTGTACTTATATTTCTTTGTTCTTCCAGTCTATCATCTGCTTAAATGCGAAAGAATACTGCTATCAGGTCTGAAATGTACTGTAATTGATTAAAACTATTAAAAGGGACAAAAGGACAAAGGGAGTGAGTAAGACAGACCGCGAGTGATGTTTGGAGGAGATGATGGCAGAAGAAACCCTGGCCATCCAGCAGAATTTTAATTACTGCAGGCAGCAGCACTTCTCTCAGACTAATCTCCTCCACAGTAGGATTTATAGGCATTACTGATGCTGACAAAGTGATCGCTCAGGGAGAGATAAAACATTATAAAATAAAGCATGAAAATGGATATGAATAACACTTCCTCCTCAAGGCGAGGTTGTTTTTAATGTTTGTTTCACTAAACTGAATTTCTTATTAACAAATTTCTATGGATTATTACTGTGTGTGTGTGTGTGTGTGTGTGTGTGTGTGTGTGTGTGTGTGTGTATGGTGTAATAATAATATTTCATTACATGTGAAAAGATTGAAAAAGTATTATACTGACTACTAATCAGGTAGCTTTGTTCCAACAAACTTGTATAAAAGTTTTTTTTCCTTGAATTTTTGCATCATGAGTGGGAATTTCCTAAGCAGCAAAGGTTAATACCATTTTAAAGCCGACGTGAGTGGGAAGCAAAAATGATGAATTCTACACTTGCTGTGATTTCTAAAGGCTGTTGCAGTTAGGACATCCCCCTCACCCCTCCTTCGCTTCCTGACATTTCTATTATTAAGGAACAGCAACACTCGGATAGAATGCTACTGCAGCCGCACTATATCCGTTCTGACTTAATCCTCCTGGTATTTCACTAGCCTGCTCTCCTTCCTCACACACGCAAAACTATTTAATATTTAATCCACTTTGGATGGGATTACCACGCTACGAGTTAGTTTGAAAATTTTGGCAGTGGACGGCCTTATCAATGGTTATGATGCATGACTTTTTTCTCTTGGCTATGAAATGGAAAGTCAGTTGATTCTGCTTGCTGAGTGTGAACGGGGATTGATGAGAGGTCACAGTCTGCAGTAAGAGTTCCTAATGAACAAATAAATCAAGCATCTCTCTGAGAGTGAGCTGGTGCCTTGCCGCCTGGATCGCAAAGTCACACCACATCAGACTTGCTAAAGAAGATGATCAAGGGCACTAATTGAATTGCAGTGTAAACACGTACTGTGCAGCGTGCCCCACCCCTGAACAACTGGAGCTATCACCTCAGTGGGAACTGCCTTTACTTTCACAGCTTGGAGTCAATTTCACAGCCTGCAATCTCCATGTGTTTAGCTACAGAAATTTAATTTCTATTATTAGTGACAATCCTTTGGCTACATGCTCAAATACTTACACACATTTCTAGATGCAGTCATACCCCAAAATAACACACGTGGACTCACACTTTTTGGGGTTTTTTTTAAGCACACTTTGGATTGACTTCCAGTTTCATAAAGGACCTACAGTATTAGCAGCAAAGAGATATAGTATTTGTGTTGAGCAATTATGTGGGTTGGTATAAGATACAGCAGAATTGATTGGACTGAGCACACAGCTTCAAGTCTTTTTTTTCCTTTAAAGGAGAGCTGATGGGTTAAAGCAGAATTCTCAAGGTATGATTAATGCTTTAAGTAAAGATTTCCATATATCTACATTGTTGTGATTTTCCCTTTTAACTTCCTACACGACAACTAGCTGTCTGTCTGTGGGGAGTAATGCTGCCAATCTTGCAGATGGGGAGATTGGGGATCATTACTGGGGAAATCAGGAAGGCTTCTTATGTGATCAAAATAAAAGCAAGGGCACCTCTGGAGGATTGTCTATTTAAGAATAGAAACAAAAACATCAGCTGACACATCTTGTGAACTAAACACAGCAATAGAAATCCAATAGAACTAGTTTCAAAGCATTTCACAGTTAACCAGCCTACTGTATCTACTAATGCTACCTACTGCAAGCCTAAAACATCCCAGTAATACAGAGAAAGGCAAAGTAATGTTCTGCACACACAAAGCCCTGGGTTATTTTCTTTAAAATATGTTTAATTTATATCATATGCCACAGCAGGTTGTTCATTGTACCCATTTACATTGAACTTACTACCTCTGTCCAAATGAAGTGGAATGATAAAACCCAGGAACACACTGATATACTCCTTGATTTACAACACTAGTGACCAGATATGGAATGAATCCTGACCTTAATAATATGATTTATTTTCACACATGGATTATAGATCCAATTTATTACCAGATGTGATACAGGTATGTGCATGTTCATGCAGGGACTGCTGGCAAAGTCTGTTTTGTTGTTTACTTTGCTTCACATTCCCTCATACGTCAATTTTATCAAGTAGGATAAATTGAAGAATTTGTGCAAAGTAAGCTGATGTCATTTACCTGCATGCTTTAAGATTTCTTTCACGGTACCAGGTTTGACTCATTCCTCCAATCTCACATTACAAATCAGTTTCCTTGGTGGAAGCTCATGAGTGGCTAGAGTAATGTGCAACTTGGATGGACTGATCGTGGGCATAGAAAGAGATAATTGGATATTATGCCTGTCTGGCTATGCCTACAGCATACAGAATGTAAACTCCTCTTCAGGTTGTTTGCTGCTAAGACGTTTGTACATGGTTTAAAAAATATCACAAGAAGTCTCACGTGGAATTGGGAACTTGTAGGAGAGGGATTTAGATGTGTCGCCAACCAGCCTGTGCGATTATTGAGAAACTGTGTGAGGGCTCAGCACAACAGCATGAAGAATGAGATTTGTAATGTAGAGAGATGTGGACTCAGTGTGACAACACAAAATGTGGGAATGCCCACTGGCCTCGTTCCCTAAGCTTACATATGATAAGCTGCAACTATCGTGTCTTGAGCCGCCAAGTTGGTGTGTAACACAGCCTCATCTGGCCAGGGCAGTGGGCTATGACATTTCACCCCCCTGCCAAGAGGATCCTTCTTCTATCGTCTCTCTCCAAAGCACACATGGCCCCTAAGAGCACCGTCAGCATGCAACAGTCAGTTGAGGCTGATTGAATTAACTGACACACAAAATGGATTCTACTTGCTCAACCTGCTGGACAGATGAATGCATCACTGACAGGCTTTCAATGCAGTCGTGTGTCTGATACCAGCTTTCATCAGGATATAAGGATGCAGTGGCTCAGACAGCCATTAGGTGATACATTCTCTGCGCTACATCAAATACAACTGTATATATACAACTGGGACAACTGTAAAAGATAACAACCCTTAACCTTGGAATGCTCTCAGATGCTCTGCGAAAGATTTCTTGTTCCGGCGCTGCATCAAAGGCAAAGTTGGCTGTTTGACATAAATGTATGTGTTTAATGGGGTGGTGGTAGCCTAAGGTTAAAGAAGCAGGCATGTGATTGGAGGTTGCTTGGAAAGTCTGGGTTGTAGAGATTAATGAGAAGCACTGTCCTGTGGTTGCACCAGAAAGCCCTCGAGCATGAGTAAATACAATTTCATGAATTGCTCATAATCCTACTTTCCCCTCAACTATTGCCCAAAGGGTGTAAATGCATGTGAGCTCCAAGGCGACATACCTGGTAAAATAAAATGCAAACCTCCTGTTAAATCCACAACAACAACAACAACAACAACAACAACAACAGCCATTAGTGCCGTGAATATGATGCATTTAAAAGAATTACACTCAAAACACATCAAAATAGTCAAGTGCACTAATGGATGTTTAGACCAGTGTTGTTCCATTTAGTGTACTCAAGGCCATAGAAATAGAAAATATGTTTGGAACATTTACCATGACACATTTCTTTTGTATATGCATGGAAAATAAACAAATAAATAAATCCACTGTATTGAATAGCAGTGAAACGTATCTTCCTCCTGCCAATGTCCATTGAACCTTATACAGTAAAGAACCTTGTCGTGCTCCCTGTTTGAGAATCACTGACCAAGAAGCCTCAGTTGTGTGTTGCTGGACACACTAATCACTTTTTTTTCCTCTCAATTTAGTGTTGCTGCCTCCACAGTGAAATATTTAGAGAAGAAACAGACATTTTGAACAACCCTAGAGGATGGGCGTGGGTTCATCCTCTGGGATTGACTCATTGATTCCCTTCAGCCCTTGAGGCAGTCTTTGAGAGCCACTAGGCAGATTTCAAGGGCTCTCATTACCGACACGTACATGTAAAGCTGTTCACTTCTGCCTCAAGCTGTCTGTAGAAGAACCCCAAATTGAGCTCTGCGGCGAGGATGATGGATAGCGTTGTCCAGGATACAGATGGCTCCTGCAGGGGGTCCATTTCCCCTTGGGACGAGTCAGCTGGGCTGGAGGACCACATGTTGACAGCCAGAACCTCTTTGCAATGTAACATAAGGCGCCACAGAGCCATCTATAACAGCTTGGAGACCATACATGTCTCTGAGATGTTGCACTAGTACCACATGATCAATAAAGCAGCCAAGTGTAACACTAACAGCTCCAACATGTATTTTATTCATTCTTGACTGAATAGTCATGTGTGCTGTGAGATTCCACTTCTCTGGAAACTATTACCTCAACAAGACCTTCTCTACTGTGCTCCAGTCATGAAAAAGGATAAATAACATGCACTGGCACAAAAAAAGAGGCACTTAATGTTGGTGCCTCATGTTGAGCATCATCTAAAATGAGTCAGTCTCATAACTGCTTTGAAAGGGTCAGAGTACTTGACATTAAACAAAACAAAAAAAAAACACGTGTTCATTATTAAAAAATGAAACAAATATGACTTTTGCAAATATCATAAATGATATTAAAGATAACAAAAAAGCAACACCCAATTATAAAGGTTATGCATTAGTAGATTTATGTAACTTGTTGGTCTATAACCGTATATGTAATTTATAGACTATTAGAGGTACTTAGTTTATAAGCTTTATACAGCTTTGCCTTTGCTGACAGAACATTCAAAAAGCTTTTTCTAAACACCACCATCTTTTTGTAGGATTATTTCTGGATGCTCTTTGTCAAGGTATTGGCACAGCAAAAAAAACAGAGGTGGGCATGCACAGGACTGTCTGACAGAGAAAGAGACAACAAATCCCATATAGCGTACAAATAATATACACCCAGTCAAAACACCCTAAAATAATTTGGTATAGATAGCCAAAATACTTGTCCCAGCTTCCAAAAAAATAAGCCCATACAGCAGGAGTACTGTTTGTGTTGCCACATCCTGTCAGTGCAGGGCAGCCGTAAATAAAACTAAGCAAGCATGGGTTATAGTGCTGCGCTGAGGATCTGCGCTGTATGTCACTTTGATTGAATGGACAGCAGGGTAGCAGGTTGATGGAGTGTACTTGTATGAGTACAAGCTGTAGGGTCAGATGTCTTTGTGTCCTGGCCTTTGAATAGGCCTTGCCCTTCTGGCCCTACCGGCCCTGACTCTCCTGTTGCAACAGGTATGGCTAATCAGAGACTGTGGCATTGGCTCCACGCAGTAAGCCCTGAATAAAACATGGAGTGAAAAATTTAATCAAGAGAGGGCATCTGCGGTTGTCTGAGACTGCTGGTACCAACACTCGAGCTATTCACCACATGTGTCCTCATACTAATGACAAGCCTAAAAGGAGGCAGAGGGCAACCTCTTTTCATAATCAAAGTGCTTTTATTCATGACATGTCTATTAATTAGTTTGGAATAGTCAGCACCATGTGCTCAGGAGAATTTAAATTGGCTGAAGAGGATTTGCCCTTTCTCTGTTGAGCCAATGATTTCTTGGCATGCCTTTATAACCAGGGAGGGACAAAGAGGAAGAGAGGAAGCGACAAGGAGATAGAAAGGGTGTATGTGTGTGTCTCTGTCTACCTCTCGCTCGCTCTCTCTTTCTCTCTGAGTGACTCATAGAGCCTATAAATCACTGCAGCAAAATTGAAACTGTCAGTGATATTTGTCCTGTTACAATGCACTGTATCTAAGCTTGGTGTGTATATTCATATGAACACACGGGCACATTTGAATCCATTGAAAAGACTAATTCTCCCTCCACAAGTCATACCTATTTTATACCTGATGTACCACATAATGTTGAAAAAGAAAATGTAACTTAGATATCAAATGCATCATTAAAGCATTAGATAGACTTTAGAAAATCATATTTGTGCACAAATTAACAGCCTGTGTCACATTTTGCCCATGAAAGGCAGAGTAAAGTATTATCTTGTGTTAAGTACTTCAACGGGGTAGAATTTTAAACTTTATCCCAATAAAAGTCTTCTATATAAATACATGAATAGGAATATTTGATGGATAACAACACTTACAGTAAGTCTTGAGAGACAACTGCATTACAAACCGTATTGCCATAGCATTTCATAAAATATATTCTCAATCCTACAGCAGTGGTTCACATGTATTATTCCAGTGTAACAACTAGCATGACTTGGATAATTAAATGTCTTCTTTCATGGTTTAATCTCTATCCTCTGTCTCACGCCTACAGAAAAGAAGCCATTAACGTCTGTTTATGTCTCCAGTCATCAAAGCTGCACTTGAACTTTTTTATTTTTTATTTTAGTGCCTGTGACAATACAACCTAACACAATAGCATTTGTTATCTGCTTTCATTCAAAACTGCAAATCAATGACAGGATTCAATTCAAAACTGAAAGAATGGAAGCTCATAAACAACCTGTCTCTGGTACAGTTAATAAACAGGCATACAGTATTGACACTTGTCAAGACATAATCAGCAGTGATGTTTTAGTCATGGTGGAGGATGGAACAGGAGGCAAATTGTTTGCTAATTCTCATTTCACACTCCCAATGTGAAATCAGCCAGGCACACAGCGCACCGGTTCCTCTACACGCACAATGGTTTGGCTCGCTGCGTAACACCAAATTATCTTTCCCCTGGCTTAATTATTCATTAGGCAAACATAATTAATTTAAGAAGCTTCTCTCACAGGAAGTGTTTCAAATAAAGGCCAGAAGGACAGCTTTCTGCTTAATCATTAACTGAACACAGAACACAGCCAAGAACCTGCAAGGGTCTGAATGCTTTGTTGTATATAATCTTAATCTGTGCCAACAATTTCTGGCAGAGCTCAAATAAAAAATGTTTTTAAAAAAAGTTAGCTGATACAGTTCAGACTACCTTTTAGTACAAGCACCTGAACATAATCTTAATGTGCGTAATTTAACTCCTACACTAATATGAGGAAGGAACAAAAGCAGATAACGAGACACACAGAAAGCTCATATGATTAAGAGGCATCTGACACATTTTCCAGTCCTTGCTCACACACATAGTTTAGCAGGTCTTCTCCCCTGTGTCTGATGGGGTCATGATGCTTGTGTGACCAAAGGGAGAAGGATTTTCAGCAGATCTTTGCAGCTTTTCTTAACCATTCAATCTCCTAGCCTACACACATTTAGCAGAAAACCACCCTGATTATACACACACACACAAACTTTGCCCTCTCTTCTCCTCCTTTATCTCCCCATCCTCCCCTCAGTCTTGCAGACTCGGAATGGAAGCATCTTAGAGAGAAAGTGCGGGCTTTGATCTATCTGCTCGGTGATTCAGAGCTTTCAGATCAAGGGCTGGTTTGTCTTCACCACCAAATCCACAGACAGCGCAAGACAAAGAGCAAACATACTAAAGTGCCTTTCGAAATCCATTTGCGTAATGACAGAGCTGTCTGTTAGTGTGTGTGTGTGTGTCCGTGTGTGTATGTTTGTGTGTATTCGTGCATTGACCCTTTTCAGTTTTATCCCTTTGTACTTCTCCATTCCATCAATCATTACAGACTGCTTTTTGTTGCAGATTATTATTTTGCTCTATTCTTCAGCCATGATGTGATGTCTAAATTGAAGGGCTATGGCTTCCCTACTGCTTTTGCCATTGTCCATATTCACCTTATTTTAAGTGAAGTTTCTCTCTGAAAGCGAACGATCCTCATTTGTATTACCATGGAAACAACAAGATTTTTCCCCCCTCAGGATCTATTAAAACACTTCTGTTCTAAGGATCTATTCATCAGTCAATGAAAGGGGTGAATATGACACTTCTCTACTTCTTGCATATGTGTGTCTCTTAATCAGTAGTTTTAGTTTTAAAGGCTCCTAACCACATAGCAACCAAAGAGGGATTGATTGTTTTTTCATTGTATTACTGAAAACACAATTCTATACTCACAAGAAATGGATTTAGTTTTCTTAAGTTTATAAATTGGACAGTTATTACCTCTAAGGTTTTTGTCAGTCACATTCAAGTAACATTTTCCAATGAAACACTTCAATGTGCACTCTTGGTTATTTAGCATCTCCATATACAACATAATGCCCAGATCACACAAGGCAGAGAAAAAACACCCAAAAAGACCCAAAGATTATCATCCTATGCTCAGAAAAGGCTTTGGAGTAAGGCTTTGGAGCTCTTTGAATATTTTGGGATGAGATTAAACTGTATGCTGATTTTATGAAATTATTGTTTGCCTTCTGCTTTATTTTTCTCTCTAAATCAAAAGAGATCTGAACATTTAGGTGTAATGAATGCAGAGGACAAGAGCTGGGTAATTTCCCCTTTATGCATTTAACCTCATGTCATTTTATTTAAATGCCACACCCTTGGCCACCTGATCAACCCCATTCATATATTTTATAGAATTTGACATGCTTCCCTTTATTATTCTATGTAGTTATAGTTTTATTATTGATGTTTATTTGACTATTGATCAAATAAGCCATGGTCACAGCGTTATGGCAAAACATAACTTTATCAAGACTTCATTTCCAAATAAAAATGCACAAATATCTTTAACATAATGTTTGTATTTCACAAGTTATTTCATTAATACATTCTCTCTAGCCACACATACACTTTAACAATCATTCGTCTAATCTACGTAAAGTGACCCCCTTTTTGCAAGCAGTAGCATGAAAAAGACAAATTAGCAGACAGAGCATTTGCAAACCTTTGGAATCTCTTTGAACTCCAATGTGTTCTCATATTTGCCTTTATAATCAGTTTGGACAGACTGGATTGTGCAGTGAAATGAAATATGAGCTCACAAATCCCATTGGCTTATGGGGTGACAAATCCAGTTGGCATAAGAACTTGGCGTAAAAAAAAAAAAAAGAAAAAGAAGAGCCCTTTCCTTTCTCTTATCTTTACTTTTAAGTTGGATGATGTAAATATGAAAAAGTCCATAGCTAAGTTTGCCGTTTAAAAGAGTTAAAACTGAGGGGAAATCCTAGAGCATAACAAGGGCTACTGAGACAGAGAGCACACATACAGTAGTGACAATAGAAAGAGAGGCTGCAGGATAAAATGACAGAATCACAGCAGACATTTAATCCAATTTCCTTGGCAGTTGTATGAAAATCCCACGGTGGTTTGTGTCCTATAAAAGCCATAGGGATGGCTATATACTATCTGAAAAGCAGAATTGATGAATAATATAACGATAGAAACAGATTAAAACAGAATCTATTGAAGTTAAAGGAAGATTACAATCAACATGCCCGAAAAAACCAGGTGGACTATAAGAAATGACCATGGACAGATCAACTATACAAGCAAAAGAAGAAGTATAAGAGCATAAGAAGATCAAGTATAACGATTGACTGCTTTATTTTTCAATTTGACCGCTGGGCAAATGATTATTGGATAGTAGCCCACCATGCACTGTGGTTAGGTTCTATCAATTAGTGTTTGAGAATAATGGGCAGCACCATTGGTGAACCAAAAGCCCTGCAGGTCTGCCAAAAGTAAGAAAATATAAAAAGAAAAGGAAGAGAAAGAAGCAGCCGCATAATAATTGTCCCGCAAATAAGTGGCTTTTTCAAAAAGGCTAAAAATGAAGTAGAGGAGGTTGGAGCATAAATTAATTGGGCCCAGGGGCCCTTGGGGATGCTAATCCAGCCTTTGAAATGATGCAATCATCTTCAGGTTTTATATGTTAAATATCTTGTGGAATATGATGTATTGTATCAGTATCTATTTATTTATTCTTTTCTTTTTTTCTCATTTCTCATTTGTCATAATTATTATAATACAAACTTCAGAATTACATTTCTCAAAATTTTTTGTCTAAATGTATTCTTCTGGCTTAGATGATAGATACAGACAGTAGCACATATTGTACATATTCTTTTGGGACCTTAAAATCAAACATCTGATAAAGCTCCCTGGGTTTTTGTTCTCTCTTCATTCTTCTAAAACATTCAACTCGCAATAGGCTGACTTACACTACTAAAACTATGTTACTGGGAGCTGCCTCCTCCCTCCTGTCTCTGCATTACCTTTCATCACTACCTCAAATGCGCATCCACGCGCGGAGCCGAGGCTCCTGGAGCGAGGCCAGGGAGCGTCCCTACAGCCTCTCAGAAGAAACAGCTTTGTCAAACTCAGTTAGCCGCCTCCAAGGGGAAACACCTCTTTCCACAGTAATACTCGAACTATTCACCATCATGCCCCTGCCTCTGCCTCAGCCACCTCATCAATCCACACAGCAACAGAGGTAAACAGCCTCACACCTTCCAAACAGAGGCCCGTGCTGCTTTGTTGACACAGTGTATGTGCAAAGCGCCTGCACAGAGGGTAAGCGACTCACAGGACAGACTGTGCTTCATTTACAGAAGGTAATTGCACTGGAGCCGAGTGGTGCACTTTTGTGATGAGATTTTTTCCAGCTTCGCTAAAACCATGTCTAGATTTGTTTACCCGCCAGATGAAACCGCTTTGACAGAGACACATAATAAGTTCAGCTAAACACAAACATGTCACCTTGAAGCGATAAATGGTCACTGACATTGACAAGCTATTTACTGACTGTCCTCCCATGTACACCTAAGCATGAAATAATACAGCACTTATTTGGTGGGGATCATTTAAAATGCTCTGAATGAAAACAGTGAAAGAGTGTATAAGCAATTTTCAGGATTAGGATTTTAAGCCTTGCTTGGTTCTATATGCCCTTGTGGTTTTGTTCAGGCACTTGAGATTAGAAGCAACGACAGGATGTGTATCTAATGTTTTCATTAATATAAATAGAAAGGGAGACAATTCCCACTTTGCTTTCATTCTCTCCCCATCTGTGTAACGCTGCTCTCACTTTGTAGACTCCTTGTCAAATTGTTTTTAACCTGCTGCCTTTGTCGAGCCGAGACACAATTCCTGCCATGAAAACACAGGATATACTCTCACAGCCTTCACCTAATTGAAGATGTTCTACTCCTCTCAATGTGAAATCTGAGCCTTTTATACTACACTGTGTACATGTTCCTCAGTATTACTCTGAATTTAGTGTGGGGGGAAAAAAAAGAGCAACACATTTTTGAAAAGAATGAAATCAAAAAAAAGAGAAAAAAAATCAGTGCCACCCTGTGTGCAGAGATAATAAGAGACAGACACTGTATAGTAGAGCGTCTAACCCTGTCATTATTTCAACAGCTGTCCTCACGCATTGCAAATTTGGTTTTACTCCTTTTTGTCTTTGATGAAAAACACAGGATGTAGCAGAACATTTCACGCACAATACAGCAATAGAAATGGAGAAAACCCAAGAAGCGCGAGAGTGGTTGCTAACAGCATGGACACTCATCTCTCACATGTTTTCTCTCCTTTTTCTCAAGGCTGATAAAATTTTGTTACTGCAGAACACCAAAAGAAGCCAGAGATGTGTTTATCGTGCTACTCATGTTGAGAGTGGAAAAACAAAAAAAAGTATAAAGAGAACAAGAGACCAGCTTAGAGATTGTATGCTAAAATTGATCAATCTGAGGTGTTTTGTGGTTGTATTCAGACTGCTACATAAATCAGTAATGATTGCAATATAACACCATTAATGGAAGATGTGGAGTGTATCAGGGTAAGGAAATTCTGATCTTGAATGTCGTCTACTGCAAATATAAAGAAATGTATAATTTCTTCGAAATCGGTGCATGCGGCAGCAGGCATTGGTAAAATGGCTTGCCTTGTAACCGCACGGGTTTGCCTTCCAATAGAGTGGAGTCATGTATGCTGAGATATGCTCTTGATATAGGAAATTGCGTTAACTCACATTAACTATCCTCAGTTTCCATTCAATCTGACACAGTATCATCATCCAGCAGAGGTAATCATGTCATGATGACGCCTGTGTCTACTCCCCTCCCCTTCTTCATCTGATACCTCCTGCTGCGTTTGTGTGCCTGTATTAATTATGCTACTGGACACACAAATCTGTTCACACAGTCACATTATAGGGACTCGTCTCCCTTTTTGGGAGCTCAAAGCTGCCTGGCCTCCAGCAATTAAGCCATTGAATCGTAAGGTTAAGACTTGGTTTTTAGCTAAATGAGTAATTTGATAAGATGCTTATTTGCTCTCTTGCTGAGTTTGAGGAAAGGATCAACCCCTCCCACGTCTGTGTGAAATTTACGAGGCTGGAGCCAGCAGGGATAGCTTAGCATAGCTTAGCATAAGCAGCTACCTTTTTTTACATTAATGTTTGCACACAGATTAAATAAACACATTATAACACGTGGATAAGTAAGCTTTAGAGGTGCTATTAGGTAGATTTATTTTTATTTATACAGTCATTCTAGCTGTTTGTACTTGTCTTTAGTCTTTATACTAAGTTATATTAAATTACTAATGTTTTAGGGCTCTAGCTTCATATTTAGCTTACAGACTTATCTTAACTCTCAGCAAGGCAGCAAATATTTACCAAAGTGTCAAGTTACTTCTTTATGGTTAGGGTTAGAGCTCAGTTAAGTTATTGTGAGGTTTAGGTATAGTGACAGACTTGGAAAGCACATTACCAATAATAATCAGTAAGCCATGAGAGTGTGACAGTGAGTCAGAATAAACAATAACAGGGCCATGAAACTGAAGCAGTTAAATTGAGTTCATACATGTATTCATTTAGTTTTTTTACACCTGTGCCTGAACGTTTGTGACATGTCAAAATGTTTTCCTCACCTGTCTGCTGGAGTTCTTAGTATGTTCACCTTCACTGCACACTTATAGCTCTCATAGCCCTCATCCCCACAACAGCCTTTGTGACCTGCTGCCTGCCTCACCAGCTACATCTCATGACAGCATATATGTTCTCTACGTCACCTGTCTGCCTACTTTTTTGTTTTCTTCTTTTTTTTTCATATTCCTTGCCAGTTTACAATAAAGTTTCTCTACAAGCCAAGTTCTCTATCTCAGTCTCCTACTTTTTACTCTTTCAACTGCTTTTTCACTTCTGTGCAGATTTTGTCAGGGGATTTCTTTCTTTCTTTTTTTTTTTGCATATGGATGATGCAAGATACAGTTGCAATTCCATAAAGTAGCTGATTTAGAGTGATTTCACCCTCTAGGCCTGATTTCACATTACATCATTTAAGCTGAATCATGTATGAAGAGGAGTGTAATAACAGTATATAAAATTGGTGCAATATGTTGCTACATGGTGAAAATCTAACTTTACACAAGTGGTATTCATGTACTTGTTTCCATGTCTAATACAACTAGATTCCTCTGATTATTGCAATAATTAGACTAGATCATTACTCAAATTGAGACATATACTACTGCACATGGGTTTAGAAAAGGACTGTTTGATTAATAATACTGTTTACATACTATGCATATTGTCAATCCACACTTGCAATCCATAATTAAGCTGTTTACAACAAGTCCTTCAAATTAACCAACAAAAAACACTGTTTCTCCATGCCCTCCGGAAGTATAACATGTAACTACTTGATTGAGATTAGGGAACAACTTGGTTAAAACAAAGTAACAAAGTGTTTGTTAATTGATCCATCCATCCCAACCTCCTCTGTGGACTTTCTTGCTCTATAACAACATTACCCTACTTCCTCTTGGCTCTCAATGGACAAAAGTCATCATTACTTCATCCACTAGAGGGTTTTGTCATCTGAACATAAACAAATATCATTTTTGGACATTTGGTGAAATGACTTTTGCTCTATTTTTTCCACTGTGTCACTGTGTTTGCATGGCTAAGACACACTTAATAACTGAACATACCTCACTGGAATAATGCTCCATTTATTATTTATCGTGAACAACACAACACACTAAAATAATAGTATGGAGTTCACATGTGCTTGGTTCTATGACATTATGATTAGACTATTAACACATATAGGTGAGCATATGTTGTTGAGAGCTTAGTAAATTTACCACAGATTAATCATTGATGGTTGAATGTTCTCATATTTCCAATTAACTATTTAAAGTTTTGAAGATCACTGGATTTTTATAAGAGTAAAACACAGTCTCCTCCTCAGTACTCTGTAAAAGCACTTATACCACCAAAATTCCTTCTCAGTTTGTTTTTGTAATTCAGATTTAATCCAACAAAGTACACACAGCTGGACTCCCTGGACTGAATCCACGTTCCTCTCCCAACCCGCTGAACTACATTTAAGAGCTGATCTCTGAGTTAAATAAGAAGTCACATAAGGATTACAAATGTTATGCAACAACAATGGCACATTCACCTTTACGTAAAGAACCAGAACTACACAGACCATTATAATCTATAAAAGAAACTACTATAACAGCATAAATATATTTATAAGTAAGCCTAAGTATGCATTTGTGGTTTAATCATTTAGTGATGCTTTGGATTTAAAGGCAATGATAAAGCATTTAAACATATAAATATAATATCAGTTACATTAATAATCTATTAATATAATTTAAATATATCACGCTCCAGCTAATCACTCAAAAATATCCATAAGGCAACCAGGAAGTGATGCTTAATAATAGACAATATATGCACACACAAACACACACATGCACCTGAATAAACCCTGCAGACATTCATTTCCAGGCAAACATATTGGACTCAAATTTAAAAGAAAATGACAAATGAAAACCTAGTTAGGATTTTTTTTTTAAACAAACACAGGTAAATAGAGATGCATTCCTTAATGTTTGCCAGACCTTTCATCAAAGTTACATTCCTGTGATACGAATGTGATGAGTACAGACATACAGACAAGACATTATGTGTACTAAACTCAGGCAGCAATGGATGTCTGAATCACCCCTAATAATCAAAACACAATTTTGAATTTTCTACAAAAGGATGAAGCCAAACAACATAATCTGCTCGTCTAAACTAAAAAGCCAAAGGATACAAATAAAAATAAGAAATTCTTCAAACCACTTTCACTATGTCTTTATTTTCCTCTTTGGTTCTTATGAATCATCCAACAGCAGAAAAAGTAGTTTCCACTTTAAACCATGTCCTCGAGGATAGCCCTATTGACATACAATTTCAAGATGAGGACACATGAATTATAATAAGACCATGTGTCTACAGCCATGCTACTTTTTTATTAATTCAAGCGTGGCATGTCTACAATGACAATGTGAATGTTAACAAGCCAATATTTACCATGTCAACCATCTTAGTTTACTGTATTAGCATGGGTACGTCTGAGATGTACAAATTATTGGAGGAATAATGATGGCACTAGATGAAAAGTAAGGGATACAGTTAATAATGTCCATTACTTTAATGGTAATCCATCCAGTAGTTGTCATAAAGTCAACCTCATGGTGGCACTACACAGGAAAGGTCAGGGTGAGTCAGGCTGGCTTTACACGACAACGCTCCCGGGTGAAACCGACAAAATATTTTATCAGATGTGCCTTTCGTTTAGACGGCGACAGCGTTTTTGGGGCTTAAAAACGCAAAAAAATGAACCCACCCTCCAGAGTGGAAATCTTAAAGACGCTCCACCGTCGCATTCCCGTCTAAAGGGTTGAAAACGCAAAAGTGTGCTCTGAGCTGCTCACGCTGGCTATCCTCGCATACGCGTTGACGTCATATCCATGTGCAGTACAGCCAAACAATAACAAACATGTCGGATTATTTCCATCAGTCAGACATTCAAGTGGCCTTTGCTGCTTTGATAGCTATTCAGGTTGTCTGGTTTACCTCGCTTCTTCGCCATGTTTTGGTTTTTGACGGTGGGCTATTTTGCGCTACTACGGAGAGAAGTAGAAGGAAGTTTCAACGCATGCGCGCTCTTGGTGTTGTTGTATGGCAGTGCTTCACAGTACCACCTAGCCACCTGGCATGCATACTACATCAAATTTCACACACTTTTGCTTCACCGTGTGCATGCAGATTTCCACCCAAAGACGCTCGTCTAAACGCGAAATAAAAAGTGGGAACGCAACGCCACTTTTGCGGATTGTGTTCAGATCATTGTCGTGTAAAGCTAGCCTCAGAATTCATCCTCAGGGGACCACAAATGTACACTGAGCTAAAAAAAACCAACAACACAAAAGTGTGGGAAGGAATGATATTTAGTATGTTAGCCCTAAAACGTCGGCCATCCTTCAAGCTGTAATGTAAAAAGAGAAGGAACACACATATTTGTAAAGTTTATATTCTATCACTGTCACACGTATTGTTCGACTTCCAAAGCTTTAACGCCATCAATAGAAGTCTGCTAAACATCACTTCACCACCTACTTAACACGCCATCTCCATGAAATGTCAGAAATGCAAGGACCGGCTATTACCACTAAAAGCTATAACCTAGCAACTCCAGCTGTTCCCTGCTAAGTAATCCATTTTTAAGGGCGAGTATTCTTTTTAAAGGCTGCTCACTGCTCTGACAGATGGAAACAGTCACAATGAGCTGGTTCTCCATCACCAGGAGCGAAGCAGAGGGAGAGGACTGCTTTATAACTGACAGACAATTGCCTGACCACCTGACAGAAGCCTGGACCGACAATGTTCATTGTTTTGAAGATGGCGGTCGATGTTAGAACCTCTAAATTATACGCAAAGTCCTCTGGGACCTTGCTTCAATACATCTCACTATAGAGAAAGAGTCTCACAGTCACATGGTGGCCTCTCTGCTCTGTCTCTGTGTTGTAGGGACTGAAAACATCAGCTGGACAAAACGCTTGACAATAATGTACAGTACAGTATGTCTTTGAATCTTTGCTGCATTTTAGCCAATGATTCAGTCCAGTATGATATTATTTCCACAGCAAGAATTCAACAATGGTGTTATATGATCAGCTTGGGACAGGCAGAAAGCACAGTGGAGTGGAAAGCCGCAACAATGAAAGCAATGACGTCCAAGCATCCTGCACACTTTCCCTGCTTGTTTGTCTTTGACTATTTTCAATTACGCATGGTGCTACTATCCCCTTCCTTGATCTATCCACAACATTGTTATCTTTCTCTGCTACTTATAATATGTTTACTCATCCTGATGAATTCAATTACATCTTTTCAGAGGAAATTACTGTGGGGGTGTCTCAGCCTGCCAGAGGTCAGCACTAACTGTGAATACTAAAACTACTCCCCCAAACACATTACACAGCCTATTACCTGCTGCTTTCCACACAGCACTCTCCCACCCTACATAAGCCTTTTCCACCGCCACAGATGAAATGCTTTCTAGATGGGATCTGGCGTGGAGAAGAGGGGAAGAGAGCTGGAGCTGTCCCCGGGCCTAATCGTTTCAGAGAGCCGTCCCCACTGCAGCCGCAAAACACGCCAGTCCTGATTAGGGTGGTGTGTACACGGCCAGGCCGAGCATGAAAGGTGCAGAAAGTAGGCTACGCATGCAGACTCTTTTTTCTGTGGCCGACTGGTGGAATCAATAAGGCGCAAGGCCAAAGGCAAAGCAGGTAGAAAGTAAGCCAACAACGTACTGCCTTGACAAAGTGGTAGACATTGCTTCATTTAGGGTTTTTGCTATACTCTTCACTTGGAATATATTAAATGTGTATGCCCTCCCAATTTGGCCAGGCACAGTTTCTTAGTTCATTACCCTCCCTGCAGGAAGTCCTGCCCCAGTCATCTGCTTTGGGAGTGAGATTTCATAAATGGAGCATCTCTGACTGCCTTCATGCGATCCGGAGGAAATTTCTCTCCTTTGCTGGGGATCCATGTTGACATTTTCACTGTAAACTTGTTACTCTAAATCTCTGAAGAAATGCTTGTGTTGGGACAAAATACAAGCCTCTGCAGAAAATTCTAACATAATTATCTAAAGGCAAGAACCCAATTCAGGTCTATCCAAACATTGTCAAATTGATTAAACGAACAGGACAAGAAATGCTATGAGGGAGAACTCCAGTTTCTTCTCTCTATATTGTATTGTTTTAAGTGATTTTCTGTCCTCTGAAGGATTTATGACAAAATCCTTTATATTATTTATTAGGTAAGAGAATACACTCAAATTGACCAGGGATAAGAGTGCAGGTTGAATGATCAAAAAGTAAATGTACAAAGAGCAAATGATGTTGCTTTAAACTCTCTGAAGTCATTCAATATTATTGCAGTGAGCAAACAGTAATTTCCTTTTACAATAATTAAAAAGTTAAGCTTTGCTTGGTGCGTATTATGTTCTGGTTCAAGTTCTGTTACTTAATTGCTTAACTGCCAAATAGCCAGTGCTGTAGTTACCTTCTGAATACATATTTGGATTGTGAGTATGATGCCAGAGTTGGTGCTATTTTATCTAAAGGTTTTTAAAAATGCATGTAGAAATGAATACTATGCAGAAATATATGCTGACAAGGCATGCTATTAGGAAGAAGAAAGCATATTCATCTGCAAGTGTAGTTTATTAGTTATTTTGCACTAAAACAAGCACACCAAAATGCTAAACTATTTTTTGATGAATAAATGCCAATCACACTCATTTCGAGTCTGTCTCACAGATAAACTCAAATGCTGATTCTTGACGTGGAAGCACAAAGAAAACACAATGAGGAAAGTAAGACGACATTAAAACATACATGTATTATTAATTTAGCCACTGACATACAGTTTAGTGTTATTTAACATAGGAAACATGAAGAATAGGTAAACATTATAGTCTAGTTATTTGGCTTCAACATGGGGAAATGTTCAGATTTTCAAAGTTAATGCTGCAGTTTCACCACACAGTAAGAAAATTGGAAATGTGGAAATTTCATATACCCCCCCCCCAATCAGAATTTTGAGGTTGAACTGTAGTCTCCTTCAAATACCACCTGTTTTAGTGAGAACACCCAGGTTTATTTTCTATAGTGTAAAACTAGCTGTTGGAGAAGCATTCCAATCACAACAGTGACGAAATCCAAAAATATTCTTCTTTTTTTTTTTAAATAAAGCTCTGCACTTTTGAAGAAGAAACATATGAGGAAAGTACTCAAATTAGGATGCACAGAACATTCTCATGGAGCGAGAGAGGCATTTGCACATGAAGAGTTGAAAATGAGTCGCATTCAGCCAAGCTGTGAGCTCCACCTAGGAGGCAGTGAAAGAGACCGACACAGGCACAGAGAGGGGCTGATGCAGGCAGGCGCCAAGCCTTGAAGAGGGGCATTCTGGCATAATGACGCTCATTTACCATTGACAGGCCTTGGGAAAGTTAAACTAATTATGACAGCACACAGATGCTGAATAGCCCTTGATGAAGTTAATCACTGGCAATCCAACAAACAGGTGTTGAATGATTTCTTTTAACTCCCCTGAAATTATAGGATGTTCAGATTTTTCCAGCGCACCGCTCAAAGCAACAATCTACCCTAAAGCAGAATTATGCTATCTTATTCCCATGATCTTGGCAGATTTAATGAACACTTGTGAGCATGAACAACTCCTCCAATACTGGAAAACAGAAAACTTGTGTTTTAACCTGTAACACTGGTGAGACAGACGGGGAGATTTACTATTGAGTTAAATGAGCACGTAACAAATGCCTGATTTAAACAGAAGATGAGCTTTATTTCACTGTAGTGGTAACAGGTGTTAATACAAAAGGAACCCCAGAGAGATGCTACTTCACCCTCTGCGTGAGTTCAGTATGGCGAGCACTGTCAGCGGTGCACTTTTAATATGTGCCTCTTCTAATATTAACCTCAGATTAAGACCATTACAACATGTGTTTTATCTTTATTATTTTATAGGATTCCCTGTGAACTGCATGCTAAATCATTTAATGCCATCTAAACTGGAATTTATAAAAGTAATACAGAATTTGCCAGATATTGTCAATCTTCTGAGGCCTTATTCAATAAGAGCTATGAAAGATAATCATCAGTTCTTAACCAAGACTCATTAATAATATCTGAATCACAGTCTCCCATCTATAGCACATTCTTAACACCGACAGTGGTCTGTCAAGGAGAGCTCTGTCACCCAGGAGATCATAACTCATTTAATGAGCTTTACGATACATAAAACATCTTTTTCTGCAACTCCCAGATCGCTAAAGATCACTGCTAACAGGCGGAGATAATGTGTAAGCATAAAGATAATAGGCTCAGCTGAATGCCATTAAATTGTGTAAAACTTCAAGTGCCACATCAGGGCCAACGAAAACTCCTCATATTGAATGGGTGCATGATAAGCTATTAAATATCCGTCACTATTTTATTAAACAAATTCCATTATTTTTGAGCTATTTTGTGAAGAATAATAAAAATCACAGAGATTTTTAAGTAAATGTAGACTCAGTACACTGAATGTTTGAAGTGGTCAGGAATGTTTCTATAGGTTTCATATAGGAGCTGGGAGGAATGCGTACACAGTATACATTCAACTGGTATTGTAAGTGTCTCAACAGTTAGTTTCTGATAACATGCTTTATATAGAATTCAAATTTGATTGATAACTCCTATGACAGGTTCAAGTTGTTCCTTGCATGGCTGTCTGGCCACATTAATGTTTGTACAAATATGACTTGTTGCAATTTAGTTATCACATCTGCATAGGCAGTTCATACCTCACAATTTCACACAAATTAACCACACTCATAATACACACAGAGGGAGTTTTTATTTCTTAATTAGATTTAATATTAAATAATGCAATATATTTTTATGATATGAGACAAGTTGCCATTCTAACAAAACACAACAAGTTTAAATATATGATTTCTATGTAGTCACAAACCACTGGACCTGTTTGTTTTTGGGATGTCCGAAAACATTGAAATAAAAATATGAGGAAGCCATACTGATTCCACACCCAACTACTGAGTCACTACGCCATGTAAAACAAGTAAAAGCTGGAGGACAAACTAAATGAAAGTGCCTCATTAAAAGCAGGGACAGGTTTACTGTAGGGACAGTCCATTTTATTTTTCTTGGTGTTTTTGTAGTTAAAATGTGTACATAAAGAACTGAGAAGTTCTGATCAATTTTAATGATCCTCCTTCAAAAATGTTTTACTCTCTTCCTCCCTAAATGGCCTCTTGTTATTGATGTGCGGGAAAAAATAAAGCAATAGAAGGCTTGACCAAGTCGATTGCAAAGCAACATCATATTTCAAAACTATGTGCCTTCCTTTTTTTCATTATTGTAGATTGTAACTTACCTTTAATCAGTTAATTACGTCTCATATTTCATTTAATCTTTTAAATATATGTTTATGTGATGACGATATTTATATTACGTTAATCCTAGATAACTTTATATAAATGACAGAAATGCTGTTGCTAAAACTATAGTCTCACCCCAGGACACTGGTTGACATCCATGTACATTTTTTCTGACTTTGAAAAGGTGAGTAACCAACATATCCTAGAATAAACTCACAAATTAATACAGAAATTACAACAATTTGATCACATTTATATATTTGCTCAGATTATCTGCATTCATGTTGACTGAAATATTTAAATACATGATATGAAACAATCCTGGCCACTGAAGTGACACCACTACATATATGGCCAGCACACACCCAGTACTGTTCCTGAGCACTTCATTACAACTACACTGAACATAGAAAAATACATAAGCAGCTATTAGAAATCAGTGTTTTCTGAGTCACAACTGGTATATTTTAAGTGTGAAATGAATGCTCAACAACAAAAGCAGTTAAGGAAATGTGCAAAATGCTCAAAGAAAATCATGGCACAGTCTGTTTGTGTGCTCATGACAGTGAAATAGATGGATGGGTGTTTGTAATCCCCGCTAGGTAAAAGACTGTGCAAGTTCACAACAACAGACGGTGCCACAAATTAGAGATTCAGACCTCTTCTAAACCAAAACCTCACTCATTCAACCTCATTCCCGTACCTGCCAACACATTTGAAACTTCTGACAAAGAAAAAAAAAACAAAACCTAAAGAAATAAAAATTGAAGTGGCCTACCTTGGAGAATTTTCTACAATGTGAACATTGCTGTCTAAGCAACAGCAGAGAAGTCACTAATGGAAGCTGTTAAATTTTATTTTGCTCTAAAAATAGTGCACTGTGCATTTTCCTCTCCCTAGAGTTTAGAGTGGTGAGCGAACAGCCCGAGTGTGTTCCTAGGCTATGTGCAGTTGTGACTCTGAAAACACTCAGAAATTCACATTTCTTCTACTACGAAGCACTAATGTGCAGGGTTCCACTGCTGAGTGTGTGTTCACTCAACACAGATTCAACTTAAAGATTTAAACAATATAAAATGTCTGTTAGGCAATAGAACAAATGATTGGATTTGCACTTTGCTTACGTAAGGTTCTGAAACTCTGTACAGGAGCGGCTGCCACACATTTCCTCCACCAGATATTCAATCAGTTGATGTTTTGTTGACAGTGTAAGATATTGTTTTTCGGGCACTGCTCCAGAATTGCACCCCGGTTTTGGATGGGCTGAGATGCAATCAGTGAAACAGCCCAGGTAATGTGAATTCATTTTCACAGATACTGCTGTAAATTGTTTAGTAGTCACATAAACATATTCATTTTCAACATGAATTGACAGCTTTCATAAAATGCAGAAACGAGGATGTAGAAGGGCATTCTTAAGGGGGACAGAAAAACTAAGTAAAAACCATGTTCAACATTTAATACTGCTTGGATAAGTAAGTACTGATGTAAATATTTATTTATTTATCAAGACTTATTTATCAAGCTGACACTGTGCAGTGGCTGCCTGTTGTGTGATATTTTGTTTACCTGCTGTATTTTGTTTACCTTATGTACAGGTCATTACTCCCTCCATACAGGACACTGTATGTATGTTAATGCCCTACTTTTTTTGGGGTGGGGGGGGTGGCTCATGTCTAGCTGCTTGACAAATAAGAGTTCAGCACAAAAGAGAGAGAAGGGTGATACAGTAGTCAAATGTGTAGACAAGTTGAGAAAGGAGATACTGAAAGGGAAAGCTAGTTATGATGATGAAGAGAGGGCAGAGAGCATAATAGAGAAATAATTAGGACAAGGCCAGCCTGCATGAATCTATCACTGCTTCCCACAAGCACTCAACTGTGTCAAACAGCTTGGTCAATAATCTTCAGCAATTCCTGAGGATTAGAGTCTTATTACCGAGCACCGTCTGTCACACAGACCTCAGTGGCCAACCCAGTCACTTCCTGACTGTTTACTCCGAAACATCTATTTCACTGTGGGATTAAATGCAGTCAAGTTGCCCACGTTAGATTGAATATGAATTAGAATAGTGCTCAGTTTGTGGACGGCATGTTAAGTTTTATTTGTGGACAAACGTCTCTGTGTGTGTGTGTGTGTGTGTTTGTTTGTGTGTACGTACGGTTTGATCTATCTAAAGAGTGTCTGTTAGTTGTGATCGACAGTATAACCCTATGTAACTGTTAAACACATTTTACCCTGTAGCAACATGTAACGATCTATAACTTCTAATTAGCTATACTCTTTGTGCAGTATGGAGCCGATCTGTTTATTTGCTACGTGCCTCTAATTTCATATTTCAGTCATCTTTGTAATAAATGGTGGGAAAGAAGCACATAAGAATGATGAGTATCTTTATAGACTACAACTTTTTTTTTGAACCAGGATTAATTGTCATTTCTCTTTACAGTTTGATTGTTCCGGTTTTTACTGACATATTGTAAACTTAATATCAAATAAACCCCTCTGTGGGCACTCCAGTCGGTTATTACAGCCACATACACACTTGTAGATCTGAGAGTCGTGAACCTGGTGTCATTAGCCAGCACTCAGTTCTACCTTCGCCTTGTATAGTTTCACAGAAGGAAGTACAATCCTCACAAAGTATGAAGTTCTTACCTTGGCCATGTATTTTGGTCACGGCGGCAACGAGAACCAAAACCGCGAAGAGGGTCTTAAATTGGCAGTCCTGTCTGATACACATGTCTACTAAAGTCGATGTTGTTCTTCGCTCAGCTACAGGATACGTCCTTGTGTTGAGAGAGAGAAAAAGAATACTTCCACGGCGGAAAAAGAACAAAAACACGCACAGCGAGATTTTGAACGTCTGGGGGATATAAACAGAGCCGCGCGTTGTTTGCTGATGCACTTCCTGTTAATTCGCAGAGTGAGGACAGTCGAGAATAATCAAGTGAAATGCGGAGGTCCCTTCTTTTTAATTTGGACGCTCAGTAAGCGGATTCCTGGCTGTGTGGAGCCGTCGGCACAAAGAGAAGAGGCTGCCGAGGCTTCAGCACCACGGACAGCTCCTAGCGTCAGCTGATGGAACAGCCCCTACAAAGTTTAGTTGGAGGAGTTAGGGGATCTGCTTTTTCTCCTTTCATCTCATTCTTATTACTATAATATATCATTTGTATCTATTTTATACGCACATTTACTTATTGAGCATTTCCTATTTCACATTCACATCATCAATAACTGTCATGATCAGGTTAGAGTAAGTAAAAAATGATTGTGGCTCATTTATGATAAGCATCGGGAAACTGTGTGATCTTGTCTTTATCACCATTGCATTGCTTTGTTTTTCATTTCTGATCCCAATTTTAGCATCTGGGCTAGTTTTGCTCTCAGGAGTTGTGATTGCAAATGTGTGGATTTTTCTATTTATTTTAGTTCCATTCCCAGAAAAAAGCTCAGACCCTGCTGTTCATTATGAACACCCAAGTGAGACATTCCTCAGGTGCTGGAAATAATTATGACATGAGTCTCTGAGTCATTTCTGTAGGTTTAGTACTCGGTGTCTTAGTGTTGTATCTATTTGCCAGTAATGATGTCTGCCCAGTGCTTGCAGGCACATTCCACATTGATGGATAAAGTTGGGCTCAAAAATGTTTGTTTTTTCAACCAGTCAAATACAGTTTTTGGTGAGTATATCAGCAAGAGCTAAAACCATAACAAATAACGCACATTGGAACAAATCCTTCAAGGCGACCTGGGTTCAAATGAAACGCTGAAGTCCTACAAGCTCTAAAGGCTGCTGTAATTTGACCTCTGACCTCCCTGTGAAGTCTGAGCAAGTGGGAAGGCGGTCTCTCCTTAAAGATCAATAGGGTATTACATCATTGCTCTCATAACAGCAGTTCATTAGAGACAGATAAGCCATCATCAACCATCATTAGACTCTTAGCCAGCATAAAGGTTGCTACATACTGTGCTTTTATTTAATAACACAACTCAGCCAGGCTTAGAACTGACTAATTACGGTAGATACATTGGTTAAGATATGCTCGTCTTTCGCAACGCTTATTAATCAAGAAGCATTAAATTGTATCGACTATGCTATCAAACCTCTGTAGTTATCTGGGTCAGATTAGCCACTTATATCAAAAGAGGCTTAATATAGCCAGTAAAATAATTGCTGCGAGCCCTTACCTACATTATCTTCATCCGGTCACTAACCATATGTGATGCATGAACAGTAATGGATAAAACTCGGAAATACATTTGAAGCTTTCTACTCTACAGAGAGAGACGAGCAACAAAACATATGACTTTCCAGGAAAGATATATTGTTTTGCTGTCATACTGTACTCTGTTGTCACCCAAATGATAGACAATACAGCAGGTTGATGTGTATTCACAGGCAATCTGTTGTGCAAGACAAAGCAAAACCGTGTCAGAATGGAAGCAATTACAAGTCAAGAATAGAGATGGGGTTGGAATTGGAAGGGAATCAGGATCAGACTTTGTTGAACACACTAAAATAGTATGTGTAAGCAGGTGCTATTTAGAAACCAGACCACTATGTCTTAAAATAAAATGTATACGGTGCAACAGTAAAATGTACACCTGCTCTTTGAGTATCTATATGTGTGGCAGCCCACCATAAGCCAACTGTCTATCATCAGTCTACATTTGAATCTCTCACATCTTGTCACACCTCTGGCCCCTGAGACTCAAGAAGTGTGTTGGATTAACAGAGGTATAATGTATATCATTGTCATCTCACAGATTCATGTTGTACTCCCTCTTCTTCTTTATTCTCTTTGTGTCCTTTTTTCCTTTTTTATGTTGACTTGTTCTTTCAGGTTCTGTTTGACTTTGTCTCACTTTGCCTCTCTCTTTGTCTCCTCTATCACTGCTCTGCTCTTTTTCTTCTAAATTTATCTCTCTGTTTCCCCCCACATCCCCAAGCATGGGACACTCCTTGCATCACTCCCCTACTCCCTGTGGCCTGACTCAGAAGAAAAAAAAAACAACTTAATAGTGCAACTTTCCCTTTAGTGAAGCTCGGTAGAGCCATAAAGTAGCCCTGAGGTCTAGTTGGCAGCCAGATGGTTGCAGCTGAGCTTTCATTCTGCTAATGGGTAGGGGGGCTGAGCAGTTAATGAAAATCAGACCCTTGAAATGAAATGACCAATGTCCCAAGGTAATGAGGCACACACCGGCAGCATGCCTTTACAAGCATTAAGGTAATCTTAGATGGCAGGATTATGTAAAAACATCTTATGATGACTGTTCATTAAATATCTAAGGACTGACTGATTATTACGCAGCATGTTCCAGCTAACAAACACACTGCCACTGAATCAGAGCAGAGTCTGTGATATTTAGATTGACTACTGGCTAAGTGCTTCATCCAAGCACGGCTTTGTGCCAAATGCTATCAATGAGTCCCTACCCACGCAGCATTACAACCTACAAATTACAGCCCGTATTACAGTAACACAGCAACAATATCACAGTCACAGGACTCACAAATGCATGCGGGGCTAATCATCGTGCATCACATTCACAGTGCAGAACCGTGACCCCTTTCAGCCAACAATCGCAATTAGAGTACTGTCTCGAAATCTGTTCACTGTTCCCTGTTATTTACTGCTATTTGTCTTGCATTAGGGGACGCCAATCAGACTTCAGCTGTTAGAGGGGCGGTAACTGTGAGAGATTCAGGGTTTGAAACTGATGGATAATATGAGACTCTGCACTAGAAAATAACATATACCTGGATCAGTGCAGTGGGAAATGGTGTATTTCCTTATATGATGCAACTCAATAAACCATCAGTAGTCCTTGGTTGAGCATCGCTGTTTGTTGTTTTGGACTGTAATTAATTTACAGGGTTTTTTTAAAGTTTTAGTTGGTTTTGAGAAGCTTTCATTTTTAGAATTTCTTTGAAAGATATGTATCATTACTACTGAAGTGCTATAGTCTTAATTATTTAACTAAATATTCAGGGAAGTCTAGTCATGGAGAATAGAACAGCAAGTGTTATTGCACATTTTGTCTGAACAAGTCAGTCAGGGATGTGAATCTCTTTATAGTATCGATTTCCTCCAAGAAAAACATTATTTTCTTTTTATGATTGCAGGTATGAGTTTTTTTTTTTTTTATTTTCAAAAGCAACTTTATATACCAGAAAACCATACAAAACAACAGATTACACAGCTTTCACAACAGTACAAGTAAAAATGACTGTTTTGATAGATTTTCACATACAAGCACGCTGACATTGATCTTCTTTCTTCAGACAATGGTGTTTTTATTTAATCGCAGCAGCAATGTTTTGAAGTTCGTGCAGGCGTTGTCACTATTTGTATCTTTTTGTGTAACCACACACAAGAATTCAAATCAATAATGCTACCAACAAATACGAGACACTTCCATGTTTACTGATGTGCAGTAAGTTGTGAATATATTTGTGTGTTACCCTTAATTGATTGTTTTTCTTGTACCCATATCTACTCTATACCCTGGTTGTTACCGCAATGACCTAATTTCCCCATAAATAACATGTTTCTTCTTAACTCGTCCATGCCTCCCTGTGTATCATAAATAGTTCAGTGTACTTCGCAGCATTGTACCATCTTCTTTTTTCTTCCCCCCCCCCCCCCTTTGTTGTATACTTCCTCCTGGTAGAGCCCAGTTAATTGCACATTCCTCATTACCATGTATTGAAAAAGAGCTCCCTCTGAGCATGTCAACTGTGCAGTAGACAGTTTTACAAAGCTGTTTTTTTTTTCACACATCCGTTTTCTGCAGGAGGAAAGGACAACGGGGGTATATCAAACTCCTCCTGACCTTTGACATCTGCTTCATGGATTTGTTACTGTTGGGTACAAGAGTGCTGGGAGAAAGTCTGTAGAAGAAGGGCATTTCTGTAAGCTGCCCATTTTCCTGTTTCCACAGCAAAACTGTGTGAGGGCAATATGGATAGCTGTTGTTGTGCTCACTCTGAGTCCCAGCAGTGGGAATAGAGTGGATGTGACCCTAAAGAGTGAGCAGCATCTGTTAACCCCCAGATCATTGCTTCTATCTGACGGCTAGGCTGGAGCAGCGTCTGCCCAGTCGTGCGGGGCCCTGCCAATAGATTCAGCAGACTATGGTAATGAGCCTGAAAGGATTCCCAAAGCTCGGCACTGTCACTTTGATGACTCCAAAATTAACACACTACGCTAGATATTCTCAACACCTGCTGTAATAACATTCAAGATAGAAAGAATATGTCTTCGGTAATACAGGTACAAGAAAATTAATGTAACCTCTCTTGTCAAATGTAATTAGGAATATAGTGGCACAGATATGGCACAATGAATATTTTTGAAATGGTGAAGCGAGAAATTATTGCTGCAGTGAGAAACTCTATTGTTCCCTGATACTAGTATTCTGTGTGCCTGTGAGGAAGTGAATGTTAAGATGATGTTTTTTCTGCCCAGGTATATAATAATAGAAGAGCTTGTGCATGGTGTGACACTCAACCATTAATTTAGCAATACACACATATTAATAGAAAAGGCTGAACATATGCACCTAGTGTCAACACGTGAGATGCTATGACAGAAACACACAAAGCATTCATACACTGCTTGGGGAAAAATTGACATGTTGTCCCATACTTTTACATCCACATCTCTGTTCACCGTTTCTCCTCTCCCCCTCACTGTGCACCCCTCCTTCTCCTTGACCTTCTCTTTTCATTAGTCAGAGCGTGTCTCATGCCTCTGAGCATGCTGATAGTGCACTGCTCCAAGGCTGCATTTATCAAGATGATAAAGCACTCTCAGACAACAGCCAAGTATCTCAAGGCTAGTGGCTACGGTACCTGACGTGACAACAAGTCACACAAACAGCTCCACCTCCATCCTCCTGATCCCCCCAGCCACCCCCCCCCCCCCCACCCTTCAATAGCGTAGGCCATATACCATGCCTGATTGGTCACAGGTTGTTGCCTTATGTCACATGAGCCCCTAATGAGAAGTTAAGTGCAGATGAAGGCGGGTGACTGCACAAGACAACAGATCTGCCCCCCTCCTACGCACAGTCACTTTGCCTCCACACATAAACTGATGTCCATGCCGTGTGTCTGGGTTCAACGGCATCCTGTTAAACCATGCAGGCCCCGAGTCACAGAAAAGCAAGTCTTGCCACTTCAGCTTCAGCTTTCATCTTTGCTCGCTGTTCACCTCGCTTTCCTCAATTCCATGGCTGCTTTCCACTCTCAGCCAAAAAGGTTTCTGTCTTTAAAGAACAGGGGCTTCAGCCAGCAATCACTGCTCAGCTCTCACACTCCAACTGACAGCTAAGATGACAGGGAAGTGTTATTCTCCTTTAAAGGTATTAGCAGCTGCTATAATGGGAGACAGTGGGCGAATTTGACAATGTTTTTTTTATTTCTTTTATTATTGCAGCTCTTTTCTAGTCACCACTTAATTTCATTTGCATGTAATTATTATATTAGAACACATGTTCAATTAGAATTAAAAAGTATATTGTTTGTGTGGACAATCATTTTTAATGAAAAGGCTCAAAAGGCAGTTTTACTTTATTGCTGTGGAGTTTGATTTCCTTTGTACAGCAAAAATGAGCTTCTCTGCCTGCCTTTCTCTCTCTTTCTGTTTCTCTGTTTCTCTCTCTCACACACACGCACACTCACACACGCACACACACACACACACACGCACACTCACACACACACACGCACACACACACATACATACACACACACACACACACACACACACACATATCAACATGAACATCACTGAAGTGACAAAGTGACAGTCTGACTGATCCCTGCCAATATGTAAAGGACATTTATATAAGCTTTTCAGCTTATCAACTTTGTACTGTACATTTCCATTTTGTGCATACTTTGCCTTTATCCACATAATCATATGTTTCAGATATGCAATTGCAAACCAGCTGTGACATTACTGCTATACTGGAATATATATTTTTCTTTGAACAGATTTTGTTCAGTTTTTGGTGAAAGTCACACACAGATCTTCACTCTGAGTCAGACTGGAATATATTTTGAAATAAATATTAGTGTGTTTATATAATGTGTGGATTTTACCACCAATAAATACATTTTAAAAACTGTTACAAGTGTAAGAGATCACTTTTCTTGTGCAATATAGGTAGATGTAGCATAGGTTACATTTTCAAATGAATACAAAGTAAACTTTACATAAGTTTGGCTAGAAAGAGCTCACATGTTGCCTTAACGAAGAGCTCTCAAATGCTGTAATGATAGTTGTCTACCGTAATTGCTGTAAACGGCAGCAGCTTGAAATTGGGCTCCTTAACGAGTTTTGAGATGACTCAGTCTTCTATATATTTTGCTGTAGAAGCACAAGAGTGCACACCACTGAGGGGTGTGATGACGAGTACATAGAGGTAATAGAGCACCTCTTTCAAGTCTTTCTGAAATGCCAGATGTCAAGGAGGATGGATGGTCATTCTATTACTTTTTTTTTCATCTTCTCCAGAAGCTCTCAGGTTAGCAAACCAGTTTAGAACGGCTGAGTGTGGACACTTTTATTTGACATTTTATTTAACATTTCTTTTTTAAAAGCATGACTATAGATCATTTAAAACAGAGAATCCATTTATAAAGTAGATTGGCTCTTGACACCTTTGAAGCCTTTTTGTCTTGATGACTTCACTTTACCAAAGAGCTGTAAAGGCAATCAAAGATTCTTGTTCTGTGGAGACTGTCTACTTCAGTCTTCCATGTGATATTTGCACAGTTTTCTAATCTCTTCAATCTCCCTGAAAACACTTTATTTAAATAATGTTGCCACATTTCTTTACAAACGCCTGACTCTATACATTTCATTGTGTACTGAATCAGTCTTAATAAAGGAGTCTATGACTAATAGATGTCTATGGTTGCTCAAGACCCCAGTTAAAGCCAAATATGAAATAACTTAAGCAGAAATACTCCACCTACTTTAATTACAAGTTCATCATTCACACACAATAACTCAATTTTTACAGTATTTTGTATCTCTAAATTCATGTTGCCCACATCACCTCAACTGCATTTCCTTCATACACACAGACGATTCTCTTGTCCTGCTCTATCATAGCTTTTATCCCACAAGTTTGTTTCTGTATTCTAGATCATATCTCTCTGTAGATGCTTAACTCTCACCTTTGTCAGTCTGTCTGCACGTCGACTGTTTGTTGAATGGAAGACTACAAAACCTCTCAGCAACAGCTCCACAGCAATATCTCAGGGCGGGTGACCATTGCAGTGTTTCCTTTATCGTCTCACTTTTATCATTGGTTGTATTGTATACTTCACATTCTGAACTCCCTGATGAGTTCACTCCATGATATCTCAGCAGAAAATATCTCATTCTGTGCAGTAGTGTTGTGTGCGTGGCATTGCTAGCTGCATTTGTTTGTTTCATGCTTTCATGCTATTTCCTTTAATGTTCCTTCACTGTGACAGTACTTGGATTCTTAATGGTCTCCTTGTGTTAGGCTCTATGTAACAGTCAACAGGGGCATGATCTGGATCCTCTTTTCTATATTTCCTTTTTCACATTCAAAACTAATCAGTTGGCTTCCATGATACTGTGATGGAAACAGCCTTTCTTCCATCTTCAGCAGCTAGGTTTAAAAAAGCTAAGAAATAAAAAAGAAAGAAGAAATGCAGAAATGTTCTGGCTGTTAGTCTTTTCACTAGCTCGTCATAAAGCCTCTTTCTCCCATTACAGTGCAAGTGACCATACTATCTAGAATATAATTAACATAAAGCAATTATATTGAGTGTAGAATTATCATCATCACCATCAAATCATATTTTAATCAATGTATCTTATACTATCTTTCTGTTTGCCCTTCACACTAAATGATACGTGATTTTTCCATTCTGGAGTTTAATGCTTTTGTTTCTGCTGCAGAAACTACTTGTTCACAACAACATTTACAATACTCTCAAAGATAAAATACTGTATATGAGTCCTTCATTGTGAACTGGAAGCATGACATTTCCAGTGATTGATTTATTTTTAGTTCTGGCTTGTTGATTTCCTCAGAGGTCTGTGCCTCATCTGTGAATATATGACATTACACAGATGACTTGTAAGTGATTATTGTCTGCAAATGACAGCAGGCCTGTGCTGTATTCCTAAGAGACACCTTGGTCTGGATTTGAATCCACACTCCTCTACCAACAGCCAATATCTACATGCTCTTGAGCAAGCCACTTCGCATGTGGGTGTTGTAAGAAGCTCCCAGGTGCAATTGTGAACATTGTTGCTGTTACAAGAAGCAAAAAAAAAAGAAAAGAAAAGAAGCAATAAATCTTCCCTGAAAAAAAAAAATATATATATATATAGGGCTGAAAAAAGAAAAACATAAAATAAAATAAAAAAATGCTGCTATTCTATTCTGAGCTATGCCTGTATTTAACTGATGGTTCTTGGCAGAGGCCATGACCTGGTGCAGGTTGACTTTGACCTCACTGTATGGTCTCAGCTATGGAGCGATGACGAGTGCACTTTGAAAAGCTGCTTAAAAGCAACTGTTCTGCTCTTGCTTGGCCTTGCTTCTGCTGCAAGTGTTTGAGCTTCTGTGGCCCCGACCTTACTGGATTTTTGCCAGGTTTGTTCATGAAAAATGTATCAATATTTGCCTTTACCTCTCAAATTAGTAAAAAAAAAAAAAAAAAGTGCGATGATTGTTGATATTAATTCTTGCTCTCATTGTTTCTTCTGACTTCCAGGCTAGTTGAGAGGCATTGAGAGGAATTTGCTGGTATTGTTCCAGGATACTTCATATTTTTAATGTATTACTAATCTATAGGCGCAGCATGGGTCATCCTAACTGGATTTTTCTATAGTATTAAGTAAAATGATATTATATTGCCACTAAGCTCTGAGCTGTTTTCTGATTAAACCCCCCCCCCCTCCTCTATAGTACTGTATCTATTCTGCCATCATCCACATGTACAAATTATAAAAAACATACACATATAACCACTTCAAGGATGATCAATTCACACATATTTGCACACACATACACATGTTTTCTATAAATTGTGTAAGCGTTAATGGTGGTTTTCAAAATTGAATAACATTGGCATGAAGCAAAATTAAAAAATGAATTATGTGACACTGTATTAGTGAATAGCAAAGCAATAATGAGTCAAACTGTAAAAAGTTTATGAAATCTTGCATTTTTGCTCACGTAATAAACATTGTGGTTTGGCATTTCTGGATTAAAACCTTGAATGTAATCTTTGCTCAGCAGCAAAGACACATTAAATCAGGTTCTCGCAGATTTCCACTCTCATGATGAAAAATACTGATTACATACAAAGATGAATCCTGCTAACCCTGTCTGAAAGTCAATAGAAAAAACAAAACAATAAAGAGAGGAACAGTGGCATTTCAAGCTTATGGCTCAACACTGGGTGGCTGTATGAGGTGCAGCCAAAGGCTGAGAGGTGAGTGGGATTCAGAAAAAGGCAGGTGGAAAAAAGTGACCTGGGGGCGAGAGCAAAGGGGGGTGATAATAGGGAATCCATGTGACTGACTCGGAGTGATGGGCTTACCTGGCTATGAATATTTCAGACAGCAGTGAGGTGTGTTATTACTGCTCAGTGGGGGCACTCACAACATGAGGCGGGACATGTGCCATCACAAGATAGGACCAGGCACAAACACACACACAAACAATGCATTTTTTTCCTGGCATTCAGAAAGAACACATTTCAAATTGCTCATTCATGCTGAATAGCTGAATAACAAAATGTTTTCATCAACAAAATAACAACAGCATCTTCCAGTGACATGCTCCCTTGTATCGATACACCAACTACGATAAGCAGGGAAAGGTTTACACAGTATCGGAAGCCTGGCTCTGCGAGTGTAGAGAGTAAAATAAATCCATGTGCAGCATTTTACTTGAGTTGGAACAGTCCCACATGCCAAGCAGACGATTAAATAAATATTCTGTTTACATGGACTGGCTGCCCAGGGGTCTGCAAACTAGTTCAGCAATGCAGCTTCACTCAGCTAGCTAACAATCCAGAGCCTCTGGCTATTCTGATATATTCCCTCCATGATTTCACCAGCAACTGCTTCTCAAGCTGCCATCTCTTTTACAAAATAGTGTCTGGAGATGATACTGCTGTAGTCTACTATGATATGGAGCCATATGCTGGTTTTACAAACCCTGAAAAACAGTTGAGAACTTTAAATATATCCAAAATAGTGTGAGTATTATTTTATATATTGTAGGCTTCACATCAAATGCCTACAGCATAAATTCTTATAAAGTACATAGACATGGATTGAACCCATGGGCAATTTATAACAGTAAATTCTAGCTTTGCTTTTCTGCATCATGCCCATAATCTTAGAAGCAGTTGATTAACCATAATTCAAAGCAGCTAACTTAAAGATACATATTAAAATAACTTTGGAAACAACTTTCATCAGTCTTTCCTTTCTGTGGCATTCAGCTATATTGTGATCTCTCCAGCCATTGCAAGTGTATTAGACATTCAGAAACAATTCCTCCTGATGGTGACATCCAGCATCTTCCAACATGGACACCTAAGAGAAACACAAAGCCTCGAGCAGGGAACAGCCAGTCTTATGCATTATACATTAGCCCTTAGTTATTCATCAGAAAGGACGCATATTAACCTGTGTGTAACCTGGAGAGCAGCATTAATATTCAGCAGCTGTTTGAACAAAAATAAACACTGTGACTTTTATCTGTGAGTATGCAGGTGAGCAGTTTGGTAAAATTAGAGCCTTATTGTCATATTATCAATATTTACAATTACTTTTTTTCCCCTGAACTATTACATTATTTGTGAGATCATTTTCCTCTGAAGAGGCCATTTAAATAATTACATTTTCATCTATTTATGTTGTAATTGAGTAATTGACTAACTGAAAAATGATTGCATGTTCAAGAAATCCCTACCTTGCAGCCTAATTTGGACTAACAGTTGGAGCTGACACAGTGGGGGGTTAACTGCTGTATGACAGCACCTGAATAGCATTTGTTGATGGATGAAAGATGGAGGGAGGGTGTGTTTCCAGTCAGTCCAGGAATTCAAATTAATTATCTTCTGTCTAAAATGTCTTGGCAAAACCCACCATTTTAAACATGTGATGTCTTTCTGTGGTTAGCTCAGTCACACACTACACAAAGCTAGTGATGCTACTGAGATCAAAAATCAGCAAATAAGTTCTAGCTGATAATGCTGCAGCAGCTATTTGTGTTTTCCTTGATGCTACAGAAATATTTATGTGCCTCTGGAAAACACAAACTCAATATTTCGCCCAGCCAATTTAATTATTTACTGCATTTCAGGGTGGGCAAAATGATAGTGAGAAGGATGCCAGCGCAACAGAACTGGAAAAGTTAATGAAGCTCACCTGTCTGGTAGAAATACAATTCTATGGCTGATTCAGTTAGCTTTTGAATTAACATGATGAGCTTTCTATCACGCTGGCAGCCAGAGAGCTCGTTCGTCTTGAGGCTGGGGGGGGGGGGGGGGGGGGTTCCTCGGAGGAAGCTGCCGTCTTTGAAAGCATGAAAAGCACCTGTAAAATAGCCAAGCAGGTGTACAATCAACCTGTGTGAAGTGCTCTTGCAGAGCAAATTTTTACACCTGCCAAAATGTAATTTTGGAGGAGCAGCAGGATGCCTTCCACTTTATACTCAAATCACACTGGCTTTGTGTGTGTTTGTATGTGTGTGTGTGTGTGTGTGTGTGTGTGTGAGAGAGAGAGAGAGAGAGAGAGAGAGAGAGAGAGAGAGAGAGAGAGAGAGAGAGAGAGAGAGAGAAAACACAGGCCTTGAAATCACACAGTCATTTTATTTACATTTCTAAGAATAATATATATCATCACAGTTCTTAGCTTTAGGATTAACATAAAATCAAAAATCATGGCTGCAGAAAGTTGCAGTCGCTATGTAAAAATTTGCAAATCTGCACTGGATTTCATTCAACATGAGCAGAGGCACTTGTTTTGGAGAGAAGAGGAAGGGGTTGGAAGACGAAGAGCTCATAAGCATCACCTCCTTCCACTTTCCACTTCTTACTCTCGAATGTGTTCATGTACACAGCCCTGAGACCAAACATCCTCTCAGGGTTTCACTTGGTGGAGTTAAATACAAAATCATTGCCAACTATATGCTGTGTGAATCTCAAATGTCTTACATGGAAGACTTCTCTCATTACCCAGAAAAGAAGCAGAAGGCCGTCACTCAGTCACTCAGTCAGTCAGTCAGTCAGGTTCATATGTTATTAACGGAAACCTTTGGATACTGAGGGAGAGAGGGGCAATCCAGCATCAGCACAGATAAACAGGATCCAAATGGAATGCTAAAAGAAAAAGAAAAGAATGTGGCTGTACTGCTAGAGGACTTTCACAGTAACTGCATTACTGCTATTACTACCATTCACATACAAATAATCCACGTCATCATGAAATCTTATTAAATGAATTAAACTGCTGAGCTGTGATGGTGGGGTTGATGAAGATGATAATCTTGACATTATTAATCAAGACAATTGTAGGATTTGTAGGTAATTATGTCAGTGATCGCAGATGAGTCTATCCATGTGTACATCCATGTGTTGCGCTTAAATTTTCAGGTTCAGTGGGTTTTCTCTGTCAAGATAAATCACATTTATCAGATTTGACCCAGATTTTAAAAAAAAAGTGCCTTGCATTGAGTTTATCTGCCTGTCTGTTATCAACTAAAAATAGGAAAAGTCAGCATAATAATAGAGGATTTCAATATCTTAATTAATAGCTAAATATTATAATTTGCATGTAATAAACACACAAAATTGCAAAATGCTTATGGCGTTTAATAAAGCCGAGAATCCATTTGCTGCAATCATGTCAGCCGTTTTGATGCCTGATGCTACGCAGCATAAACAAACCATGTGGGTGGAATAGTGAAAGCAGCAAATGTCAGATGGCAATGCTTCTCTCTGCTCTTTGTCTTGACAACAGTTCATCTATGGCTCACAGTGGTAATGAATCAGAGCATTGATTCATGGTGAATTACTTCATGAATGGGCCCCACTAAAACAACCAGACACAGGAACCGTCTTTAGATTTTAAATGCAGCGATGTCTCACTCTCTAATTGTGTATGTCGTTCAGAGAGCGCCACCTCGGCATTAAGAGCAGCGTGTGTTGAATGACTGGGGTCCTTCCCTTCACTGTTGCCAAGGGAGCTGCAATGGACATACATGAATAATCTGGAAGAGCTGTGTGCAGGACTTTATCCTCCAGCAGTGCCACCAGCAGCTCTGGGCAAAGTTGGAGGTGAGGCTAATGCCACTGAAATGTACTTGAGCAGTGGAGCAAAAGAAGCAGCCGACTCCTCCATCATTAAAGCAGAGGAAGCAAACTTCAGATTTAACACCTTCACTTGCCTTTTTCTCCTTCTTCTTCATCTTCTTCTTCTTTTTTCCTCCATTACAGCTGCAGGGGATGTGATAAAAATCATATAATAACGTATCCTTGTGATTCAAAACTCATCTTACACGATGTAGCTATTTAATCCTTCAAGAATTTTTGAGTACTTGGCAAGCCAATAAATTCTGTCTGTTTACTTGCAGTAAAAGTGTAGGCTTTCAGAACGGTCGCAAGTCAAGGATGAAATTGTAATGCTACCCTCACCTTTTTTGATTAGTGGGTGAGATTTTATTTTTGGTGTCTTTTTTTCCTATCATTGCCTTAAAAGATTCAAAGGAGGTTCAAGGAAATGGTCAAATCTGAGAAACACTCAGTATTTGAGGTGAACTGTTTATTTTGAGCGAAAATAAATAAATTAAAAAAACACTGCAGCCACAAAGTTGCAGATCCCCAGGGGGAGAGTTGAATGACCTGCCAAATCTAATTTCTCAGTGTGTGTATTTACCAGAGTAGCTATAGCAGGGGAAATGTATTGTGTCAGCGTCTGGCAGTTCTCTCTGTTATGGAAGTTCAGTGACCCATTATTTAGTGGTGTGATGTGCACAGTAGTGCACAGCAGCAAAAAGTAAGAATCATTAAATTACTTGATGGCATGCTGAGAAATTACATATTTGACTCCAGTATTGCACAGGCTGCCTGATTAAAGGTTTGCACACAAGAAAAGGTCAATACTGTTTCAGGATGCTGGATAGACTGTAAAGGCAAATGCCTCACAGTTTATAATTTGGGCCGAACATTTGCATCACTCCTTGTGCAAAAAAACCCAAAACTTAAATTAGAGTCTCAGTTAGAAAATATTGAAAAAACACAAACGTGAATTCATGGTGCTAAACAGAGTTAAATGCTCTCTTTTTTAAAGAATCAGAGAAAATGAGCATTTAAGTAAACAAATAACCAATAATAGCTAATTGTATACTGTATCAGGCACACATCCTAAAATTGTACCAAATGATTGAATATTCACAAAAAAGGCATAATGCAGTTTAGGTACATTTCAGTATTTACAACTCATTTGCCTTTTCAATTAATCCTATGTATCTCTTTTGCCTGTAATCGCCTGATTGCATGCATTCTGCATAACATCTGTCTGTCATAGAGCAAATGTAAATAGAGCGATTCCCAAATCCACTGACTGCAAAGGCTGTGAAAAAACTAGGAGAATCTGATTTCCTTCCCTTGGACAATGAGGCCCATCACTCAGAGTCTGCCATGTAGTCCCATGGATCATATTTAGACCCAGACAGCAGATTGGGCCTCCAGGGACATGCAGGGATGCACAGGAAGCGGAGGTCACTTGACCAAACACAACCCATACAGGCCTGTGGGAAGAAAGTGGAGGCCATACATCATGCTAGAGGCTATTCATCACCCAGACCGCTGGCTCTGAGGCAGCCGCCTTGAGATTTGCCACAGCCACCAGTCCCTGAGGGACAAGCTGGTGACAGAGCATCCTACATATACACTATATACCTCTCACAAGCTGGACACTCTATCCACAGGTCAGAAGTGTCAGGAGGTGTGATGTCATCACACATTTAAGATGATTTTCATTCTCATTGTTTATCATATCACTCCATGGGCATGGCCAGTAAAAGAAGAGATTATGTACATTTCAAAATGTCTAGAGTGCTAACATAACAGTACCAGTCAAAAGTTTGGACACATTTTCTTATTAAAGGGAATGGGAAGGGGTTTCCCTACTTTCGACTGGTGCTGTACACTTACACACATAAAAAGAGGTTATGTATTTCTTCCTCTGGCAGAAGGAAAGATATTGGCATTTTTGCTTTTTTCTGGTTGAGCTCAAACCATGCCTGAAGAGTGTCTGTAGCAATGATCCAGTAATGCTGTATGCAGACTGAGCCCAGCATAGAAAATCATCTTTTTATGGAGCAATCGAGAAGGATCTGGCAGCAGTTACAGAAGTGTAGCCTAGTTCTACAATGAGTGGAGTATTTTTGGATGAATGGAAATGAATGGAAATGAAAACATGAGCAAAAACGATTTCTGATCTTCTCAAAAAGTGTTATGCTGAAAGTCAGACGTTGCAGACATTAAAGGTGCAAGTGTATTTCACACATCTGTCAGTCATTGTTTAATTTCTATCGATAATTTAGTGCTCATGTCTCACTTCAATTTTGTGGCAATCACATTGTAAGTGCTACTGTTTCATCTTCTACCACAAAGAGGATTTTGCCGGAGCTGTCTGTAATCTGTTATTTTCCTGCAAATGTTACAAGCAATTTCCTTTTAGTTCATAGTTATATAAACAGCAGTAAGTGCTGCCTCACAACTAATGCACTGAATGGCAGTTAGTTCTAAAGCAGTGCTACTTTATGAGTCAGAATTACCGAATCATAGACTACATCATATAAATATAGAGATAAATTACCTGCCACAGATGCCAGAAGCAGGAATAAAATACCCTAATAATAATCCAAATAATCATTTCTAACATAGAAGATTTGTAGTCACACCTATCATGTGTTTAAGAAACCAGCCTTTTCATCCTGGTGAGGCAATAAATAGCAGCATGAGCTCACCTCTCACTGAAATGCTGTATTGTTTAGCCAGACAAACAGCAGATAGCAAGAGACGGCAGCTCTAAATTATATGTCTCTGTATATTTGGCCCCTACAGCAAGAAGCGAAATAAATGCATGTGGCCTTGTATTGTATGAGGTCTGTTGCAGGTGGACAGGCGGTGCAGATTAATTTGTGCCACTGGAATGGGAAGGTTCTGTGCACATACAGCACAGTATAACCTGAGCAGTAGTCTGGAAAAGAGAAGAGAGTAGAGAAAACGCACAAGCACTCCTGACTGCGTGGCCTCCATTGAGCATGGCAAAATATGAGCGTTAGGAAATATTATAGTGTACATAAATAGATCCGTTTGAATTTTTAGCGACACAGCCTCATTTTTATAGTTGCAAAGGTCTCGGGAAGAAAATTGCCTTCCATGATGATAAAACTTTTCTTAACAGCACCACCTCCAGTACTGACGCTGAATAATTCAATGCCTATTAGTCTAACAATTGGCTGAACATAAAGTCTCCTAGCAACATTGCTAGACGTGCTAGACCTGTAACTACGTGGGTACCATGTCACAAAGAAGCATGCTGAGGTGAAGTTACACAGTAAACAATATATTATATACTGTGCTCCTGCCTGTCTGTCATGAATGTCTTAAAAGCTTTAAAATAGGTTTCAATGAAATTCACTAGACAAATACGCTAAGAATAGCTCAGACTTTATCCTGACACGAAGTCCATAATTCCACCAGTACATTATTAATTAGAGCATCATTAAAGTATCCTTCATGGACAAATACACCAAAAAACCTGAAATATGTTGCAGGAATGATGACCTCCAATGTAAATTGAAGTCAAAACATGCTTTTCTATGACAGCATTGTAGATTTAATGAAACTGGATGCTGAGAGCAAATGAGACGACAGGCCAGGCATAGTGCACTGACTATCAACAGAGATGTGGCGATGCATGAGCATAACACTGTGTGTGAAATTCCAGAAATTCACTAATGATGACTCAGACCATCCGCTGAGGTCACATTTTTGATACAGGCTTGCTTGCCCACACTTTGAGGCTGAGAGATTGTAAATGTCAGTGGCTTGTCACTCAGACTCAGTCCCACATGGGCAGCGAGATGGAGCCTGCTAAAAGGGAAGACCGAATGACAGGACATACATTAGTATCCTGTCTGATTCGCTCGGCGTCCAGCCGTCAATCTCTGGATGTGTTTGAGACACTATTTTACCACTTTATGCATTTCTGAATTTCTATTCAGAGTCTGATTATCTCTATTCAATACCTCGCTGCTGGATGTTGATTGGGGCTCCTCCTTGAATAACCGTTTAAGGTCTTCCAAATGGCTGAGGCTGCAAATCGCTCTCCCCAATTTCAGTGAGGTTAAGTCGAAATGGAAAAGAATTGGCGTCTCTGGATCAGGGATCAGATGTGAGTGAAAATGTCTTTCTTTCAATCACTATAGAAATGAACACTTAAACTTTTGAGCTGAGCTATAGTTGGCTGTATTTGAAAACAAGCAAAACACTACAGTTGATGTTTAAACAGGTTTTTCCCCACATTGTTTCCTTTACTTTTTTATTTGGATACTTATCACATTTAATTGATATTACTCTCTTTATTTGATGATTTACTGAATTAAACATACTTTTCACATTTAATTCTGTTGTGCTTAACTTATTCCAATGATCTGAAAAGCATGGACATCCTTGAGCAAATACAAACATTTCTACCACCAAAGGTACCTTTTTATGTTAACTTTCGGTTGTACATGAGTTAAAATGAGTTAAATCTCCAACACCTGACAGCAGTGATATGCATATGGCCTGTGACAGCTGTCCAGATCTGTTCCAGAATCCAGAAGAGCTGTGCACAGTTGTTTTTACTCTGCACATGCCAAGACTCAATGACACAATACCAGTCTCAAGCCAAATAGCCACTGGGCTTTTGTATTAGTTTAAATAAATCCCACTTTGGAGAGGAATATGTTCCTCTGGACATGGATGAAGTGCAATATCCTGGGGTTAGAATATAGTGATTCCAAACACACCAATGACTTCCATCTGCTCTGTGAGTAATGCTTATAAATTCAGCAGTTTAGAAGCATAGTTAATTTCAGCAATTTATCAGTTTATGGCTGCAGCAATTGTGAGTTTGTTGGTAAAGACCACCAAGCTGTCAAGCGTTGGCACCAAGTCAAGAACATTTTATCTCTGGGTGCAATGACATCGTGGCATCGTCAGAGCTAAAGAATGTCTGGTGGAGTTGCCATGATGTATTTTCCCATACCTATAATACGAGCTAGAAGTTAATATTCACCTTCCCATTAACTACAATGAGAAAGTGTGTCCAAACGTTTTACTTGTACTGTATTTTCACACATTTATTAACGATTAAAGACTTACACTAAATTATAAATTAGTGTTCCGTTTCATTTCGAAAAACATTCTCGCAATACATGAGATTGCCAAAAGATTGTTTAGAACAATTTGTAACAGTCTACTTGAGGCATCTTTGTGAGCAGCAGGATGTGGACAACCATGAAGTGGCACTACGAAGCTTGGCAACAGCTTTCAGGAAACAACATGAACTCCTGGTTAGAAGAGGTACATGGATCTTCAAGGATTATTAGATGGATCTTAATGTAGCTGCAAGGAATGCGGGGAACGGTGCAATAATTTAAGAGTGCCTCGGTCAATACAAAAAGCCTGCTGCTACTTGGAATTTGGTTCTTGGCCTAATACCTTTTCAGACACACACACACACAAGGCAATCTATCACTCCACTGATGAGTGCAAGAGGGGAGTGCAACTACAGCAGCAGCCTCCTTGTAGCCTCAGTACAAGTCTCCACCACCATCCCCGTCCACTGAAACCATCCCATCTGTTTGAGCTGCAGAAGAACTGAACGCTATTTAATATGGACAATAAAGTTGCATTTTAACAAGAGATGAGCTAAAGAGACTAGAAGTCCAAGACATGCAAAATACTGATGTGATAGCACTGCTTTTTCATGGGTCATTTGGGTTTTGAAACAGAAACATGATGCTGTTCGCTCCCCCGTAGCACTGTTCTTCACCACTGAACCACTACAAACACAAACAGACCAGACAGTAGGAGAATTTTCTAACAAGTGGGTAGTGTCATTCCAAAACTCAGAGGTATACTGTATATCAAGAAGTAAAAATGTCAGGATAGAAACATGCTCCAAATTTGTGTTTCACCTATGAGATCTGAATTGCAGGATGAGGATTTTTCCAATTTACTTGATTTTTTTGTTGTTCAACTTATCATCATGAATATTTTATGTTCACTGGTAGTTATCAGTAGAGACTGACATGAACTTCCTGGGCACCCCTGCATCTTGTCAAGATGGAAATAGGTTTCTGAGTTTGTGGAACTAAAAACACAACAACAAGGGAAGGTGAGAAACGACAGACATGAAATCTGTCACAGTGTGGCAGCGAGCGCTTGAGACATTTGAGAAACAGTTAAATGATCTTTCCAGTACTTTCCCACTGAGAGGCTATGAACAAGGACCATTTATACCCCTTATATACCCAAATCCCTCAGATATAGTGGACTGCTCTAGAGTACACCCTAAGCCTTCGTTTTCCCCCCTTGCCAACACACACATCCACACACACCCACACCCATACACACACACACCCACACACATGCATACACCAGCAACAGCGACCGGTGAACAGCTCTGAGCACAGCAGGAGGCTTTGGCCACCTTCATACTTTGCAGTGGAGATACAGATACAAATCCAACATTGAAATTGGTGATAGACCCTCCACTATTTCCTTTTCCCACTGCATAGAAAACCAGCAATTTGTTTTCAAGGATTATACTGTGCTTATAAGGAATGGCATAACTAAGCTGCGGGCATTAAAACTGATTCACGTTTATAGTAGGTCCCACACAGGAGGAGGAAATTATTTTATTGTTCCCCAGGCCCTGCAAAGACCTATGCAAAATGTAAACAATGTTTGAGTCTACCTTTGAGCCTTGTTACAAGGGCCCACTACTGTGCAGTGTTCATTAGAGTGGAAATGATATGTGCAAACAAAGAGAGGCACCCAAGCAGCACACTCTGCTGCCTCTTTTCATCTTAGAATTGCAAATGAATGCAAACCTCCTCACCTGGTCCCTGCAGGCGGTGTCCCAGTGCCTCCAATCAGTGCTTTATTGACAGCAGGCATCCGGCAGAAAACTGGGAGCCTTAATAGTTGAGGATGAATGCTGATAAACACATTCTCCCATCTAACTGTACCCCCCACATATTTTACTGCCTGGCAGGGCGGGCTGCACCCAAGGTTAAAATGCAGAGATGCTTGGCAAATAGAGTTGCTTATGCAAAAACTGGTACATAGTTTCATTTAAGAGTCAGTTCTGACTGAGTTTGACTGTTCTACATCTCCTTTGTAATTCTACAAGGTGCATTGTTATACATAGCACGTCTTTGTTTGTGGAGACAAGTGACAAGAAAAGTACACAATTTCATACAAATTCCAAATGAATTCCAAATGATATGAGATATGAGGAATCAACATATTCAAATATTCTACTTAAAAGGCAAATTTCAGTAATGTTAAGACTACTGGCATTCTATGTTATTGTACAGGGTAATACTGTCCATGGAAGTGCAGCGTAAGACTTCCAGGATAGCAAATGTGGCTAAACCATTCTGTCTAAATCACAGGGAGTGTGACACTGTAAACACAGACTTGCTTGGCTTTGTTGAGCTAATGACTTCCTGCTCCAGTGGTTTGTGAAACAGTGTTAGAGCCAGAATAAGTAAAATCAGGAGCAGAATTTAATCTGTCACTCAGTGGAAAGCCTTTAAGCAGAAACATGCAGCCACTCAGTGAGTGCATGCAAGTGAAGTGAAATTACAGAAAAAAGCTCCCTGGCACAAAGTGAAGCAACACAACAGGCTGTGTACAGCAATAAGGATTACAGATTGGTTGGATAAATAGGGGATCCTTAAAAGCAAAACATAGGGAGTGTGAATGTCAGCCAATATGGTAACCTAAAACCATCAATCTCTTTGAATCTACTGTAGGTAAGCTTCTCCTATGTAGAATGGAGATTGATGTGGGAAGGAAGACTGCACTTGCACTTGTTTTTTTGATCTTCTTGAATTCGCTCCAAGCTTGATTTTGAACTGTGTAGCTATGCAGCAGTCATATTAACAACCCAAGTGTGGAAAGGTACTGTGAGAAATGTTCAGTCTGCTTTTCCAACTGTTCAGAATTAATCATTTCTATGAATTGTTTGTTTCCTCCGTAGTCTCCTGGGAACAACTGGGTGGGTATGATGAAAAGCTACTCCAGGATAGATGAGCTAAAATGAATCAAACTCCTGCCTCCTGCCTCCTGTCTAACCTCCTTTTCTCCAACTGTTTTCTGACGGCGCTGAATTCGAAAACAAAATAGCATCCACATTATACCTCTATGCAATCACAGTGAGCCAGCATTGATTCTGTAAACAAACAGCTGAATTTATTTGCTAAAAAACTCCAAACACACTCTTATTACAAATGGTGATGTGTTCGATAATGAAAATAGACAAGCCTTCTCAAAAGACATGAAGTGTACAAACTTTTCAAGCAGTGTGTAAAGCCAGCAATTTAGAGGCAATGAAACTTACAATATATTTTTTTCCATTTAAAGTCTATTCTGAAGCACTGACATCAAAGTTTACTGTGTTCCACATTAATATTCATGTCTGAAGCAAAGAAAAAACACAGAGAAAATAAGACATGAAATGCAGATTAGCCTCTTCTGAGAAGATATGCAAATAGCAAGCCAAGCTTTTCTTTGCACATGAGCAGACAATCCACACACACACACACACACACATACAGTATGCATCCTTATTCAAGTCTACCTAGATATATTTAAAAAAGGATTTAAAGAGGTCACAATCATCTACGAATATCATTATAATTTCTGTAAGGCCAAATGTAAAATATCCAGCAAGTTTGGACAACAACATGCTGACAGTCTACCTGTTTTTGTCACTTTGGGTCTGAAATCACATGAAGGGGTTGAATTATTCGAGCAGACGAGATTATTTTTGGCAGTATTCTATGAGGTAATACAATGGGGGGCTAAATTAGACAAAATAAACAAGAAAACACATCCAAAACTAACAACATGCAGTTATGAAGTTGGGTTTGAATCTTTTTGACATTTCCCCAAATTCTCTAACAAATTCAATCTAAAAAAAATGTATTCTCCATCAAGCCTCAATCATTGTCAGCATGAGAATCCTCTTAGATATTAAAATCCATATAGACTGAGAATAACTATTACATCATACAATTATTTTGGTGGTCATGGACAGAAAAGTCACCGGTTTAATGAATATACTCTACATACAGTATGCCAACATATTTGGCACATTGAAATGGGAAGACTGTGACGTACTGAAAATGATGTAATTACTTTAGTGCTTAAACAAACATGGCCAAAAAATCCTCCAGATAAAGACAGTTTTCACCGTACGCTATGTAGCTGAAGCTTCAACGTTTAAATATTGTATATACTGTATATCCAAATTACTATTACTGTAATTACTGTACAGTAGATATCTGGTGTGAGTGTGCATCTAACAAAACACCATACATTCCTGTGTCTGCAAGGTGTTAAAAGCTCTATGGAAATATCCTTTACACAAGCAAACAAATATATATTGCCTTTGAAGTTTAAGAAATATGACATAAACCTTATCTTAATAAAATAATTCTCTCACTAGCTTTAGAAAATTTGGATATGGTCTTCATGTGAAGGCTTAGATTCTACATATATATCTATGTATACTATATATACACTTTTAGATCAGATTAAGCTTTAAATTCATTTCTGAGTGTTTCAGTTATTATGATAATTCCTTCTTCAAAATGATTTGGTTTCATGACAGCAATCATGATCTTGTATTGCTTTGTTCATATGGTGGATATCTCAACTTGGAAAAAGCATCACAAGTAAACTTACAGCGAGATAATTCATTGAAAATAGGTTAATTCCTCCCACCATGCTAGTCCACATTAATGTGAAAGAGATAAGAAAAGTCTTAATAGTTGGTCAGGCTTTCTTGGAGGAGTCCAGCCAGAGCGGGCTTATCTAAATCCTCTTGGCACAGCTATCTGAATAGTCTGAGGAGAGTGCAAGAGGAGTGCTTAAATTTGCCTGAAAAGCAGCTTTTTTTAATATAAAGCAGCAGCATGGAGTTCTTCAGATAGAGCTCAACTTTCTCTGTTCTGTATTGGCTAACTTATTCAATATGTTGTGTTAAATTAAATGGAAAAAGAGAAAAAAAAGCACAGTTAAGATGATAAAATTCCCAAACTAAACTCTCAGAAAACAGTGTTCTCTCTGTGCCTCTTCTCTGTCGTTGCCTCTGGAAGCAGCTGGCCTCACTTGCTGGCGTGGTGGTTAAGTTGGGAGGGAAAGAATGGCATCCCTCCTGTGTGCTTGGTGTGAATGAGAGAGTTTGTGTTACGATGTGCTCTCTGCCAATGTGCCTTCACCGTCGCTCTGCCTCAGTGACTGCCTCCTGGAATCTCTGTCTACATCTTCCTCTTCATCAGATCTGCCAAGACTCAGGTGTCTCCGGTGCACAGGAGGGCTAAAGAGGTCAACACACATACAGACACACCATTAGATCATTACTTGGCAACATACAGTAAAAAATAAAACTGAAAAGTGTAGGGAAGGAAAAAACAGGTAAAAAGTATTTCCACTTGCCATGCATGAAACACTGCACAATATTAACATACTGTATATTAGTATGGTCAATGTCATATAGGAGATTCATTCAGCATTGATGAATCATTAACTCATAGCTCAGCTACAAAAGAAGTCTGTTTTTCTATGCTGTAGCTTGCTTCTACCTACCACACTCATTAAATGTCTCTTAAAACTGGGGTTATACAGCCTTAGATTATGTTGTCATGACAATTTACAGCAGGGCAGTCACTCAAATGCACTACTTTTTTGAAACATGAATTCACGGTAGAGATTTTATACATCCAGACTACTGTGAGTCATTACTGCTCTTTGATACACACCCTCAGGACAACAGGCAAAAAAAACTTCACATATACTATAGCAACAGTGACTGCCTTCATACAGTTTAGAATAATCCACAACCTGATACAGGTATTTCAAGCTATTAGATATTTGTATAAGGCTTAAGCATTCAAGTCTTGTACATCATTTCATAAGGCTGTTAGAGCTCCCATTTGCTTTTGCAAGATGTGTAAGTATCAAACATTACAGGGAACCCATAGTTGACAATCAAAATTACAATCAACAGTATTTATGAAACGTGAGAACATGGTTAATTCAATTATTAAGACTAGAAGTAATATGAATGTTGCAACTAGCAGAGCAACACATGCAAAACTACTTACTTTAACTGTGACAGCCTAATAATTTCTTGCAGGTGAAATTGACTAAAGTGAGCGTGACATTGTGTTTTCATTATATTTTGGATTTAGCTTTTAATGCCTTGTAGCTGATTGCCAGAGAGGTAGTGGTTTGGCAAATTGGTAGTGTGGAAGCTCTGTGATGGTGTTTTAGATTAATTTTTAAAAGTAGGCAGAATGCTCAAAGAAACTCACCACTAAAACACATTTCAATTGTAAACTCTCATCCTGCAATACTATGAAAACTATATTGTTGTCAGTACCATCTTCAGTCCATTAAACCTGCCTTAATCCAAGCACTGAAACCATAAGCAAGTATTCAATTGAAAACATAAAGATATTTAAGGACACTTGCTCTATCCATCATAAAAAAAAAAAAAAAAAAACCCTCAAACCTGCTGTTTTGTATATTTTAACACACACACAGGAGGCAGAGACACTTGACACGTCAAGTACAATTACTCTTAAAATAGTTAGGATTTTGAAGCTCAGAGCTAAATTTATCATTTTAATTGTGATGCAAAGTATCCACATCCAACAATATCAACAGTCATGTCACACCTCTTTCAACTCTTCTTGGATAACACATTGAAGATGAAATTGGTGTCATTTTGTTTTTGCCTCATTGCCAACATCTGTTTGCGCTTGAAGAACAGCCACAGCCAGACACTCGTCTCTCTCGTACCAACATTATGTACTTATGACAGAATCCATTCAGAGAGAGATGTAATCTGTCTTTACAAAATGAAAATAGGAGAGTAACAAATTGTGTGATGACTAGTACATCAGCGCATGCTTTCTGGTGGCTGGGAGTGGGATAAATAAACGTTAAAGCGACAAAGAGAAAAGTAACCTTTGATGAATTGAAAGGATGGATTACTGTAGCTACACCTCTCCATCTATGTATGAGCAGTTGTTTTATAATGGTATTTAGAAATAAAACAGAAGTGACTGGATTGTGTCAGATATGCAAACTGTACTGCATAATGCTTTTAAAAAATGAAGACAAATGTTGGCAGGAGAAAAGGATAAAAAATGATGGTGGCACGCACTAGTAATTGGCATGAGACTTCTGAAAAATGTACCAAGGGCTTATCTAGTACAATACAAATAAACATTAGTGTATTATAAGGATTATTTACAAAGTCGGAATACAAACAGAACATTTACACAGCAAACTTAGTTAGTATGTTAAGTTAAAGATCCTGAATTTGTTTCAGTTATGCCAGGCTCCTGTGTTATTATCACACCAAGCATCACCTTCATCTTTTGGTATCAGTCACTGTCAGGCCTGTAGAGGTACTTCATCACCGTGCTATCCATCTTCTTCTGCTTCTTCTTGGTTTCCTTCTTGCCAGATGCGCCTGCAGACCCCCCTTCATCAGATGGTTGTTTTGGGGCCCTTTTAACACTGCTGGAGCTGCGATATGAGATGGTGGAGCCAGAGGAAGAGGATGAAGAGGAGGAGGATGAAGAGGAGGAGGAGGAGGAGGAGGAGGATGAAGACTCTGAAGAGGAAGAGGAATCCTCTGACTCACTTTGCTTCTTCTTAGATCTCTTCTTGGACTTTTTGCCCTTCTTCCGCCTTGAGCTCTTTCTGCTGTGGCGATCATCAGAGGAGGAGTCGTCCGAATGAGAGATTTTACTTTTTTTATCTTTACGACTGCGGGAGCTGCTGGTACTCATCATGCTGGACGGCCGATTTCCGTAGTCCAAAGCAGACCCTGATGCAGAGTGACGCAGGCTAGATGTGCTGCAACCAAGCCCCTCGTCCTCTCCTTTCTTTCTACTGTCGTCGCTCCCTGGCACCTTCTTATCATCCTCTTCTTCACCACTGGATTCATCAAGTTTGCTGCGCTTGAACTTAATAGGTTTGAAGGCCAGTACCTCATTGATGGCAGCCTCCAAATCAGGGTCCAAGTAGTTGCGATGGGAGACTGTCTTGATGTCAGATGTATCTGGCAGGTTGCTGTCTGAGGAACGTGGTTGGGGCGGGTTGGAAAAGCTGCGACTGAGGGAGCGGGGACTGAAAGATGAAAGTCCTCCTTCACTAAAGGCCACACTCTGGGCATCATCATCATCATCATCATCATGTAAATGCAGGCCGAATTCACTGAGGCCACAGCTGCGGGCAAGAGACAAGCGAGAGCTACTGCGTCTCTCGTCTTTCCAAGAAGTGCTTCGATGCAGGGATCGGGGACTAGAGCGACTCACGCTGCTGATAGTAGACTTATTGTCATCATCCATGTCCACCATCCCCCTTCTGGTGGACATCCTGCTGCCAGCCACAGAGGATACCACAGAGTCCTTATCAAATTCAGGGCTGCCTCTGGAGGTCCAACGGGACTCCAAGCCCTTCCTAGCTCTGCTGGTGGCCTCAGAATAGGCCAGGGAGATGACAGAGCCTTTGTCATCTAAGTCTTCCTGTGCCTGGCTCTTTTTCCAATCCTCCTGGAGCTCTCCAGACTTAGACTTGGCTTTGCGAATGGAGGTGTGGTCTGGGGTGTCAGGCTGTTCTTTTAGAGTGCTGAACAGGGAGCTCTCATCGCCTGTACCCCCTATGGAGTCTTTCAGGTTTGAACGCTTCCTGTAGCTCAAGGAACTCATGACAGACACTGATCTGTTCTGCTCTACTTCTTTCCAATCTTTACCTCCGTCAGTTATCTTCTCCTTACCTTCCTTCACCTCTTTGACGTCTGCGTTAGCTGAATATCTAAAGGGTTACATAATAAAATTGACACAAGAGACAACCAACAGAAGACAAAAAGAAAGAAATCAAAAGAAATTCTTCATGATTATAATCATCAATCTGATAAAAGGTAACTGAGAGTTCAGACTTTGATGTTGAATCTACTGTGTTATTTTCATCTTTTTCTTGAGAAAAGTCAAAAGTCATGGAACATACACAAAACCTCTGGCTGTTTCTATGTACAGTATCCACTTTAGAAAGTGAGGCAATCAACCAGTGAGAAGATCTATCTAAATGAGGCAGGCAGCAGGCGTGCCAACTGGCCACAGGCCACTTCAATAAATTTGACAGCAGCCACTTCCCCATTCCGCCTCCTGTCATTAGACAGATTACTGGAAGAGAGAGAGATGACACCTAATCACATGAAATACCCATCCTTCTGTTGCAAACTGCTCCAGGTAATCCTGGGCCTTTTTAAGGCTGGGAATGTGGGTAGTTTTATCGCTGTGTTACATGGTTATCTGTCATGATGCAGAAGGATGAGGGCACTAACCTGGTGCTCTTCAGACTCCCCTCATCTGACAGGGTCTTGGTGGAGCCTTTGTTCTTTGAAAGCCAAGACTTAACTTCATCCACACGGTCCTCCACCTCTGAATCTGTTTCTGTTTCATCTCCGCTGCGATGGGGGGAAAAAAACAGGCTTGTTTGTGAGAAGCATTTGAAATGGCAGAAATATTCATCTGAACGTCATTTTGTCATCTTTAAGTACAAAAATGTTCCAGTCAGGTGAGATAATTCCACTTGTTTTTAAATATAAACAAACATCTTTCAACAATTTTCCTAATGAAATAAACCCCTTATCAGCTTACTGACAATTTAGAATGAGTTTCGATAGATTTTAAGAATAAGAATGTGACCAAATGACTTGTTATGTGAATACTTTATGCCTTGTAACATCAGAGGAATCGCACAGGACAAATGATGGTTAGCTTTTACATATCAGAGGCTTTCTGTTAGTAATTTCACAGTTAAATTCATTCTGTTATAATAATAGTTGTTAGGATGATGCAAGGCGGTCCAGACAGGCTGAGTAAACAACAGATATATGACACAATAATATCAACATATTTAAGATGTTTTTCAGCACAATGTTCAAAAGACACATTATCTAAGCAGAATGTAGACAAAGCTCTTGGAGGTATAATCAACTTGTTCGGCTGCTTCTGGGCTGCTAGCATCTGTGTGACATGTCACCTGCTCCTGGTGATTGTTATTGGAGTGGAGCCACGAGACAGCCCCGTGGCCCCACACTTGACATAACAATCAATATACAGAGACCTGTGGATCCTGATGAAAAAGAGTGGTAGATCCCACCTGGATAAGGTCAATCCTCATTCATTTGTATCAAATCCAAAGCGAATTTTCGGAATTATGCATCCCATTGTCTGGGAAGGTTAATGTGACAAGAGAGGGTTCGGCTGAAGGAAGGTTGACTGGCATAACCTCAATAGTGCCATTGTGGTTGAAATGTGTGTGTGCAATGCATTATGTAAACAATCCTCCATTTGTTTGAGCAGACGCTGCTTCCAACCTTGGAGCTCGATACAATGTGTTTCTTGGCTACACGACGTGTGAAAGTGAACATTTCACATATACAACAGTTTTCAAACTGCATACAGTATGTTCTAAAGGCCTGAACTGCTTTTGACTGGTGTTGCTGTGGTAAGCTCTGTCAGAGGGAATTACATCCTCCATGACATAGCAAGAAAACATATTGTAAATTTGATGACAGGGTTGTTGTAGCAGAACTGCAAATTCCAGTCCTTTCAGATTAATAGCAGACATTCATCTTCACTATCATTTATAATAGTTTTACCTACAGTAACTTTCAAAGAGTGCTTGCTTCATCAATCTGAAATATTTGCCTTGTTTATCGTGACTATAGATATATATCATCCAGTGTTTACAGACAGCTGACTGTCATTCAAAATGAGAAACAGCAATACAGGTAAGAGATCTTTCTTCTTCCACAAGCTTATGTGCCTGAGCTTTGGAACATGCTGCTAAAGGCTTATGAGGATGAGGAGCAAACACAATATTCAAAGAGGCATGAAATGACAGTCACACTGCTAAACGCCATCATGTGTCCACGTATCCACCTATGTAGAGTTCTCCCAATGAGCTGCGTATTGCTTCCTTTGTCACCGAGCACACGTTGTCACATATTCAGTCATGTTTTGTCACGGAACAAAGTATCCTCTGTCCTTCCCTATCTTTTTTTCTTTTCTTTTGGTGGTCTGCCCAAAAGCTTTTGCGTATGGTGAGAGAGCGAGCACAGACAAGAGAAGAGAAGCCTCAGATTGTTGGACTGAATGGTATTCAGGCTTTTAAGCTTTCTAAGAGCATTAACATATTTAAGTTTCTCATCATCAACCTTACAGCCAGGCTTTTTAGAGGGAAGGTAATGATGATCCGAGAGAGACTAAATGGCCTGATTGTACCTGATTGTACTATTTTCTACAGAAAAATGTTTGAGAGGTACTACATGAGGCAGTGAGCTAAACTGTGAACCCAAATTCAGCTATTATACGTCCACTCCCTCTCTTCTCTACTGCATTATGAATACATCTGATATCAGCCTGCTCAAAAAAAGAAAAGGTAACTTAAAGGTTTCTTATTATCCATTTTTCAGCTCTGTGATGCTGTGATTTTATAACATGACATATTATACAACAAAATACTGAGACCAGCCCACAGCAAAAAATCCACTCCTTCTTTCCCCCCTTGCTCTAACACTCCAACACGCGCAAAATAAAAGGTGGCTTGCAATTGAGTGCTGTGCAAATGGTGTCACAAACGATTTGTCATCAGCCCCGCACTACTTGCTAACCAGTCCTGAGGCTCGTAGATACAAACAAGCCCCAAGAATTTAGAAGTGAACATTAATCGCTTCTGACAATTGGCCTGCACTGGTTGTAAATCTTTGTCACAAATACTTTCACTCAGCATCAAATCTCGTATGGCTTGGTTCTAGCAGTTTAGCACTTGTGGTACCGACACCATATTTTTATGGTATCAATTGAACATGAGTTAATTACTGTTCATAGTGGCAAGAAAAGAGCACAGGGCATCAGTTTATGTTATTAAAACAGTGTGCACGTAATGATCTACGACTGAAGAATAATTAGCATCTTGTTCTTAGTGTGGAGGATAGTTAGGCTAACACAGTGTTTAAAGATGCAACCTTTCCAGTCAATTCACACAATTCAATAACATACATTAAATTACATTATATAACCCCTTCTTTCATTGTAGTCTGCTGCAGTCTTCAAAAGAAAGCCCAGTGTAGTATTTCTTACATTATCCTGCACTACAACAACAATAATCCTGCTATTGAAGCATTTAGTACATACATTTTTGAATAGTAATGTAAATCATCTGGAAAATCCACTTCATAATTAGAAGAAAAATCCCCTCCTCCATTATTGTTCATCCATGCTGCTAATGTAATGATGTCAAAAGATGGAAAAATACAATTAAGTAAACACGGTAAGTCATCACTCTTTTCCTTGAGTTGCAAAAAAAATTAAAGCAGTGATTAAAAACACTGATACACACTGATGTTTGATGAAAAATAGATGACAAAAAAAAAACAATAAAGCAATCAGAGGTTAAAGCAAGAAATTATGGACAGGTACATCCCCTACAAAATACAAGACTACATTTATTTAATACGCTCTGATGAAGGTTTAAATTATTTAACAGGCCACGAAATTGCTTCCACTGCGTAAAAAAGAATCACTGAAAGAAAATGGGGTTTAGTCAGTCAAAAGAACACATTTAACATTCCCAAACAGTGACACACAGTCATTTCTCAAGCAAGACAAGGTGAACATTTGTGTCAAAGTTAAATGTTTCACGACACTATGAAATAAGATTGGATTAGTGGGGTAGCTGCACGCATGTAAATCAGCTGAAAACATTTCAGTAGTGCACTGTGCCATCACTGCCTTGCGCCACTTTCTGACTGTGCAGCCATGGATGTAGAGGAGCGGTATGCTGCATTCCTTTCACGGACACAAGCATTTGAATTTGCACTCAAGTTTTTCCTGAGCACATGTAAGCTACCCCAACCTCACTAAGTTTGTGTATGGGGTACACTACAAACATGCCATACTTTACCAATGTAAGAAACTATACATTTTACATGAATTGAGCAATGTAAACTACATATAGTGAGAAATAATTTATACTAATAATTAGAATCATTATGGCAATGAGTAGAAATAGTACCTTGTGTTTCCATTGTCATTCACCTGTCTTTAGAACAGCTTTATAATTAAACTATAAATATGGATATGTCTTTCAGTAATCCTGTAGCATCTTTTATCTTAAATTGATGACGGCCGATGTTATTGCCATTAGAATGTATTTCTATGTGTGTGCACATTTCATTTTACTTTATTTTTCAGCCTGTAGTGTAATCTCATCCCCTATCTCTAAGTTCATATCAATCTATCAACCAAGAGAGTCACATTCTGTAAGAAAACACTGTACAGAAGTAGGAAAATGAAATATGGAGGCCATTTCAAGCTGAAAAGATGAAAACAATCCATGGAAAATTAAATCCATTTGTCAATTTAAGAGATTTCTTCCAAACTTTCAAAAAGCTAATATTGGAAACTTGCTGGCACATTATATTTATGTTTTGCATTCACATAGACACATAGACATTTCTGAGAAAATCTGCAGTATGCTCCCTATCCTGACTCAGTGAGATATGGACTTGCATGTGCTTTAGAAAAACCACACATGAACAAAAGACGGATAACAAACAGTGTTATTCAGTGCAAAACATCCTTAACCCCACATCCAAACAAATGCACGATGATGCATGATAATGCTGTGAACGTACTGAAGGATGGTGTTTCATGCAAGATATTTATAGAGACAATGATGCAGTATTACCGCAGGTCTGTAACACTAAACTGTTTTTCAGTTGGGTCATATTTCCCAAAGTAGTGAGACATGCCTAAAGGAGAAAGCTGGCACCATTTAGAGTTAGTCTATTTACCATTTTAATTTACATATTTTCTAATATTGTGCAAAGTATCCTGTATGCAAACACATTTTTAAAGTGTTGCTCTGAAGATAAAAGAACTATGCAAGTTTTTTGGCCTATTCATTCAAATGGCAATCTATAGACTAAATGCAAACCCATGTTTTTATTACTGTAAAGCATCTACTAATGTTGATGACTTAAGGTTTCATACCTCTCTGTGGTCTCTTTTTAAGATATCAGTGGTTATAAAGTTGGCTCGGTTCCCAATGTATTCCCCTATATTTTTTGTTAAGACCAAAATGAATGTTCCAGTAAACTGTTTCTATTGTAATATTTTAAAAGATGAAATAAGTTGATAGAGAGAAAGCCATCTATGACAGAGAGGCGAAGTAATCAATATGTTTATTTCCTGCTTAGTCAACACTAAGTCTAACAAGCCACGCCTACCGCACATCTGTCTCACCCACATGAGACTCACCAGTTAATTAGAAACACCAGTTAAACTGGAACAACGGCTGTTACTCAATTTGTTAGTCACTAAATGAGGAAGCAACATCTTAACTGAAGACCTGCCTTGATGAGAGGACTGACAGATTGCATGGCTCCATGGCTGAAACTAAATGACCCTACAATGGTAGACTTGCAGGCTTTGTGAACACATTCCCAGGAAGTCTGTTGGTGTAGCCCAAGAGACTTTCTGCAGACTCTACCAGAGAGTCCGATTGGGGTGCAGAGTTTGCCAGGTTTTGGTTGGAAAATTGCCCGTAATCCTGCAGCAATAGGCTATAAAGTGATGGTGTAAAATTAAATAATAATGCTAATTATTATGATCAGTAATAAAAATACAAATAAAATGTATTGCTATAATGATATTAATAATAGAATATGTAAAATACTACTTTAGCTTTTCTTTTTTTTTACTTTTGCTTGATAAATGAATTGATGGCATGAGGTATAATATCGCTTACACACAGTTTAAGAGGCCTATAGGCTTAATAATTGGATTTGTTTATTATAATCTGCTAACCTAGACAGGCAAAGGTTGATTTTTGTCCTCAATATGAAGGTCATCAGTTGATGTCAGTTGAATATAATGTTAACAGTGTTTTGCAATTCATATAAAAAGGGAAAATCTCCTTGAGCAATCTGACCAGATTTGTTGAGAGTAAAGCATCAGACCTGCACATATCAGAACTATTAAGAACCATTCAGAAAAATACTTTGAAATCAGTTGCAGGGTAAGGAATTTCAATTTATCTTCATGGAAGCACTTGAGGTCTTAAGTTCGCGTTGATATCCCTTCCTAGCTCAGTGCACTCGCAGACTTGATATGATGGCAGTGAACACGTCACGGTACGTACAACTGAGCTCATCAACTGAGTGAGGGCTTAGTCTGCAAGTCTGTAGGGTGGACATTTAGATTCAGCCAATTTAATTTCTGACACCAAAAGAGCGTGGCAGCAACTCAATGTGAATGCAATAGATTGGGGGCGCTGTTATACTGGCACACTGAATTAACAATATCAAAATACATTGCCATTTGAATAGAGACCAAAAGACTGCGGCAATATGAGCTACAACTGATTGAGCTTTCACTTTAATTTTTAATCATAATAATTCAAACTGAATTGATGATTGCATTGCTAGTTAGCACACTGAATTGCCGATTGCAAAATACATTACCATTTGATTAGGAGACGAGGCCAAAAAAAGGTCCATAAACAAATTAGCCCTGAAATCACCTGCAGTCACTTAGTATAAAATAAGACAGACTTTAAGAATAGCATTTATCAGGTATGGTTTTCCACTCTATTTAAAAATGTCTTCTCCTCACAGTGTTACAGTGAACAACACATACTGAAAGGATAAGGCATACTGCATTATTCTCTCATGTTGTTAGAATGGGTGAGAAAACATTCTGAAAGCAACCATAATGACATAAACAAAAGGATGCATTTTCCAGTCTCACGTTTTGTTCTTCCTTTTCTGATATTTTGTCACCATGTCTTGCAAACTGCCAGAAGTGTGGGAGAGACACCAAAAAGGGAACAAGGGAAAAAAGAGAAACAGAGAAGGTGAGATATGCAAACAACAGCGCAAGAGAAGACTAAATGAGATAACAGCAAATAAATTCTTTCACACTCACACGCACACATAAAATAACTATCCACTGTAACAGCAGTGATTCAGTAAAACAACTCTGTTGCTGGCTCCTTCAGTCATGTCTTCCTTTAAGAGGTCTTTGTTTACCTCAGTGGGCTCAGAGCTAGCATAACCCTCAACCCTTCTGCAAAGAGGGAAGGAGTAACCAAACAGGGAAAACCAGCACTGAGACAAAAGATCAGAAGCAGGGAACTGAATTAAACCATGTGAGAGGTATTTGGGGAACAGACCCAAGTGTAGAGAGTGCAAAAGAGGTTCAAGAGAAACTGATATAGGAAGATGTAGGAGATAAAAAGTGAGAAGATACAAGCTGTGATTGACAGGCTACAAAAAAAAAATCTAGCTGCTCTATTTTGGAACTTTCTTGCAACTTGTGAAGAGAATGTGTTCTAGTACTCTGGGCCTCTAGCTGCAGTACAGTTTCCTCTGATGTACCAAGCACACATTACAGATTTACAGAAGCAAAGGTCATCTTTGTTCTCCTTTGTAGACAATTAAAGCTATGCTGTACCTGTTAACTAGGTCATCATTGTCATCACTCTCCATCTCATCCTCGATAGCAGCCTGCAGGTCACCTATCCTCTTGAAGGCCAGCTTAAGGTCCACTTGTAAGCTTTGATTTGCCGCCTCTAAGCTCTCTATGTCCATTTCCTGGTGAGTGGATCACAGCACAGAAGAAGCACGGTTACTTACTTTTCCTCTGATGTTAACACCAGTGGATCGTATCAAGTCTCCCAGCACCCAAAGGCCTTACCAGCTCGTGCTTCTTCCGGCTCGCCTCGGCCTCCTTTTTGGACAGCTCGCCCATTTCTTCCTTGATGTCCCGGATCTGCCTCTGCATTCGCTTATTCTGGTCTTTCTCCCTGTTTTCAGCAGCAATGCGTTGGTTTCTCTCCTCTGTCATCTTTTCAAGGTTCTCCTTCAGACGACCCACCAGGCTCTGGGGAGGAGTTGAGGTGAGTTGGGCGAACTTGTTCTCACAAAGGTCACATGGACAATTTTCAGCAGCTCTTAAACTGAAGAATCTCTTTTGGCCTCTATTAAACCTCAGGTGTTTTCTGGTGTTTGCAATGATGACAACAGCATTGAAAATTGAACAGAAATGAAAAATTCAGACTGTGGGCAAGGTGACTGAGTACCAAGTGACCTTTCTCATGTTCTGAGGATATCAATATGTGTAGATGCAAGTCCAGATGTGAACTATCATTGACTTTCATTCATAATATATGTTTGCAGCCAAACCTGAAACAATAAGCTTCTTATGCAGCACACACAAGTTAAAGTGAGTTTGCATTGCCTTTTTAGCAACACACTGTTTAGTTGCATTCATTACTTAACACTATATATTATGAATAAACACCACCTTCATGTGGTCAAAATATGTTATTGGATCTTCAACCTTTTTTACATGGCCAATTATTTATCAGAATATATTTATTCTTTGGTGGATGCTTTTCCTAAACAGCATCTTAAAAATATGGATCTATTCAAAGAACAACCACCTTCAATTTATAATGGCTGTGCCTCTGGATGAATTGAAAATGAAATGTCAAATTTGCATTTGTAGGTTCACAAAACATGTCTTTTACATTTCTGAGACACAGAGGATTATCTCACCTCCAAGCGTTTTATCTGTGTCTTCTCATACTCCAGCTTGGTCTCCAGCTCACGGATCTTGGCCTCTTGACGGCTCACAAGAGACTTTTCCACCATGGACTGCTCCTGAAACTCTAGCTGGCTCTGCAGTGAATGTATCTAAGGGAATACAAATAAACACACAAAATCACTCCCTGCACAGCAGTTCTTGCAGACCTCCTTCTTGACCTGTGCTTTTCAACTTCCTCTTTAGCGAGCACTACGGAACACTTTCTGCTGATGTTACGTGTACGAAAACTAAATTAATGCTCACATTTCGCCCTGTTTGTGTGAATTTAATCCAGCTTGGTAAACATAAATATTGTGCGTCGAGTCTGAATAATGAGCTCTAGATAAGCCCCCAATCTACCACAAATGGTCAATAGAAGAGCTTGTGGTTCAGGCTGAGTAGCACCGAGTCGCAGTAATTTCACAGGCTTTGGGAAGGGGCTGAGCTTCATGCAAAGCACGTTTGTTCCATCTGAATCGTTTTCTCATGACTGATAAAAGGAGGAAAGATTCGTCACAACAAAAACGACCCAAAAGGCAGCATGGCACCTAATGAGGGACTTTGCATCTGAGACAAGGAGGATTTGGAGTTTTCCTTTGATATTACTAAAGAAGCCAGATTTCCCTCCTACTGGGGATGAGATAACCACTTCAAGGTCAGACGCTTTAGATTGTTATCACTGCCTTCTCTGGCAGGTTTTAACAATGCCTTACAGCCTGCTGTGTGTCTCTTGTGCAGCCAAAAATACATACAAATTCTAATGGGTGGGCCTTGAATATAACAGGGTTGAGTAAAGCTTTGGCAAACATATAGCTTAATCTAATAGAAACAGGGACTGCTGTTATGGAGTGGCAAGAGCTCAGTTCTGTCCTTTAGTGAAATTATATCTGAAACACATTCTGTTCAAGGCAGATGGTTTTATTTGTTTAGTGTACTGCATATCAACACTAGGAGGGGAAAAAAACATCTAAATGTCCAATAACTGCCTGAGCATGTACAGTATAATGTGCACACAAACACACACTAAAGTTTGACATATTCCAGCTAAAACAAAATGGGTATGCATTAACACATGACACATACAGTAGCATGTTAGAGGTTATCCTTTGAATAGACAGCGCTCCATCAGAAAAACATCATAAAAGCACTATTATCAGCATTAGCCTAAATCAGGTGCACTAACCTTTTTGCCACATGAATACACATTTATGCCGAGCTTCAAACAGCACACACTATAACCAATCAGCCCCCAGATGGGCTAAATCAACACGCAGCTACTGGATGTGTGAAATACTGAGGCCAGTTTCCTACATGCTAGTATCAGAGATTTGATTGTATGCAGAAACTCTCAGCTGAAACAACTATCTGCCAACTTACTGTAAATCAAAGCTAAAAATCTTAAGATATAGACATCGTACAAACTCCTGGCAGAGCTCCCAGCAGAGTTCAGAGTCTGTGGTACAATATTTATGTAGTGAGAAATATAAATAGTAATCAATGTGGGAAACTTCATCATGATAATATTTTTTGGCCATATTGTCCAGGCATATTTTATAATGAAAGCTCCAAAAGCCTTGGGCAACATTGACCTGAGAATCATGAATACATATTCTTTTGTACAATGCAGCCATTATTTTAAGTCAACTAGAACAATAATCTATGTATAATGTAATATTGGACATATGATTGAAGTTTTTCAGACTATATACAGTATTTCAGATCTGTATGTAATAATGAGTTATTCCTACTAGTAAATATTTAAATGTGGGTTGCAATCTGTCATCTGTGATTGATTGTTACTGTACAAGTATATTAAAGGTGTGTCAACATGCCATTCAATTAATATTATAAATGTGTGCTAAATGCTCATGTGCACACAGAAGGCACACAGATGAATGCAACAGGACCACTCATCTCTACATTGTAAGTGTCGGTGCGAGTGGGCAAGGCAACTAGCAAATACAAAAGTCACACAGAGCAGGAATTTGACATTTTAAATGTGATTCCTTGGTGAGCATCTGCTGTGAAGGGTCTTTTTAATGTGTGAAAGCAAAAACAGCACCTCCCGGATTTTTCTAATGATTCGAATGAGTCACACATAAAATGGTGTGACAAGGTATGTCCAGTTGTCATGTGTATCATGTCGATAGTTGAGTCATCCAATGAATAAATAAACCAAACCATCTGACAGTGTTTTTTCTTTCATTTATCTGAAAAATAGTGATAGTTTTATATAAATTGATGCATTGATATTAGGACGGCAATGCCCATAAATGAACCACTGAGACAGAAGCTGCTGAATTAAATAAATGCAGAGATAAACACTGAAAGGACCAGAATGAGTGCTTTAATTTGATCTAATTGGTCAAACCATGGAAACGAGTCTCTGACTTTATGCACATGACCCTTCCTTTAAATATGAGTACTGAGAAGCAAAAGAACAATTTCTCTGCTTGACTCAAAATCTTCACTGATTTATACTATTTAAATGCAAATCGCATTGCAGTTCTGAGAGGAAAACTGCCAGAGAAATGAAGCAGTTTTTTGGTCACAATAATCAGAGAAACCCGATGAAAAGCCTCGGTCTAATCAGAGAGAAGTGCTGAGGAAGCAGGCAGGTTCCTGGCAGACAGCTATAGTGCTTTTGAAACTTCCTTGTACTATACCTTTTCTTGGATTTCCTGCTTCTCCTTTGTGGCCTCTTCCAGCTGGGCCTGCAGGTCACTGATCTGGCTCAAGTCCCTGGCAGACTAGTACACACACACATACAGGCACAAAGTCAACAGAGTATTAGGCTATGTGTATGTGCACAGAGAGACAAAGAGAAGAAGAGTGTCTATGTATGCTTCAATTGTCTGTAGCAAAGATATATAACTTTTAATCCAAACTGTTAATGAAAATAATGAGGTTGTGCCAAATAGTACGTCATGTGATCTGTCGTAGAACAGATTGCATCTCCCTGATTGCAGAGCGCACACTGTGTTTGGAGGAGAATATGTCCTCCAAATTTCAAAGCCTCACACATGCAAAACAAAATGTTAATGTTAATGTTTGTGATGGTATCTTTCAAACTAAATACAATTAAACAAATACAAATGAAAAGAGTATCAAATGAGTCACATGATTTGTGTAGACTGTGTCATAATCTATTTCACCTTTGCTATTGTGCCTCTCTCATGCTTTCTGTTTCCTGCCTAGAGGAGCAGGTCCGGGTACCGATGACAGGGATTCATAATGTAATAGTATATTCAAGGCCTTTTGAACAGCTCAGTGAGGTGTTAGGCAGGTTTTGTTACCTGGGCGACTGCCGCCTTGTGTTTCTTCATCAGCTCATTCATGTCTTCCTGATCTTCCTCCATACGCGACTGCAGGTCATTCTTCTCTCTCTGCAGACGGCTGACCTGCTCCTCCAACTGAGGGACAAAGAAGAGAAGGAAACACATTTTAGTACAGAACGACAGGATTTATTCATGAGCTATTGAATATGATAAATGGTTATTAGCTGGCTGGTCCGCTGCAGTCCTGGAATCTCATCTAATGGCAATGAAACACAATCTGGACGGGGCTCTGGCTGGAGGATGAGACCAATTGGAGATAATCAATTGGCTCATTTAGGCAGGAAAAAGTGCAGCCAGTGCAGCATACTGGTGATGTCCTATTTAGAGTTCATCCTCTGTGTTCAGGGGGGAGACTCAGGCCCTCAATATGCATTCTCTAATCTGAGATATTTAAGACCTTCCCTTGCCATAAATGCAGCAATTAAATAGCAAAGCACAGGTGCACAGCACTCTGTATGTCCTCCCCAGAGACACAAACATCCTCAGTCTACGATTCTGAAATGCAGGCAGTACTCTCATGAGACAGGCATTAATGAGCAGATGGAAAGAAAAAAAAAAACATTCGGCAAAGCTTATTTATCCATTAGAGCAAAATGGTGAAATCAGACATATGCCAAAGGGCATTTATTATTTTAATATCCCACCATGGCTTGATGATGTACGCATATTAATGTTAAAGCCCTGCTGCATTTTGAAGAGTGGAGATTTGACACAGGCCCTCCATTAATTAAACACTGTTTGTTGTTTGTTGTTTTGGGTTTAATATGCTAATCAAAAGAAAAGTACAGACATTTATACAAACAATGTCTCTTTCATCAGAAAATCTGTTTGTGCATCGAGAGATGATGAGGTATATTTCATTATCTATAAATATGTGATATAATAAACTATTGATTATAGCACAGACAAACTATGTGTTGGAAACATATGCTTCAAGCAAGTGCAAGAGAATAACTGGAACATAATTAATCCTGGATGTCAAACTTACCGAGATCTTAGCTTTGACCACGTCTTCCATTTGGATGTGCAAGTCCTCTATTTCAATCTCCATGCTCTTTCGAACCTTTACTGCTGCTGCGCAAGTGAACTCGGACTCCTCCAGCTGTGAGAAACAGGAAGAAGGAGGGAGTGCCAAGTAGAAAGGTGAGGAACAAACATTCAAAGGCCAAGATCAAGGATTTACACTGTATATGCAGAAGACCAAGGGTGCATCATGTTATACTATGAGACCAAACTTTTTTTTGTTACATATTTAAACCATCATCTGTCAATAGAGCGGCGTGCGTACTTGATTTTTTAGTTGTGCGATCTCTCTCTTGCTTGGAGCGTTACTCTTCAGGTGGTCCAGCATAATCTGTGCATCAGCCAGAAGGATTTTGGTTCTCTTCAAGTCCTTCTTCAGCCTCTTCTCTGTTTCCACATCCCTGTGGCTTACCTGGATGACAAAACACTCCTCTCAAGCCAGTGTCATTATACCTAGTCTGTTTTTCCTATCTTCCCTCAAAAGGCATAATGCCTCTCGAGACTCAATAGCAGATTCTTTCCAATCAAAATAAGTGGCACATACTAAATCGCGCGCACTTACTGTAACTGCACTGACAGAGATCAGCAGAGGCAGAGTGATGGAAATACCTGGTCCTGTGCGTTCAGCAGTTTGGACTCCAGCTCTCTTCTCTCACGCAATACTTTCTGCTTGTCTTCATACTCCTCCTCCAGCTGTACCTCCATCTGTTTCAGCTGCAGGACACATGAATAGAGTGTCAGGATGCAGAAACAGATGATCAGAGATAAACAAAGTCAGTAAACATAACACACCATTAACCATCCTGTGAGACCTTTTTTAAAATATTTAATACAGATACAAATGCAAACAATTTGTCTTCTAAATCGTTTTAATTTTGTTAACATTGTATGTGTAGAATATTAGCTATTTTTGTGCTTGTTATTCCTAATACATGATGATAAGTCATAGGCACTTTCTGCAGTGTGTAACTTGAAATACATAATTCAAGACCTTAACACAGGAAATTCTAAGTACAATGTACTTCAACACACAAGTATATGTTTCTCAGTGCTTCTTTGACAAGACCTGAGTAATTGCTCTTTGAAGAGAGGCTACACATAGGAAAAATTGCAAAGTGGCTCATAAATAAGAGGGAGTAAGAATGAGAGTGACAAGCAGCAGAACCTACCTTCTTACTGCAGGACCGCCTAATCTCGTCTACCTCTTCATCCTTGCTCTCAATATCTTTAGAGTGGGTCTGTCGCTGCTTTTCCATCTCCATCTCCAGCCGCAGCTTAGCCTGGGTACATGACAGGACACACATAAAATAATACCAAAAAATAAAATGCAAAAATACAGAATTATACACAAATACTCAAAAGTAAGAAAATGAGTTATGTATTGGTTGAAATTGTTATATAAGCAGTTTTTAGCAGCAAAACCTTTCTCCATACTAGGATAATTTACCAAATCTGCAGCACCCCCACCCCGTACCTGTTCCAGCACTTGGATGCTTCCAGCCTGTTCATCCAGCTCTTCCTCCTGGTCTTTCACCTTGGCCTCCAGGTCACGAAGCTGTTTCTTGATCTTGGCCAGTGAGGCTTCATCCTTCGACTCCTGGGAGGACAGATCCTGTAGCTCTGCCTCCAGCTGCTGCACCTTCACATTCACTGAGCACAATTCAGTGTCCTTGTCCTGTAGGAGAAAGAGGCACAGTAAAGTGCACATCTGGACCAGCCCAGTTATGTCAAACAAAGAGCAGGGGGACCAGACACGTCTCCCCCGAGAGAGGACATCTGAGTACGTATGGCGTACCTTCTGTAAAGTAGCTTACCTGCAGCTGCTGGCGGAGGTTAAACATCTCACCAGTCATAGCGTCTCTCTCTCGAGCCAGCTTCTCCCTCTGGGTCCTTTCTCTTTGTACCTCAGTCTGAGACTGGTTCTGCTCCAGGTCAAATCTGGAACACACACATAAATACACAGCTTAGCAAAATGATGTTTTCTACATAAGACTAGGGTACCATTAGGTGTACAAGAAGTGCCAATATGTGGTAATTTTGCAGAAGGCTGAAATAATATAATACAGAATAAGTGGTAAATAAAACTATAACCTTTTGTGTACAGATTTTTAAAATCCTAACTCCTGTTACTTAGCAAATTTTAAGCTTATGAGAAGGTACCAGGCCTTTCTAAAGCCCAACATCACTTTAGTGCTAACTCTATTTTAGCCTCAACCGTTATCCCTTTCCATTAGCCATCAATTTACAAAATTGGGTTGCAATAATGTGCAAAATGTTTTCTTCAACTGTCTCGGACAGAAACACTTATGGTTAGTGAACTTAACAGCTAAGTGTTTCATGCTGTCAGCTCGTTGTAATTCCCTGTTTTTCTCTCTGAAGCGGAGCTGAAAATAATTTCACCCACAGAGCATCTTCAATTAGCCACAGGGGAGAGATCACATACTGCCACAGCGATAGCTTCTCAAGTGCTTTAAGTCTGAGTCATTTTCTCAGCTAATGCAATTCCGCAGATTACAGAACATCTCAGTCACTATTCAAATTAAAGAAAACTTTAGTGGTTATGCGCAGTGGGTCAGAGAGTCTGTGCCAGGCCATCCAAAGAGAAAAGAGCAATATGTTATCTGTATCTGTGTATCGACGAAAGAAAGGAGGATGAACCAACAGATAACCAAATAGATGGACAGACAGATGGACAGATAGACAGATAGATAAATAGATAGATAGATAGATAGATAGATAGATAGATAGATAGATAGATAGATAGATAGATAGATAGATAGATAGATAGATAGATAGATAGATAGATAGATAGATAGATAGACTGACTTCCTCTGTTTCTTCTCCAGGTCGTGGTTGCGGCTATGTAAGCCCTCCAGGTGAAGCTTGGTGTCCTGCAGCTCCGCTGCCAGTTTCTGGCACTTCTTCTTCAGCTGCTGCACAGAGCGCTGCACATCCTCATTATCTGTCTGCAAATCAGCCATCTGCAGCGTGCATACACAAACATGCAAACATGTTTTTATTATTCTTCTGTGACAGTTCAATGCATATCATTATCATAACATTTAAACGGCTAACATGCTACTTGTGTGGCAACCGTATTTTCAGTTTTGAAAAAGATTTAATATAACAAAAAGTGTCTTGCCCTTCTCTCAAGATGTCTTTTGCTCTGCTGCTCCGTCTCCAGTTTGTCGTCAAACTCCTGCTGGAGTTTCTTTTTGGTGAACTCCATTTCACGAATGGCTCGGTTGTACTTTATCCGCCACTCACCTCCTGGAGGAAAGACATATAGTTTAGAAAATGTCTTTGTGACATTTTGGTGTCTCCTGACTTTAATGCAGGCCAAGTAGGATATACAAAGGAAGAGGCTCAAAAGCTCAGAAAATATGGATGCTATGGATTATGTGGTGCACTGTACTGGCTGCGATTGTTATCACATTCAAGGATCGAAGTAATATATTCTTTCAGCGAATAAAACTTCTTTCATCAAATCCTAACCTTATAAGGTCACAGAATACGACAGGAAACTACAAAGCAGCCTTTGCGTTTCAACTCTAATCTTGGATAAACCTGAGGTAAGAATTCAGAGCACACCACAATAGTAGTTAGAGAAGGACATGTCTAAGTGGCACTTTCCACAGTTCTTAGGCGACCCTAATTCTGGAGCTGTCAGAGGCTATCAGAACTATAACAGCGGCCAGGCAGACATTCAGGTTCAGGTTCATTTCCAAGCCTTATCATTTTAGAGGCTGTCCATTTCTCCTTCACATACCAACACCGGCTCCTCCATCAGTGCTGCTCATTAGCATATATATAGCATAATGACAACTTGCAGGGCCACCGGCTCTGATCCCAACGATTATTTTCTCATTCATCTAAAAATTCTGATATGCTCTGTAATGGCTTGTCTTCTGAGGTGGGTTGAGGGGGGGTGAGAGAACAAGGGAAAAAAAGGACAATACACTCTCAGCAGGAGCTCTCTTTCCCAGTAGGTGGAGACCAATCAGTAATAAGCATTAGTTGTATGCCTGGGAGGGAACATCTTAATCCCCTAGTGGTAAATCCCAAACTTGGAAAATATACTTAATAGCATGTGACCAAGTCTTATTGCCATGTCTCCCGCTGAAACAGTCGAACAAAGCCACTCATTCCCGCAGCTACAATTAGTATAAGGGAGATTTTTCAAACTGTGCAAATAATGCTGGTACGGGCCGTTAAGTAAATTATGCCTCTAACCTGAGCTGACATGCCCATTAGACAGGCTCAGGCAAGCTGCTGCATGTGTCACAAGGTGCAATTAATTAGGGAATATAAAGCAAATGTTTAAAACACTGATGATCAAGGTTGTTATTCCAAAAGGTAGAGAAAAGTTACTGCAAGTCAGACAAGTCTTCACAAGTCTTCTGGGCTTGGAATTAAATGCATGAATGCAAGCACTAAGCGTTTCAGGCTCAACTAACCAGCATCATCATCATCGTCGTCCATCTCCCCGTTGAGCTCTGATGTTTTCATGAGCCGAGCTTCCATCACCTCCATCTCCTGTGATTCTAATTGCTTCTTAACGGCATCAAACTTAGCCTAGAATGCACAGATTCACACACCAATCAAAAGTCGCATTATAGTTGGAATTTTTTTTTTTAGTATTATGATGTTACAGTGTGTGTATGTACCTGTAGATCCTTCATGTCCCTCTCCAGGCGTAGTCTCTCTGAAGTCTCTGTCTCCAGCAACTGGGATGCTGACTCACTGGTGCTTCTCTCATCAGCCAGCTCTGCTAACAAGTCGGAAATCTGAACACACAGAGACACACAAACGGGGTGTCATGCAAACGACAAAATATTCTCCTTGGTTCTTGCTCAAGTAAGCGATCAAATCTTTGACTAAAATGAAAGCATGTAACTCCATCACCAATCTCAAACGCCATGCTCCCAGCATGCAATGCCACAGGCGAAAGCACCCACCCTGCTCTCCAATCGATCTGTGTTCAGTCTCAGCTCATTTCTCTCTTTCTCCACCTTCTCCAGCTTCAATTTCTGCTGCTGTATTTCCTCCTGTAGCACAGAACATAGGAGTACAGGTCACATGTAATGTTGCATGTAAAACAGTGAAGTATCAAGTAATACAATAGACGTCAAAAACAAATAACAGGAAGTGCTGTGCTGCAGTGGCAGTGCATTTGAAAAGTGTATTAGAAGCTGTCTAATTGAGAGGAGTCTACAAGGTATGGTGTATCAGACAGAGAGAGGACTGCTCACGTCTTTGCCTCGCATCTGCTCCTCAGTGAGCTGGACCTTAATGAGGGGCTGGACTGTGGTGAAGACTTTCCACCATGGCCAGTCCTTCACACCACGGTTCTTCATGATGTTTTTCTGGATGCAACGGATTGCTAAATCCTGAATCTATGAACACAGAAGAGAAACACACACACACACACACACAGATATACTTATTAAGTCAATGGTGGTATAATATTAATGTAATTACAGTTTGTAAAACTATGAGTATATGTTATTGATTTTTTAGTGTTTGATAATCAAGGCAACAAAGATAATACTAGATTGCTGCAATTATAAGTCTAGTACATGATGTTAAATGCAATATATGGAGAGAGATGCAAAAAGAGTGTAATACACAGATATCACAAGAGGGCAATGTCCAGCAATCCATAGAACAATGCCAGAGAATTTGAAACATTTTAATTACTCACTGGAATAAATGCTTCCCAGAATCCATCTACTGCTACCATATTACCCTCACCGCTGGTGAACAGTATTTGAAAAACATATCATTCCTCATTCTTGTGTTATATTGCCTGTGTATGGGCGAGCAGCTATCCCCGGACTTGCCAGCCTCCTCTGGAGACTTTCAGCAGAGTATGTTCCAAGGCTGGAAGCTAATTTTTGATTAATTAAATCAAACATGTTGGCAGCTAATTCCAAGTATTACACGATTTCCATGCTGCTTATGCATGAGGCTCTCTAGCAGCAGCAGATTATGGGCAAACCCAATTAGAGCAACACAATTCCCATCATCAGGTACATTTTGCCCTGAAGGTACAGTACTCTCTATGACCAATTAGGATTCGTCACATAGTGAAAGACTTAACATGGAGTGAAACGCTGACAGAAGATTTAAACAGGTCTCACTTGTCATATTTAGTCTAAAATGAATGGAAAACAAAAAAAGATTATAGTGCATGAACACTGTGGAGAAACATTTTAGTAAACATATCACATTAGGGGAGTGTGACAACTGTAAGACAGAGTCATGTGACATACTGTGAGCCAAGATAAGGACAAAATCATGTTTTCCTTTCTCTTCAGCAATATTCTACATATACAGTATAGTTACAGATGTATTTAAGTATGTGATATGTATGTATGTATATACAGGCATTTTTGTATACATGTAAGACATCTAAGTGCTCATATAAGTGGTGGCAGCAGCAGTTCCTGATCTCACTTCGATACCACTTTAGAAGCAAACACTCACTTCAACATAAAATAATACCTTGGTAAAGGACAGTGGGTCTGATTACATGTATAGCCTTATCAGGAACAGATTGGTTTGTCATGCCTGACTAATATCATTATCATCCTACTATCAAATGACATTTAAATCCTGAAATACAAATCCATTTCAAATACCTATAATCTTAGTTGTTGGATTTACCACTGCTTTATAAAAAAATGAAAAGGGCACACAGTATACAAAGAAATGAACCTCATACCAATGCAGAGCCTCACCACGCTTTTATAGCTGCAGGAATTTACTTTTCTTTGATATGGAGGTATGGGAATGAATGTTTCAAATGAATGACAGATCCTGTAGAATCCCCTGTCTCATAAAGCTATATCTTAACATTCAACAAGCACTATTGCAACAGAGGGAAATTTCAAACAAATAGTTGTATTATTACAAGGCTACAGCTAGCTTACGATTGCTGATTTCAATGCAAATAGCTGGAAAAAATGTAGTTGTAGGGTACCTGAAGGACAAAACTCCCAATGCGGTAAGTGCCTGCTGAGGCAAAATAACAGACTTTTAAAATGTCAGGTTGTCCCCTTGAGGAGACAGTTGAGAGAGAGAGATTTAAAAAAAACAAGAAAAATTGTGGTTTTGTCATATAATGTCAGATGGGCACATGGCACAGCTTCACAAGGTTAACATGCCAGGAAATATCAATCAACAGAAGTTCCTGTCACATCCATATACATCAAGGGGGCCAGTGTCTGAGAGGCTTTACCAGAAAATACCATCTATTGTACCTGCTAAGACTGGATACTTAAAACAATGCAAGAGGCACTGCAGCCCTATCAATTTCCACACAAGGATAACAGGGCAACAGTGATCGCATAAGTGGATGTTATTATATGATGATTATTCTAAGATTGAACAGCAACACACTGTAAATCGTCCACATGGAGAGAAGTTGAGATGGAAATCACTCAATAATCCACCGCAGCTCTGCTTCTGCACCATTACTCTGGTGACGACTAATTGAATCAGACTAATATAACCAGCAATAAGATTCAGCTAAGGAAAAAAAATGCCCTTCAGGAAATGATTGCAAGCCAGGACTGTATACTATACATGTAACAGTCGAGTAGTAATAAATCCAGCACACTGTCGTTGTTTAAGCAGCGGATGAAAAAAAACGTGACAGCAAGGGGAGACTGGCTTGATTTGACTTGTTTGCTCCTTGTGCACATTTTCACCTCACAGTCTCACACTTGACTGCAAATACTGACCTAATAGGATTTAGGAAGCTGAGTCATTTTTGAAGTTGAGTCCAAAAAATTCTAAACTCATATGGCTTCATATGATTTAATTCAATTAATTTAAAGAGCTGAGTTTAACAGTGCATGATTATTCCAACACCTACACCATGAGACACTGAATCAGAAAGAGTCATGTACTGCATGTGTATCCCAGCATTTTTTTGAGTATCTTATCAGTAATCTATGCCATCCTTGTAACATCATGAGTTGCTTCAGTCAGGAAAGAGCAGAATGCCTGATTTATAATTCCTTCAGGCAACATTTCTGCTCAGACATAATCTCTTTATTGAATAAACAATATTTAATTTAGCAAAGCTGTTAGAAAAAGGTTAAACAAGTTTGTATCATCAGCTGTAAAAGTTACATTTAAAGTATAATCGATCTTAGAAAATTGAGCTTTATAGATTTTTGAGAGAAGCTTTTTATTACTGTGAAAGTAATGTGCATTATGATGTACAGAGTTTAAATAAACCTCTACACTGGATCATCCCCTAACCCTGCCTGTACAGAATCTGCAGTGGCTCTCATTACATTCATTAGAGCATGTTACATCTTAACTTGCCCACCTAAATTGAGTTTAAGAGCAAATAAAGTCTTCTCTTTCTATTACTTATACATTAGCAGGATATAGGAGGCATACAAGTACAAAGGGGGGAAAAACATTGCTTCTTTGCTAATGGATTTTGTAATTGCACAGTTGCCTAGCAATTTTGGATGGTTTCTCATTGTTGAGTTTCTTTAACTTCTTGAACTTCTTGATAAATATTAGCCTCTCTTGGATTCCTATTTTTAACCAACACCCATTACTCTGAGTTGTGGTAAAAACAGTAACAGGAGAGAGCAGTGAGTTCAGTAATAAACAAGGTCATATTGATTTACCTTTTTTGCAAACATGACAATGTAATAGTTTTACTGGCCTCTTATACTCTTGTGCAAGATATCTACTCACTAACAGCATGCCATACTGGATGGAGAGTGGTAATGTTGATTCTGTTTCTGCTGGTTCATCACTAGCCAGCTGAAGCGGCACATTCACTTAAATGGTAATCACAGAGACGAGAGAGACTGCAGGGCTTCATACATCACTAGAGGACATGTATGAGGTCCAGAGAGTTGAACCTATCACAAGCTGGGTGAAAAATGGAAGATGGGTGGAGCAGATGGGTGTGAGTCAGCAGCATGCCTGACAAAGCTGTATTTAAGGAAAGCACTCTGATGAAATGCAACAGAAGAGGACATTTCACTATCACATATCCACTTGGGAAAGCTGATTGGATGGATTGCAGTACAGGAGGAAGGGTATAGATTTAGAGAACACATTTGTAATTAGTTGTAGGAGTCCAGGAGCAGAGTAGTGGCAGCTCGAACAGGCACTAAAATTAGCTCTGAACAAGGATTTTTCAGCCCCTGGTGAACTCCTAGGCAACAAGGCCTCTGGAGCTCACATACTTCACCCACTTTATTTAAAAAAAGAAAAAAAGGAGCAAAGCAGCAAATTGGACCTTGGTGCTTAATTTATTTTTGCACAGTTTTTTAAATTTGTGTGATTTATCAATAGAGCTTTATTTGATTTAGATAAATAGATCCTTGGCATTTTGAGTTTAAACTAACTTCAAGCTCTCTTTCTCAGCGTGACATCTCTCCTACCTTTCTCTTCTTGAAGGCTTGCCGTGCCAGGTAGCCTCTACAGGCAGCTTGGAATAGACTTAGATTACGCTTGGTCTGCTCATCCCTCTGTTCCTCCAGTTTAGCCAAGGTACCAGCTCTGAAGAACAACTAGAGCAAAAAAAAAAGAAGACAAAAAAAATCAAAGACACAGATAAGATCACTTTAACTCATTAGCAAAGGATAATATTAGTGAGAGATCATGTAATGCTTGTGTTAGGCAGAAGAAAATTCGATTTAGAGCTCCTGCTTAAGCGTGAAGCACAACAGCAAAAACAAAAAACCTACTGAGTTAAAAAGTAAATAAGTGTGCTGAAGCAGTAAATCAATAAGAAACAGTGTAATCCATGGACAAGTGAATCTTATCTAAGTGAGAAGGCTGTGATTTAGTTATTATCTCAGACAATCAGCCTGGTCTGTTCCTAATCTGGGCCAAAGGTAAAACACAGGTAAACAGCCAGGAGAAAGCAGCTCACGTCACGGCCTGTCTATACCTCAGAGGGATTAGGTACTGAAAATGCATTTCAGATAGGGTGGCAGCTAGCTATTAAAATGGATGGATGATGATGGCAGCTAGCTATTAAAATGGATGGATGATGACGGCAAAACTGTCTCAACAGTACACAAGTCCCAGTGCTTTATAAATGACTAAATCCATATGTGATTTGTACACAAAGCAGAGGATGTAAATGATGGAGCAGCTTTAGTAGTAAAATCTGTAAACCAGTGAGGAGGAATGATGCTATTTGTCTTACATCATCATCATCATCAACATTATCATATGCCTGTAGTACTTTCCAAAACGTACATAGATGTGGAACTTGTAGACATGTGGCAGATTCCATCCCTTCAAAAGCCGTGATTCTGCTGCTGTGAGGTTATTTGAGGCTGGTGTAATTGGCATGCAAGTGAGAAAGGTTGCTAAGACAACACTAGAATGGCCAACTGTGCTTGTCTACTTCTGAGCCCATTTCACACTCCAGCGTGGCACCACGTGAAGCTGCCACCGAACCATTCTTGTGTCATGGGTTCTAAAAAAGGGCCCTGCACACTGCACATGTCTGGGAGCATAAGTTCCACTGTTTTGTGTATTATTGTTTCCTTTGATTTCCTTCTTGGCTGATGGCCACTTTCCGGCTGATAGGATTAGACCTCAGTGTGCCAAGCAGTGTTTACTGTGATTACTTTACAACAGTCGTGGTGAAAAACAAAGAGGGCCATCAGTTTGGAGAATTTGCTCTAATGACCTGAAAAGAAAGAGGGAATTACGGTCACATAGTCGGGCAGGGTAGAGACATGCCTCTCGGGTAGCGACTGCTTAAAAGACTGGAAGGAGGCAAAGCTTGGCATCTTTCCATAAAAAAAACAGCCAACAGTCATCAAAGAGGGACAGGTGTAATGAAAGACTCACAGACAGTGTCCTTCCCAGAAAGACAAAAAAAACAAGGATATAAAGAACTGGGTATAGCAGCTCATGTGAGCTTTAAGAGTGAGTGAAATTGGCAGGGTTTCACAGCAATGTTTTATTCAATATTTCTAAAGCACTTTATTTGTTTGACATGTGCTGATGTTACTCACCCTACTCAGCCCCATGTGGTAGCTGCTCTTCTCCAAATCCAAGGACTCCAGTAGCTCCTCCACAGCCTGGGTAAAGGCACACATGTATACAAACACACACACACACACACACACACACAGCACACACACAGTTTTAGTCTTTCTCAATTGCTGGATCCAATGGGAACTTCTACTGGCACAGCAGCAGTTCAGTAGTCCACAGTTTCCTTAGTTGCCATGCTGAACTAATGACACAGCGCTGTTCCCTCTTCTCTCACATCCATTCCCGACTGCATTATGTTGTAAAATGAAACAGGAAGCATGGGAAAAAGCCTTACTCTCCAGAACCTCCCAACCCCAACCAAAAAACCAATTATAACTTGTCCCAGAGAATCCACCTGTGCCTGGCTTATTCCTCAAGACCCCCCTGGTGGTGTTGGCCCTTGTGCACCTTTGAACACACACAGATGTACACCATCAGCCAGCCTGGAGCCTCTCCCACTCCATCTACCAGCCTGTGTATACTGTAGGTATATTGTTGTCTCAGCCTCTTCTCCCTACTTGAGCCTCTAGCCTGAAAGACCACATCTAGATTACACCAGGAGAGGTCTGCCACAAGCACTAAAGGGCTTTTGTTAGCCAGTGTTTCCACAGAAACCCAGCCGCAGCGTATTGGCACAGGGGAAAAGAGCTTTCCTCTCTTTCAACCCCTTTCTTTCACTCCCTCTTTCTCATTTCTCTCTAGAAACAAACTTTTGTGTTTTCTTTTCCTCTCTCCACTGCACTTCAATGGGGTTTTCTCTTGCACCATTGCCAATGCACAGTGCATCGTCATTGATAGTTAACCTCCGAGAATAAAATTCACCGCAGGTTTCATCTTAAAGGTTGTTTTTTTTTCCACAATCATTATTCATGTATTTAAAAGAAAAGTACTAAAAAGGTAAAGCACCTCACTGTCAAAGCAACAGGGTGCAACCTTGGCTGCTACTTCCCAATTCCCAGATTACAAAAGATGATCAGTGCAGCCTCTTGAATGGTATTTTCAAAGTTCTGAATGCAGTGAAGAACTTTTTAAGTCACAATACTGATCTGCCTTTTTACCAGGCGTGATACAGATAAGGTTAAGTTGATTAGATCATTACAATTGCTGTGATGAATGAAGGTTTATTTCTCTGACAGTTGGCCGCTGACAAATCAGGGGCAGATGTAATGAAGCTGCCTCCTCACACCATTAATCTTCACTGTGCTTGGCCACTGGCGGAGGTGTACGTTTTACTCCCTCTCTCGCTGATTGACTTACTCTCTTCTCGTCCTTCACTATGTAATTCCTCCCATGCTTCTTGGTGAGGTGCGGTGCCAGCACATCGAAACGCCGTCGAAACTCAGAGAACACCATGTGATCGGGGTAACCTGTGAAAGTCAGTAATGAATAACAACATTATAGTCTAGAAATGTTTGTGGAGTATAATAGACATTTAGAGGGGACTGTTTGAAAAATAAAAATACACTTCTACAAAGAAGTCTGTATTTCAATACTAGTCCATAGTATGTGATTTAAGCAGCTACCTCACCTTGCCTGTAGATCCGGAGAGAATCCAGCAGCTTGGAGCCACGCAACTGAGCTCGGAGCAATCCTACATCTAGCTGCATTAAGCCAGGATCTCCACTCTCCCCCTGAGCCTCACATTCCCCACCTTTGAACAGGGATCCGTTCAGAGCCTTGAGGGCATCTGCCTTGGGCAATATGCAGTGAACAAAGTGAATCCTGGACCTCCGCACCATGTCAAGGAGAGCATCCTAGAAAACACAAGGCAGGGTTAGGGACTCTGCTGGAAACAGGCCAACAGCCAATGCAATATCTTACAATGACATGAAAAGATCTGACATACACACTTTATAGTATTATTTTATTCTAATTTTAATAAGAAGTGTTTGTATATTTGTGCTACCCACACAGGGTTTGGATCTACTATCTTTTTTTAAGTCACATTAAAAGTCAACACTGCAACAACACCGTAAGACAGATTTTATTATTTCAATTTGAAAAGCCAAGCTTCTATCTAGAGCATGTACCAGTATATGTTTCTGTATACTCTACTGGCTTTATGCTGATTTGTATGTATGCCTCATGAATTTTTTTTTCAATCACTTTTGGTTGAGAAATGCACATACTTTCATGTTGATTTTATGTCATAGGGTAGTACTGCTTCTTGGTCTTTCTAAAAGTTGTGTTTCCTGCCTCAGGAGCATACTTTTCACCTTGCTTTACAGTGAACAAATTCTGGAAATTTCTGCTTTTATTGTTGTGGTGTTTGGAAATAATGATCCATATGTATATGTGAACTTGTTTCTCTCAATACTATCCAATGGGTTATTATGATATTGTTTGGTAAATTAATTTCTAATACAAAATTGTTGAACCTTTTTGTTCTTTCCTATGGTTTTTTCATTTTAAACACTTCTTTTCTTGAAGAACAAAACTCCTCTCATAGCTCGCTGACACCAGTGAAGCCTAATATAATTTTCCAATTTAGCTCTGGCTGCAGCCCAAGTTCTGGCCTTGATCCCATCCATTTTATTTAAAGCTGCATTAAGCAATTTGTGACTGCTATAAGCCCCAAAGTACACAGTACAATACAAATTCTGAGTTCTGAGCCAACCTGTCAAGTTCCTGTTGTTAACCTGTTAGCAAAGTAGAGGGGAGCCAATAAATGAAAAAAAAGCTGCTCAGATTCCAAGATTCAGTATCCTTGGAAGTACAAGCACATCACAGGGAATCAGATTGATTCATTGCCTATGTCAATGATGTTTTTAAATTGAGATGTTCTATTTAGAAGTCTTGGCTTTCCCTTTAGTTGTTCCATCCCCTCCTCTCATCTCTTACCACTTGAAGCTTTATCTGGATATACACAGACTTCTTCTTGATAGCAGCTACCCCTGAGGTGAATGTCTTCCTCATGCTGGTAGCCCGTCGCAGGGAGAGCTGGGAACCAGCTTCAAGACCTGCTATGGAACCGGAGAGAACGGTGGCTCCGCCCGCTCGGCCCATGAACATTGAGCTAATGTTCTTCCTGCAAGAGATACATTACCACCATTACCTTAAGAATTGTAAAAATCATGTAATAATGACACCACTAATGACAGAGTCCTGCTGTATGTGTGATGCTTACTTCTGGGAGTCCTGCAGGAGGGTCATAGCATTATTGGAGGCAGGATTTTGCTTGGCGTAGTTCAGCCATCCACGGGCATCGTACTCCACCCAGTCAGTCCCATGACTGTGGCCGAGCAGGAAATGATTCTCCTTTTCACTCTTCAAGAGGAAAGTGTGACCTGATGTAAATGGAAGAAGGAGTGTGAGATGTTCTGTCTCATTGTTCATTTGCAGAGAGATGAAAATAATTAAAAGTCTAATTCGTGAGTTTAGGGAGAATGTTTATCCAGTCTGTGTGAAGGTTTTAGCAAAGCATGATGATGCATCATGTCTTGATTATTCAACTGTCACACACTTACATAAACTTTATTGATTGTATAATAATAATAAAAGTGGGGTCTGTGAGCCTGTCAATGCAGTTTTAGTCAAAATCTATAATACTGTACTGTAATAAATTATAATAACAATAATGATAACATTAGATTTATTTATACATCAACTTTCAAAACAGAGTCATAAAGTGCTTACAAATGATACAAATTACACCCCACAACATAAAAAAACAATAACAAAAAATATAAAGTTAATCCAGTAGAGCAAGTTTATAAAAATGAGTTTATGATAGTGATTTATAAGGAGTTGCCGAGGTGACAAGACAAATTTCAACATGAAAACTGTTCCAGAGTATGCAATCTTCTGACAACATACTGACAGATAATGCAGCAGTCTGACTGAAGCGTGATGTGCTACACTATCAAAGAGATATGGGTGATAAACTAGAGAGAACTCTAACTCAAACCTGGCCTGTATAGAGAGAGCATGAATGAGAGGCTTTCAGCTGGTTCAGAGGGATAAAATGACACTTCTATTCTTTCCAGACATCCACTGAGTTTGGTTGGTGGAACTTTTATAAGCTGTAACTGTTGCAAGTAAAAATGGCCAAGATTGCCAACATTATGACATATCTACTATAAGATACTGGTAAATCTGTCAGATAGTACTATGTGTACAATCTATTATACAGATATATAGAGCCCATTGTGACTAGACTGATGTGTGTGTATAAGTGTGACCACTGTACAATACACTGACCTGTGACACAAAGGGCACTGTGTTAATTATATATAACAACATATGCAAGGTGGGGTACAAACTGCTTAGATGTCTCCATGTGCACCTGCTATTTTGGTTCATGTATGGGCAATGTGTTAAAAGGCTGAGTGAACTGAGTGAAGGTGAATATAGATCAGCAGATGTAATTGATAGTCTCTCAGCCAGTCACATTCATCACAAAATGCCTGGATGGTTCACAGCATCATGACATGAAACATCACCACAAATCTGCAGCCAAACAGATGGACTAGTTGTCTTCATCAGTTATTTACTATGATAATGATGGAAATAAAAAATAAAGAAATTGATTTGGTAAAGCTGTTTATGTGATTACATCAGACTGATGCTATTTCAGCTCACATAGTTTGGTAAGAGTAACCAGTCTGATGTGTGTAGAGGTGTGTGTGGTTGTTCTGCAGCAGCCTGGTGTTGCCTGTGCCGGTTTTTGTCGGAGAGTATTTAACTGAAAACATTTTTTTTAGCATTAATCTGTTGTTGCAGCACGTCTGTAGCAAGTATTTAGTTTGATCCTGTGAATAAAATCACCCAAGCAGCAGCAGAGTGACACTGCACCACAAATTGATGTGCTGCATTTCTGTTTTCCTATTTTCTACAAACGAATTTCAACCAAAACACAATTACTGACTTTGCACTTAATAAACCTCCCACCCCGTCTACACCTGACCTCCCACCTGTGCACCATGCAGTCTGTGCTGGTCACTAAAATACCATACAGATGCGCAAAGCGAGTTTCAAGGTAGTAAATTACACATAATATTTAACACCACAACAACAGAAATGAAAGATCCAGAGAAGTATGTTTATTTACAGCATGATAATAATTTAGCAAGATTATTGAAATTCAAATTTGGTTTATTGTAAATAAATTAGACTTGCATAAAATATTCATATTACATTTTCATTTCAACTGCCATCATATGGTCAGGCAGTTTATTTTTTTGTAGAATTATTTTTTATCTGCTGAGTTAACTGTATGTGTTTGTGCTCTCCTCACCTTTACTCTCGCCCTCTGCAGGTCCATAGTAGCTAAAGAGACGTCCCAAAAGTTTTGCCTCTGATGCCTCTGGCTGCAGCGCCTCCTCCTCCATCAGCCACAACATGCCCCGTGCTTCATCTGTTCGTACTGTGCGTACCTGCCAATTAAACACACACGCACAGACAAACACGCACAAAGGTCATAGGTCCTCAGTAGAACCCCGCTGTGGACACAAAATGTTCAGTTTGACCTTCAGTTGTTCAGAAGGATAGTACATGAGAGGAAGTGACTGTCAAACTGAAAACTGCCCTGTGCCTTTTGCTTACTTTCCACTACTACCTATTTAACTCTCTGGGTTATACACTTATTCTTTACTAATAGGTCCACCTCAAAAGAGATTGTGTTTTAGCCACAGTTTCCAGTACATGAATAACAAATAACCTTGCCACAAGGGCGCTTAGCTTGCTTTAGCTATTTAATGAGAACGCATTGATGAATCAGAGGAAATTCCAGCCTTTATTGTTTATCCCCCTCCTGGGTACAGAAAAAAAAACAATATGCTTCTACTTATGAAAGAACCTGGAAATTATCCTTCAAAGGCTGGATGGTGGCCCCTTTTGCCAGTGTTTCTTTAAAATATTAAATACAAAACAATTAAGCATTCTCTGAAATCTCAGCAAAAGTAGATTGCTGCATGCTTTTACCAGTATAAGCCGGTTCATGACAGGCTTGATATTAAAACTAGCATCAGAAATTAAAGTTTCAAAAGCAATTGTGGTCCCCGCGCCCTTCAGCAGTTGCTACGATAATAGCCTCATCAATTTAGCTTTTCCTTATAATTGAAATGGAAACAAAAAGCTGTTCATGAATACGGAGAGTGGCAGGAGAGAAGGGATTAAAAAGTAATACAATTAGTGTGAGCACAGAGACGAAAATAAAACCTAATTCAGCATCAGTGATCATGGAATAAGTGCATTGGAAAGAATTTAGTCTTTCATGACACCAAACAGGCGAAATTGGATTTTACTATGGGCAGCACAGCACAAACGTAAACTTCCAGCATTAAAAAGCATACTTTGTTTGAGCTCTTAAAACATTCAAAGTTTGAACGGTGGCCCTTTTAGCCAAAGACATTGTGAGTAAGTCACTATTGCAACAGTGAGATTAATTTCCACACTGCAATAGCCAGCTCGGTAACATGGCTCAGGCCTGAATCCACCCTGGGAGATTGGGAACCAAAACCACAAAACCAAAAACTGTTTTAGCAGCTATCAGGAAGTGACACTGGAGACATCCTTATCAGCTGTGCACACTACACTGGCTGCAAATACAACACAGAGTATCAGTTTGGAGGAAACATATGACAACTATGAGGCTTGCAATGAAATAAGCGTTAAGGCAGTGTGTGATAACAGACATCTGAGTTGCAACAAGGGAAAAAAAAATCTGAGTAGAAAAAAACAATATTTGATCAAATAGTCGTTTCATTCTAAGCAGATTTGTATAGTTTACTTTAGTTTTTAGTGTGATGTACAACAGTTCAATGCCTCTGATGACATTCCCATTAAGAGTGCAGATCCTTTAAAAAAATAAAGCACTCAAACCGAACGCAATGGAATTATACCAAAGTGATCTATGACTTTCTAAACTCTGCCATTTCTGTTTCCATGGTGCAGATCACAAGCTGCAAAGGTCAGACATCGATTTTCTCTCTTCGAGTCAATTCTCTAACCTTTCTTTTCCTCCTCCTACCCTCTCTTTCAAGCAAACAACACCTTTCAATATTTGAAAACTCCCATAAAGAAAACTTCTGATGCTTAAAGATGATGATATTCATTACTGGATTAAATAACGGTGCCAGGAGATTAGTGTGAAAATAGATCATGAAAGGCACGCAATTCCCCACGGTGTTCTGAGAGGCAATCAGAGGCAAAATATTATACTAATACCAGATTTATGCATAAAATATCAACAAAAAAATAAGTGACTATGCAAATGGGAAAATCCAGTATAATATTAAAAACAGAAGTGAAGACGTAAACAAACGCAGTCAATATTGAACTTACCAGTGCTTGGCTTGAGGCTTGGTCTACCACTGCTACAGACAGAGATGTGCTGGGCTCTGTGTCATCTAACACAAGCTCTATGTTCTCCTGGAGGAATGCAGACAAACAGATTGACAGACTATGTAATGACTTATGATGATGCTAAATAAAAGAAAAACACCATTTCCAACACAAAATGTTAAAACACTGTATTGTAGTATATAAACCATGTCCATGATTCCTGCTTTAGTTTCAACTGCCTGTACAAAGTCAGCCTTGAACACAATATTTGTAATATTCTTTATTTTATTTTACTTACAATTTTTAAACTTCAATTTAAATTATTCTAAAGTTTAAATACCTCTCTTGCATTCACGCTACCTGATCACCAAAGCCCAGAGAAATGCAATTTTATGTTATCATATGTAGCATTTGAACAGAAAAGTAAAAATAGAACTGTGGTGAGATGACATTAAAGTCCTTGTATCCTTGTATCCTTGTATCCTTGTATCCTTGTATCCTTGTATCATTGTATCATTGTGATTCCTTGCAGTGACCACAGATTAAAATTATGTTTAATCACAAGGAGCCTGATATTCACAAAATGGTAATGTAGATGATAAGGAATAAAACTATACTCAATGCGCAGTTGGATGTGAGGGTTTCTCTGAATGAAGAGTCTGATATTGATTCTATTCATTACTATGGACCTACATTTTGACCACAGGCACCTCGCTCCCCAATGTTGAAGTTCACCCTGTTGCAATTTGCTGTCCACCTGTTAGGACTTTTTTTTTTTAAGTAGTTGAAATTATTTAAGTTAGCCCAATGACTGACTAAAGCTTTCTCCCTTGATATCATTCATATCAATTCAATATCATTTAAGCTTCACAATCACAAAGATTTGAAGAGAGAGACACTGAGGAGCAAGTGTGCACACAGTTAATATCAACACTCCGATGTTAACAGCACTACCCTAACTGCATGCAGCAATTTGCGCTGTTTTTTTTTTTATTAGATGGCTTATGCAATAATGCTTATTTGCATAGAAAGGGGAAATTTTTCACCCAATGTATTACCTTATTCACATACAGTACATGAATATGAAACAAGTGCACCACAATGCTATTTGCTTGGCAGCACGGTTTACACGGTCCCCATTCAATCCCTTACTTTGTGAATTAGACACTATGTTTTTGTCTCACTTGCATGCAATCCTTTTGTGGATTTGACCCTATGTGTCTATGCAGCTCGTGAGGGTGCAGGGAGTCATAATTCTGCAGCAGGGTTTGGAATTTGTAAGTCTTCACTTCAGAGCAAAGTCTGAGTACCATTTACAGATGAGAAGGGCACTGTTAGTTGTCTCATTTAAGTGTAATATCCATTAAAAGATGTTTATGGATATTGAAATGAAAACACAATAGCATATAGAAGGAAAAATAGAAGGAAAATATAAGTCACAACCCATCTAATAGAATAACAAGAACGTTTGGCATTTGCAATTCCAATATATAAATGGAAAATGGAAAAAGATTTCATTACTGTAGCAGACGTTAACATTTCTGGGATAAAGTGGAATGAAATATACTAGAAATTACCTTCACCAGACCAAAACAGGCATATAGCAGCTCACAGTAATAAAGTGCAGGCTGCGCTGGAAATGTGTGGAAATGTTGGCAGTGCTAATAGTGTGGATGCCAGTGTTGGAGTTGACTGTGTATTTGAAGTAGCCTAACTGATTTTTAGATCTCTGCTGTGAGGAGTCAATATGTAGAAGACATAGAAAACTATCGAGGCGGCTGCAGCACTCAACAGCTTTTAGTTCAAAAATATAAGGCATGTACGCCTGTTGTGTTTCACAGTTTAACCTGCCAGTCACTGTTGAGACTGAGTGCTGCTTTAAATGAGTTTGACCCAGTTTTCAACGACAGTTTCAAAGCTTCTTATGTTTTGAAAATACACTGACAAGAAAGAATTACACTACACAGATTTACTGTATGCTATACTTTTCTCTGATTCCCTTTTTCTTAGGCAAAGGATGTGGGTGGCAGTGTGGGTAGGAAATCCCAGGATCCATGTTCGCAGAAATAAAAGTGATATGATTAAGACTTCTGGTTAACTTTAGTGTACTGGCAGATGAGTTCTGAATAAAGACATTATGAGATTAGAGTTGGAACAGGAGTAGCCTGAAAATATATATATTTGTAATGTCTGGTATTTTATAATTAAATATCTTCAGTTCTTAGGGATGATTGTGTACATTTATTGTGGTCCAGCAGTGCCAGACAAGGATTGAAAGAGGACAGAAGAAGAAAAGTTCCTTCATCAACGAGTAACATCACCGCTGTGCAGCTGGGCGTGTCTCCCAGGCAGTTGTGAGTGACTTTACTTTGATCTCAGCAGAAGAGGTGAAGACTGGCATCGCTAATGAGAAGGTCTAACACATGAACTACTTTGGCTTGTCACAGCTTGTGACAGGTGGGAGGGATGGTGTATCTGATGTGTGAACACATACACTATTGGAGTTGATATATCTGAGGGAAAGCGGCAGACAAAGGGAGAGAGAGGGAGAAGTGGGAGGAAGAAAGAGAAAATGAAAATGAGGCTGTATGCATGGTGCGTACTACTTCAAATGTCCTTACCTCCTTGTATCTCTCCAACTCCTGAACAAAAGTACGCTGGTAGAAGAGGGTCTGCAAACGTTCTTGAGTGTAGTTGTGGCATAGGTCCTCAAATGTTGCACCGCACTCGCGCTTAGCCAGCCTGGGGTTTTGAAATCCCGGTGTGTCCACAATGAGTAGAGAGCACAAGGAGTTCTGGCTGGATTTCAAGGCCCTGAAGCATACAAGCCAAACACACGTACACACACATACACAAACATTAGCATTGCAATACTTTAAACAATAGTGTTATTGATTACATTCACTGCATCACCCTTAGGTTTAACCTTAAGTCTCTCCAATACAACCCTCAAACTCATTAAACCGAATCCTAATTATAAACTAAAACCTAAGTCCATGTCCTTTTAGCACTGGCATAAACATAAGCGTAATTTTATTTTTAAGCTCCCAAGATTATTAAGATATCCACTATGTCAAGCTAAATTAAAAGGAATGTGTATAAAATAATGCACAAGTCAAAAACATCTTCACTGAGTGTTATATAGCTTCTGTAAGGTACTGAAGCAGAAATACTCACCGGTTTATTAAAGAAATGAGGACAGTGAAGAGTTCAGAGTAAAGTGCAGATGCCATGGCCTCTAAACACTCTATGGCTGTAGCCTTGGATCCTGGTATGAAAAGCAATCACAGACACAGAACAAATCAGAAACATCCAGTTGATGACAATATGTCCGTCATCAAATAACACGAGTCAGTTGAGTGATGTAAAGGAACACTTTGTCAGCTGTAGATGCTAGACTAAAACTATGTTTATTACATTTTCTTCTGAAAGGATGTGCCCATTTCAACATATTATGCCCAAAGGCATAAAGTATTCAAGCTGGGTCTGAAATTGTCTGCCTGTAAAGCAGTGTCATTGAGGACTCAGGTGTTTCTGAATTGGTCAGATCAAACAGCACATACTTATGTCTGTGCCTGGCGGCAATGGCCACCTGTTACGCTTACATAATTCATTTCACTATCACACAAAATAGTGAGTTCATGGTGCCTGGCTGATACTTTCATCTGTGCGCATATCTATGATCATATATTCATATTCAATGAGAGATACAGGAAAGGTGAAACAGAGGTCAATTCTGTCCATCCCTACTGTGATACTTTTAACTGTACCCTCATGCCCTTCAAAGTGTGTTGCAGTCTTGATGGAAGTGAGAGGACCTGTACATGTGAAAAATCAATGTGAGGCAATTATGATTTCAAGGACAATGAATTAGGAGTGGATCCCAAATTGCTTGTCCTGACATTGCGTGTGTACTTATCTGTCAATAGCCATTGTAAAGCTGTGGTATTCATTACTAAGATAAGCTTTACTTTCTCCGGAGCATGCAATTTCCCTCAGGTGATGGGCATGAGGCATATATGTGCATGTGTGTGTGGAAACAGAGAGTGACAAAGAGGAGGGTGGGGGAGGTAGAGACTGTTGGTAAATGTGGTCTGTAGAGTACCTGCATCTGCTGTGCCATTTTCGTCAGAAGCCTGGCGGATGGTGCTGGCTCTGGGCAGGGTGCTCTTGGCCTGGTGCTTGAAGATGGAGGAGGAGAGCTCCTCCAGGGTGCAGCCCAGCAGGTAGGCTGCCTTCTGGGCCCACTCATGACGTGCAAATTGTTTCCTGCCAGCTGAGACACGTGCATGAAAACCTCCATTAGCCCTTCTGCCAACTACCCCAGGCGCATGGCTAGCCTGGTAGCTTTGTGAAAATCCTGTCTCTGACAGGGTATGATTATGTCTATGGTCAACCTGACACTGACACAGCTGGTAAGAACATGCACTAAAAGCATGCTAAAAATGTTGGTGGCTTGAATACATTTAATTATAGATGGTGGAAAAAGGACATATATTCAGTAGTGTCAGCAGCTAAAAGTTTCAATTGTTTTACATTCAAAAAATATGTAAGAAGCTGAAATGATAAATACTCTTGTTATCATCTTGAGAATAAGAGCAAAACTTATCATTAAGGAATGCAATTAATTTATTTATATGAAGACCTCTGTTGGAAAATACAAGTTGTTCTTTAATCTGGTGGCTGAGTGATAGAAACATGCAGATATGAGTGCAAACTTCAGTTTTAATCCACCATGAAGTGGTATCTTTTAAGACTAAAGAAATAAATTGGGGGGGATTCACACAGAGAGTAGTGGGCTCTATCTGTTCAATCAGCCCTACAGAAGCCCTGTGTACTATTCATGATGATAAGCAGCATGGTTGTAAAGACAAGTAAAGGCATTCAAACATTTGCTTTGATAGATATTCGTCACCACAGTCATTTAAATTCCAGTTCAACATCAAAAAGAGGAAATTGGGTTAGCCAATGTTACTGAATCAAACATTCATGAATGTCTGACTCTTAAAGATACATTTTAAAAAACTGCCTATATGTAATGTCTGCTCTACTGACTGTGTAGCCACTTTTTTGTTGTTTGTAGACATAAGTGTTGTCAGTTCAGTATACAAAGAAAAGCAAGTTCATCTCAGGTAGTGGTCCCTTTAATTAGTTCCTGTGGATTAGAGATCATTGCTGCCCTCTTGTGTTGTACTATAAAGCTGAAAAATGAACATATTTTATACACTATGTTTTTATATAGGTTTGGATGAGATAGTCAAAACATAAACTAAGTCCTCACGGCAAAAATATTTTTAATAGCACAGAGAATTTTCATGAATAAATTCAATATTCCCTCAGACGGGGAGACAGAATCTAATTACCACCAATGTGTCAACTCTTGGTTATTACTTTTACTCCATCGTGCATAGTTTCTTCATGAAAACCACTGTGTGTTTAAGAGGAGCAAAGCAGTCCTATCAGCACAAGTCATAAGTCACCCAATAATTTGCAGATCAGAATGAAGTTGTTCAGGGTCTGTATTCCCTACAGCAGATGCTAAAGGCGACAATATCTGTTAATGAAAATTTTAAAACGGTTCCTGGATGCTGTTATATTGCCATCAAAAAGACTGGCAGCCAGCTGGAGGGGATCACTGAAAGCTGGCAAGCAATTCTAAATAAGTGACCAGAAGTGACAGTGCAGACAGAGAGTGAAGAGTGAACAAATATATCACAAAACATAGAGCTACAGTCACTGCTAATGTATGTTGTTTGTCATTTTATATTCTATTATTCTATAGATATTCCATATTTATAAACAGGTTATAAAACAGAGAAAGTCAGACAAAAGTTAATTGATTTGCAGCAAGTTCAATACTACTCAGATAAAAACATTTGTAATAAGATAGTACAGTATCCTTAAGATGACTTTGCTAAATGTGCACATCAGATGTGCACCAAAGAGAGCAGAGTTAAAATATAGTGATAGAGAATTCAAAGAAATGTAATAAATCAATATTACATGTAGGTACACTGAATTACTTTTAAAACCTGGTTTTGGAAAGGACTTTAATTGAAAAAGTGCAACTTTTTTAAAGCAAGGAGCTTTTAAAAATACAACTAATATTTACCTCAACAATAATAAAAATAATTCAGCCTTTTCGAATGAGAGATATCCCATTTTCAAACAAAAGTCAAATCAAGTCAGAGGCAGTTCTATTACTTCAGAGATAAAAACAATCCAGCTTTCTTACGTTATGGTTTCATCACACAAATAGGTTCAAAGACAGAATCAAATCCTCGTGTTAAAGAGAACTGCTGTTTCTATTAGTCCCCTGATGCATTCATATGACAAAATAAGATGTTTTTTAAGACTTAAGGACAAAATTAGATTAGATTTTTTTTCATGCCCTCCAGCTGTTTCCCTACAATTGGAGTGAGTTAGTTTTTTCCAGATTTCACATTCTGTAACTGTAGCACAAACACTGCTTTTGTTTATTTTAAATTGTGATTCAATAAGGTTAAATAAAGGCAACCTGACACAGGCCCAATCTAATAAATGATTATACACATAACATCATTTTAATGATATATTTTCATGAATTTCATCATTTTCAGAGTTTTGGAAATGGAAAGGCTAACAGTTCTGAAACAGCAATGCTACTGTAATCACTGCTGCTACAGTCACTCAAATTATTCCTAAATCTTTATTTTTAGCAACAGATCAGTGCAGTAGAGCAGTATAACAACCTGTGCACGTCTTTTAAAGTGCAAATGCATAATTCAGTTGTCTGGATTACAGCTGTCTTGCATCACACAGAAGATGTTACCTACATTGTGATAATACAGTGCTCAACATTTGTGGCTAACAAATTTTTTGCTTTTTCAAAATGTCGGTTGTAATAATGGCCCTTTGCCTCTTTGTTACTGGTATGTGGTATTTCATGAATGACATTATCCTCACAAATAAGTGATGCAGCTACTGAATGGTGAAGTATTTGGTTAGTTCAGCAATCTTACCCTTAGTAGCTCCAGCAGAGCCAAGATGGTAGATGGCCCCGAGGACAAGCCAGAAGGCCCTCTGCTCATCAGAACTGATCCCCAGAACCTTCATGGCTGCCTGCAGCTTGGAAAACTGCTGAGAGGCCCGCTGCTTATCCTCCGACTGGCAGATAGCACATACAGTAAATTCAAGAATAATACCACGGTTACCTAATGCTCTTTTAAGTGATTACAACATAAATTAAAATCTATCTTGGTAGTTTGTTCACTCATGACATACTGCTGTGTGATGGTTGGTGACAAGCATTACGCACAATTACCTCTAATAACCACTTAATTACAAATTGTTAGTGTGTTTATAACATAGCTGGTGAAAAGATAATAAATGTAATATCAGTAATCTTTTTTTCAGCTTTTTAAGTCTGCTCCTGGACAACCAGACAGCCTGCATCCCTATTAAAGGACAATTAAACATTCAGCTTTATAAGTGGTAAAAAAATAATCATTTACCTTATTATGAGGCATGATTCCAAACACATTGTTTTCAGCAAAGTGGTTGAGGTGCAGCTCAGTTCTGATGAAGAAAGTCTCAGTGAGAACATAGAAGATTCTTCATTTCTTAAGTCCACTTATAATACATAAGTAAGATTTTTAAGCATTCTCAAAAAGCAGTATTATATAATTGCAATATATGAATGCAATAATGAATGGCATTATAATGGTAGTTATCCTGACCTAAGAGCGGTTTCTACTCCAGCCATTAGGTAGTAAAAAACATTAAACGTAGACTCTCCATCTGGTCTTCTAGTCACCCTCATCTTCTCCAGTAGCATGGTCTGCAAGGCCACATCAAACACACCAAAACAGGATATAAAGATTAGAAAAACATTAAATAACGTTTATTATATGCAGTGCAAGTACGTATAATAACAAAGGCTGCTGGAGCTTCCTGAAATTCTATACTAATTAATGGTATATAGTCTGAGATCATAGCAGATATTCATAAATGGTTTACTCAGGAGATGAGCTCCAGTGATTTAAATAAATAAATACAGAAATAGATGAGTTTATTTGTACCTGGATAGAGGCTGAGGTCACCAGGCCCGCCTGGTCAAAATCCAAGGAAACAATATGGGAGAAGCGACTAGCATTTCCATTCATACAGGTAGAGGCATTCCCAAATGCTTCCAAAACTGTGTAGACAGCCTGCCATTTCTCTGCTGCAGACAACAAAGAGAAATCCATACAGTCATTTGGGGGAACTAAATAACACAACAATGTTTTACTGTTATTTTAGTTAGTATTTTGGATTCTTTCCAACCTACCGGAGAAGGTTTTGTTGGTGCTGCCAGCAATGCAGACCAAGTATTGGATGATGTGTTGACAGTTTGTAGTCTTGCCGCTTCCACTCTTGCCCAGCAGGACAATGGACTGATCCTGACGAGTGGTCAGGAGGTTCCTATAAGCAGACTGGGCCATGTTGTAAATGTGAGGGGCAGTGTCCTCCCTTTTGCAGCCCTTAAACATTTGCATCACCTGGCAAAGAAGAGAAAAAGTAGAAGTAGAAAGAGGACAAAATCAAAGAGAGGCAGTTATACATATGAGACTATATCTCTTTATGCTAATTTCGTTGTGATTGTACTCTTGTAGTGTACTATTCCATGAGAGATATCATTACATGCACAAGACTGCAGCCTACCTTCTCAGAGTACATGGAGGGGGTGCTAATGGGGTTAATGACCACCATGTTGGGCCCAGCGTGGGTGTGCACCAGGTTACCGCCATACCGTTGCCGCAGGGAGTGCATCACGCTCGACTCGTTCAAATATTGGAGAGAGGCCAGATCCTCCACTCGCTCAAACATCGGGGGGTTTGCCTAGAGTTCAAAGTCAGAGGCGGTCATACACTCACCCAGTGTCATCTGTAATTGATGAGGTTCAGAGTTGATTTGATGATTAAATACCTTCTCTACATCATCTTCATCCACATCCAATAAAGATCCATCACTCTCCAGGCGGATTTTCACCTTCCCCTCTGGCAGACTGCCTGCCTCTGTCTTCAGGAGAGTTGCTGCAACGCCACAGAGAGTGGAGTTAATTTATCATGACATATGATCTCCACTCGAGTGCAAAAGCGTCATCTTATCTTACATGTCTGATAATGTCTGGCAGTTGCATCTCTTTTAATAATGTCTAAGCTGTATTAAACTAAAAATGCATTCAATGTTGCAAACGTATTAGTAGTAGTGGTATAGTCTAATCAAATACAGCCTGAGGTAAATTAGAGTAGTCTAGTCGGGTGCCCTCTTTTAACATGAAATTGCAAAAGCATTTTCTCTTCTTCAAGAATCCACCTCTGTGGTATAGTAAAATGGCATGTCAGCAATTAGAGTGGAGTAAGTTCAGTTTTCTTTAAAATACTATACAGAAGATACAGAATACATACAGATACTTAAAAGCATCATTTTTACTAACCCAAGGAAAATCCATCCTTGTGAACAAGCCATACTTTTTCGGTGTTGTACCAGGCTCTCTCTGCTGCTATCTGCTCTTCAGTCTTCCCCTGTTAGATCAAAGTAACAATTAGGATGAGTAAAAACTTATTCTAAGAATTATGGAACATTATGAATTGAAGAAGTACAACAGAAATGACAACTGTTGAATGAAAAATAATTAAAGCAGGTAATCACATAATAGACTGATTTACATACAGCACACATTCATAAAAAGGATGTGAATTCTTCCTGAGTAAAAACCTGTATGAAGTGTGTGAGCTGGTTCATTATATTATTCCACCTCCAACATTTACATCCATTACACATCAGCCCATCACAGATGAACTAGAGTTCCCATGGCTCCCCTTTAAAAGTCCTTTCCAGAGCTCACAGTGTGCATTGAACCCATTGAGAGTTCACTTAATGTGTTCACTAAAAAGATGTCACAGATGTCATATCAAGAGCAGCACTGACAGAAATACATGGGTTTAGGGGGATTACACAGAGAAACACCTAAATACTGTTAAAAACAGAAAACAACCAACTAAAGTCAAGTGTTTGGAGAAACGAAGACATGCAATCAAGCTATCAAAATAAAGATTAGATATCAGTACAGAGAAAGTATATTTTTGTCTTCTCCAACTGGTTAAGATGTGGGAACAGTTAAGGAGGGTACGGATACAGGCAGGGCCACAGGGCCACAGGTAGGATCAAACCTTTGATTGCCTCAATAACTACAAGGCCATCCTCCCACAACGCTTTACTAGCTCATCACACACAAAAACCACAAAATACACATCACTCTGAAACACTGCGGGATGCACCCAAACCTTAGCTGCAGAGTGTGCTGCCTTAAGGAAGGCCACAGGGTCTTCAACAACTTTAGACTGGGGAAGGGAAGGAGCAGAAGTCAACTGAGAAATTGGTACTCTAAGTGGTTTGATTCAACAGTTACACATTCCATACGTTTGTCATTTCCGTGTGCACAACAGAATGCAAAATGTAAAAATAGACATAGTGCAAATGATTAGAGTAAAAAGAAGATGATACAAGCACTGCAGCCAGACCTGCAGCAGTCTAACAATGCAATGGTAAGTCTAGCAACGCTAGTAAAGTCAATGAGTCATTCAAGTAATTCACCATAAAAAAATTAGTGTTAATGTGTTAATGAGCCGGGATTACAAGGTGCATTGAAGCAGTGTGTAAATCTAGAGGGACAAAATTCAGTCACTGCCATTTTAACAGTCACAGTTTACATGATCAGTTGTACACTGTGAGGGATAAATGCAAGGCACCATGCAGCCTGTTTTAAAATATACGGTAGAAATGAATGCTAATGAAATTAGATATAATGTGATAACATACATAAATATATGTCAATTCACAGAAGCACATGTAGAATTTTATTTGAAATATATCTGTAAAAACATATTTAAGAAGCAGTTTAATGTTCCATGTTGCATATGACTACATATAACATTAAAATGTGGATAGGAAGAGTAATGGCAACAAGACTGAAACATAAAATATTATTAAAATAGTCATTATTACATTTGCACACTACCCTAGCCCAAATTTGGTGCTGGTGTCAAATTATGAAATTATGACTCATATTACATGAGCATGAACCCAGAATGAACAGGGGGAGGGACAAAGACAGCACAAGCACACTCAGGCATGGACAGAGTAGGGTAGAGAGGGGTCAGTATTGGAGAACAAGCTTAGACTCCAGTACTCTACCCCTGAGCGAGTGTGGTGAGTGTGGCGAGCCTACGGTTGGGCAGCCTGTACCTGAGTGGATTTGTGGCCTCTGGCGCGCTGGCAATGCAAACAGCAAAGAGTACAGCAGCAAGTCAAGATCCAGTGATCCACAGAGATGTAAAGAGCAAAGAAACAAGACACTATTTTAGACAACAGGACATCAGAGCAAGAAGGAATAAGAAAAAATGTTTTTCAGTGCTATAGACCTTTAGAGAACAAATAACCAGGCAGGCACATATAATCAAGCACTGCCAAAATCACACATAATGCCAAAGGGCAAAATAAATTGTCATACAGTAGGTGCTCCTCTGGACCTGATAACACAACCATGAACACTAGAGAATGAATAAGAGAGGGTAGAGGAGGGTAATAAGAAGAACAAACTCTCAGCTAAAGCTGTTCAATTCATTATCAGAGGTGTACAAGAAAAAAAGGTTTCATGCATTTGTCTTTTCTGAAACAAAAGCGTGTTACCAATCAATCAATCACATAGCATACAATTAAAAATGTGTATCAAAATATCCTCAGACTATATCATAAATATGAACATTCAGGCAACACAAAATATGCTTACACAAGTCCAAGAAAGTTTTTATTTTCTCCTAAAGCAACTTTGATGAAATCTCCGTAATTTGTAAGCTATATAAGTATGTCTTTGGTCAGATTTTACACCAAGTGGCTAACACTACAGGAGACCCCTGTAATGGGAACCCTACTGGGACAACCTGGTGTGGACTTAGGTTAATTTCCCTCTAGCTGGGGAAGCAAGCAGTTGACTCAGGCTGGTCACAGGGTAAGCCTTAGTAAAGTATAGCAGGTGCAAGCAAACAAATTGAGGGGAGAAAAGTTACATTATCGATGGTGAAAATCCTCTTCACACGCTTGTGATCTTCCTCACTGGGAATCAGCTCTGGGGCCTAAAGTTACAAAGCAGCACCAGGAATTGCAAATATGTAGCTATAAATTAAACCGATGATGAAGAGATAATTGCTTGTGAAAACTGAATGAACACTTATAAGCAATTCATATTTAAAAGAATCTAGTGGTTTTGAATGTGACCACATGTGAAACACACAGTGTACGTTTGCAGCAAGACGAACACACACCTGTTCATTAGATGCAGGATGAGCCTGGGACAGTGCAACGGGGGATGGCTTACCATTGAGAGCCACAGGTGGACATGGTGTCTGTATGCACATGTATGCCAATATTCACAAACACACAGTTTGACAAACAAAGATGCGCACACAAGGAAGGAATTATGGAGAGATGATGAGAATGACAATGAGGATGATCGTTATGTTTCAGCTTGGTGTATTTTCTTTTAACTTTGGATTTCATTTAACACACAAAAACTATGACCAACTTAAATGAAAGTTTGCTCCTACTAATTTTCCGGTTAATTCAATCAGGAAATGAGTAAGGGAAAGTGACTATTAAAGAAAACTGGATCATTAAGCGCTACAGCAAAAGAATAATGGTTCAATTAAGAAATTTGGGTTGTCTCATCTGATCCTCATACAACTGCACCAACATCCAAGGAATTACCTTAAAAAATGATAAATAAAAAGTTCTGTGACATTTATGCTCTATAATATTATTCAGCTGTGGTTAGTAGATGTAATAAAGGCTAAAGAAGGACATTTATCTTTCATTTCACCTTTTCTTTACAATTTTGAATTCCACAAACCTCCATACACTGCCTAAGATAAATTCAGTAATCTACATGTCACACTGTTTTTTTCCAGGAAGTATAGCTGTATTTAATAGTAATAACTGCTGTCTGCCATTGTCAACAACAGGAATTAGTAATTTTGATGCAGACTCATGATATGTAGTTGATATGCAGCTCTGCCGGGAGCAGAAAAGTAAACGCACTAGACTTAATCCCATAAGATTCAAAACCTAAATCTCTCCCTAAAGCAGTTAAAAACACAATATCCCTCTGTGAAAATATCAGATGCATAGCTCCAAAATCAAATCCCTGGGTCTGTGGCCAAATACCCAGCTGTTCACCACACTGCATGGACATCTGTTGATGATTTTCAGATGGCCTGCTGACAAGCGAAAAGCCCAAAACTAAATAACAAGACAAAAACATAACCTTGTCGGGGGTACAAATTGAAACTGAGACGGTGAAAGTATAAACAATGTTGAAACTGAAATGACAGCTATTATCCTAGTCCTATCATAAGTCAAAATATAAATGCTAATTAGCTGAAGCTGAATTAAATTATTTAAGAGCCAGCTAAAAGTTGAAAATGACAAATTGTGATCCTGGTCAATGGTCAGTTTAATTGATGTGAACTACAAATTTGTCACTTATAGTGATTCCAGTTTCTTTAAACAGCATCTTAAGAGATCATTAAAACTCCTATCTCAGTGGTCTACCAGCAGTCAGAGCACAACTTCAATGCTCTGCTTGCAGAAAGTGACAGTAATGAGTCACAGCTCAGTGCTCACAGACAACTCCAGCTGACCAGACTAACAGAGTGCAGGGCATGAGCACATCCTTATACGTGCTGATGAAGTCTGATCATGAGCTGGTGCATGCACCCTGCTTTCCTTCACTTATCCAGGGTGGCTTCATTATATCAACACTCCTTTCTTGTCAGAAAGAAAGAGCAACTTGTACTTTGGAGAAAAAGGAAAAGGAGTCACATTCAGTTGTTGATGACAAGGATGAGATGAAACCTAATAACAATCCCAGTTGTAAAAAAAAGTCACAATGATCCACAACCATAAGCAAGTCTGCTCAAGTAGAACATGTCTTTCAGGGTAAATTATATGAGCATGTATATTAGCTGTAATGTCTGTTATTATCACACAGCATGCTCCACCTGGAGGTTAAGTAGCAAACATGCACTTCTTTCACTCAGTACCTCTGGTTTCTTTACAGCAAATGTGCGAGGTTTTGGGATGAACCCTGCAGGAGGAGCCAGAGGGTCTGTCTTTGTGACGGGGATGAAACCTGCTGGTCTTGCCAGAGGATTCTGTTTAGGGGGTAGAGGACTGGATTTTCTGGCAGGGATGAAGCCAGGTGGAGGAGACAACAGATTTTGTCTGGGGGCAGGGATGAAACCAGCAGGCGGGGCCAAAGGGTCAGGTTTGGGAGCCGGAATGAAACCAGCAGGTGGGGCCAAAGGGTCAGATTTGGGTGCAGGGATGAATCCAGCTGGTGGGGTGAGGGGGTTGGACTTTGGTGGTGCCAGGCTTGGTGGTGTAGTGGTGGGTACAGATGTAGACGTGGTAGCCTCTGTTTTTTCCACAGTAGGTTTCTCCTCCTCTTTCTGCACCTCTACTTTCACCTCTTCCTGTTTTACCTCTTCGTTCATGTCCTCTTTGCGGTCCTGGGTGCGGGTGCGAGGCCTGTGCTCCTTGGTTCTACTTCTGCCCATTAGACTGGTCAGACCCTTGGAGATATCATCCTTCTCCTCCCCAGCAGCCTTAGCCGTTTTGAGTGCAGAGTCTGCAGCAGCGGCAGACCTGGCAGCCTCAGCAACAGCCGGCTGGTTCTGCTCTTCCACACCAGCAGGAACCACACGTCTGATAACTCTCCTCACAACCCTCACCACCTTCTTACCGCTCTTCTCCTCTCCTGGAGCATCTGGACCACCCATGTTGGACTCCTCAGCTGATGATACAGTTGGCTGTGGATCACTTTCTGTATCTATTCCAGGTTTAGTGACTGCCTGAGGCTGAATACTATCTACATCAGACTGGATACAAACAGAGCAAGGCAGACAATAGTGTAGATTATTTCCATGACTGATACAGATAAACTGTCAAAGATTTCAACAGATGGTTTTGGCTCAGAATTTCAGAATGGAGGATTATTCTGATATTTTATATCAGTGAGTGTATTTCCATTTGTTCCATTAAAAGCATCCCTCAAGCTGGTATATACAACAAGCCATTTAATTAAGCATTCTCATTCAAACTTTAAAGTTTATAGACAAACTGTTTCATTCATAAATTATGATAGAAAATGAAGTAAAAGTGACAGTTTTGTATTCTCTAAACAGTAGTTGCCGTGAGAATAAAGAATGTCACCTCAAGCCCTGTCAGCTAATGGTTAATTAATTGTTAATAACTATTTTTGTTATCACCTACTCTCACATTCGCCACATTGCTATCTTCCTTCCCGAGACCATGGTAAAGTAAAATTGGCTTTAGCCTGCAGAAGGTTGTGATAATGATTAGTAGCCTCATCTGTTTCTGTGCACAAAACAGTTTGCATCATGTGAGTTACTATCCAAAAGCATGCAGGGTGAAAAAAAACACTTACATCAGGCTTTTTTTCAACTTTAACCTACACGAAAAGAAGCAATACAAAAAAGAAAAATCAAACCACAGATAGGGAGCAAAGCTTTTCTCTGTCAACATAAAGGAACATTTCACAAATCCAACAAGAAACAACATGCAGATATGAACTGAAAAGCAAAAAAACACAGAAAAGCGAGACTTCCCTTTTGCTCCCAGAATGAAAAGCGTGATTTGTACGCCATGGTAACAGGCCAGATGTCATGGAACAAGCTGGGCGACAAGGAGAATAAATGTGTGGAATGATGAGAAACAGAAAGAGAAGAAGAGGAGGATGTACTGTGTGGAGTGATGAAGAATGGGAATTTAGGGGTGAGCGTCAGGGTACTGTGAGCTGGATTTCTGCACACAACAGGTCATACACCCACAGGGCAGTGGGACCATGCAGCACTGAGGACAGAAGACATGAACAACATGTTGACATGGATAGCTTGCCTTCATCACACTACCACAACTATGTGGAAAACAATTTCACAAGACCTGTAAAGTATCTATTTGATCTGTTAAAATAACTTTCACTGCACTCACCCAATAAGCTTACTCATACTTACGCACAATTTTGGAAAGAATATTAAGGGATTGGAAAGATATGGAAATGAATAACCTTCTAACCCATGCTCAACATGCATGCAACATACATTATGACAGATGATTGGCTAATGGGGGGGGGGGGGGTATGGCCCTAATATAATAATATAATATCATGATATTCCAGGGTATTTAATAATATCCTTGACAATACGATATGACAACTTTTTTGGCTCTCCTCATTCTCAAATAGGTGCTTCTGCTTGTGGTGGTGAAATTAATTACATAGCCCAATATTGTTGTTAGTCAATGTTATTTTCCCATTCAGCCATTCAGCAACATAACGTCAACAAATCAAGTCATTATGTCGACAAGTTGGAACATTACCATTATCACAATCATTTTCTTTAAATCATATTAAAAAATAGACCAATATTATCGTGAACTACATAATATAGCAAGTGCCCTTGATCAAGGTAACTTGTTTCATTACTTATCCTTGACTATCGATTATTATTACTATTATCGATTTGATAGATCACACAATCCTAAGAAATTAATTAAGAATGCTATCAAGTGGATGAAATCCTATTTAAATTGTAGAAGGCAATCTATATATGTTAATGGCTCCTTTTCTTCCCCATGTATAATTACATGTGGCATCCTACAAGGGAGTATCTTGGACCATTGTTGTTTATTATATACACAGATGGTCTTCCCTCAGTGAACAAACTCAAACAGCAGATTCAAAAACGTAGTTGCATGACTGTCAAATTATTTTAAATGTATCATCAAATGGGTGGAAAGCAATAACTTGGTATTAAATGTAAATAAAACAAAAAAATATATTTGTACAACAAGAAAGAGGATTTTCATTTTCTAACTGCTAAATTATGGAATTCTTTACAATAACTAGTACAATAGTTGGATTTTTGATTGCAAGATTTTAAGGTTCAAATGTAGTTATCATCACACTGCTGTGTGGCATTGTCAGTACGTTCACAGTGTATTGGTATTACGTATATGTGAAGAGCTGTGTATATATGTAGGTACACACTAATGTATGCAGGTTATGTGTGCATGTATGTATATGATATGTGTGTGTCAACAAGTACGTGTTGAATTATTTATGAATTATTGTACGCTTAAATGTTTTTGATGTGGACTCTTGGAAGAAGGGCTAAAAGAGATCACATTCCACACAGGGATAAAGTCTATCTTCTATACACACTGTTCACTTTTATTTATCATAAGTGTGCTTCATTCACATTCAATTATTATGGCTATGTGTGAAGAACTAACTTTACCTCAGTATACACACTAAAATTGACAATGCCGGTCATTTTTTCATTATAATGATAACAAAAAATCAATTAGAAAACATGTAGCGATTTACACAAATGAAGTAAGTTGTTGCCATAGCAAAAAAACATTCAACACAGCAATAACTTTGTCAACCATTCAGGTTGACAACAAGCATACTTGTGACTTCTTGGGACACTCACTTCACTTGGCCAAGCAACATGCACCTTCCTCACATTTATATAATGCCTATTACGACTTTTCTTTAAAGGTTAAATCTAAAAACTGGCCTTTCACTCATTGAAGAGTAAAAACAAAAGTGAGTCGCAGAGCAAAATGTTTCACCATCCCCTGCCCAGCTTTCATCAGTCTACTCCTATAAATAGTTTCAGCTGCAAAGGAGGCCATTCTGAGACGCCATCAGAGCTGAAATGGAACTGCTAAGCAGAGCATGTACACCCTGAGCAGATCACACTGCTCACCACACACACAGTCCACCAGAGGCCTGAGCCCATTACCTTCTCTCCAGGCCTGGTTAACCTTCCAATCTTCACTCCGTCACTGGAGCAGTGCAGTCAGGGCCAAGGGGGGCTAAGACCTGGGTCTACAAAGAGCACACACTCTCTAGTCCGGAGTGAGTGGGAGGGCAGCCTCGAGGGCGGGGTCACAGCCAGCACACTAAAGCTGTGGTGTGGGCAGTGGAGGGGGGTAATGTGAGAGGAGCTGAGCAAGGAGATAGAAGAGGGACAGCTGCTGAAGTACAGGGGGGGCTATAAATAGAAGTTACAGCACTACACCAATTACCACTGCCACTTTTCCCTGCCACACGCTTCTCCTGGTGACAGGGAATCAGAGAGGGAGTCTCCCTCACCAGGTGCCATATAATCTTTATGTGCCCCTGAGGGAAACACAGCTGGAATAACACAATTAAAAGACTGTCAAATGTTTGTGTTTTTAAGTATGAGATTCAGCAGTTAGTGCAAGGGTTACCTACTGCACACAGACTTAAAAGTGAATGAAAGCTTATTTAAGTATACGGTTCAGTAGTTAGTGCAAGGGTTACCTACTCCACATAGACTTAAAACTGAATGAAAGCTTATTTATGTATAAGGTTCAGTAGTTGGCGCAAGGGTTACCTACTCCACATAGACTTAAAACTGAACGAAAGCTTATTTAATCTTCCATTGCCCTCCAAGATGACAAGATGAGTAAGAAATTTGTCTCAGTGAGGATGACACTACACAGTGTAAGGTGAGCCTGTGAAGCCATCCTCTGCAGTCAATGCTCCATCCAATTTACTTTACTTTGTTACACTTAGAAAAAGAACATTTTATGCCTGAATTGTCTTCCCATCAGCTACAGAAGCAGCAGTCATGGTCCTCACGAAGCCTTATACCACAAGAGGGAGCTATAAACCAATGTATTGGTTTCTCTGTTTCACAGAAGATTTTGCTTAGGTACACAGCTGACCTAAATTCAAGAGGTTGCACAATGTAGAATTTAGCACAAAGCAATGCTTGTAGGACCTCAGCCCAGATATACCACAAATCCAACTCATTTCATGTTTATCTGTGCTACAGTTTAAATCAAGATTTTAAGCTTTTTAAAATGACTCACAAATAGGATTTTGCATATTACACTGCTTCCCCAATCAAAACAATGTTTCAAGAGATGGATTAATGTGAAAGATGTGTCAAAACTGCATTACTGTGAAACCAGTTGGGTAAAAACACATATAAGATTATGTTGTTGGGAGGGAGGCATTCAGTTCATTGAATGACACAAGGCAAACAAGGAAATGCAGCAACAGGCTTGGCTGGGCATGAGCTAATCCAATCTTGGCACATTCTCTTCCTCTTCTAACTCATTAACAGTTTCATCTATCAAATAACAAGTTCCTATGAACAAAGTACAAAGTGATAGTAATTGGATTTTGGATGAACTACTCTTTCAGAATCATCAGAAACAAAGTCCAAGCAACCTCAACATGTTTTGTTATGTGGTTTTCTATTTTAATTTCAATCGAATGTGCTCAAATACAGCCTTCCTGCAAAAATCTATAATCTGCTATAAGGCATTTCTTCCACATGGGAAGCTCAGAAGTTCACATAATAGCGCTCAGCAGGACCCAGCCAAACCCGCAGCCTAGCTGGTCTATCTAGTACAGTTTGCTAATCCCCAGAGTCAGTTACTGGGACACAGCACCGTGTCGGCTGTTTGTCTACACATGGTTAGAGCAGACCAAAGATTAAGGACTCTATACACCATAAACACTGCTGATTCTGACCCAGTTAAATCCTCCCTAATCTCTATAAACAGATATCTGCATATGAATGCCGATATCTGCTCAGGCGATAGCCGATGGCTTCCAAGATTGAATCCTCCCACACAATTAAATCTGTTCAACTCTTGTATAAACTCTTGTATAGTGTCAGCTGGAGTTTAGTGCCACATTCTTAATATAATATAATTCAAATAATGGAAAATATGAATGTGACACACATGTTGTATACAAATACAGCATATCTTATTCTTGGTTTATCCACAATATCTGCTATTTCTTATTTGCCTAAGCATTTTTTTTATCAGATTTGTAGTTCCTCTTTATAAAGGTGGACGTAGATACTATTGAAAAACCCTAGATTATCATAATCTTAAAATTATATCAACCTCTTCTAATTATTTAATCTTGAAATAAAAGTATTCTATTCATCGAGGGAATTATAAAAAATTATAATTATAAAATAATTATAAAAGTCTCGAGTTTTGTCAACTAAGAGCAGAAATGAATCTTGGCACATCAGAATCTGCAGTCCAGTTCTACAAAACTCCAGGATGTGACCCAGATTGTACTCAGTAATAATAAATAGGCCTGAAAATCGGAACTTCTTTTCGAAAGTGGGCCAGATGGACATGACTTGGGAGCATCAAACAGGTGTGATCTCATTTGATTTAAAGGTATTAACACTAAACACACTGATACAGCACACACGCTCATTCTCTCAATAAAACAGGAATGCATTGTATCTGTTAGTAGTGACTCTGCTAAAAGTATCATTAAACAAATAATGATGCTCTAGCTCAAACTTATGGCTGACATGATGAGGGTGTGTTACAAGTGTCTATGTTTCTGGCAGACATGCAATCAGTCACACACCCAGGAATGTCAAGTATCTCTGCCTTGTCAACCTACAGTCAAATTAGTCACTTGACTGGCAAACTTTATGTGTAGGATTTTGTGCCATCTAGTGGTTATATTTTAGATCGCAACAACTTGAATACCCCTCCCACAACCCTCCTGTTTTAAGCATGTAGGAGAAACTGTGGTGGCTGTAAAACTCGCCAAAAAACCTGAAAGGCCCTCTCTAAATTCACTGTCTGGTTTGTCCATTCTGAGCTACTGCAGAACTTTGGCAGTGCAACATGGCAGCCTATGTGTTACCCACTCCCTGTGTAGATATAAGTGGATCATTCTACGTTAATTAAAACATAATTCTTAAATTCAGGTCATTATGCACTAATTACAACATGCTTACGAAAATGATATTCAATTTCTGCCCATAGATCCTCCTAAATCTTACACACTGGTCTATACAAGAGGTCAAAGTTTAAAACTGGTGTCACTTCATCTACAAGAGGAAACTTGTTAAGCATTAAATAATAAATACATGTTAAGAATAGAGGGAAGGAAAAAAGGAAAAAAATTACATTTCAAGACTATCATGAACCAGAACAGCTATATCCTTGAAAGCCCCACCTCTTTCTAATCCACACTGGTGCTACTCTCAGTTGAAATCTCCCTACTGGAAATGGGGATGACGTAATTTAAATGGGCAGCTTGGGGAGGAGATTAAACCATTTGCTAATTTCCTAATGATAAAACTGTGTCTGGTCTGCAAGACAGGATATGTATGGGATGAGAGATAAGCAATGATGGGATATTGAGATATAACATATTTGGCAACAAGGTCTGCTATCAGCTGTGTTATTAAATGTAAACAGGTCAGATCTGGGATATTGTTGAAATCCTAACAGGATCTGCTTTTTTGTTTATTTGTGTGCTTCCTTACAGTATTTAAACAATGAAAAGTGATACTGCCAGTTTGGATTATAACAACATGCGGTGTTCATAATGACACTATCCAATTTGAGGGACAACAGCACCAGTTTTGGCACTGCTGACTTGTGGGGAGTGCCCCGCAAAATGGCATCCCAGCTTGGTTTCATAATGCCTCTGACTAATTGGTTTACCTCAACCAGCTGGAAAACTCTATGTCTAGCAGTGCCCCTCCCTTCACAATGTCTGTGAAACAACAATAAGCAGACACAGAGGACCAAAGCCCCACTTACACACTGCACACCTGCTCATTCACAGTACAGCAGGATTCCCTTAAATAGATGGGTTATGGTATGATCCCCCTTATTTTGCACCTTTTTAAAAGCGGAAACACAGGATTTCTTGATCCCATTCTAGTTTTCAACCAGTTTGGTTGTTTTGGGTCTTTTTTTAAATTCAATTTAAATCTTACCCTGTTAAACAGACACCAAAATCCTGGCAAAACATTAAAAATTAAGAGTGCAGAATATCTTTGAGCAAACGTTTGTCAAATTGCTTTAATTATGACTATTTTAGGCCTAGGTTTTAATGTTTCAAATCCTTTTTTTAACTGTTCAAAACATAGTTCAAATATATTCAAAACACTTCAAATCTTAGTTTATTTTTTACAAGCTGAAAATGTGATATTATATAGTATAATATAATATATATAATATAATAGCCATCTTTATCCAGTGGTGTCATCGCAGTAATGACTGTCTTCAGACTTACTCTTACCACCAATCAAAGTCTAAAACCTAATATGTTGAAGAACTTGCAGTGGATCAGGAACGTTGCATAAAGCTTTGGAAATAGAACAGAAGGGACAAAACAGAAGAATAGTTGTTCTGGCCTGGTGTAGTGTGGACAGTGGCTGCCACCCAATGGACAAAAGGTTCATGTGCTTAGCTGTGCATATTTGGTGTAGTCATGAAATAATTATATTTTGACCAGAATACATGTAAGGTTTCATCTAACTGTTGTTTCTTTCACAAAAGGAGGTTTACTACTGACACTTTAAATAAAAAACAAGCACATGTTTGGGATTATATTCATTCAATGCCAGAGGCAATTACATGGGTGGGGAGATTCCTTTTTTTCTGACAGGCAGACAGACTCATGTGTAAAGGTGAGAAGTATATTATGCAGCCTAAAGCAAACCATCTGAAGGTGCTGTAGTCAGAAACCATGTAATAATTAAACAGAAAATGATAGAGACAGAAGTCAGAAGTCAGAAGGAGAGCAGGTGTTCAACTGATATCAAACCTGAACAGTTACTTTTTGCTCAATAACCGGCTCTTTATCATTGTACTGTCATGCAGTCCTGCAGTTAGGCAGATTACCGCCAGTCGCCTGGCAACCTCACAGTGATGACAAGACTCCAGTAAGTCACTGCGTCTAGCCAAAAAATAATAAAACATTTAAAAACCCTGTAAAACCATGACAGAAGTGCTGATAGGTGGATTTCTTTTTAACTTTTGGAAAGAACCAAGCTAGCTGTTTCGCCCTGCTTCCACACAATTTCCTGGCTGTAGTGTCATATTTAACAGACACATATGATGATGCCAGTGATATTCTCACCTAAGTTGGCACAATAAGCAAAAAAAGTACATATCATAGCATGTCACATATTACTTTAAATTAAGCGAGCAAACTTGCAAAATATGTTTAAAGATCATACATGGTATCTAACTGTGTTGCAGAGCTCTAGATCTAGAATCCAGATCTTATAATAACCACCTATAATTAGTACTGTTGGTTCTAGGTCAGCCTCACATGCATTTCTTTTGCTTTTTCAAATGGCCTGTCTAATGACGATCATCAAGATCAGCTGAATGTAGGACAAAGTAAGACAGGGAGACAGGCATGTCCTCTTGGGAAGCACATGAATTGTGTCTGTGGTTATGAACCCATTCATTCCCACAGACCCATATACTGTAATCCTAAATGATGTTCCATGGGTGAAAGAGTTGAGAGAAAGACAATGAAATACACAAAAAAGATATATGAAGCTAAAACATGCTGTTTTACAGTGCACACCACACTATTTCGGTTTGTTTGGCCCTGTTCCCACATGGCTTTAACATACATCTTGGATGATCCGACCACAAGTAGATGGCTGTGAGAGATGCAGCCCAGACCACTTCTGAATGCGGTCTGGTCAATTCCATCTAAATCTGTCATGGGTGCATTGTACTTAAAGATGTCCACTTGTTATCAGATAACCCAAGAAGTATGTTAATGCCAGGTGTGAACAGGGCCTTCAACTTAACTTTTGATCACTAATGGTCCTTTCCCTCAGTCCACTCAGTTCACTTCTCTGTGGGTGGTGACCTTAAAGTGCCATTAAAATCTGATGTGTAGTTTTCTATGGTAGCTCACTAAGATGCACATAGTTCTAAAATACATGTGAGCTTCACAAAATGAAACCAGTCCAGTAATGACAAACACCAAGCCAGGCATATCTGGCACAGGTTTCAATCATCATTACACAACAACTATACATTAATTAGCCAGTCAGTTACAAAAGTAACTTTCCATACAGAAATCTATCACCATCATCTATTACCATCCTGTGATATCCAAGCTCCTTTCATTGTTCTTATATAATGCTATTCTGAATAAATCTGTAACTCACAACTGTGCAGTTCTTGCCAAAATATAGCCACATATAAAAAATGTACCTTGATACATTGCCTTGATTGACAGGGTTGTATGATATCTGACACTCTTTTGCTTTCCGTTTTACACTAAAATCACACTACTGTGAGCTCCTATTTGTATGTAAGTCTATCTTTATAGTGTAACTAAAATACTTTGGCATATTAGAATGGTGTCTATTCTACTATTCTAGTCTAATCTAACCCAATTTGGTTATCACTAAAATGTCTTGCTTCTTGTCTCAATGTCTAATTTTAAGACAATGGAACAAAACCTACATCTATCTACATCTACATTGAAAGTATTTTTATAAAAAAGCAAGAACATGCACAGCCTTAACACCCCAGACTAAACTTTGGCAAACATACAGTTTGGGATACCCAACTCATTACATTCAGGTGTTTGTTGTGCTGGCTAATAAAGAGTTTAACATGACGCTCCTCTACTTGTTGCACATGATTATCCGAGCGAAAAGAATTGAATGGGCTGCCAGCCAAGTCTTACAAGACCATATGGCCATGGGCCGTGGTGGCGTTTGGGCCGTTGTCTCCTTCGGCGTCCCATTGTTTGGTGTCAAAGGACTGGGGGGAGGGAGAGGGGATTATATATACACCAGAACACATTCTCTCTTTCAAAACACACACACACACCCCAATACATACAAGCACAAAAGCACATTGCCAGTGTCATTACAGCTTCACCCAGGGTCCAGACATATTTAACCCAAAGCCCTTTTTTGAAAGAAATACCAAATTAAGACAAAAGGATGCTATATACAGCAACTGGACTAGGGGACAACTTTTACACCAGCTACTCATGTATTTAAAATCCAAATAACAGACATCCAGAGGCCACAGAACCACACTAACTCAAGTTTCTCAAAGCTATTTTGCTTTGAGAAACTTGAGATTAATTTTTTAAAACCTTGATATTAATTTCTTGAAAATTACTCTGTCAGCATTTTAAAACTTAGATAAAATAAACATATTTTTGTATGGAAATAAGATTGATGAATGTACTACCATAGGCAGATAATGTATTAACTTTCTCAAACCATTATCTTAAGATCGAAAGTGAAATTATAGTCTACAAAAAATGGCTCTGTGGGTATGAAATTACACTGAAGAAACTAATCAAAAAATGTGTTTAAATTAATTTGTTTAGAGGACTGAAAATAATCCAACCTCTTTGTGCAGGCCTTGCGTGGTCCTCAGCCAGCTGCGGTTCAACTCAGTCAGCTCCAAAATCGGCTGCACCTTTAGCCGGACTGAATCCCCAGATTGACGGATCATCTCCACAATCTCGTCCCTGCTCTTGTTCTCCACATTGTTCCCATTGATTTCCATGAGCCTGTCTCCCGGCACTAAGCCCAGAGCCCAATCTTTGGTCCCAGCACCTGGTTCTGCAAAGTGTACCACACGCCGACACACTCCTCCATCAGGCTGCCTGTCGAGCATGGTGGTCCTCCGCAAAGAGAAGCCAAAATCCCCTGTGTTGCGCCGCTGTAACACCAGTTCTCTTGAGTCTGGTATTGGTGAAGCAGAAAGTATAGGCAAATGTAAGTCTGTGCCAGGGAAGGTCTTTTCCACCAACTCCGGAATGTGAACCATGCTGACGCTTTGTGGGTTGTTTCCTTGAGGAAGATGTTGTGGCCTTAAAGACAATGTTTCAGAATTCTGCCCAGAAAAACCAGAAGCACCAGAATCATTTTCCTCTTTGCTCATCAGGGAAAAAGAGACATGCCTCTTGATTATCAAAGAATTGGACTTGGCCAATTCCCCAAACTTGGCTGCTCTCTCTTTTACAGAGCTGCGATGAAGGTCCTGGTCATTTCTCATTATTTCCTCACTAGAAGCACTTGCACTTATTTGCTCCACATCCTGTTCCTGTGTATTGCAGTTGAGGAGACGCTCAGCCTCCATGTCTGTCAGGCTTAGCTCCATGTTGCTAGGTACCTTTATTGGGATAGGACTAGAGATCTCCAACTTGCTCCTAGATTCTCTCTTTGTGCTACCTCGATTGAGGTTGAAGAAGCCTCTTCGTATGCTCATCTCTTCCAGACTCTTTAATTCTGCTTGGGACATCCGCTCTTTCTTGTCTTTCTTGTCTTTCTTCTGACTCTTGCCCAAGTCCTTTTCCTTTTCCTTGTCTTTCTTAATTAGATGAAACATGCTGAACTTTTTCTGAAGTATGAATTGAGATATAAGCACCTAAAAGCTTCTACTTTAGATCTGAATCACTTCTAATATAACCTGCAGGGAAGAGAAAAAAGGAGAAAATTAAGAAAATGTTTTCTGAGAGAACAACAATAATAATAATAATAATAATATAATATAATATAATATAATAATAATAATAAAAATAATAATAATAATAATAATATAATAAATAACAATGTAATTTGTGTTCAAAAACATCAACACAGAAAATTATACTGTATCAGATGTGTGTAAGGGAACTGACATCATCGACTGACGCATCATGGTTTCTAAAAAGGAAATTACCCAAAACAATTGACATATTATTGAATCTGTATTTATTCTCACAATATGACAGTGATACATGAGCACGCCATTATACATTTTAACCTACCCTATACGAGCACCATTTGGAAGAGATTTGACTTTCTCTGCCTTGTTCTCTCTCTCTCTCTATCTTTCTCTCTCACACACACACAATGTCCAACATCACCATTAAACATAGGCAAATTTAGATTCTTTTTAGGAGAGCTCAAGCACACTAAATTTCTTCTCAACATCCTTAAAAATATTGTTATCATTATTAATATTTTCTAAAATAACGTTCAACCATCTAATATTATATATTATGTTATCTTATATCATATATATTATATTTGACAAATTTATTTTTTTGAGGATTTGTGAATTGAAAGTGAGTTTGACCTTGTTTCAAACTGAGTGCACACGATGTAGCTAAACTAGGTAGCAAATTTAGGCTTTCACGGCAGAGAAAAAGCACAAGTTCAAATGTTAGCATATAAAATGGCTGAATGTTCTGACAGGGAACGTTAGATCAAATAGGTAGATATTACTATGCATTTGATTCGATGTATTTGACAATTAGCCATAATGAGCCATAATGTATCTAACTTAGCTAATGACTAACGTTAGATCATCTCTTCTTGTTAATTCGCTCATTTCAGACTTTAAATATGGCAGTGTGTGAATGCCATTCACACTGTTAAAGTTAGTTAATATTGTTTGTGTTGATCATAAAGTAATATCAAAGTCTATTTAAGACTTAGAAGTCTCTGGTTATAGTTCCAAGGTGTGAATAGTGTCAAAGAACATTAGCTGACATTGTTGCTAAATAGCTACCTCACTAGTTATTTCAGAGCTAGTCAGATTTCACCAGCCAAAGAGCTAACGGTAAAGTAGTCACAATGGCTCCTATTCTGATAGAATTGGGCCTTATGGTATATTTACAGAATATTTATGGGCATGAAGCGTTGGAACATAACATGTGACTCATGCACTCTTTCTTTTGTAGCAGTCTCAGATTGTTATATCTTAGATTACTCCTTGCCCAGGTGCACAGAGGTGCAGGAGGGCAGCCTGATTTGACAATATCTGTGTGATATTGTGTGATGCTTTATGATATGGTGGGCTGTCCCCATGTAGTTCAGAGACTGACATAATGTTATAGCCTATATCTACTTTGCTATACATTGACCTTTTAGTTACTTTGGAAAGTTCTGGTTATTATGATGAGTATTTGCCTCAAGTTTCATTAACTGACTGATGGGCCTCTCAAAAATGTGTACTGTCTTGAAGTCTGTGCTTGTTCATTTTCAACAATTATTATTATAATACATTACAAGAAACCAACTAATTAATTTGCTTGCTTCAAAGGTAACACTGTGTACCTGTCTGTAAGGTTTGAACTGAATATGAGGGTTTTTTCAAGCCATGTTACTATTAATTCATTAAAAGTAGCCATTATTATAAATTAAATCATAATACACTGAAAAGAGCGTTTTTGCAGGAGAGTTGAACATTATTGCAAGGCACTGTATGCATGTCAAATTCTCATTAGAGGCTCAGCCCACCTGAAGATGTGATCCTGGAATCGCCCCTGACATTTAAGTGATGCAGGACATGAGGTATTAATTCATGAGATTCTCTATTGAAGCTTGTAGACCTTGCAGGCGCATACCCAGCAACCATGCTTTGTTTCAGTGAATCCATAAACAGTAAATTCGCACTTAATCCACAGTTAATCACATCTCCTGAGGTCATGTAGAAGCAGAACAGATAGGATACAGTCACTTTACAGCACTTGTAAGTTATCATAATATTCTAGTTGTGACTTTTAACAGGTAGTGAGGAACATTTCCGTTTCTTTACCGAACTTACAGCACCCTTAACAGCTATAACTAGGTTGTCGCTACGACTAGACCACAGCTTGGTCGTAATGCTCTCTCTTTAAGCTGCTTTGCCCTCATTCTCTACCACCGGTGGCCTTAGGGAACACTTTCAGTAGAGACTGTAAAAATGCAATTCATGTAAAATTACAGGGTGTAAATGCTGATAGCAGACATGATAGTGACTTACCTATAATTGCCGACTCATGACATTGTGTTTTCTTATTTGAAATTTTCAGCATTTTCTCCCCTGGAATTGACAGTAGGTGTGAGGAAACTGTGCTGTGATGTAGTTGTGATGCCTTCAAATGCTTGAATTAAGCTCCGACTTCCGATCAGTACGGTGGGAAATAGGAGCTAGGGATTCAACCAATCTCGTATTTTTGTTTCTCATGAAAACAACACAAGGTTAGAGGTAGCTTACAGTTTTGCTGCAGAGGAGGAATGAAAGCATGAATATGCCGGAAAGGCATATTAATTAGTTTGTCTTACAAGTTAAAAGTAATTGTATGTCTACTTGGAAATAATGTGTCTGCCTGATTTAAGCTATCACTTAAATGCCAGAAATAAAATGTAAAAATAAGGGGAGAAATGCATGACAATTAAACCTGAACAAGTGAAAATAGAACGTGACCATTTGTTTGACAGCGCTACATTTAAGTAATTCCAACAGCACTTGAAGGCAGCATTATTGTAAACCGGACAGCAGTGACCCCTCCTGGTCTCCTTACTTGTTGGAACAGGTACAGGTCTTTTAAATGTTTATGTTTGTGTGATGTGCCTTTTTTCCCATGTGAGATTTTTGCATTGTTGGTTATGCCTTTATCAAATTTCGGCTCAAATCATAATTCTACAAGGTAATCATCTCCAGACTTCACATATGAGAGACATAATTGCCAATATATGGCAATATAAAGCCTTTTGTCCCACTCTATGGCAGAGGTATTGTACAGGCTACAATACAAGTTACTTTCCATTGTCTTTGGTGTTTAAATTTAGGTTTTTGCAGCAACCTTTGGACAGATAAAACAAACAATAACAGCTCAATCAAACCTTCCTGTGTTGCTGCTTAACAGGCCAGTGTGATACTGTTGATGTATAGCTAGTAATATAGTCCTTGTATCTTCGGTAAGTGTAAGTGTAGGCATTAAGATACACATAAATCACAGCAAATACATTGATTTGACTTTATTTACAGAAACATTTTCATAAATGCTGCCCTACATTTTTATATCAGTGGTTCCCTCTACAGTAATTTTTCACCTGATAAACCAAGAATGGCAAACAAATTGCATCATTCACCAAATCATTCCAAAGTTGCAGCTTATTCATGCTGAGTACACTTACAGAGTTAAAACCTTCTGAGGCTATAGAAACACTGAATCTCTCACAGTCTGCTCGTGAAATTGTATGTTTTATCACAGAACTCTCTTACTAACTTCATAGCTTAATTAAACTGATCTGTCCAGAAAAGATTTCAATATAAATCAATTTTAAGATACACAAGTGCATTCAAGGGTGGAAAAATATATAAAGCAAAAGAAAAATATAATTTGAAAGAGTTTATAGCCATGACTTTTTGCCTCTTCCTATTTTCATATTGTACGGTCTGGTCTTGGTGCGGTCCTTTTCATCTGTGTTTCTCTTCGAAGTGCACTCCAGGGTAGAGTCTGTCTCAAAGGAGATGGTCGGGGCCTGGGTTGGGACACCACAGCTCTTGTCCCGGGACATGCTAGAGGTGGTCTGCAGGACAACCCTGCCACGTAAAGAGTGTTTGAGCTCAAGCAGCAGTGGGTTGTTGTCAGAATATAATTCCACCTCCCGCACTGGGTTCCTATCTGCATCACAGCATGTGCAGCATGCAGAGAGCAGTACTCTGAAAATATAAATCCAGCCCAGATAATGCAGCTCCACAATGTTCAAGATGAAGCAACCTAGACTGACACTGAACATGAAGTTGAGAAAGATGGTCTTTTCTGTAGCTCGAGACACAAAGCAGTCAGTTCGGTTTGGACAGGGGTAGGTTTCACAGCGGAAAAGGTGTGGCACTTCAAATCCAAACAGGTAATACTGTCCAATGAGGAAGATTATCTCCATGATGGAGCGCAACATAACATGTATGATGTAGATGAGTAGTACCTGGCTGGAAAGCTGGGTAGGGTCTTTTCCTACTTCTTTCATTTCTTCTTCGAGCTGACTCTTCTCCTCACACTCATCTTCCTGGGAGCTCCAGTCCTCAGTGTTATAGGCGGTGTTATAAGTACCGCCAACTTCCAGTGTTGCCTCCTTATCTCCTTCTATATATTTGTCCCTCTCAAGCACAGGTGAGGACTTGGGTACAACTTCAACTTCCTTAACATCTATTTTTTCATTCTTGGTGATTTTTTGCAAGACATAGACAACGTAGAAAATAGAAGGTGTGGAGACAAGAACAATCTGAAAGACCCAAAAGCGTAAGTGTGAGACAGGTGCAAAAGTGTCATAGCAGACATTATTGCATCCAGGCTGTAAGGTGTTGCAAGTAAACTTGGACTGCTCATCACTGTAGACTGCATCCCCTACCAGGGCCACAAGCAAGATGCGGAAGATGAGCAGCATTGTCAGCCATATCTTCCCGATGACCGTGGAATGGTTTTGAACCTCGGTTAGGAAGCGGCCAAGAATGGACCAGTCTCCCATTTCTGTGGAAACACAACAGTTCAAATAATATTAACATTAGTCAGGAAGAATGTTTTTTTTTTATCAGTGACTAGTAATCCAACTGCATTGGTTGCTCATACACTTCCCACTCCTAATGATAAAAAGTGCCATGAACATTACTCACAAGTCTCATTAAGGAAGCAGTTGTATGCACATGTATGACTTTCAAATATTATCTTGATTTATAATATGGACTTAGAAATATCCATTAAATATACAAACATGCAGAAAGTAGCTTTCCAAGTGAGTAATCTCCTTATGTTAGTATATCATAATCTGGCATAACCTTCTGTATCATTTTTCACTATGATTTTGAAAAAATTATAAACTGTTGTAGTTAATAACAAGTATTCTTTCAACATGGGTATTTTACATACAGTATAAAAGGACAGCTATTACATTAAGATCTAACCAACAGGCAGTTTCTTATATTATACATAAGTTTATTCAATTAAAGACTTCCAAAATAATTCCTAAAGTAATACATACACTTAACTCCTACTTTAAGAATGATTTGTGAAATTCATCATATTAAAAAGGAAAACAAACTAAAAATGGAATCAACGTCTATGTGTTGTTGATTCCGTCTTCTTGTCATGACGGAGCTTACCTGTGGAGAATCTGAGTCGTCCTTATCCAAAGCTGGAAATAAATCAGAGGAAGCAATCTGCATAACTGTATTTTCAAGTGGAACCTGTCGCTGGACGTTATCGTGTTTGGATGTGGGGAGAATGGGCTGACCACACATATTCCCTACCTCTAACTGAAACATTCATTGCACTGTATGTGAATAAAGGCTTTCAATGTACAGTGGGACAAAGATTCAAATGTACAATAGGGGGCACCTTCACTGAACAGCCATTCACTGACGAGCAGAGAGTTCAAAGAACGTACTGGAACGAGTGTGCACAATACTGGTTCAGGCACGGAACAGTGTCCACTTGAACTTTGAGAGCTGAGCTGAAATAGACATCCTGGTTTCTCAGAAGATTTTGATACTTTTGGACTTTACTGTTCCTAAAAACGTAATGTAGAGAACTCACACAGCATTTTGATCAATTTTCACAAAGAAGATCCCTGATGGTAAAAGTTAAGATTAAACTCTTTCATATTTCAAGAAATAAACTGAATGGATGCATCATGCAACTTAAAGGTCTTAAAGTGTGTAACTTTAAAATGTTTTTTAATTATAATTGCCAATCATTATCATATTAAGACATTACATCATGCGTTGAAATTTTGCTCAAAAGAATTAACACTTTCACCATTTTTTTCTCGCTTTCTGAAAAACTGTGATATCCTGAAGCACAGTGCCAGGACATTCTTCACTGAAAAAACTAACAGTGATCTCATTTATCAAGTGCTTTTCTGGTGGTTTTACACATGCAGAGATGTTACAGGTGAAGGCACAAGAGGCACATCTCATCATCAGAGTATTACATACTGTAAATCTTAAGTGTGGAGCTCAGACTGAATTCAATTCATATGAATTTTTTCCTGACTGTGCGTGTTATAGAGGAAACTTGTAACTCTTTTTAAGTTCAAGACTCGATTTGAGACACTGTACTGGTTTAGACAACTGATATAATATTGTTATTTTGATTCTATAATGACACTTCCATCAGAGTTGGCGCTGGAATATTATGTTGCTTTTATCCGCCTGTTTGGCCTGCTAGTTGCCTCAATGTGTTTTGTGTACATTGTCTGGTGCTGACGACCAGTCTGGGCCCTGTTGCTTTGGTGACACCCAGGTAACTTGCTTTGGAAATGCTTGTTGTATCCACATTGGCTAATTATTAGCTGAATTGGAAATATTATTTTTGTAGTTTGAGATATTTTACAGCAAAGATGGAAAAAAAGAAAAGAAAAGGAGAATGTGCTGTGATATCATCAAGTGACTAAAATAAGTCTAGCGTGTTTAACATATTTGAGACAGGTGGAAAAACAGGATAATCCCATATCACTCTTTGAGAGTGTTTAGTTCCTCACGTCAGTTAATTATTAGTCATACTGTATTAAGTCAACAGTTTGATAATGAATGATAATATACACAGAGATGGATAAACTTTAAAGTCTAAATTAACCAAAAGTGTCAGTTCCCATCTTTAAGTAGCCTAATATAATGTAAGATCTTGTTGTTGTGACAGTAGTCTTAATGATCAACTCTTTAATTAATTAATTAAAAACGACGTATTTATCTTTAGAACTTAATTGTCACCTGGTAAAAAAGGGGTGAAAATCTACAAAGTTAAATGCACCGATATCCCATCAAATTCGGAAAGAAATTGAAGGTTGCAGTTGCCTGACATGACAAGAAAAACGTACATCTAACTGTCATTGGTTATTGAATATTAGCGTATTCGCCGTCAAAAATGAGACTGAATGAGTTATTTCAGTTCACTGGAGGCAATGCGCTTTTTATCGACTCTGTTGTTTTCATTCATCCCCATCTCATGAATAGGAAAACAAGCTGCCATGCTCGTTGGCTACTTTCAGCTCCGTTTAAAATTAAACACGCCTCACTGTAGGAAAGGAAAGAAAATATCAAACATGTTTCTAATGCAGAACTAACCGCTTTCAACGTTCATATTTTTCTTGTATAATTGAACACAATCACGTCGAAGCCACATGCGACTGTGGTCGACTATACCAAATGCCCTTCGCAGAACGAGCGGAAACACATCCGTGGGGGTGTTTACAAATCCAGCTACATAACATTAGTTGTGTGTTGAGGAAAGGAACTAATCAGAGGACCTCTCTCAAAAAACATTTCAGAATATATTTTCAAGTTAGCTGTTTTTATTTACTTATCTATTTTATGAGTCAGATAAACAATTACATGATTTTGTTTTTTTAACACGTTACACGTAACACCCCTAAATAATGTGTAAAGTGGTACGGCCCTTGAGGTTACCGGAAGTTGTTTCAGCCATGTTTGGTTGCTTTGTTGTAGGTTTCCTACAGAATTACTAAGTGTGGAAATGGAGCCGAGCTGGAGTACGTTTCTTTTTCAAGTAAGTTGACTGTTTAGGAGGGAAACTGGGGTAGCTCGTGAAACAACCTTTAAAAAACGCGAGCATTAAATATGTTTGCGGTAAAACCAGTTTTTTAAACGAGTAACGCCAAGATGAAGTAGCCAAGCAAAAACAATGGTATATATCAATCCAGGCTTCCAGCTGTGAGGCTTTGGGAATGACGCTAGAACAAAAAAAAATCAATTCTCCTCAACCAGTGTTTGAAAAACGTGGCTTGTTTTCCTTATGGTACGGCTACTTAGGTGATTTGTGCTGGATAAATATGAAGGGATTGTGATTTTTCGTGAGTTTATTTGCCAAGTCGAAGCCAGCAAAACATGCGGGATGATTTGAAGTAAAGGCTGCACCGTTACAATCGAGACAGACCTGTTTTCCCCCCCTTTGATCAGACGCCGTCGGATGATGAGATATAACGCCGACGAAGCTTATCATTGTAACGGGCATAATACGACACATAAATATGTCTTTAAAGTGGATAATTTTGGCCAACATTGGATAAGTGTGCGTTTGATAAATCTCAGTAGCCGATAACCTAACGGCGGTGAACTTTCCGCTCGCCTCAGCCGGTTCGACAATAACTAGCCAAGTTAGCTAACGGTGTTTAGTCTGCCTTCATCACTACCACCGACTAATTTAGCTTCATTTGGGCGAGGCTGTCGGTATGACCTTGCAAAACTAACGTTACATGACTTGATAACGAAGCGCTGTGGCTCTCTTGTTTATTAACTGGCTATTTAATCCCAGTGACCGCCATAGAAAGGAATTCAAACTATGCACACAACATCAGCTAACACTAGCAACGAAGAAAAGGCACATTTGAAATTAGCGACGACATGACGCGATGTACAAATTCATTTCCAGCCTGAAAAGTGAGTGCTGCTGCTCAGAGTGATATCCGCCTCGGTTTAATGGTTTTCATTGGGTGCTAATATGGGACGTTTTTGTTCAATGAAATGAATGAAATGTTTTCTTCTCCTGGCCTTACTTAGCCTAAAAGAATTCAGCCTGGTGTGCACATGAAAAATGTAACACCCCGGGTCTTTATGGGGAGGTTGATTTTTTTTTTCAAGTGATTTCAATGTGTTGCTGCAGATTTTGTGGTTTGATTTTTTAATGCAGTTTTTAATCAAAATAGAACTCCTTAATCCAATTATAATGCTATTTTGCTGTCTATCCCATGTATAATCCCAAATCTTTGGGGGGGATTTTCTATGTATTATCCTTGAAGTTATGCCCAACTATATTTTAGTCAGTGTGATGAACTCCTTATAAAAAAAAAAACTGCTTCAGTGAACTTTGCAACAGTTCAGAAAAATCTTTCATTCAGAAAAACGTTCCTGTCAATAGAAAAACAGCAACAAATGTTTGAGAATTGCAGGCTGTTGAACAAGTTTATAATTATCCTTCAGCCTCATGAATGACTATAATGTTTGACTTCATTGCCAGCAAATAAAATTGATTGATTTAATATTTTGTGACAAACATGTTTACTCATATCACTTGCCATGTACTGTATTGATAATAGTAATCAAGTACACAGGTTAATTATAAAGTAGAACTGCTACAGGGAAGTTTAAACTAACAAACACAATAGAGAACTTTATTGTTTCTTATTAGTGTAACATTAATTATCCAGCTTTCTTATGTGGCAGCACAAGTTGTGAAGAATATGAATTGAGCACTGTTAAAGAAAAAAAGTTGTATTATGTATCACTGGCTTTGGCGTACGTCACCTTGATTGTGGCATTTGTAACATTTTGCTGTGCACTCCGTTCTTCTCTGATGAAAAAGGCAGATGGACAGTGTGGTTGTGCACTGTCTGGCATCAAGCCAGAAGCCCTGCATGTGTTATGTACCTCACACTGTTACTTTGTCAATCTTGTGTAAATCTGTGTGCACTTATGAAGGCACTTTATGTAAGGAGAGCTTTACTTCAACTGCCACATGCTTGGCGCCATTTTTAGTTTTAATGCTTCTTAAAGCTGTTACCTATTACCTATAGGTATTACATTGACACACATTATCACTATACTCTTATATATTATTCAAGAGTTTTCAATTATCCATATTGTGTAAATTAGCTGGGGTATTGCCATAAGTACAGCTGTATCTCCTCACTTTTTTTCTTTCTTTCTTTTATTTGGCAAAATTGCAGTATATCTTGAATCCAGTATTTTCAAGCAGTAAGATCCCTGTTGAATCATGTTGCAAACACCAGTTCAGCATGTACAGTGATACACCAGTAGTGCAAAATGACAGGAAGTACCATGGTTTAAAGAGCCCAAAAGCGAGAGCCACAAAAAGTCATAACTTAACCCCACTGTGCCTGAAACTGCCACTCTGGCTTTGTCTCGAAACTGTGATAGCCACTCAGAAAAGCACTATATTATGATAACAAAAAAATACACAAGAATTGGTAGATATCCGTTCCATTCCAAGTACTTTGACAAATTCACAAGTTGTTGAAGAACATGAAGTTCAACAGGTGGCCACACTAAACCAAAAATGATACATGTCAAAGCTTGACTCATCTGTTTCCCTCCAGTGAAAACATCCACTGAAAGGCGTACTTTAAAAACAGCTGTTTGTGATGTCGCTTTAATTTGGAAGCCAGACTTGATTTGTTGATGATAATCCTTTTTACACACAATTACATTTAGATATTCACACTTACATCAAAGTGATGTTTAATTTGATATCAGTAAATTGAATTAATCCATTTTTTTCCAGACACCAATTTAAGTCGAGCTGACAGATTCATAGCTAACTCATCAAAGGCTCATAGAGGTAACATGATAGCACACAGTTGCCTATTTACACATCCAGCAGACATGTCTTTGACCACGTGATGAATGGAAATCCAATATTGACTCTCTAATACTCAATAATATTAACTCAATATTGCATCTTTGTTTTGTTCTCTACCAACTCCCTAAAAACAAATCGTATACTTTGCTCTCTAGTTGTTCACTTTGTTCACCAACTAGTATTTAACTCTTTCTGTACACTGTTAAGTAGATACAACTTGTTTTGTATGAAGCAGGTTTGTCACAACAAGCAAACTTTTATTCTCTCTCTCTCAGACACAGTAATTTAATTCACTGTTCATACAAATATGTAAATGATGTAGCTTTAAACGTCTGCGTTTGATTTTGCCGGGGCGGTAGTAAACAGTTAACAAGGCAGTTTAATAAGTGCTGAGCAGAGGTAATACAATTAAAATACATGAAAGATAGACAGAGGAAATGTAAGTACACTCCTTGTGAAATAGTAAATCACATCAGTAAGACTTTTTTTTTCATATCTCATGCTTCTTCATAAGTTTGGACACAAGATGATAACGGTGAAATACCAGTTAATATCACTGCATGGCACCGATTCATATTGTGGGTGACTTAAACGTCCAAACAAAGACCAGGTGTTCTTATCACTATGTATGTGTGTAACTGCAGTCCTAATGCAGACAAAAGGTGAACATTTTACGTCACAATTAAAAAGGCTTGCTCAACGTGACCGATTTTAAGTTGGAGTATCCGGTTTTTCATTACTGCCCCGTCATTCTGATTATCGCAGGATGTAAAGTGAGTTTTATTGCTTTCTGCCCACGCTCTAAACCTAAAAATAATACATCTGAATTAAGCAAGCAGTCAAAGAAGTGTTTGCTCTTTTTCCTCGCATCAAGAGAGTTGTTTGTGCTCCCAAATTAAAATATGTTTCATAGATTTTAAGCAGAGATAGGCCTACATCTCAGCTGTTTGTATCTATACCCCGTTCCTGACAGAAGTGTTTGCTCTGGTAGATTGTATTGATCCCTCTCACTTTTGAGGTTCTGGCTCATTGATTTCATGTTTTTTTTTTTTTGGGGGGGGGGGTGACATGGTGAGTAGCTTCAGAAATGACTATCATCCTTTCACATGATGCAATCCAAGGCCAGGTGAAGGAATTCATATTTAAAAGCAAGATGCTCACTCCCTAGCAAGACTGAAATATCCCTGCTTTGCAACTTACAGCATTAACAAACAAGCCATCAGATCCCTACAGAATCCACATGAAAAAAATCCTGAAGTATTGCAAACATTACAAAAGTAATGTGTTGTGCTGTGTCAACTCAGCAAGCTGACCAGCAGCCAAGAATTTCAGAATGTGTAAACAATTGAAGAACAGCTTTTTTTTTTTTTTAAACTGATAAAGTTAGGGAAAAAGAAGAGAAGTTTTGTTTTCTCCAGTGTGATCTCTCCATATTCCTTCATCACTATCAATTAATAGTTTTTGTTTGCTTTGTAAAAAAAGAAAAAAACAATAAAATTGGGGTGACAGCAAGCAGCTGTAGAGTGTGACACAAAAGATTGAGGAGAGACAGTGCATAATGTGACTAAAACCATGAGATCAATTCAAGTCTAACAGTAGCCCGTGGAGCCATCAGGACACTCCCTCCATTTTGATGTTATTTATGAGGGAGCAGCCCCAGTTGTCAGAGCGCATTTGTGTCAAAATGGTCAGAGCTGCATGAAGGCACAGCAGCTTACAGGCCCTGCACCTCTGTATAGGGGCCAGGCTGTCTGCAGCGGCTACGTCTGCTGTTCACAAGCCTCACAAAGAGGGTTCCCGGGCTGGTAACCCCCCCCCCCCCTCAACACACACACCCTCCCCTGGTGTGCCAGTGGACGGGCTAGCATTGGCATGATGATGACTAATCCTGGAAGGTGGCAAGTGTGAGCAGGTGCTTAGACAAATGGATGGGTGGGCTCGGTGGCATTCTCTGTGAGTTCCCAGGTCCCATTGCGTATGAGGGAATGACGGCTAGTTTAGCCGAGTGGGGTGTGGATAAACAATGTCCCTGTCTCATGAATAGATGAGCCAAATCAATGAAGATGAGCATACAAAGCTCCCCTGCTGAGGCCCGAGTGCATCACTGCTCAGATTTGTGTCTTTCACAATAGGCTAGATGACATAAGGAGGACATTGTGCGGTTCATTTTTCTTTTCCATCCCCTGCCTTGTCTTTCGCGACTCCTTTTCTTGGCTGGCCTTCTTCGATGGATGATTGAACCTCAAAGGGAAAGGTCAAGCATTTCACCTTGGCCTTTCTTGCTGGTGGTTGACAACACAGTCGTCTTGACTGTGTCCGTTTTACTGAAAGAAGAGAATTAACCGATACAATTTTTCATGTTTTATGTGAAGTGAAAATAAAGCTGGGTTTAGCAGAGGGATGACAGCAGAGCTAACTCCAGCAGCTTTAACAGAAGCAGTAAATTGTTTTTTCAATTACAAGTATAGCCTCAATCACAGAGGACTCTGAATTAAACAAAATAAGTGAATTACTATTAACATCCATCCCTGCTGATGGTGGGTTTGCAATTCTGTGTCTGGTTGTGTTCATTTTTGATGAATGTAGGTCCCTATGTCAGCATTGCAAAAACTATTGTCTGCTCCATGGTTTTCAGCAGTTTTTCATCCCTGTGACACATTTCTTCCAAACTCAGCTTTAAAATAAAACAATTTGATGACTGCTTTAAATTTCTTTTGGAAGGGACAAACCTTTTCCAGTTATTATCCTTCCTCGTCCGTGCAAAACATTCCCAAACAAAATGCCCTGAATCATTTTTTATTTGAAGTTGCCTGATTATTTTAGCAGAGTCTATGGGAAAACTTGATCTTGTACTGTGTCACATCTGATACAAGGGATGCAAATAATGTCTGACCACCTCAGTTCAGAGGTTAAATAACTTAAATTGGTCAAACCCAACTTAGCAACTGATTGTTGGTAACACTGATTGCACCCAGCCACTTCACCTTATTTGTGTTGTGGCACTAGTCAGCAGTGGTTTGCACTTATAAAAACTCTAAGACTACACTGTGGGAGAGGCCACAAGCCCAGTAAGCGTCTGTGCCACTTTAATCCATGTTGTTTTGTCTAGTTTGGTGACCTCTATTTATCTGTTGTGCATATGAGCACCTCACTACTTTTTACTGACCCACAATTCCACTTTTCCGTATCTCCTGAGCTCTGTAGCTCTCTGCTACAGAGCTCATGAACAGGCTCAGCTGTTCAGAGCCTTCTTGGCAGTTCAACCAGACTCTGCTATGCCTCTAATTTGGTATGCCTGCTTTGCAGTCACATGATGAATCAGCACCAAAATGATGGGATCATTTTTCATCCAGTATATTTGGATTCTTTTGCATTAATGTCACGCTGCATCAACCTCACTCATGACAGATCTGGTACCCATTATGCATTCTGTACCATTTTAAGTCCCTTTCACACACGCAGTCTACCGCTGAAATGTTCCGAAACATTTCCTGCATTAGGTCATGTGTGAATGGGAGGAGGGATCAATATTCAGGGAAATCTGTACTGCCAACTTCCCACCTCCAAGATCTAGTGACATTTCCAGGAACATGTTGGTACAACTGGGTTGTGAATGAAATGAGTAACATTGCAGGGATAAGCACGTAATGAGTTACATCCATCTGACGTAAGATGCTTTCACATGGTGTGAGCGAACCAATCACGACTCCACTGAGGAAGTATTTGAACCCGTGTTTACGGTTGCCTCGCCAATGCTTTCACGGGTGATTTGTCTCACAAACTTGTTGAGTATTAAATGCATTGCAAGAACATTGGCACCGCACAAAAATAGCTCCTCACCTCTTATGTTCTTTAAAATATTAAGAGACGTCTTCCGTCACATACACATTCATCTGGCTTAGTTCCATCATCATCTTCTTCTGTTGAGTTGCGTAACTGCTATCTCCCGGACTGTCCCTTGCCCCGTGGCCATTGCATGTGCGAAAAGGCGCAAGACGAAAATGTTCCTGAATGTAGCTGCATGTGTGAACAGTAAAGGGTACTAGCATGGCCTGAAAGGTTATCCCAATAATTTACCAGGAATTATGTGTGAAAGAGGCTGTGTTGACATCCAACAAACTTCCAGTGGTGTACAGCTGCCATTAACACTTAGTATGGCAATCCCTATGCAAAGTTTGTACTGTTTTCAAACTACAGTATTGATGTGAATATTTGAATTCAGTGTAAAATAGATGGTAATTTTGCACAATTTTGTGTTTCAATGAATGTTCACCCTTTGTTATTATTATCTGTTGTAGTTAACTAATCAATTGATCAGTGTTTAAATGTCTGGAATTCATCCCGTCTCACCCAAACATTAATCTCTGTTTGTATGTTTGTTTCATCAGCAGGCCAATGAAGCCCTCCACCACCAGCACCAGGTGGCCCAGAACAGCCTGCTGCCACTTCTTAACGCAGGATCTGAACAAATTGACCAGAAGCCTATCCTTCCCATCCATATAGATCAGAAGCCCCCTTCCAGTGCTTTGGATCTCCTCAAGGACAATGTGGCCAGTGGAGGAGGCGGACGGCCGCCAATGCCTGTGATAAAGAAGGAACACAAAGGCAAGACGCCTTTCGTCTGTGGCTACTGTAACAAGGCCTTCCGTGACAGCTACCACCTGCGACGCCATGAGTCCAGCCACACTGGTATCAAGATGGTGTCACGGCCAAAGAAGACCGCCCAGACAGCCCCCACCATGGTCCCCATGATTTCGACCATGCCGCGAGACAACAACGGCCACCCTTCCTACATTTCCACCGTAGCAGGCATCCTCTCCACCGCAACCACCTCCGTTTCCTCGAGTATCATGTCATCATCCCCAATGGGCAGTATACCGCAGCAAAACGTCGCCAAGAAACCCGCCAAACCTGTCAAGAAAAACCACGGGTGCGAGATGTGTGGCAAGGCCTTTCGTGATGTCTACCATCTGAATCGCCACAAGCTCTCCCATTCAGATGAAAAGCCTTTCGAGTGCCCCATCTGCCAGCAACGCTTTAAAAGGAAGGACCGAATGACCTACCACGTTCGCTCTCACGACGGAGGAGTCCACAAGCCCTACGTGTGTTCCGTGTGTGGGAAAGGCTTTTCCAGGTAAGGTTAACATTTTTAACAATCCCATTTACAGTCAAACACCTTCATGATATTGTAAGTGATGTTCAAGTGAAGTAGTACTGGTAATACAAGTAATACAAACCTATTTTCCCCACCGTTTTGTAGCTGTCTTTAACTATCAGTACAAAATGTGGGGAAAAGGTGAATTCTCGTAAGTATCTGTCATGTACAGTTATTATTTCTGTACGCTGCCAGAAAGGCCTGCCATACAGAATCACACTGTCAAACCCTGAGCAGTGGCTGGCTGTTAAACGCTGGCAACAGATTTCACAGGGGGATAACATTACCCGTTTCAAATGTCTTTTTATATTCCTGATATAGCTCCTGAGGTGGTGGAATTTGTTGTTGTGTTTCCTCTCAGACCAGAGGTTCAATGGTGAAGAAAAAGCTGTAGTTCTGAAACTAACTATTCTTTTTTTTTTATTGGTTAGTTAACTGATTCTTTTCTTGATTCAACTGTGGCCTATTAATTCTCCCAATCAGCTGATCATCTAATCTAGCACTTGCAAGCCTGAATTTACCTGGCTGACTTTCTTTAACTATCAGTTTTATTAGTTTTGATTTGTTTTAGGCCTGCTTTGCACAGCAGGATTAAATTATCTCTAGGTCACTTCACTATAAAAGACTGAGGACCCCTCAAACATTCAGAATCAAAGTGAAGTAATTGTTTAAGGTTTTAGTCACTGCAATAATTCAGCGAACCTGTTTCATGGGATAGGCCAGATGGCTTTCATGTCCTCATCATTGCACTCCAGAAGGCCTTTACTAATCCAGTGAAACTTGTCTGAAACCTGTCTCTATGTGTATCTGAGGAGGTGTTTGGTTAGTAATTGGATCAGCAGCAACAGGGACTGCACACTGTGGCAATAACAAATACTAAATTGGTGAGAAAATGAGGACGAATGCAAAAAAACAAAAAAAAGTTGTTTTTACAACTGTACTAGATTATTCATATGCCTTTAATCAACAAGCAGCAACAAGTAACAAGGCTATTGTAAACAGGAAGTATGCTTCTGAGATCTAATTTATCCTTATGGGAGTGGAAACAGAAAGTAATTTCACCCTCTGATGGTTGCATTCCAGGGTCAAAGAAAAGTCTGGACTTGTCTGTGTGGAATTTCCCCAAAAACATCACCACCTAATTATTACAAATTACACAAACAAACAAATTACACTCACAAACATACATTTTGACTATTTACTCATCAGCCCAAAAAATGTGTCCTAGATGTGTTTCAGGTAAAAGAAAGGGCTTATTGTTGGATCATAGTGTAACCTTTATATATTTTAAAATGACCACCTTCTATGAATGCAGTTATTCATTAGATAGTTTATTGGAATTGAATACAAAGAATGCAATTCCCAGGTGGTACATTTTTTTCCACTTTCCCAAAAGTACACAGAGCTGCTACCATTCTGCTTGTACAGCAGCCCTTGATTTGTGTGTGAATGATTCAGCCTGTGGTGTTTGGGTTATTCATGGCCGTCTACTGTCCATATAGCAACCCAGTGGCTGTGTTTTCATATTTATAGTTGTGCTAAGCAGTTTAGATTGTATTGGCTCTCCCACCACCACCACCCCCCCCCCACCCCCCAACACGCCATTTCAACCACATGTTAAAACAGTCGCACATGGGAGAGCACCAGTGGTAGTAGAGTATCAAAGGAGGGGGGAGGCGTCACTTGTCACTTCGCGGTTCCCGCCAGCTTGTCACAGCGTCTCGTTCCCCTGGGAATTCAGTGAACCATGGGGTAATGTTCAGGTCAACACATTTACTACGTAGTGAATAAATATTTTAGTTTAAGAAGGTCTCATGGTGGCCTCAATCAACACAAAAAAACCTATTCCACTGTATTTTAATAAGTTAATCTATTTAATCTGTCTTTTATGTAAATCAGCATGGCGTGAGTAAAGCATATTGATAAGAGCAGAAGAGTTTTGTGTCTTCAACAAAAACATCAGCAGTGTACCCTGGCCAAGCTGTAACATTAGCACTGCGCTGCGTTGGGCAGTTTCGGGCATGCCTCCAACACGGTGACGTGTGGTAGGGATTCATCAGCATACTGGAAAGTGAGAATAGAGACTGAATAACAGGGCACTGAGTCACTGCCACTCAGCCAGATCTGTAGGCAGGCACTGTCTGGAGTCTGCTCTGCTCATCAGGGAGACAAAAAAAGAAAAAAGAAAAAAAAAAACAGATTCCGGTTCATGGCACCACTGAGAAGATTCCACTTGACTCCCTCATTTGTATGAAAAAAAAAGAAAGAAATCCAGCAGCACGAAACTTTCCGGTTTGGGAGCAGCTGCCAACGCTGTAGCTCTTACTCACTCCATTATGGCACTTGTAACATGATTCAGCTCACAGCTTCACTAGAACTAACAAGCTGACAGAGGAGGATCAGTGCCAAGTAGAATTTGTGAATGTTGGAGTTTCACTGGAAAGGTCAAGAGGTGAAGAGCTGTTTTCTATCAACTAATGATACGCTGTATTCTCTGGAAATCATAAAGTAGATATTTACTGCGTTTGTTGTTAGTTTCTCTTTTCACTTTCAATAGTTTGATGGCAAAATGCAAAGATTTAGTCATATAATGATCCAACAAGCTTTTGAACTATTGACCTTTTTCTATGTGTTTTTCAGATTTATGTAAAAAAAAAAAAAATGGCACAAAAACTAGAGCTGTGTTTTAGTTCAGTGGACAAAGATTGCTCCATATGTATTTTTTGTAAACACATATTTAACACTTAATACAATCATTCAATCTCCCTATGGCACTAATGAAGCTGAATGAACTTTGTGGCCTACATAGTCTCCTAATCTTCCACAAAATATGTTGTGCAAATTAGTTTTCAGCAGGAAACTGGCAACTCTCTTTACATTCTTCTTCACGTTTCTGTAAGCAATGTCAAGAATGAATGAAAATAAGCAGTTGTGTACCGTAATGCTAAATCGTCACCCAGAGAAAACAAGTGCAAAAAGTAAAAAAAAAAAAAGTACCACCCCAGTGTGGTGCATTTTTGAAAGTAGGTCAAACTAATTCACGCACGATTGATCAGGGAGAATTAATTGCCGTTGACTGAAGTTTTAGGGATTTTTTTTTTTTTAAGTGCCCATCCCCTCATTATCAAAGCTACTAGACCACATCAGTATGCTTACACAAAAACACTGCACTAGTTATGTGTGCTTCTACATTAGGCTTTACATATAAGCTTTAAGTGCTCATATGTCAATATATAAAGGATTGTACAACCTACATATATTTTACAGTACATTTTTAGTCAAATATTTTACTATTTTCCTACTTTAATTAAATTGCAAGCACAGTAAAACTATTGTAAATAACAACATTTGAACATGTATCAGAAATAGATTACTTACATTGAAATTACCTGCATGTTTATCATGTTGATTAGACATTTGTAGCAGACACAATTCTATTTGTTGTACAATGGATGGTAGCACTGTGGTAGCACTTCAGATTACCACCTAATGTAATATAAACTGATTTTCAAAATTGACACTATTAACCAACAGGTGTCACTCTTGCTCTTTTCTGAATTTTGCTAGAAGTGAGGACACTGTCAAGGCAGTCTGGGCTTCACATTTAAATAATGAGAGTATGGAATTAAAACACCAAGCTGCATGACTCATCTCAAACCTCCCAGAGCTCACTGCATCACCATCCAAAGACTAAATGTTGTTTTTCTTTTTCAAGGCCGGACCACTTGAGCTGTCATGTGAAGCATGTGCATTCCTCAGAAAGGCCGTTTAAATGTCAAGTAACGGTAAGCCTCATCATCAGTCTCCATCTAATTGTTATGATTATGATCAGGATTATAAGATCGTTATTGTTGTTGTTGTTGTGCCCCACTGACCTTTGACTCCATCTACAGGCCTGTACCTCTGCTTTTGCCACCAAAGACAGACTCCGTTCCCACATGATCAGGCATGAAGGCAAAGTCACCTGTAGCATCTGTGGGAAGATGCTCAGCGCGGCTTACATCACCAGCCATTTGAAGACTCACGGACAGACCAACTTTAACTCCTGTAACAAAGGTAATCTTAAAAAGCTCTGCCTCATTTCAGTAGCTGTCAACATATTTTCATCTCCTACCAATGCACAACAAATTTGAGCTGCTGCAGAACAAAAAAACTGAATCCTCTTCCTTGTGTTTTTTTTTTCTTTTGTCCCATAAGGTAATGAAGTTTGCAATTCTGCCTCGGCTACACCTGTGACCATCTCGGCCCCCATCACCACGGCGATGAACCGGATCCACTCCAACAACGCCGTCACCATAGCCACACAAATGAACATTAGCACCAACACGGTCAACATCACGTCTCCGGTCAGCCTCCAGCACCCCGTCACCATCACTGGGCCCATCAACATCGCCTCTGTCAACATCCCCGCCACGGCACCCATGAATATCGCCCACCCAGTCGCAATAACGACCCCCATGTCTATGAATATAGCCGGCCCGCTCAACATCGCCATGAGGCCAGTGGATAGCATGCCTTTTCTGTCCCAAGTCTTGCCTTCTTCCCCACCGTGGTAAAAGAAGAGAGCGAGAGAAAGAGAGAGAGAGAGAGAGAGAGCATCGAACTGGCCAGAAAGAAAGGGAAAATGAAGTGAAACAGGCGACTCCGGTCCTCTATTATTTGCACCTCGAGCCCAGCTCTTTCTATCCCCCGAACTCTGTTTACTTCACCAAACCTCGAAGTGAATACTGTATTTACGCGGCTTGGTAGGAGCCCCCCCCCAACCCCAACCCCCTCGCCGCCAAGTCACAGCTGCATCCCACCTAATGTTGAGTGACTGACACGAGATGCAGAACAGTTGAGTAGATATCAAGTAGGAGTTACCTTGAAATCAGGACAACCGTAAGACTTAGCGTAGTCAGTTAGAATGATGAAACTGTGATTTGTATCATGACAAGTGAGAGGAGACGATATCCTCGAGCACCCTTGAGGGACTCCCCCTTGGAAGACCCCACACGTGCTTTTGTAAACGGGAGATGAGAAATAGACTGAAGCAATAAGTATAAATTGCTCTTTTTGATGTTTTACAAGTTTTTCCTCCCAAAGCCTCTGGGTGTAACTTTGTATGTTGGTTTTTATTTTATTTTGTTTTTTAAACTATAGCCTGCTAATCACTATTTAATGTTATAGGAAATGAGTCTAGTAAAAGGGACAGCAGCTTCCATTTGCATTGAAGAATATTTTTTCACAGTGCTATAGCCTTTCTTTATCTTCTCAGATAGTAGGTATGCTCTTGAGGTACAGTGACTAACTTGTACAGTTGACATAGTAATGTATTTTCATGTCAGCATTTTTAATTTTTCTGCTTTTCTCATTCAAGTCGACACTGTCCTCTCGACTATGGAATATTTGTACTTGTACTTGTTTTCTATTTGTATGGAATCTCAAAGGTTTGTTTTATTTTTTTTTATTTGCCTATTGGTAGTGTTCATTTGTCCATGAAGGCAGAATGGAATGAGTCTTGCACTGAAAGCATATCCTACATGCAGGTGAACAGCAGTATTATCAAAGATCAAAATTGGGAGTCTCAAGTGTTTTCGGTTGGGCAGCCTGCACTTGAGGCCATCTAGTGGCTGAACGTGGAAAAAGGCCTGGCTTTGTAGTGAAGCTTTTTCAGGCTGTTCATGTCATCATCATGGTGACTGATTTTGTATTGTCTGACTCTTCTGTACACTGTTTTTTTTTATTGTTGTTTTTAGTTTTTTGTTTTTTTTTTTAATCATTTATCTGTGATAGCCCCAAGATGATACTATGGATCCTTCACTCAGGAAACACACAAAAAAAACCCATTACTCATGAATTTAGCTCATTTTTCTTTTAAATTGAGTAATATCTACCATGTATCTTAATTCTAGACTGACTTCTCCATCTTCCTTTTTAGATTCCCTGAATCATTTGGCATTGTGGTTTTAAGAGCTGAGTAGACTTCCATCAGGGAGAAGAAGTCCAAGAATTGATTTTAAACATAACCGTCCATCTAAGTAATAATTTACTGTACAATGGCATACATACTGTACTTTTTTTTTTACATTTCCTTTGAAGTCCAGTTCAGTCTCAGGCTGCATACATAGGTGGCTGAGAACTGGCTGAGTTTGATCAAATGCAAGTTTGTAGCCATTCAAATAATGGGATAAGATTGACGTTGCATGAGCCCAAACACTGTAGCTGTTGAACAGAACTATTTTTTAATGAATGCCATGTTATCTCAACCGTGTTGCAGCTCTTTGAGTTGATTCAGTTTATACTGAACAATGCAATATGCATGTTTGTCATTTTTCCCCCAATTTGTTTTAAACAAAATATTAGTGTAGCTTTTTTTTGTTCTTATGCATTTACGTAGATACACTATTATAGCCTGTTTGCCAAATTTGATACAACAATAATAATAATAATGTGATGAACTGAACATTTCTTGTGGAATTGAACATCTCTTTATTTTTAAGGAAAAAAAATATGAATTGGAAATTCCAGGACCCTTGTGAAAGCAGTTGAATGTATATCTTTGTACAAAACTATTTTAGTTCCAAGGATATGGTAGTTACAATAGATGTGAAAGATAAAATAACCTTTTTTATAAATCTTTTGTATTAGAACATTAACAATGGTAATTTTGTATATATGAGAGGTTAGGCTTTCTGGTTAGCAGAAAGGTCAAACATTCCTACATTTTTCTAAAATGTATGTTTGTCAAATTATTACATAAACATGCGCAATGTTATGTGCCTTTTATTTGGGTTGTCTAAATAAAAGAAAACTATCAAATGTGTTTATGTATCAAGTAATGTTCAGTAGAAAGCACCACAAACTGCAAAAACATAAGATATTGTGTTGCTATTATTTACAGTATATTTTTGGTAAAGCATTTCCAGTGAGTGGTAGAAAATGTTATTCTGTTTATGAACACTTGCCATCAAACACCAGCCTTGGCAGGTGTGCACACAATACCTTTTTATATGTATTTTGCTTCTTGTTCCTATAGTTGAATGTTTAGTCATTGCTCTGTGAGTGGTGGCAGCATCAATGAGGGCTGGCAGGTTGAGAGTTGGGAGGCTAACCATTGTAAAAGATATGTTAGTGATTTCTAGGAGCTTTTTTCTATTAGTGAGAGTGAGCACTGTGAAATAGCAGGTGGTGCAGTACAGCAGGAAGGGTTCAATAATACTTTGGAAGGAGCAGGGAGTGGAGTTTGAATAGATGTCCATTTATGCAGAAAAAGAAAAAGTAAGTCACAATTATGAGATAAAAAGTGATAATTTTGAGATAGGCAATTGAAATCATGAAATAAAAAGTCAATGAGATTATTAAAACAATTACCAAATTAACGTTGAAATTGAGATAAAATGTGCATTATAATTGATTTAGTAAAAATACACTGTATAGATTTATTTAAAGTCACATTTAAGCTTCGATTTTATTCAACAGAGGTTTTATGGACTGTCACAAGATGGGTGAGCTATGTGATTACTTCAGGTCACGGCCTGAGGAAGATGGTACAGTGAATGGAACAGCTTGATTTTAACAAATCACACATAAACATTAAAAACCTAATGTTTGGTTGAGCTCTGTAAATAATATCTAGTGCTGTGTATGCAGCTTTTTCATTGTTATGATTTAATGTACTTGACCTAAGAATTAATGAAACATTACTTCATTTTAGATTGATTCCAGTGTCAAACAACTCAAAACAGATGACCGGCTAAGAGAGTATCTGCCATCATATGGTGATGGACTGGCTGCTTGAATACTGCAGACGGAAGGAAAAAGAACCCAGCAGTCACAAGTCAAAGATCTTTGAGCCATTAAGAAGAAAACTCTCAAGAAACAAAGGTTATCATGTGTCATGAGAGAGAGCATCAACACCCTCAAAAGAAGCTGAGTTGGGATGGATGCATTTCAGAGAAGGAGAATATGTGGTGGGACAAGAAAAGACTAGTAAAAAACAGAACTTGATTAAAAAGACTAAGCAGTTGTTTTGTTTTCCCCTAGGTGGCAATAATACAGACTGATTTTGACATCAATGTAACTTCAGTAGCATTCATTATAGAGGATAGTATTACAGTCAGAGAACTGTATGAAAAGACAAAGTGACATAAATCTGGAGGAGGAGAAAGGTGATAAAACAGCACAAGAAGGTGAAAAGATATGACAGGCCTGGTAATCTATCACCAATCTATCGCCACCCTCCAGACACTATGGAGATAAAACTTCAGATGCAGTTAGAGTGTTTGCCTTCTTAACACCACAGATGACCCAACTGATGCATCTAGTTCGCCATTACAAACATTACTCCATATGGATGCTTTAGAGTAGGGGTGTCAAACATGCGGCCCGTGGGCCAGAACCGGCCCGCTGAGGTATCCAATCCGGCCCACTTTCCTTCCTGTCTGTTTTCCTTCCTTCTGTCCTTCCTTCCTTCCTTCCTTCCTTCCTCCCTCCCTCCCTTTCTTCCGTCTGTCCTTCTTCCCTTTCTTTCTTTCTTTCTTTTTTCTTTCTTTCCTTCCTTCCATCTTTCCTTCCTGTCTTGTTTTCCTTCCTTCCTGCCTTCCTTCCTCCCTTCCATCTGTCCCTTCTTCCTTCCTTCTGTCCTCCTACCTTTCTTTCTTTCTTTTTTCCTTCTTTCGTTCCTTCCATCTTTCCTTCCTGTCTTGTTTTCCTTCCTTCCTCCCTTTCTTCCATCTGTCCTTCCTCCCTTTCTTTCTTTTTTCCTACTTCCCTTCCATGGCTCCTTCCATATTTTTAATGGTCCGGCCCACATGAGATCAAATTGGGCTGTATGTGGCCCTTGAATGAAAATGAGTTTGACACCCCTGCTTTAGAGGATAGTGGCATTGTAACTTTCCACGGAGAAAGCATCTCTAGGATGGAGGATTCTAGTCTTGATGATATGCCCCTCTCTCTCATGAGCTATCCTTCGAATAACCCATGCCTCCTTCCCTTGATATATTTGCAGGATCAAACCAATCAGAGGGAAAGAATGAAGAAAATGATTGTTTGGACAGGTTTTATTCAAGTGACATTTACTTTCAAGTTATTCTTTCAGATGGAAATCTTGAGATGGGGTGATGTGGGTGATGGAGGGATGCACAGATAGATTTTTGGAATAACTTTTATGAGTGGCACACTGTGGGAAATCGCTTCAAAAGTGCTATACTTACATCATGATTTTGGTAAACAAGAATGGGAAAGTGTAGGCTGAAGAATTGGCTGGAAAGAAGAGATAACCTGGCATGCCTGACGGTTTGTTACACAGAGCCAAATAAGAGTTGACAGGCGATTGGATGTACTATCTATCATCGCCTATCATCGTCTTACCTTGCAAGGCAGCTGAATTTGTGACTGTAATTGGTCTGAATCAACATTGGTTTGGATACAAGCACATAACGTGAATCCTGACAAGATGCAGTCTCGCCTGATCTTGTGACACCATGATCTTGCGATGCCAGCTGCCTTGCAAGTTAAAAAAATGTGTAATAACTTCATGTAAAATATACCTGTACTTCTGTAGAAAACCGTGTTATGCTTTGTAGAGAGTGATCATTTTCAAATATATGTCAGAGTCTAAGCAATTGACCTTTGGATCTTGTTGTCCAGGTATTGAAAGTGTTGGCCAAGAGGAATTGTTGGAAATCATGGACATCCAAGACTGGAGGAAGCTTCCAACAGCACATACCATTGAGCAAATCTTGAAGGAGCATGTTCAGTAAGAAGTAATTCAACAGCCCGCCTCTGTGATTGAACAGGGGAGCAACACCCTCACACCTGTTAGATCAGAAATGAAAGGAATTGCAGCCGTCTATGAAGAGCTACAGCTGACATCACATGAAAGATCATGAGATCAGTTACTAAAGTTGTTAGTGCATACCTTAGAGTGTGAGACATCCAGCACCTCTTCTTTTTCCTCAGATTTTTGCAGTGGATCAGTCTTGTTCACAGGAAAGAACAAGATATATATTTTGCTCATACATGTGGTTTTTACTTAGAATTGCCAGTCAGTTACGACAACTACCCACATTTTGTAAGACACAAAATATATCAGCCAACAGTAACCACCATCAGATGTTCATGTTTAAGCTCAGTAGATTCTCCAAGTATTTGTCTTATGTAGGAAGTTACTACAGCTACCTAGTTCAAGCTTACTGAGTGTCACAGCTTTAGCACCTATTCTTCTGCTGCTTTTTGACACTTTTCTTTCGTTGAACTTTGTTTTCAGTTTAAGATCATTTTATTTTGAATGGTCTGCTTTAATGCTGATACTTTCTGCGTTACTAATTATGCTTTTTGGGGAAAACTAGACAGATACTCAAAGTATTGTATTTTATATATCTAAAAACATGTCTGAAGGGGATCTTTAACTAACGCATAGCTTTGAAGACTGAAACAGCTTTAGTGCTCAGGTTTTACATTTTATAAAACCCAAGCAGAAAACCATACTCATGGTGTAACAGCTGATAGAAGGTAAAAAAAATGCACAACATTAAAGGTGCAGTGTGTAGAATTTAGTTGCATCTAGCCAAAATAACAGAAGTTTTGTAAATACGTTTTAATTATTGTATTATCACTTTAGATTGAGCCTTTTGTATCTATATAGGGAGTGGGTCATCCTCCATAGAGTCTGTCATGTTTCACCACCAAGTTTATACAGTAGCCCAGAATGGACAAACCAAACACTGACTGTAAACAGAGCCTTTTGCAGCCATGTGCAGGGTCTCCTACATACATGAAAGGGGAGGAAGGTGAGGATATTCAGTTGATACTAGCATTTTAATGCTATAATGTTACATACATTTTTTTCCAGGTGTTGTTGTGAGTCATTCATAGGTCAGTAATATTGGATTCCCATGAGCATTGTAAATGGTTGTGGGGCACCAGAGTATCTGAAGGATAGGCAAGTGGTCATAACCCATTAATAGCTTTATACAAAGATATTAAACAACTCCTGGAGAACTGGAGCTGTTTAGTTCACAGCAAAAACACAGTGCAGGGTCAGAATGGGATAACAATTCAGACTGAGATACTAATTGCAACAGAGGCCATACATTGAAGCTAGAACAGCTGTTGAACTGTGCTCAGGCTTACTTTTACATTGAATAAGACTGCTCATTCTTCTCTGCTCTCACTCAAATGACAATCTGTTTTCACCCGTAAAACTTCCTCCGTCTCTTAATCATACTGTTCTTTGTCAATTCTTTACATTTGGCGTGTAATAATCTCTGAGGGCAGCTGTCACTGTAAAGACCCGGGCCATCACATCTGGCACAAACAGTCATACCACAATTCTGAGTTGCTTGCAGGTTTGCCCACTGAGCTGTCTGCATGCTTACTGAGTTGAAACTAAACAGAGAAGCATGGCTGGCACTGGTGTTCATGATTTATTCTGTCTTGTTTCCAGATAATGGTGGATATCTAGAAAATTCCTGAATTTCCACTGATAAAAAGTAAAGAAGGTCTTGAAGGCTACTCAGATAAGACTGAGTGACTCAATAAGTTTATATTACAGTACAAAGTTGTCCAGCAGATGGTGCTGTCTGTAAACATTTCTCTGTTTGTGCCATTACAGTTTTCTACACTTTTATCTATGCTCAAGCTCTCCTCACAAGGATCATAACACCAGTTGTTCCAAGGGTCTGTTTTGTCCACCATTAGACAAGTTGATTTACAATCCCCTGTGCATCCTACTTCATCAACATCCTCATGGGAGTATTGCACAGTTGCTTTTTTGTCTTTGACATTTTCAAAGGTCAGAAAAAGCAGACATGTGGGTAAACAATCATTCACTTGAAGATCTCCAGCAATATTTGTGTTTCTTTTTTTTACTAATCTCATGAATCTCATGTAGTCATGTAATCGCATGTAGTCAATCGGTTAAGGCTGCAGCATCTTAGCCAGCAGTAGACAACTACTGCTGGCTAAACGGCCCGCCAGTACTTTCTCTAGTGTCCCCTTTGTTTTCCAGCTGTATGCATTCAGTAAATATAGCAATGGTTAGAAGACTGCCCTGTCCCTTAAATGCCAAAAAAGAATGGAAAAAGTCACTTGGCTACTTAATGGGGTGGGGAGTTCAGCTGGAGTTCACTGGAGGCCTGCTCTCTCTTACTTCCTGTTTTCATATTAATGTGATGATACCAAGTAGTCAGTGGACATAGCTCTATATTCAATTCTTTAAAAACGTCTTAAAAACAAAACATACTTAAGACATTTTTAAAATGAGAGCTATAGAGCTTGCATTTTATAAATTTTGATACAATGAGTTTCTGTATCTGTTCATGCCTATAGGCCAGGAGTTCCTTCACTGAGGGTGTGAGATGAATCAGAAAATATTAACTGATCCAGACCTGAAGGGTTAGGTCGTTGAAAATCCTCACCACCAAAGAAGATGGAGCCAGATTGTCCACAATCTAATTTAATCTGAAGCCACGAGCTCCTTGCTATGTGTGGCGTCTTGGCTATCCAATAGTACAACAGTTTAAACGGCTTAAGGGCCCGTCAGGCTGGGAAAGGATCATGTTATCCTCAGCTCAGTGAGTCGTGTCAGCAAGCTGTCAAGTGCCTATCTGAACATTGCTCATGTTAATTTTTCTCTTCCACATTGTATTTTTATTTTGTTGCCCGCATGATGCACATCATTTATTTCTAAACAATAACCCTCAAGTATAATTTAAGAGCCACGTGAAGTCTTGGAGAGAACTCCAGCACAAAGAGAGAACTCAGAGAGGAGGAGAAACAAACGGTGAGGAACTGAAATGTTTTTCATCAGAGATACTGGAGGTCTTTCATGAAACACACTGCACATGAGGTAAAAAGATAACATTTGTGTTGAGACATCTGTGGTGCCCACATTAGCTACATTTCACCTTTTTGCTCAGCCAACTGAGTGGTTAGGCAATCGCAAAAGACATTAACTTGCCACCTGTAAGATTCATGATGGTGTAGCTATGCAATAAGACAATGAGACAGATATATAGTATCAAATATGTTTAAATTAATATATATATCTTTATTTGCAACATTTTACTTTTTAACATGTTAAAAAGCATTTACACTATTTTCCTATAGAAAAAGTGAACTAGAAGTATTAAGGAACAAAATGTTGCTAAATACTCATAGCTCACTTCTGACATACAGTATACTTACATAAATATCTCTTTTGAAAGTGTCCCTGTATGCTGACAGTGTTCCCAGTGGACTCACTTAATAATTTGTAGACAGAGAAGAGCTGAAATTGGCATGGTGTGCTGCTGGAATGTCACCATCAAATATGTGCTGTTAATACAGCCGGACTGAAATTAGTGGGCCAACAATCCAAATACTTTATGATTGAAATGTGGCTTTATGTGCATTTCACTAAATTGCTGCAACGGTATTAGATGAATTTGCAATTTAACGTTAAATTCGAAGTCAAATTTCAGTGTTAATTTAGAGGAATATACTGGATTAACTCAGTGGTACACCAAAACATTGAGGTTTCCAATTCCTTTGTTTGTTGTTTCGCTTCTGCACTATCTGAACCATACATGCTAGGCTGTTATTTAGACTGGTGCATGTCTAAGCAGTGTAATATACAGTGTGGTCTCCCCTGCAATCAGAAAAGAAGAAGAGAGGGAGAGAAGGAACACAAGGCTCCAAGAGAAGTGACTCATGTTCCCATTGTATAATCAGGGTATATTAAAGGAAGGAACATCACACCCTCATTGCAGCAATGAGCCATGTGTGCTGTTGCTTAATGGTTGTGGAAACCATCACACTCCTCCCACTTACATATGATATGCACTGTCCTCATAGGAGGACGAATGGTACTTCAAGATTGTTGCAGTGGTTCAAGATTTGTAACTAACCATTAGTTTTTAAACATGGGCTTTTTGCTTTTAGTGTGGAAATAAAGTAGGAGGATTAAGTGATCATGGCCATCTCATTTGTAACTATTGAGATTTCTGAAGTGTTAGATTAACAAACATAAATACTATGAAGGCCCAGCACCCTTTTTTTCAAACATCACATCATAGTGGAAAGTGCACAGTCTACATTTGCAGTCCATGAACACTCGACTACATGCAAGCGGAATGTCAGCTATGTGGATTGTGATTGGTGGGATGGGAAGAGGGCTTTACTCTAATCACATATTGGGCCTTTAATCAAGTACATAAACTAACTACTCATTTGATGAAGGGTAAGGTACCACATTAAGATATCGAAGTACAAATTATTACGTTGCTCACTCTATGCTGACTGTGTGGCCTATTAGTCATGTGGCTTAAATCTTAGTATTATTATAGGCCTTATTGTGTAGCTCTTTTTGCAACACAGTATGTACTGACAGTGCATGGGGTTTTGAGTGAGGTGAATAGTGCTGAATATTCCTGGGGTTCAAAGCTACTCTGGAATTGCCAACCTTACATCTCCACACTATTGAACAATTGTCCTGCACAAAAGTAGGAAAAAGACTATTTTGGAGGCCTGTGCAGATCCTATCACATTACTTAATAGTACTTGTTTACACAGTACCAGCTGAAAGTTTGGGCACACGTACTGTGTATATTGTATATGTCACTACATAGGCCTTTTTCAGAACATTTTGACTTGTTACAACAGGAAAAGGCAGAGATAATTCATTAATGATGGCTCTGTTTCATTTGAGCAGATCCCAGTAAGCCACCAGTTCAGCATACAAAACAGGTCTTTTTTCAAACACAGGTGTTACTTATAGCATTAATGATGGCTCATTTATATTCAAGTGTCCTAGAAAGCCATGATGGTGTGTGAGCCAGCATGCACAATACTATGACCCTGAAACTGAAGCAGCTAAAGAAAGTTAATTGATTTTATTATATACACATACACATTTTTTTTTCTACAGTGACTTGTTAAAATGTCTGTGAAAAAGGCCTGCATGGCACTAACTGGAAAACACAATGCTATTACATTTGTGCTTTTTCTGTTATTTCTGTATGATCTATTCCAATGCCATTCAGTTACTGTAATAACCGAATATAACGATGACTATAACTCCCCATTTCTTCCAGTCAAGAGTAAGCTATATGTGTATGGGTTTAAGGAAATAGAGAGGATGTAGCGTTGAGGGTGAGTGCAGTTTTTTGTAACCTATATGACTTCATTTCCCAGATTGCACCGCGCCCATGATGTTCCCAACAGCTGACAGACGGTGAAAGCCTCTGCCAGAGCTGTCGGTGGAAGAGAGTAGCCTCTCGTCGGTAGCCTATACGGACTCTAAATACAAGTCGCGCATTACTGGACTTTGGGCCGCTTTTACAAGCTGGGTCGCCGTCGAGCATCTTGTTTTGTTTGAAAGAAATTAGTTTGCATCCTGACTTTTTTTTCTATCTCTCTCCCAGATTGGGAGCAGGGGGACATTTACTGTCAGCTAACTTCCACAATAGGTCGCTGCGTCGCTGGACTGCTGCATATGATTTATTGGAGCTTAACAGTTTGACTCCAGCCCTTCCAGCCGTGCCCAATGCTGAGGAATGGATAGTGTGTCTGCTAAAGGTGGGAAGATGGTCGAGAGTGATGAGCAGCCGGAGAGGGATAGTGGTGGTGGCGCAGCGATGGCCGCACTACATCAATGCGAACTCATCCAGAATATGATTGATATCTCCATCTCCAGTTTACAGGGGGTACGGACCAAATGCGCCGCGTCCAACGACCTCACACAACAAGAAATACGCACTTTAGAGGTAATGTGCATTTCAGTAATGTCAGAGTCCCTTCCTGCAATAGAAAGCAGTCTAGTCAAATTGCGGAGTCATGAAGCCCCAGCGCTATGTCCGCCTCATATAGGCTTAATATTGGCTGCGAGCGAGGCGCCCTATCACATCAATGAGCTGAGCGCATTTTGTCGTTGTACCACTGGGTCGATTAATTGAGGTGAAGATGACTAAGAAATGATATGACTTGCGTGCAATCCTTGTTTCTCTATCATGATATGAGTGATGCTTTATCCTGTTATTTGTGTGACCTCTTTCTTTATAGGTGACAAACATTTTTGTCAGGAGCCCCCCCTTCGAATAGTTCACAGCACCGCGGTGTGCAGCTGAATTCAGCCTTGGCCTAATGGCACACATTTAATAATCTGCTTTCATTTTTGTGGCTGGATCCTGCTCTGTCTGTCTGCACAGGATTTCGTGTTTGTACAGTGAGTCGAGAGGCCTGCAAGATAAATACAAAAACCAAATGCACGACATGATCCGTGCGTTTATTCAGTTCCCCCACCGTGAGCAGACAGGGTTGATGTGCGCGCTGCCCCCCCCCCCCCCTTGCATCTGGATGCAGATTCAGTTCAGTCGCGTTGGGATGACTTGACATTGCTTTGCGCAAGAGCTATAGGGCCTCAGTATATCCGACCACAGTAGGCAGTGCCATGGAGGAGTCATGCCTGGTATAGCATGCAGGCATCAGCCAAGCATGCACACATCATGCCTATAATAGGCTATAATAAAAAAAATCTTGCTATTCAAATGCAGATTGGAAATTCTCTTTTCAGTTAACTGTACTCAGTAGTAGCGTTTTATGTAGAGTGGGCCTCATTAATCTTTTAAAATAGTCGTTCCTACTGTGAATTTTGTAGTAATGTTATAATCCCTTTCATCAGGGTCAGTTTTATCCCAGGTTTGCATGTTTCCACCCACTGGTCACATACTGTTTTTATAATATTCTCAGCTGCGAGATGACTGAAGAAATCATATCATGGAAAGTACAGCTCTGTGTTGTTGGTAACAATGCCATGAGGGGACAACAGGCCCTGCTCCTGCTGAAGAGGGTGATGGGAAGAGGGGGCTGGTGTGCGTGTGCAGTGTAAAGGGCTGATACAGTGTATTTTGATGAGACGTGGAGTTGTGAAAAGCAGTAGATGACAGCCTGCACATTAGATTAACAAATCTTCGTTATATGGCTCCAGACATACAGACATCCTGGAGACATGTTAGATGGTAAATGGGTTTTCTGGCTCATGGTTTATTTAAGCCTTATACCTTGGATAAAAGGAATACACACTCCTGATTGGCTAGAGGCTATCAATTATCCATGTCTGTTTTATTTCTGTATAACTGAGCACCCTGTGAACAATTGTGCTGTTGCCCCTAAAAACTAATGTTCCAGAGAGCTCTGGGCATTTAGTTTCAGCCACACATTGACAGCAGCAGCCTGGTTGAACTGGTTTTCAAGTGACCTTCAAACTGGTCCAGAATCACGGCTGATGAAGAAAGTAGCCCTTTTATTCAGAAGCAAAGTTACAATGTGATCCCATTACTGTCTGATTATAGGTTGCCGCAGCAGGCCAGGTAGTAAAAACAGCATGGCCTGCTCAAAAGATCCGTTTGTATTTGTGATGGCTGTATCCAAGTGTGTGATGACAAAGCAGTCTTGTGTTTATAGGTGCAGCTTTCCCAGTTTGGTAATATGAATGTCTACAAAATAATTTAGGTAACAGCAGCTTCCTAGCTGGCTGGCAGGCATCAGGTGCAGGTTGGCAAGGTACAGCGCTGGAACAAAAATTTCACAGGCTAAAGTAAACATTATTAAATGAAAAATTTAAAGTACCTAAACAGCAACATGCCAGCAAATGGATCAGGTTCCATTTTTTTGTGTGTATTTAAGAACTAATTTTTGTACAATACAATTTGTTCTCTAAAGATAGTTGATCTAATATTAGACTTACCTATGTCTTTCTTTATTTTCTTCAAATTTTAATTTCTTCACACATATGTTTTGAACTTGTTAAAATGTATTTTTTAAATATCTGCTCTCAGTCTTTTCAAATAAACTCAATCTATGAGGTAGGGAGTAGACCACTAAACTATAACTGAAAGACTATTCCCTAGTTTATGAAACATTCTAGAAAGGGTTACAAGTTTTATATAACTGGGAGCTGGTTGTTGATCACATATACTACTTCTACTGTATAAAGTCAGCAGCCATCAGTTTTGGCCTGATTGTATTTGAATGGAGCAGTGGTCCTATGACACACAGTTTGTATAGAGAAATGTAAAGTGAAGTTCATTGCCTGCCCGTTTCCACATGCTTCAAGTCTTCTTCATCCATTGTCATGTGTACCTCGTCACTGTGTGGAACAGGACGTGATCTGGCAGAGTACTTCCTGAGGTACGCTGTCTTGTAGATGCATTTTGCACTGACATTGTTCTGCATGACAATGGGCAGGCCATGCTGCCCATATTTCTTGAAGGCTATGAAAACAGCTCCGAGGTCTCTTTCCTGTGGTTTGCCAGGCCTGTTGAGAGGGGTTATCCCTGAAAGTCAGAAGTGTGAACAGTGGCTCAGGTTACATGATGCTGGTTGTTTTGCTGGTTTGTAGTATTAGCAAGGTTCAGTTTCCTTTTCTGTTGTACAATTTAGGATCAGAACAGCTAGACACCTTTTGGTTTTGAACCCACACAAACCTACTTCCAACTTCAGCAGCAGAGTGATGAGAGTGTCAAACTGCTCACTGGCTTTTGGTTGCTGCTTTGGAAACTGGTAAATACTTTCTGGTTTACAGCACAGCTAAATATAAACCTGAATGGTGTATTTATTTATATTTATGTAATGCCATTTCAACTGAATAGATATGTAGTTCTTCAATAGTCAAGCAGGTTTTGGATGACATTGAGGGGAAATATCGTATATCTGTTGAATCCACTTTAAATAGGCTTTTGGTGGATTCTTACAGTATTACTCTATAATGTTATGTTTCCTTATATTTAATTGATAGATTGTATAAAAGAAGTGAACGGTGCTGCTGAGACATCACTCATTCGTTTGTGGTTTTGAAGCCACAAATTTAGCACTTTGGCTGTCACCATCTTGTTTTTTTTTGGAGCAAGAAGTGACCATATATGGAAGAGAGGGGGGAGCTTATTACATTAGTGCTAATTAGCTAGCTTGGTTAGCAAGGTGCATCTGTAATTCATGTTATCTCTGATATTAATTGGGATCCTACTTTTGTTAAGCGACTGAACATAAACTGTAAAGCAAGAGCTCCTAGAAGGCTATACCTGTACTCATAGAATCTCAGATTAAGGTACATAACCTATGTTGTTATGCCTCTATTCATTACCATGGTAGCGACTTGTCAATCACAAGGTAGCCACAACCTAAAACATACCCTGCCATATTGTCTTTTTTACTCTAAATGGGACCATCATTTACAAAATGACCATCATGCTGTATTGAAGAAGACTTAGGTAATGAATTAGGATAGGGTCATTTTCTCATAGATACGATATGACTTTTTTGCAACCAGTGCAGCCCATGCTGGTTATTAAAATGGTTTGAAAATTGGTTTACTTTTCACACCAGTACTGCTGGTTCAGAGCTCAGTTTAAACCCCAAATAATGTCTTGCCTTCCCTTTTGTTACTACTGTATTTGCTGACTTTTTTACTTTCAGTATTTTGTTGATGTGTTGATAATATCATGATTGTTTGTTCTTGGGGCATGTCTAACCAGTTGCAGTTGAGATCCGGTGGCACAGAATCTTCCATTTGATGTAGCTGCAGGTGTTGGGTGAAATCATTTTCTGTTCCCTTTTTCAATTTTTGTCTTCCAACACGTTTTACCATTACTTACTCTGAACTGCTTTATTGTCATAAAAATCTTTCTAATTTTCTTTATTTTCTACTTTTTGTATGCATCAGTTATGGGTTGAGTTGAGTATGTATGAGCTGTTTATTTTGCTCTTGATTTCTTCAGAGTGACTTAATTAATGATCAAACCAAGTAGATTCTTGGTTGGATCCTATCCTGTCATTTAAACAAGGGTAGAAGTCACAACTATTTAAACAAGGAATTGGATGTGGGAAAGATAGTCAAGAAAGTGATGGGTGAATTTTGAAATGAGGCAATACATGTATTCAGTTTATAATCTTAAGCGATCATACAATTGCTGTCTATTTACATCAAATTCTTTCTCTTCCTAAAATCTGTATAACATTTCTAAACTTACAGAGCTGCTGGGCACTTAAACATCTCTGTCAGCTGTAAACTAAATTATATGACTGTACTGTGATGAAGCGGATCAATGCTGGTGTTAATATTGACATTGAGACCACATGTATAAAAACCAGCATTTCAGGGGTTGAAAATGATCGTAAATGCCATCTGATGTTTGAAATCAGCCCTGAAAAGGTGGGGCCAATGCAGACATAGAGTTGACCATTTTCTATGCTAACCCTAACCCTAACCCTATATCATGAAATGTATATAAATAGTAGAATGATCATGTCTGCCTTCCCCAGCCCCCACCTGTGAGTGTGAGAGTCTGTGAAGCCGCCCAGCCCGCCCTCACTCATTTTCAAACACATGCTGATCGAGACAGTTTTAGCTTCAGCAGAACTGACCTACTGGAGGATCCCTCTCCGTCTGTGACTGTCCACGAAAGGAAACGCTGTTGGTAGCCAAAAAAACAAACCAACATTGCATTTCATAGCTCTTTAGCTTCACAATTGTCTGTTCCTACAGTTATCAGCTGGTAAAAATCTTCAAAACGTTATATTGCTGTGTTACCTGAGGCCCACCGTTGCTCAACCTGTGCACTGCAGATCAGCAGCGGACTGCAGCACTGCAGCTCTGCACCGTGGTGGACAGTCACAGACCGAGACAGTTCCTCCAGCAGGTCAGTGCTGCTGTTAGCTAGAACTGTCTTCATCTGAAAATAAACCAAGTGAAACACAGGTACATTAAAAATGACTTGTGGCTTGTTTAAAAATGTCGCTGCATTTGTCTTCCTCTCATTATTATTATTATTATTGTTATTATTGTTATTATTTTTTGTTCTCTGGCCAAGCGATGTCACAGAGCAACTACTGCTTCACACATCCACCCCACCCACCCTATCCTCTCAGCCCCATGCCCACTTTTTAGCATATTTTAAAAATATGCAGTGGGTGGGGTCAGGCTCAACCCTGGGGGTGAGGTTACACTTTACACTTTAAGTTTTAGAACTGTGTTCAAGTCTCCCTGTCATCAAATTAACATCACTGCTAGCTTCATAGTTGCAGTTCTCTAGGTCTCCATGACCTTTGAGCACCTTGTAATTGAAAAAGGGAAAAGAAAAGAGAATTTCTAAGCCGAGAACAGTGAACTTTTATTAATAAGGTAACGCAACAGTTTATTTGTGAAGCACTTACCCTTTATTCAAGCAACACATCAAATTTCCTTTTAGCAATTCTCCTAGTTTGTCATTATATTGTTAAAGCTCTCAAAAAGGATTTAGAACTATTAAAACATGCAGCTCAGATCAGCTGGTGATTTGTGATCGGGCTCTTTGTAACATTCAAATGTCCATCATTGCTAAGAAGCTTGCAGAGCTGGTCTAGATGTCTTTCAGCAATCTTTCAGCAATCTTTCAAGTGGGGCAGGCCAGGCACGGGTTGCTGTCTTGATCAGCAGTCTTACTTCCTATGTCTTTACTGGCACAACGTTTTGAAACCACATCTTACTATAAGTGTACACTTTCACTTCTTTCTTGAGCCCTTCTTGAGGTTTCACATGCCACATGCCTGAAATGTTTAAAGTCAGCAGATTGTTAATCACAGATTTAGGATGATTCTTTCTAACATTATAATGTCATATTCAAGCTAATATGTCAGGTGCTGTATTTCAGGCATGTAGAAGAGAACCCTAAAACCTATCTCTGTTGTGTTTGAAATCCAAATTCTAGCAAGCATACTGGCTGGCAACTCTCACATCAGTGCACAGGTGATCAGATGTAAACCATTTCATAGTGGACATAACTAGACATGATAGATGTCTACTGTCCGTTTAAAGCCATTGAGCGAACCCTGTTAGGTCAAAGTCATTGTCACACTCGTGGTGCAAAGGGGTATCGCTCCCATATTGCACTGGAGTGCAATCAAGAGAGGCTTGAACTCACTTTATACTCTCATTGAGAGAGCTTTATTATTCCACTTGAACTGTGTGTTTTTCCTGCCTTGCCTGTGAGAGGATAATGATACTGGCCTCTCAAATGGAGTGCTAACTGGTACTTCACTTTTCACATGTTAATCCCACTCATCCTGGTCTCTGTCTGCTTCTCATGCTGCCTCTGTGTTACTTTAACTGTAGCTCTTTATATATTCCTGACTCCTACTTTATCACATCCACTGCTTTAGTAGCTCGTCTGTTTGGTTCAACCCAGTTCAAATCAGTCTACACGATCCAGACACTTAGCAACATGAACTTGAAAACATCCTATAAACAGAACAACTAAGTGTTTTTGCTTCTGCGCTGTATTACACAACCTTAAACAAGTGTCAAATGTTCCTAGATATTTATTCATTGTTGTAAACCTTTCACATGAAAGCAATTCACCATCCTATCTTTTTAATCAGTGCTGATCTGCAGCAAAACGGCAAAGCGTCACTCTGTTTTGTCTCCTCATGGTGTTGGAGAGACTTTGCTGTGCGCTCGTGGTGTGAGCTGTTGTGGCTGTATCTATATTTAGACATCTTTCTTCCTACGCATTTTCAGGGTTGGTTGTTAAATAAGAAAATCAAATGACGCGCAAAGAGCCTGTGCAAGAGGGGAAAGCAGAGAGGAAAAGGGGAGGGGAGAATCAAAGCCAATCCGCTGGGCTGCTCCTTATGACATGACAACCGCTGCTTATGTGCGTGTGTGCATGCATGTGTGTGTGTGTGTGTGTATGTGTGTATTTATGTGTGTCAGAGGCCTAGGAGAAGACAATGGAGAATGTTGCTTACATGAGAGTATAGAGGAAGCACAACTCCATGATTGTAGCAACACTGACCCTGTCTCTGTTTCCGTTTTTTTTTCTTTCTTTTTTTTTCTTTTTGTTCTTGCATTAAGGGTAGCATAGCCAATAAGAATGGACTGCACGATGTGGAAATCAGGATGGTTGAACAGTGTAGGCAGGCCTTGATCTATTCTTAAACTGACTCAGGATGAGTTGCATTATATCCTGTAATTTTGAGGTCTGGTGTACTTCTTTTGTGGAAAGAAAAGGGGGGTTTCTTGCTCTAGCACCAAATCATGAGGGAGTTATCATAGTGTGTCTGGCTGTAAATGGTTAAAATTAGCGACATATATTTACTATCAGTGCACTTGAATTATTGCGAGGTCTGTCCTGATGTAGAAAATACGTTCATAGCGTGACAAAAATGATGTGTATTTTTAAAATGGAACCACTGACATGTTTTTCTGTCAGATATGTTAGCCTAAACAAGGCCAAGGATATGTCTGTGTACCCTACCACCCCCTACCCACACCCACTACAGAGCAGATAACAATGATGGAGGAGGGGCAGCAACCTATTGTCAGGGACTGTTGACCATGTATGTTCACCCCCTCCATTCAAAGTCCATGTGACCTGGCCTCTGCATAACTTGGCCTCCCTGGCCCCACTCTTTGTTTTTTATGCCTCTTGACATCTTCATCATTTTTTATGCACAGATAAAACAGTGCATCAGCCATGGCTTACTTGCATGGCCCTGCATAAAATGCGTCCTTGAAGGCAATATTAAAATTGGCATAAAAATTTGCATTATCTCCCAGTTCCAGTGATACTGTTGCTACTGTCACACCCCTTGTTGATTGTGACAGTGACTGGAGCTGCCACATCTAAAGACAGAGGCAGTAACTGTAGAAAAAACAAAATGATCCCTGGTCTCATGTCCCTTTGTGGCTGATAGTGATAATATTATGGACAGATGTGGGGTTTTTTTTCCTCAGGTTGCATTTGTGTCATAAATGATTGTTTTAAGCAGGCGTGTGTTATAAATTACATTTTTACATCTCTCAATGTTCAGAGTTAGCTTTTAGAACAGCTTTGTGAACCAAAGTGGGGGAATATAGCTAATATGATACAAGGACTGTTCCTATTCAGGGAGCAAGAAACGTTTTGCATTTTCAGTTAGAGAGAATTGAACTGACCTTGCTGTGCAAATATCATTTTCTGTGATAGAGCATTTTGTTGCTCAGTTCTCAGATAGGCCATGCTATCCTTGGCAGGTGCACCAAAGTGGCTATGTCAGCAAGAGCCTTGAGAAAACAATGGGAGCAGTGGGATCTGCTCCCCAAGTCTGCTGTGTCAGGCAGGCCGCTGCTGGGACTCCGTTCTCCTCTGTGGCGGTTGACACACTGGCTGTCACTCACCCCCCCCCCACCCCCACAGCATTAGGCCGTTGCCATGGTGTTGTTTAGCTCTACTGACAGGTGGGCTCTGACGCCATCACCCTACCCCCCTATCCCCTCCTCCTCCCACCTCCCACCTCCCACCTCCAGGCCACACGTCAAATGCTGCCTTCTCCACTCTGCACCAAAAATAATATGCAAGGGCCCTGTCATTATCTCTTGGTTCGTCGCTCCCAACACAAATACACACATTACTGATAACAGTGAGGGATTTGGGGACTTCTGTGCTTGTGTAATCCTATCCACAGTATTTATTTAGGATGATAATAGGGGAAGTGAATGCTCCGCATGTGACTCAAGATAAAATTGTTGGTCATGGTTTGTAGTCAGTGCAGTTATTATCCTGCCGAGACACATGATGACAGTTGTATGTTGAGATGTATTGTGTCAGTGCTTTGTGTTTCACATGTATGGGAAAATCCCATTGAAATGTTGCTGACGACTCAGAAGAGGGGTTGCTAGGTAACTTGACGTCACAGGACTGCACTAGTGTATAGGGAGGTAAAGCAGGAGGCTAGCTCATTAGCCACATCTAGTAAAAGGTCTTACTGTTGGCCGGAGCTCAAAAACACTTCATTCAAACACATGATTGGAGCACAGTGATTATTCAAGGAGACTCTGTAATACTGAATTTTGGTTTGTAATGAACTGGATATAGCAATTGACATAAAGTCCTGCTTATGTGTCTCCCATACTTTTTATACAATGCTGGTTTACTAGTCCGGAAAAGGGTCCCAATCCAACTGGGAGAAAGAGAATGAAAAAGTCAAATGCATGCACCTAAAATAAAACTGTACAGATGTTGTCAAAACATCAGGGCACCACATGAAGCAGAATATGTACCTTTTTGTTAGTTTACATTACTATAATGCACCCTGCTTTATTATTTCATAGCTGCCGAGCAGCAGCTGTCGGAGTCAACCTTGAGTGCATTTAACTCTTTTACCATCATCTCTCTCTCTCTCTCCTTTCATCTCAGTGGAGGTGCTTTTTGTTAGCTGCCTTTTTACATCCCAAGGCCACACTTTCCCAGAGTAGCGCCGGTCTCGTCAGCGAACGTACGTGTCAGAGAGAGAGTTGAATGAGCAGAAAAAGACGCGCGCCGCTCATTGTTGCTCAGGCACTCGAGAGGTGTCTGGCGGGTCGAGAGCTAGCTGGTGTTGCATAGCTCATCTGAAGGTGCTGCCTGCTGTAATGGACTCTTACAGATAGACTATGAGATAAGGAGACACTCTATACGGCAGAGCTGAGCGGCACAAGGCGGGCCGCTGCAAACCAATACCATGGTGTTCATTGTTAGACTTACTCAAAGGACCACTGCACTTAACATTGACTTGGAAAGCATTGAGATAGTAGTTTAAGTGTCGGAGCTTCATATGTCGTTATTTTATCTTCTTATCTTCTTTGAGACCAAACCAGGGTTATAATCATTAATGTGCTAATTAGTGGATGCAAGCATTGAGAGGAAGACCTGAGAGAGGCAGGTTCCTGTGCATCAGAAAGCTACTACCTTGAGCTATGTTTAAAGGACAGCAGGCAAGCTTTTGTTGTTCTTCTTCTGGTCTTCTCCTCTTCTTTTGCTCCTATGCATCATCGGCAGAGCTGGTGGAGATACTGGTGATCTTTTCTGTAGATGAGAACATGAGTGGAAGGAGGGTGATACTTCCTCGTAGCACTTAACCGCTTCTGCTTGTGTTCAGTCACATGAGCACAACAACAAGCTTTTGTTGTTTAGATTGCATATCACAGGAATATCGTTTATGTACTTGCATAAGAAGCAGAAAGCAGAAATGTCTAGCTTCTCAAATGTGAAGATGTGTTGATTATTTTGTGTGTGTGTGTCGTTATTATACTTCAGTTGTAAACAGGATTTTCCACTGTTTTCTGGTGTTATAGAGCAAATGATTGACCTGATCATCATTTTATTGATTGATCAGTATTGAAAATAATCATTATTAGTCAGATATAAATATTTGATTGTGACAAAAGATCCACTTCTTTACAATGTTGTCTCAGAGTCAGTTAATGAAAGACAATGCTCCTGTACATATCTGGAAAATTGACTGGTCATATGGCACTTTTCTGCAGTTATTAAGAACTTTGATGTCACTAAGCTCCTTTATTTTTCCACATGAACTTGTTTGCTGTGGCAGCACAGCAGATGCACTCACTGAATGACCAGCTCATTGTTCATCTGTACAATATTAGCGGTTTCTATTTAATTAACTGTCTTGTGCACTGAGAGAACTGGGAAATTAGGTTAAACAAACACTGGAATGGTTGCAGGTACATTGAGTTCAAGGTGGAAAAACTGTGTGAATATGGAGTAATCATGTATCGGAGTAACCTTTATCATACTGAAGAGGCATCTGTTGAAAAAAAATATGTAGTAGTAGGTGAGGTGATGAATCTAAGATGGATCTGCTTAAAGGTTTATCTGTATCACTCTTGTAGAAGACTCAGTAGTCAGTAGAAATTGTGTCACTGCTCCAAATGCTTACTTGTTATGTGTGGTATTACAGTAGCAATCAAATATATATTCTGCTGTATTTCTGTGTCATCCTGCTAAGGTCATTTTACTGCCAACACAGAGACGTGACAGATAGCCTCCACACTGAAGGCCTGTTCTTTTAGCTGTAGCTCCTAGCTCACTGTGAGCCTCCACTCTAACCCCTCCCATCTGCGCTGTGTTCTCTATTGCTCCCTGCAGGTGAAGCTGATGAAATACATCTGTAAACAGCTGCAGTGCAAGCAGAAAGTGCCAGAGACAGAGAGGCCTGAGGCCCTGGACAGCTACCCACACTTGCGAGACTGGCTACGCACCATCAACCTGCGACCAGAACTCATCCAGGTTGGTTATGTTGTTTCATGTGAATATCAGTATTTCTCTCTCTCTCACTCCCTGGCCTGGGTGACTGTGTTTGTGTCACATTTATGCACATTCAATGCCTAGTCAGAACTCACTCACATGTGAATGTGGAATACTTGACCAGTGTGTGACCGTTGAAATGTCATTCTGAAAGATCATTCTTATGATTATGATATTAAAGCCTCAAACAGTTGCACTTGAGCTGAAATGAAAGTGAGTTAGCAAAACATACTACTTTAGAGCAACCCCTCTTGGTTGCGTGCAGATCTAGTTCCAAACCATGTCATGTTGTCATGTTAGTGAGTGGGCCACCCATGGGCCACCGCTGGGTTGGGTAGCCCAGTGGTGGCCTTGTAAAGAGGTGACCTACAGATTGAGGGCTTGAGCTCAGTAATATGTTTAATATGTGTTGGTCGACACTGCCGAGGTGTCCCTGAATAGGACACTGACTCCCCTCCAGCTAATATGTAGCTCATCCTGACCTCTGACCTCTTTTGTGGAGGGGAGCGGGTCCTATAAGAGATATTTTCTACTGGAAATTTCCTCTATGAATTATTAATATTAAAAAAGATATAATTGCTGATGGGTTAGGGTAAAGATGTCCCTTTTAGTATTTGATGAAGAAACTGCTCCCATTGTTATGCTGCAAGCAGATCTTCTGGGTCAACATCACTACTCCTTACACCAACACCCTGCAACTAGCTGCTTATGCACAAAAATCCATCAGTGGCTCACATTTACTTTATTCTACATGTTTAGTGGTTTAATGTCATTCCTCAGCATGGTTTGTGTCGTTTTTTCTCTTGCCACTACCTCCCCTTCCTGTGCCGCTGTAAACTGTTTTAATCCCTCTCGGCTACTGTATGTTTGTGTTGTTCTTGTCTGTTTGTCTTTGTGTTGTGACCTGACCACGACCTGCTTATTTAAAATGTTTCTCCTCTTATTATTTTTTAATATGTCCCAAGCTTGTTTTTAGTGACGTTTCAATGCCTTGTTCCATATCTGATTATTTGTCCACTGTTTACGGCTTAGTCATATCTGTCATACTCAGTGCGCTTTTTGTTTTCAACTTTAAACCTCAACCCTAACCCTCAAAGAATTTAGCCCTTTGCTTACAAAAATAGTGACAGTGCTGATTTGTTTTTGTATGCCAATGGGGATTTCCTAAAAGATGTAAAGTCGTCATGGCATGTCGATGACCCACTTAGATCAAACATGATTAGATTGAGATTTCTACAGTGTCTTCTTGCACCATACTATGAGATCCAATAGATGATACATTACATTACTTTTGCATAGACTCCAACCTCGCTGCTGCAACACTATAACTGACAGTGAGGTATTGCGTAATGTGATACAACCATGTAGAATCCATGTTGGCAGCCTTTTAAATGAGCATGTGTGTCTTTCTGTGAACTAATTAATTTTCTCTGTGGCTCATCAGCCCTATCTTAATTAACCCAGTGCTCACTACAAGAAAAAAAAAGGTTGCCAGTGCATTTTGAGCCAAGCCAATGTGAGACGTGTCCTCGGTTACTCATCCTGTAACCCCTGTTATCTGATAATGTGAGTGAGGCCCAGTAGATTTGACCTCTCACAGGCCAAGCCCATAGGTTGAGGCACTCTCCATGAGTATATTTTGCAGGAATACATTTATCAGATGTTTTAGTATTTAACACCCACTTGTGGTTTTTAAATACTGTGTACACATACTAGCAATTCTGCACAAAGAAGGCCCAACACAGAAATCACACAAAACAGCTATGCAAAAAAAAAATTGTTATGGGTGAAAAAGTGGGAGTGGAGGACCCACAGCCACTTTTGAATTACACATCTCTCACCTTTGCTTCTATGTTTGTGTCTGTGTGTGTGCACTTCCTTTTGCTTACAGTGTACACATTAGTGTGGGAGGTTGCACTACTTTTCTGATCAGTGTTTGCCCTCTCACAGCAAGGGTTTAACCTGACTGATAAGCAATTGCGCACTTCCCATGACAAAAAAAAACATCCTAAACTCACTTGACTATCTCCTGTTTCCTCATGTGATATATAAATTGTTGTATGTTCTGGCATCTTGCCTACTGGCAAAGTACATACCCTAGTATTGTACTTCTGTATCCATACAGCGTCAGTTTCTGTTCAGTCTTTGACCCCTAATCCTCAGCTATTATATCCTCATAAAAGGCTGATAGTGGTGTATACTGTACAACAGGAAATAAGAGGAAACAGAGAAATCCCGGAACAAAGGAACATATTCTTTACTAAGCAAGAGGTGGGTGTATATGGATAGAAGTAGTGTAAGGATTGTTCTTTCAGTAAAAAGAGCCTTGTTTGATGTTCAAACTCCCATTTAACTAAATGGTGATTTAACAGTGTAAAGTCAAAGATGCACGTTTCATATAGGTTCACTTCCTCCTGATCAAAATCTGTGACTAATAACTTACTGCACTTAACATAAGACATACAGTAGGAATGAGTGTGAGACTTTTGGACCCTACTGTATTATAAACTTCCACGGTTTTATTATTCAGTTATATTTACTTAGTCCAGTTGTTTAGTTCTCTCTCAGACATGTTGCATTTGGCTGTCTTCGTTCATGACCCTTGTTTTCTGATCAGTGTTCACACTCTCGGAACAAGCTGACCTGACTGGTTGATCAACAAAAAATGTATCTGCAACTGTTTTGATAATCAAATAGTTTTAGTTGTTCTTTCAAGGAAACATGACAGACGATGGTTTCAGTTTCTCAAATGGAAAGTTTTGAGGCTTTTCACTGTCGTTCATGATAGTAAACTGAATATCTTTGTTTTGAACTGTTGTTTACACAAAGCAAGACATATGAAGATGTCACTTTAGGCTGTGGGGAATTGAATTATTTTCTGACATTTCATAGGTAAGATCATTCATTGATTAGTTGCCAAAATTCACATAATTATTCACATTTAGTCTAGTTATAAGTAGTTGATTGAAGTTGTCATATATTGTGGACCTGTAACTTCAAAATATGGGCAGAAACAGATATCATTTGAGACATTGAAAACTTCATGAGTGAGAAAATTAATCTATTTCCAATTGTTAAATCTATGTGAACGGTGCACTTTTTTGTATTGTTAAGCAAACAGTTTTGTTGTCTGAGTTTGTAGCCTACCAGTGGTACCCACTTTTGTGATTTTTGCCTTACCAATGGAATCTTTCACTAGCATAATGTCATGTTGTGTGTTTCTACTCTACATCGTACATGTCTGTTTACTATCTCTAGTCATAGACATATTGAATATAGGCCTCTCAACAGGCTTGTCTTTGTTCAGTTGAACTGAGGTGGTCTCCACTTCAGCAGAATGTTGATCCAAGCTGATCCAAGCATAAAACCACATCTGTAGTGATGTATAATCTGTCAAAGGTCGTGTGACCTATTTAGTGCCAGACCATACTTTCCTTTTTTAAAGCTGAGTTTCAACCTACTGTACCATACACCAGTTACAATGTTTTTTATTGTTGTCATTCTCTCCTCTTTAGGCAGTGGAAGCAAAGTTGTCCCTGGATGCCTTACTGCAGATGACAGGTGCTCAGGTGAGGGATACAATGCGAAGGCTAGGATCCAGTTCAGAGGAATGTGCCAGGCTCATTGCTGCCCTCTCCTGTCTGAATAGTGCCACTGAATCAGGTTTGTGTTTGCTCCAAACCTCCATGATCAAATACATCATACTGTATTTCCCTTTGGTTTATAATAGTGCCTTTTTTTGTTGTCTCCTGATCAGGGGGTGAACTTAGAGAAGATGGCAGTCCCTGGCTGTCTGAGCCCACCAGGAGGGACAGCGGCTCCCTACTGACTGCAGACCAACTAACTAATCTGGGGACACCCCTCCGCCCTCACAGTCCTTCGCCTCTAGCCCGCCCATCCACCGTCCAGTCCACCCCATCCACCCCCTGCGCTACCTTCCATCATCCCCGCTCAGGCTCTGTGTCAGCGGTTCCCACACCTGAGGCGACCATGTCATACTTCCACAGCGAAAGCCCTCTCACAGATCCATTCCCCATGTCCGTAGCTCGCGCAGCTCGGCTACACGGACACACTTCCACCCCACCCATAACTCCGCCCTCAAAGAGGCGTCACCGACTGAAGCCCCCCTGCACCCCTCCGCCACCGTCCCGCAAAGTGCTGCATCTACTTCCTAATATCACCCTGACACGCAGCAAAAGCCACGAGTCCCAGCTGGGCAACCGCATCGAAGACCCACCCACCAACAAGTAGGTGGTCAGCTCGGGCTGTCGCTTTGCTGATACAAGTTTACATATGTTGTGTGTACAAAAGACCTGCAAGAGGAAAGCAAATGTATCGTTATTCTTATTGGCATAATTATTGCATTTCTAACAGGGCCTCTTGAAGCAGATTTTTCATTTGGGCTTTACTGTAATTTATTTTACTATTCCATTACTAAGCCAGAGCTGTATGCATGACAAATTGTCTGTTCTCCTGGCTATGACAGAGAGGTGAGTATTCATATATTCAAGGGCAAGCTGTCCTTTTTAGCACTGCAGAATTCAACAATTAACCTGTAAAAGTACCACACACAGTGAAGAGAAATGGCAGTAGAGGATGGTGCAGAGTTATTATAACAGTTTATAATCTGAATGCACCTGTCCAACATCTTGCTTCAGTCTTGCACCATGTCAGGCTTTCCTTAGATACTTTCTCCTCCTTTTCACATCCTGCCTGTTGCTCCTTTGCTCTGCGCAGTATGACTGGAGCTAATCCCCATACAGATTCCCAGAGATTATGACTCATGTCAAAACAGGAAGTATTTCCGAGGACTAATGCTCAGAGGTGGCAAGTCTCACACAATCTCTCTCTGTGTCCCTCTCTCTTTTGCGATTGGATGCACATACACAAACAAGCCACATGTTTATCTATAATATCCTGTCTGTATACGGAAAGCTTAACTGTAAAAAAACAAAAATTTGGCAAAGGAAGAGATATACACGGCTGACATAGATCGAATGTATCTAACGCACACCCAGACAATCTTGCTAGTTTGTCCCAATTTTGCACACACTGTTAGGTATCTAGCAATCTGCATATAAAGTCTTTGGCTGGTAAAAACAGGTCACAGGTCACTGATATCTTCTAAAATGGGATAAATTGACACTTTCTCTAATTGCGATTACTCACGTGCATACATGCGTGTGTTTAAACCGTCACAGTACTGGCACTACTAGGTGCTTATGGATCAGTCCTTGTGACTTCAGCCTGGGTGTTAGGGATGTCACCCTGGCTATCCTGTGCCAATGCTATTTAGGTGCTACAACGTGCCTCTCTCTAGCCCTTACATAATCTCTCATACAGTGTAGTGCACAAGTGATGCAGTGGACATTCTGTGGTATCCAGCCTGGATTTTGCTTATACACTGCAGGCCTTCTGATTCTCCTTTTTTTTATTTTCTCTTATTCCAGATGTGTTAAAAAGAATAAGTTGTTCTTGAATATGCAAGTTAATGGGAACGGATGTGAGGACTCACCTTCTCGTTACCCCGTCATGCCTGCACGCACCCCCGGAGTCACCCCAGCTGCCACTACAGCACCATACACCCTTCCTGGCACGCCTACCCTCCTGGAAGAGCACAGCACCATTAAGAGTGAGTTGTGCATGTTTTGACTTTTATTTTGCTTGTGGTAGCATAGGTTTATCCAATTTGACGTGTTCAAAATGATTGATTAGTTTGGTTGTCTAAAAGGTCCTAGGAAAATTTAAATTCCTCATCTTTATTTCTTTATTTCTCATTCTCGTGCTTGCATTTGTGTTTTGTGGTTTGATTGTGAATGAGGTTTGGATCTACAACATCTCCAGTCCACTCTGTGTGCTGGAATCACATCCGAAAATGAGTTTGACCCTGTTCTAATGACAAAATCTAAATTGTTAAATTCTCAGTTTCTACCTGTATGTGATTAACCACTGGGGTCACTTCATTAACGCGTTTTTTTCTTCCTTCCAGATAACGTAGCAGTGCACCGCAGCTCCCCACAAGCAGTGAGAAGGGACATAGGCCTAGCAGTCACACACAGGTAGATCTTACTGCTTGCACACAGAATATTAGAATATATCCTATTATATATCATAATAAATCAAATATACTATATCTGTATATAATGAAGTTCTCAGTTAACAATGTTAACAATATTTCTTCAGTACTATAATGCTGTAGGTGTAACAGCAGTTCTATTTGTGCAGGTTTTCGACCAAGTCCTGGCTGTCTCAGACATGTCAGGTGTGCCAGAAGAACATGATGTTTGGGGTGAAGTGCAAACACTGTCGGTGAGTTGAGTGCTTTGTGTTTAAAAGAGCAGTTTGCTCAGTGTGAAGTATTTTTTATTACTGACTGAGTAGAACAGTAGCATGTTAGACATTGTTGATAGTAACTGCATCTCTAATATGCTGCCTACTGTGTGTGCAGGTTAAAGTGCCACAACAAATGCACAAAGGAAGCTCCATCCTGCAGAATCTCCTTTCTACCAAGTAAGCTTTGTTATATCCTCCATCTGCAACAGATTAACATGATGAATTGAGTCTATACATTGTAATCTTACTTAATTCGCTCCTAGTTGCCAAAATTCGGAGGACTGAGTCTGTTCCGTCTGATATAAACAACCCTGTGGACCGGCCGCCAGAAGCACCACAGTTTGGCACACTACCAAAGGCCATTACCAAAAAGGTAGAAAAGGCTTATGGGTATAGTCCCAACTGTATGTAGTCATTTGAAAGAGTACTGCCTCATTGTCGACTTACAGCTAGATATCAACAATGTAAATCAACCAGATTAGAACCTTGTATATGGTACTTACTGTTTGTATGTATGAGAATTAACACCACATTTGCAATGATTTTGCATCTCTGCCTGATCCTATTCTGTCATCTGTCCTTGTAAAACATAAAAAAATGACTGAGGCTTGTCCCATTTTTGCCATCAAGCAGAAATCTGTCAGATACACCTAGAAATCTCACTGGACTGCTGTGCTGTAAAATGAAGTGTAGAAGTTTTAGAAGTAATTTTGAATATGTCATTTGACCACCATCTATCAATCCTGATTAGTGTTGTTTGCATCCATCCCCGTCCCACCACTAGGATCATCCCCCAGTGCTGAACCAGCTGGACTCAAGCAGCAATCCGTCCTCCACCACCTCGTCCACGCCTTCCTCCCCAGCACCCTTCCAGCAGAGTAACCCCCCCAGCGCCACTCCACCACCCAACCCCTCGCCCAAAGGCCATCGGGACAGCCGCTTCAACTTCCCAGGTAAGGCCTAGATATAGAAACACACAGATATAGAGCCATATAAATAGCCTGACAAACATAAAGAAATACAAATACTGACATGTGCATGCTAGAACTGTAGTCTTCATTTCTCTTTATTATACAGATTTTTTTCTCCTAAATCCCAGTTTAACAGTATTGACCTCAAAAACACTTCTCTCCCTTTCTCTCATATATTGCATTAACACTGAAAGACAAATGTGGATGTGCCTTTTTACAAAATCTGTTTTATTCAAAGCTTCTTTAACCAACAGTCTCTCTCCCTGCCATGCTTGTCGGTCTTTCCCTCTCTTTTTTTTTTTGTTTACAAAAGCCGCCTGTTACTTTCAGCATAGACAGCAGTTTATCTTCCCTGGTAAGTCCTAAAATGTCATGATGCACTGTCACTATCCCATCGTTCCACTCTCCAAACATTAGCTTCCCTCAAGCTCTCACTGTCCTCTGCATGTTTGCTCTCAGGGTGGTGGCGGTTAGCAGTCAGTCACTGCGTGGTAGCACTAGAGTTTGCATGTTGACATTTAGAGCCGTTTTGACTCCATCTGCTGGTGATAGTGGGGAATTGCATGGACAGTCATGTTTTGTATGTGGTGGGTTTAGACGCTATTGCATCATCCTTTTGGAAGAGGGAGAATAGTTTTTCCTCTTTTTTCTCATTCTTTCCTAAACCATCTTTTAATTCTCTCTCTTACAGATGTCTCCAGTCCTTCTCCTTTGCACTCTGATGTCCTCCAAGACACTGTGTAAGACTGTTCTTGTCTGATATTTATTTAATAAAAATCTAGTTTCACTATTGACACACTTTTTTATTTTTTTGGAGATTACTTCTCTAATACCACATTTCTGTATCACAGTAGTGAAATAGAGCAATCAACGGATGACATACATGCTGAGCTGGTGGAAGATGAAGACGAAGAGGTAATTTCACAACATGTTGTGTTTGCAGTCTAGAAAATACACTTCAGTGCCAGATTTTACTGTCAGCATAATAAGATTGTTCAGACACATATTTCTGAAATTTATCTTGCATCAGCTCATGGAGTAACCTTGGAAGGCAATGGACTGGTGCTACAGAACACACAAATGTCTCTTAGCCTCATACAAAGAGGAATATGGTGATGCACATTTAAATGGATGGAAATGGCTTTAAATGAAATTGTTTTGGCACCAAGATGGGTTTTTTGAAAGTCAGCTGTCAAAGCAGAGTGACAAGGGTCAAACTAATTTCTCTCAAACTGTGTTGAAGCAGATATGAGGGCAACAGATCTCATTATAGTTATTCAGTCAGATACATGAGGTCATTTCCTTTTGAATATGATAACGATAGCAATTTTTCATGTGATTACAATACCCAGATGGCAGGTTTCTTGCAAAAGATTTCTTTGTTAATGGCCCGGCATTAACCTTAAACAGTAGCTCTGTCATCTGTTTATTGAAATCAGGTTGACCTGCTTGGCTGTGATGTTATTCTTTATGCGCAGTAGAATAACAAAACCCATCACCACGCTCTTGCAGGAAGGGGAAGAGGAAATTGAGGTTGAAGAGGAAGACCCCGACGCAGAGGAGGAGATCGAGGACAATGAGGAGGATGATGAGGACGAAGGCGAGGATGAGGATGACAGAGAGGATATGAGGATGAACATGGGCTCCGACGGCGAGTGTGACGGCGACGAGCTCGATGATCTGCCCAGCTCTCGAGGAAACCAGTGGAAGGGCCCCATCTCCCGCAAGGCAAGCCAGACCAGCGTGTACCTGCAGGAGTGGGACATCCCGTTTGAGCAGCTGGACCTGGGAGAACTCATAGGAAAGGTGAGCAATCTGACTGAGAAGCTACTAGTGTATGCACGAGATTCTAAAAGGGCATTCATGCTAAAGTGTTGAATCCTAATCCTAATAAACATTAAATGAGACACATATAGGGCCCCATTTTAATGATCTATAGCGCATGGCGTGAAGCGCGTGGTGCAAATGCCTTTTGGGCGTGTCCAAATCCACTTTTGCTATTTTAACGGTGGACAAATGGTCACTGCGCCAGGCGCATGGTCTAAGAGGGTCGGACTTAAGTCCCCTCATTAATCATAGGCGTGTTTTGGGCGTAACACCAATCAGTGTGTCATCTCCTATTCCCTGTAATATCCAGGAGCGCTGTCACCTTGGTGGATTGTTAGTTTGATGGTGAATTTACCAGGATTGGTCACATGACTACATTGACAGTTTTATTGATCATTACTTCGATCGACTGATTCTGATACATAGTGGCACGTCATTGTGACTTTTTTTTAATATGTTGATGTACATCATAATACGAATTCACATTGTGGTCCTTTTTATTAGTGATATTTTGCATGTTTGTGTGCTGCTGCGTGCCTGTGTGTGCGTAACAGGCACAGTGTCTGCATGCTGCGCACCCACCTATCTAGGAGCATATTGGACTCTTGATGATGCGCCTTTTAACAACAGTGAAATATGCACTAGTGACTTTACACCTGTTTTTTTTTGGTCAGTAGCGCAATTGCTTTCCTCTGCCTCAAAATAGCAACGCGCCATCAATGCACCTGACCACACCTCATTGTGAGACCAACACGCCCATAGGAGCACAGACTGCTATTGCAATTAAGATTGCTATTTAGACAACATGGGCGCAGGGCGATAAAATGACAACTGCGCCAGGGGAAACTAACAAAGACACATGCGCCACGCCCGCCATCCACTGTGCGCCAACCGAAAGATAGGGCCCATAATGTCACTCTAGCGGTAGACACACCGCATACCTCACAATCAGGTAATCACAGATGGTCCAACATCTGGGAGGAGTTAAGCTTATTGCCTCTGTTATTGACCATTCACAAAGTCCAGGTATTTTCTCCATTTTTGACCATAATTCTCCGCCTGTTCAACCCAGAGAGACAATGTTGTCCCCAGTTGACCAAACATTGCTCTTGCTGGGGGCAAATCCTCTCACAAACTAGGATTTTCCTACCCAGCTGCATGAATCCAATCTACATCTGACAAGGGGAAATCACACAGTGTTAGGGGTTCACCCAGAATGTACAAAATAGGAGAAAGTGGAATATCCTCATCAATGTTCAATTTAATATTTTCATGAATAGAATACTGTGCGTGTATGGGCAGGATCACAGATGTCTTACGATTTTACATCTTCAGCACTCTGGACTCTCCCTCAGCTTAGCTTTGAATAACTTTGAAGCAATCAAGTGAATTTTATTTATAATCTTAAATTGGACCAGTCTTGTTTAATCTCACTGGACATTATCTTTAAATTCCTTAGAATTATTCTCCACATCTTCGAAAATTGCATATTTAGATATTTCCCCTCCCACTTCAAAATTAGAAGACTTTGTATTTTAATACTTTAGAAACATGGAGTAGTATTTTGAAGCCCCATGTCCACTTCCGAATAAACCCAGAATAGAAGAGGGAGTGTTTGAGTCTGGGGTTTTTGAAGAAGTTGAGTCAAACTAAAACATTGGTCAAATGATGTCGGGGTAGGTCAAACTGTTGTTTTAGACTTGTTTTGAGTTTACATTATCCCCCTCACAAAGGTCCCCCAAGACAAGAATGCCCCTCTCCACTCAAACCTTCCAAAGAAATGGTTTCTTACCTATGTTAAGCTTAGGAGTCAGACAAATACCTGAAGATCGATTCAAGTATTACAGAGAACCTTTTCCAAATCCATCGCATTTGTTGGAGTATAGGGTGAGTCTGAGCCTCCTTTGGCAGTTTAACTGATATATAATGAATAAAGGGCATTTTCAATAGAAAACCAAGGTGTTGAGCTCAGATAGCAGAGTATAATGGGCCGGGTGCCCTAAACCAAAAGCCTGATGACATGAAAGGAGGTTTGGAATGCCTAGCCCACCATGGTCCCTGGCCTCTGTAACCTGCTCAAGTTAATCCTAGGGCATTTGTTGTTCCAAAAATACATACTACAGAGCCTATTAAACTGCTTAAAACATTTCAGGGGAATCCTAATTGGCACCACCTGGAGCAGGTCATTAAACCTAGGTGCACAAGTCCTCTTCAAAATATTAGCCTTACCCTGTAAAGAAATAAAAAGAGGGTCCGGTCCCATCTCTCTATGTCTGCTTGAAATTGGCCCAGCAATGGTTCAAAATTAGTACAAATTAAATCGGAGAGCTTTGGAGCTCATGCTGGAATTGCTTGTTCGTGCAGGGTCGCTGGGGAAAGGTGCATAAAGGTCGATGGCATGGCGAAGTGGCCATTCGACTTCTTGAGATTGATGGGAACAATCAGGACCATCTGAAGCTCTTTAAAAAGGAGGTGATGAACTACAGGCAGACCAGGCATGAGAATGTGGTCCTCTTCATGGGGGCCTGCATGGCTCCACCCCACCTAGCCATCATCACCAGGTGAGAGCAGAAATATATTAAGCATACTGCACCTCTAAAATGATTCTAACATGTCATGAAACATCTTTTCATTTTTAGTGTATTCTTAATCTCCTCACCTTTCTCCACAGTTTCTGTAAAGGCAGGACGCTGTATTCAGTTGTCAGAGACACTAAAAACACTTTGGATATTAATAAGACGAGACAAATCGCTCAGGAGATTGTAAAGGTAATGTTTTTAATGTATAGATATCTATGAAGAGCTCTCATTGATGCTTTGATTCAAAACTTTTTTTGTGTTGTTGCTCTTTAATTTTCAGTGTAGCTTTAATGTCCCAAGAACATGTTGCCAGTTCTGTGTGCATGAAAAGAAAATGCCCCAGCAAAAAGTCATTTAATTGACCTACATTGGAAAAATGCAAGGAAACTATATTCAAAAGTATATAACCAGAATCCACCGTGTGCACCTTTTTGAATTGTGAAAAATATGAATTTGGACATTTTAGACGTCCTAGTTTGTCAAAGTTTTGTCTGAATTAACATCCAAGCCATCCAAGTGTGCCATCGCTTCAAGAACTGTCAATGTTTGTCTTCCTATACAGGGAATGGGGTATCTGCACGCTAAAGGCATTGTTCACAAAGACTTGAAGTCAAAAAACGTATTCCACGATACCAATAAAGTAGTGATCACAGACTTCGGGCTGTTTGGGATCTCTGGAGTTGTTCAGGAGGGGAGGTAAGAAACACCACTTGAGAGGCTTAAAAACACAACCTCAGCTAAAGTCCTGTTCACACTGCACTACTATTACCTGGGGAGGTCCAGTGATTTGTAATAATTGCTGAGGTCCACAGTGGCTCCAGTCCTGCAGCCATCCATCTCCCTTGTCAGCCAGTATTTATTTATTTTTTCTGCAGAGACTGAGTTTTCCTGATTGTTCACTGTAACTTCCAGCACATTCTGAATAGAGTTTTTACAGTAGCACAGTAGTTAATGTATTTTCCACGATGGTTAATGCATCTTTCCACTCCATTTGATTTGTTACTGAAAAGCGTGCCTTTTTTTCCAGACGTGAGAATAAACTAAAGCTTCCACATGGCTGGATTTGTTATCTCGCACCAGAGATTGTGCGCAGGATGAGCCCAGGTAACAATGAGGACCGCCTTCCTTTCTCCAATTCTGCAGATGTGTACGCTTTTGGGTAAGCTCTGCACAGTTACACTTTCTTACTCAACTTACTTGGAGACCTACACTGTCATGTCACACCTGTTTTTGAGCTTAATTTTACTTCGTGATATTAACATTTGTCATAACAATCATACTTTTTCTTCCCCTCCTTCAAGCACCATTTGGTATGAGCTCCAAGCAAGAGACTGGCCAATCACTAACCAGCATGTGGAAGCTACCATCTGGCAGGTGGGGAGTGGAGAGGGGATAAAGAAAGTCCTGGCAGAGATCAGCCTGGGCAAGGAGGTCACTGTGAGTTGAAACAGAAGCACAAATGTGTCGGTCATTCAGAAAAGTGCATATTTATTCTCCTTTTGTAAGAGTGGCAAATAATCAACCATGCCCTATTGATGCAGAGATATAAAGATGTTGCAAAACTTGTTAGATCGATCATCATTTTTGGACAGGTGTATTGACACAAAGCGGTTCGTTCTCTCAGGAGATCCTGTCCGCCTGCTGGTCGTACGACTTGAGAGAGAGGCCCACGTTCACCCAGCTGGCCGACCTGCTGGAGAAGCTGCCGAAACTCAACCGCAGGCTATCCCACCCAGGGCACTTCTGGAAGTCTGCAGAGTAGGTATCCCAGAAACGAAAGAGGATGTGACGACACTGGACATGTGAAAACAAAAGAAGATCTCTTATTGTGTATCTGCTGTTTCCTCGTGGTAGAATGGCATCTCAGTGATGATCACTGACTCCAAACTCGAGTAACAATATGAGGCTGAAGCAGAGTTTTTTCTGCCTCAGGATAAAGGGTTGGGGTTAAATAGTCTTAAGATTAAAAACATTGTTACATTATTTTAAAAAAAGTATTTCACACATGACCCTTAATACATTCTGTCACTGCACCATGGCATAGTTCTCTTTAGCTGCAGCTCCTTGTTCTCAAATGTAATGTGAGCATCGCAGTTTTTATGTAAATGTGAATTATGAATTTTAATTTATTGATCACACAACACCCCTGAGAGTTGTCTCTCAACTGAAAGAACACATTTTTGACAGAAAAAAGTGTCACATGGCATGACTGTCACTGTCTCACACATGTAGAATTTTATATATATATAATATATATATATATATATATATATATATATATATATATATATATAAAATATATATATATAATATAAATTGGATATATATGTAGAACCATCTAGATCCACACAAATATAAAATAGTGCGTTATGTTTGTGTGTTAATTTCATCCTCGTGCATGGAGGTATAAGGGAGATATGCTGTCACATAGATATAAATAAAGGGCATTTTGTGGCATGTCATCTTAAGGTGAGAGCAGCTGTAAAAAAGAATATATACAAAAACAAAATAGACCATGACCTTAAAAGCTTGCTGTCATCTCTGTTGCTAATCATGTAGTCCTGAACATTTGTCCATCAGGATAGATTTTGTACCCGGACCAGTTTGTTTTTTTTCCCACTTCCTGCAGCAACACATCCATCCACACTTTTATTCAGTGGACATCATCATAGCTTCACTTTCACACCATGTTTCCTCCTTCTTTTCTGCTTTCTGTCTATGATTTGCATCTTCATACATCACTTGTCAAGACTACATGCAAATTTTGTTTTTTTTCAGCCGGATGACAGGATAGATGCATGATGAGAAGCATGTTTTCTTTAAAAGCAAACAATATGAATGACTTCAGATCAGCTTGGACCCAAAATGATGAAATTAATACAGAAGCGATCTCTTTGTGGATTGAACTCACACAGCCTGATCTGTTTTTAGTGAATGTCCTTTAACTAATCTACGTGTATGTAATATCTTTCTGCTCTTCAAATTGTATTCTCTTCAATGTGAGCCCTTGTGCACTTTCACTAACCGTCTAACCTTTGTGTTTTCCTTTTGCTCTCTCTCTCTCTCTCTCTCTCTCTCTCTCTCTCTCTCTCTCTCTCTGTCTCTCTCTCTGTCTCTCTCTCTCTCTCTCTCTCTCTCTCTCTCTCTCTCTCTGTCTCTCTGTCTCTCTGTTTTCTTATTTTTGTTTCCTCTTTTCTAATCTAGGTTGTAGCAGTCACTCTGAAACATAAGCAATGCAAAACAAAGCCTGGGTCTGCCTTGCATGCTCCTGAATCCTTAACTCTTACAGGATTGATCAAAGCATTGCCTCTGCCTGAAACAGACACTGCTTCCACTAATCCACAGTCTGATCTTCCATGTCTAACCGTTGCGTTTTCTTGTTCGGAAGAGAGGATGGGTGGACCGAGGTGTGGCGGGAGGGAGGGGACAACCGCTGTCGTCCTCCACGCTTTCCCTCCTTTCGTCTAATATCTCTTTGCCTTCCTTTTTGTTTTTTTTGTTGTTGGTTTTTTTTCTGTAACGTCGTTCGGGACTCTGAGGCTTGTGAATTAACTGGCTTGTTGTGTCTTTGCTGAGACTGACTGGTGTGCTGTGGTCCGTGCCTGCTGATGGCTGCCCTGTCCTCGGCCCGCTCACCTTTTCTGTGCTGCTGTGATGTGGTTGTTCTTGCCGGAGCCCTGACCACATGGCTCTTTTTTTCCTCTCTGAAACACACACACACACACACACACACACACACACACACACACACACACACACACACACACACACACACACACACACACACACACACACAACACACACTGCTGGATATAAAATGGATCCTACTACCAAATGGACCACTTCATTCATCTATGTTTCCTTTGAGGGTTTGACACACGTTCGACAGGCTGCTTGAGTGATGTTCTCCAACCAACTGCCTCTCAGCTCCTCTCCAACCCCAGTTTTTTAATGGTTGTGTGATGGCATGTGCTGAGATGTTCACCAGCCAATGTCTAGACACAATATGCACTTTGTCAGCAGGAAAAAAATAATCATGAACTCTTTTTGTTGTTGTTGTTGTTGTTGCTGTTGTTTTTTTTTTAGTTTGGTTTTGAATAGTCATATTTGCAGTGTTTTATTTCTCTAGGAGGGTCTCAGAGGCTTGGACAGTGTGATATGCTCACTTGTATGTTGTCTTTTTGGAATATAATCTGGTAAATTCACCGTTTGATTGGATGCATTTTTTAAAAAGTGAAAAGAAACCGGTGAAATATTCCCTTCATCGTTCACAATCCACTTGGGAATAGAATAATGCTGGCTATTTATGATTAAAGATTTTTTTTTAAAGTAATGTCCATGCATTGAAGTGTAAAGTGCACCTTATGAGAATATGAGTTATTTAGAGAGATCTTTCTCAAGAAGTTGAGTGATTTCATAATCTGCGCAAAAAATATATATATAGATCAGGAACCTGGCGCAAAAGTGTCCTATATCTTCCTAAAACATTACCTCTTGTGCGCGCTTGTGTATTCTGTTTGTAATTGCTGGCTTCAGTTGGCGTGCTTGTATTTATGTGTGTGTGTGTGGTGGGGTGGGGTGGGGGGGGGGGGGGGGTGCACGTGCGACTGAGTGAGCGTACTGTGTTGCAATACTTAGGGTTGGTTTAGTGAAAGACTGCAGTAAATGTGTTGCAAATCCAATGGTATGTAATGTACATACATTATTTAATGTATAGCAAATTAACATGATTCTTCTAATATTTGTATAAACATTTTATATGTAAAATACATCACAACATTTTTGAATAGGTACTGCTATGGCTATTACAGATGTGTATATATATTTATATTTTTTTCATGTATAAAATAATGTATAAAAATATGTACATTTTTTTAGAATGGGCCAATACATGTTTTTTTATGTTGTTGTAAAAATTCATATTTTTGTATTGCATGTGATTACCATTCTGTACACGCAGTTTCTGTTTTCATCCATGGAAGACAATAAAATGAGGCTTGTCATGTAACAGTAGAGTGGACACTTATATTACTGTTGCAGTGCTGTTATTGACCCCCTAACAGCACAAGGTTACAGTATAATTGATGTACCCTACAACAATTTAGCTTTCTATTGTCATTTCAAACATTAGATTAATAGCAGCTGAATTACAAATTCCAGCTGAAGTATTATTATTCTGCATTTCACAAACCAATTAATGGGACATGTTAGTAGGATCCTCAGTGCAATGATTAGTGAAAAAAAGTTTAGTGTCTGCAAATAGAAAATCTGAATGCAGGATGAAATCATAACCACGCAACTGTCACACATATGCGTATATCTTCAAGTATATCTTAATGCAATACTTATGTAGTGTTGCAGTTGTTCCTCCTCGTTTTACTGGCAAAAGATCTCTTTCCTATTATGATTTCAATATAAGTGATGAGGACAAAATCCATAGTGCTTGGTCTGTTCAAAGTTTAGATGAAGATAAAATGAGACTTCAACAGTCTCTAAACAGAGGTATACAAATCAAGTGGGAATCTTTTTAGTGCCAAAATTGTTGGATACAGCTTACGTAGATAGACAGTAACACAAAGGTAATATAATACTAAAAACACAGTATAATATTACCTTATTTAACTCACTGCTGACATTTCCATATACCTATGGTGATGTAAGCACACAGACCTTAAGAAACATGAAACTGTCCTTTTAAAAGTATTGAAATGTGGGTTATTAGAGAGACAAAACATTTGAGTGGAAGGTAATGTGTAAATTTTGTATGGGCTGCGTTTTGCTTCAAACTCTATAATTTTCAAAATCTCAGTTTGCCTCTAGGTGGCAACAGAAGGTAATAATAGTCATCTGAGAGTCAGCTCTGCTTATCTGCACATTTGCACCTTATGTTTGCTCAGATCTTTTTTGTAGCTTATTATGCTTTCCTCTTTTTGTGTTGTGCATTATTCAGCAATGAAACAGTCATATTTTTATGACCCAGAGCTGAAACCACTGATCTGAAAATTATACTACCTCCTAAATCTAGAAACCACTAGAGTAAGTGAGGGAGGGGGGAGGGGGGAGGGGGGTGCATGTGTGCTGTCCAAATCAGGTTGAATATTTTATTAATGAATTAAAAACAGTATGTACTGTTGATACAAGCAATGCTTTACAAGCTTCTGAGTTTTCACAATTCTGCTTATGCTGCTTTTTTCAGCAATGAATCAATCAAAAGTTTTACAATGCAAGGCCTTGTGAGCTGTCAGTAAAATGAGAAATACTGCTAGCATTCAGTCCTTGAAGCCTGTTTTCACTAAGGTTGCATCTGAAGTGTAGCTCTGATTATTAAGAATGATGGATTGGTCTCTGTATACTGGTATTAATCCAGCAGAAGAGAAAGGGCCTTGTATCCTGACTGGTGATGTACCGCAACCAAAAGCTCTTTGACTCCGACTGGTACAGTATCACATGACCAGAATTTGATGAGGGGAAACTTTCCTTCACTGGGAGGCCTGGCACTGAATGGCCTTTCTTTCCTGCATGGCAATCAAAGCATATGACAATAAGTCATTTGTTTGTTTTGGTTAGCCAACTTTGTACTTACAGACTTAACATACTCTACTAGTATTCTAACAGATTTAAAAGTAGACTGTGATAATTGTAGCAAATCTCAAATATGCAGAAATGTCATGACACCACTACCATCACGACTTTGTTGTAAAACCTTGGCAGAGAGAGAGAGTGAGCCAGAGAAAGATACAGAGAGAGAAAAGCCATTTTGGCATTTGCTGAGCGCACTGCTACAACTGTCAGCCATCAGTTGAGCCTCTAGAATCTCCTTAACAAGTGCCACGGTATGAGTCTTTTTTTGTCTGAGGTCCAGTGTTCTTTGTCTTTTCACTTCAGTTATTTTTTGTTTTGACCACACCACTTGTAATAGTAGCCGGGTTTGGGTGCTTTAACTCTGGGTATGTGTGTTTGGATGAAGTGGGAGGTTGATGGAAAGAAAACAAGAGGAAAGCAGCATATAGTGCCCTGTGTTTGGGTGCGCAGGACTGCTAAATACTGGCAGGTGTCCCAGACCTGCTAAATCCATGCTGGTGTACCAGGGCTGTGAAATATTGCAAGGTGTCCCAGACCCTCTAAATCCATGCTGGTGTAACAGGGCTATGAAATATTGCAAGGTGTCCCAGACTTGTTAAATCCATGCTTGTGTACCAGGGCTATGAAATACTGCAAGGTGTCCCAGACCTGCTAAATCCATGCTGGTGTACCAGGGCTGTGAAATATTGCAAGGTGTCCCAGACCTGATAAATCCATGCCGGTGTACCAGGGCTGTGAAATACTGCAAGGTGTCTTAGACCTGCTATATACATGCCTTTGTACCAGGGCTGCTAAATACCAGCAGGTGTACCAGGGCTGCAAAACACTACTCGGAAATATTCAAAGTGTTTCAGCTGATGATCGGTGTACCAGGGCTGCAAAATACTTCCTGGAAATGTGTGCTTTGACTGGAGTAGCAAAGCCAGACCCCTTAGCTTCAACCGTCTTTGCTTCTCCTTTTGGTGGAAATTCCAAGCCACTATCTGCACGTTTTCAGAAACTCAGTTATGAAAACGTAGGCCTCCAGAGAGAAGCCCCAACAACTCACCCAGTTTAGCAGCCTAAACTGTGCTTTTCTGATACTTTGTTCCACTGATCGATTGGTAATCATGACCTGCCATCAGAGGGCCCCTGCCAGCCAGCTTCTCTCCAGTGTTCAGCTGGTTGGTTCCTCTAGCCTGTAGGTTTGCCTCCATGGCCAGGGATCTTACCACCAAGACACCACTCGGGTATCTCTGTGGTCTGCCGGTCAATCACCGGTAAGCAGAGGCTGTGTCAAGCTTCAGTCCCTGTTGCGTCAAAGCCATCGAGTGCTAGAATGGGGTGGGTTGGCCAGCTGCTTTCGAATGGTTACACAAGTTTTCAAAGTGAACTCAGGAGGACAGAAATATCCTGTAGAGTAGAAGAGAAGAGTTAGCTTGATCTTGATTTTCAGTATTAATATTGCATGTGAACTTGAATGATTATCCTTTTTTTTTGGGTTTGAAGTATGAGGTAAAAATGTATCATAGTAGAAGAAAACTGGTCTGTGGATTTTCCCCATCCTATCATCTGGTGTGTGGCAGAAAAGTGATGTTGCTCTTTCATTCCATCTTGTCAGCATCAAGTAGTACGGAGTACCAGGGGCACGAAAAATATATGGTGTACTTTGAGTTTTTGAATATATTTTATTACATTTTTACACTGGGAGAATTCCTACATACAAAAGTAAAAGCAACAATTTCAATAAAATAATAATACATCTTCAAAAATGATACATCATTAATCTTAACAACAAAAACACAGAGAATACATCTACAGTGTTAGTGAAGCTGTCCACCACCACCACATCCACTGGGTTATTTATAGGTGTGAGGGTACAAAACGGACAAAATACACACACATCTATCATAATGCTGAATATAGTATACTGACATTGTTAATACAGACAAATGGGACTTTCCATCACTCCGGGGGGGGGGGGGGGGGGGGGGGTTGAGATGAACTCATCTCTTCTTCTGTTCTCACTTCCTTTCACACATGGTCAACCTGATCATGTTTCTCCCTCATCATATTAGCATCAAGGACAGAAACATAATAAATCAATATTATTTAAATGTGGGTGGATTTCAAATTTTTAAGTGCACCGAACATTTTTGGTAGGTGGAACAGAGCAGGTGGACCCAAATGCAGTAGACTGCATGGTTGATTAAGACTGAAAGGCTCTGCACACCCACACATGTGGCTTCACTTTCTTGCCTGATTAGACATTATCTGAGGCCTGTGTGGGCGTGAACAGACTGTACTTGATTAACATGTGTCTGACCCTGCAATTAGTACAGTTGTAACTTTTAAGTCAGCAGCCGGAAAAAATGAAAACACCTGCATGGGTGTGCAGGGTCTTGAAGAAACTTCTTTCTTACTGCACAGGCAAAAGCCAAACTGGCAGGGCAAAGCAAAATTGAAACAGACTGCAACGCAAACAGAGCAGACTGAACAAAGGAGTCAACAAAACTGAGCTGAGAACAAGGGCTTAAAGTACAAACTGAACTAATGAAACAATAAGGAGCAAGTGGCAAGACACAAGGGCAGGCTAGGAGTTGATTAGCAGGGGAAGACACAAGGAGAGGGGCAGGGCTAAAGAGACTGAATGCAGGGCAGGTGTGGAGGGAAGGTATGAAGGATAAAGCAGGCTGAGGATTCAGGAGGAAAAACAAAAAGAGAACCAAAAACAATATGTCACTAACATTTCCAACCTACAAGTGAAACCAACATAAGGAACAATGAAAAACCGCTGAAAATGTTGTATTACCTGTCACCATGTTTGATATTTACAGAACATCCACCTTCTGTCAGATGTTCAGTCTATCCATGAATATGGACAAAGACGGCATCTATGGCGATGCAGGATTAAACAGTCAGTTCATTTTAACATTCAAAGTATCTGACCTTCTCCCTGTCAGTCTAGACTCAACATTACAGGGGGGAAAAGCAGAAAGTCTCTGGTGAACTGGTGGATAAAGGCAGCTAAGAAATATAAAGACACACTGGAATAGAACCATAACAGTTTCTCTCTTCTCTCTTCAGAGCCCATTGAAATAATTGGATACTGTAGTTGATGTAGTGTGATGATGAAATAGGCTGACAGTTGTTTTCCTGCTTGAGCTTGTGCTAAAAGCTTCATTTGAGGTATAGATTTTCTTTTTTAGTCCGTTTTACTATCAGTTATTTCGATGGTCATTTTGATAATAATAATATTAATATTTATTATTTTGATATTTGGTGTCACTTCTCTGATGACAAAAGCATAGATCCATGATCTTTGCTTCTCTATCTACAAAACAAATAAACTATGTAGTGTCAATTCATGAAGGCTGGGTTGGGTGGGTCCTGTTTTTTGAGTCGCATTGTCACAACATGACAAATCAAGCATTACACCCAAAATAATAATACAGGTGCTACTCACTGTAGATATGATCACAGCACAAAGTCTCATAGGAGACATAGATTTACAATAACAGAGGAAACCAAAAGAAGAACTACATAAATGAACCCATCTAGACTAAATGAATGCAAATGACTGATGTTGAACACAGCTCATCTTACTTGCATTATTTGGATGTTAAACCTGAGCTGCAAGCTATGCTGCAATATTTTCTGCTTCATGGTATTAACTGAGTCAAAAGGTCATCACTGTTACATGACATGAAACACGGTCTATAATTAAAGGTACGTGTAGTGCGGCTCTGAAGATGATGTATGTCACCTGAAGTGGTCTGCTGGCCCCAACCAGAAGAGAGCTGAAATGAGAATGCCTCTTCAGCTTCTCCGCTTCCAAATACAGACCTGTGAGTGGCTTGAATGACCGAGCCGTTTCTGAAATGACAGACATGACATTAAATAGAATAAAACAGAAAGTGTTTATTGTTTCTGTACACCAAAACCACTGCAACTTCCTGACAGACAAGAGCAAGGATATACATAGAATAAGAAATAAATAAGTAAGAACACTTAACATGTTTATTCATACATACTTATCTAACTATTAGTTACATGCATATATGTCAAGTAACATTGCTGGTGAAGTTACAGACATTCGCCGGCTGTAGATTATATTGCTTATAGGTTTATTACGACATGTTTCAGTTGGACTATCACCATTCTAAAAGATAGTGGACCTCCTTCCTGTGTTTGTGTAAGATATTTTGTAGTTAGTTTTGCTCTCAGTTATTAAAATGGTAGATACAGATGACTGAAATGTTTGACAAATTTATGTAAAGTAAAGCCCAAATTGTATTAAAATCTCACTAAAGTAAAGCCAAAAGTGGCTGATCGCCTTATAAAATATTTTTTAAACATCTACAATAAGTTTAATCAGTGAATAGAAACTCTCTTCCTGTAAGTGAGCTTCTCTGTCATCATTTACCATACATACAGTGTTTTACAAGATACCACCTCACAGATGTCTGCGTGACCAACAGCAGCATTGAACAGAACACAAAACCACTTCCTTTTCTTATTATAGTCCAAATGGAGAAGTATAAACAGGCAGCCTGATATGCGTGCCATTGATTTAGATTACTGCCACTGTGTCTGAGTCCGATTTCTCTATACCTGCAGCACACTGTGTACATATTTACCTACACAAAAACTTTGTCTCCTCCTGGAACTATATCAAGATCACCAACAACGTAAGTTACAGATTTCATGTTTTTAATACGCACTTTTATTTCGAAATAATAGAATGTTCTTCTTTTTTATAGCACATTTGGTATGAACTCTTAGAAAATGAAATGAGTGCTAACATCTGAATTTACACTTACTGACATTGTATGGTTCTGTCTTTAATCCTGAAGATGGAAATGTGAATTGTTGTCTGCACAGGCCACCTGACTGTTTTAAAGATAACCTTGTGCATCACAAAAGATGTAGTATATGTTGTACAATATCCTGTATCATTTTACATCAGTTTCAGGAACGTACATGTATTCCGCAATATATATTACAAATCTTTGTAAATGTGTGAACGATGAATGATGAAATATCAATTATGGGACAATCCTCCCCTTTTGACATTATGTTGTTCAGTAATTGACTCTTAGACACAGTTTTTCAGGTCTGTCTTAAAACAATAGTCAGCTGCCCAAATGAACATTGACACATTTTCTTGCTGTAATTATTCCTCCTTCAGGCTGGCCATGAAGACATCCCATTATAATGTTCATACAATGAAATCCACACTCCTTCTTCAGTGCAAAAATGTATTTATCTTATGCTAAAATGAAACTTCAGTTGTCTAAATAAGTTAAATCAAGTCAAGATCTTTCAGAGTTACAGTCTTTCTAGTGCCACGCTCTCTCTTTTTGTTAAGACCCTTCCTGCAGCTGAACAGGAACACGCTGGCTGTTCTTACTAAAAAGACTGTAGCTGTGGAAGATGGCCACTTTATTTAACGAAGTCAGACAGCTGGAGCTTCATATTATCTTCAGATAAACTCTTAAATTTTTTTTTTCTCAAAATGAGAACTGTGTATTTTGGCTGCCATCACTTACATTCTAAGCACATATATGTCATGTCAGTATGAACAGGAGGAATTATTACAGAAAGCAAAACATGTCAATGTTCATTTGAACATCTGAATATTGTTTGAAGAAAGACTTTGAAAAATTGTGAATCTATCCTTAAAAGATCTTTTCCAACCAATTAAAATTTCTAGAATCACTGTAGCTGATTTTTTATATATGTCCCCATATATTTTATAGTAAGGTGTGATCCTGTCTAGATTGCATCTTACTGAGAAAGAAGAGACATTAAGCAAATTATGACAGCAGTTCAACTAAACTGCCATTTATTTCTTTTCAGATACAACATGAAAGGCCCTAACATCCTCCTCCTGTTGTACTGCATAGAAACTCTGATGGTACTTCTCTGTGGAGCTGATGTTTATCCAACCAACATTGAACCTGAAACGGCTCCTCCAGAAAAACAAAACTTAATGACCCAAAATGCTGTTCAAGAAACAACCCCAGCTGCCAGCACCATGACCCAAACTACTGCCAGCACCATGACCCAAACTACTGCCAGCAACACATCAACAATTGCTGCATCTGAGGCTAGCTACTCGACAAGCAGTGAGTCAACAGTCATCCCAAATGATCAATCAACCCCCAAATATAGGGTTTCAAATCCACCTCCCCCAACTACCACCATCACCAAACATGACGATAAACTTTACAAGCCAGAGTGTCTCCGAGAGTTTGTAGTGGCTGGAGGACTGATCATACTCTGTGCTGTTCTGCTGATTTCTACTGTGTCGTTGACGTGCAAGGTGTGCCAGTTGAGCAGACACATCAAAAAGCTGAAGAGGAGAGATTCTGAAACAATCAGCAACTCTGGATATTTGACGGGAACTCCCATGAAAGAGAAAAGCAAGTCAGAGACAGAAGCCATAGAGACCACTGTGTTAATGGCTGACGTCAGTCAAACACAGGAGGAGGTGGGTAACAGTGGCACCAAAGAAGAAGAAGAGAAAGTAATCAATGATGGACAAATGGGAGAAGAGAAAGACAAGGAGCCTGGAGACACTGCTGAAACTTCCACAGGTGAAAATGAGAAGGAGACACTTGTGATCAGTGATGAAAATCCTTCATCCCCCAACCTGCAAGAGGAGACAGCAGATTCCCAGTCGGCCAAAGCTGTGGCAGCCTCCTCCTCTGAGGGCACAGAGGAACCAAAGGATGTAGTGTAGAATGGTGTGTGTGTGTGTGTCCCCAAAAGTGATCATGATCTGATATGTGTGTTTGAAGCCAGGGTTTCAGTTCACTATAGTTTATAGTTTTACAAACCCTCTAAATAAAGAGGAACAGCTTTTGCTTTTCAGTAAGTTGAACATCTGTGTGTGCTGTGAAATTCAGTCAGTCTGAGCTCTGACCATTTCTGGTTGAAAATAATGAGTTGATACTATATTTCTCTGTTATTTGTGTGTTTTGTAATATTAAAATATAGTAATGTACAATACGGGTTTGTGCAATTGTGTCTATGTGTCTTGTTTCTTTCACACTTCACTTTTTAGAATGGACAGCACATTCTTGGCATTTATGAAAAGAAAGAGAAATGAAACATTCAGTTGTAGTTGTGCGTAAGGCATATGTTTTTGTGTGTGTGTGTGTGTGTGTGTGTGTGTGTGTGTGTGTGTGTGTGTGTGTGTGTGTGTGTGTGTGTGTGTGTGTGTGTGTAAGGGAAAGAGAAAGAGAGAGATCAGCTTGATTAGCAAGCAGAGAATGTGCCTCTCCCAGGCAGTGCCACTCAACTCAGGAAGAACGCTCTCTTTCACCTCAGCCAGAGCTGACAGAGCCACACAAAAAAGCTTTTCAGAAATCTAACGCAGGGTTGTTTCCACCATCTTGTTCAGATATTTGTCAATCTACTTGTGACATCATGATTGGTGTACACCTTTCATTATAAGTCTGAATAGTTTGTCCCTTCTTAGTGCAGCCTCTGCTTCGACTTTGAAATAAAAACACCTCAAGAGGGATATCTCTGGGTGATGTGCCAGTTTAGAACTGGGATGCAGTTAAAACCATCTATTTCATCAGTTTAAGGTAAATGTCAAAAACGTCAGCTCTTTTTTTTTGTGGAAGTGAAGGTTTGACTGTTTTGACTTTTGGGAACTAGACGTGAAAGGACAAATTTAGAAAAGTTTCATTCTCAGTGCTGGGTATCAGATGAATAGGCAGGCAAGAGAATAGAGAAATAAGTGGGGAAGTAACAAATGCATTACAAGTGACATTCTTGTTTTTTAAATTTACATTGAGCAAAGAGAAGTCAGACAAATAAAGGCTCACCTGCTGTGGTGTCATAAATCAGGAATCTACAGTGTGGGGATTGTTACATTTTTTATACTTAAACCCTGATTAGAAAATAAATGGAGATGAGAATCATTTATGATGAGAATCATTTATGTCACTGTTGACCTGTTCTTAGTGGTGTGTGGTAGAAGTACAGCAATGCAGTGCAGAACAGAGAGTTGCCTGTATTGCTGATGACAGGTAGGAAGCTGCAGTGGAGGAGAGTCCTCTGCGATAAATCCTGAAGCTTTTTGTGGCAGCCTCTAACTCTACACAGGGAAAATAACAACCAATTACAGCACAATTTCTTCAGTACTACTTTGTAAAGGGGTGTTTTAGAGAAGGATAATATTGATTTAGGAGACAGTCTAATTTATTTTGAATACAACCACCTGCAATCAGTCAATTAATCTAAACACAACAATAGTTGTTAGTCTAAATGCAGAAGTAAATCCTGGAAGGTGCCAGATTTATGGAGGAGTTTCCTTTGTAGCAGCCTTATGCGCCCCATTTCTCCTTACAACCTCCTCCTCCCCTCCCCTCCCCTACCCTCCTAATACACAACACTCCATCCCTCCCCACTCACTTCCACTGCACAGTAAATCCAGAGCCTGCAGTGCCTGATCGCACCAACCCAAAAGATCCATAAAAGAGGCAATATCAACTCTCAGAGGACAAAAGGACCAGGCAGCAAACTGGTGAGGGCTACCTTAGAAACCTGCACTGGACAAGTGGGCAAGGGTCAAATTCTATGAGGGGGAATTAGGCGTAGAAAAATTCTCCTTCAGCACAGCAGCAGCTGGTCCCGAGCTTGAAAGCAGGAGAGGAGAGGAAAGAGGGTCTGGACAGCAAAAAGGAGCAGAGAAAAGTAACTGGAATGATAAGATGAGAAGGTGAGTTATGGACAAATTTCATGACTCTTTTTTTAACGCATTCTGCCACACCCTGCCTCCACATAATACTGCAGATTCAGCTGTGTGGAGCTCCTGGTTGTGTCTTTGCCTGCCTTCGGACTGGCTGATGCCTTAGTTCTCTGTGGAGTCATTAATAAAACCCATCTATTGAGCTAGTTCTCCTCCTGTGAGGATAGGGGACTGACTGTACTGACAACCACTGATGACTGAACACGCAAACTGATGCCAGGGAAAATTACTACAGGGATTTCTCATCCAGTGTGATGAATGATGTTCTTGAATAGACTAGAAATATCCTCTTACAAATCAGGTCAAATGTTTGTCTGTTAAAGAAAAAGAACGAATTACAACCCTGCCCTTAAATTACCCCTTACTGATGGTACATTTACAGTATGACCATTTCTAGAAACAACATATCCACAGCATCCCTTAAAAACGTGCCTGCATAATCAGCGGAGTCAGTTTGGCATGTGAATGTATGTACCTGCAAGCAATGCAGAGATGTGCAGCTGCATGTGCACTTATATACAAAATGTTTCTGTGTATGTGTGTGTGTAAGACAGTGAGGGAGAGTGAGATAGGGAGAGAGAGAGAGAGAGAGAGAGATTCTGACAGAAGGTGGAGCTATAAAGCCACGATGAAACAGCACAGCCCTCTGCAGTTAGCTTCTCCTATATATAGTCAATGCACATACCCTGTGTTCAATATCCAAGCACACTGCAGGCATCACCTCTATGTACACTCTGTGTCCTCTTAAGATAACAAGGATGCAGTGTAAGACAAACCCTAATATTTCAGTCTCCCTGTCTTTCTTGTAGCAGGCATGAGCTGCTGAAGCTTTCCCCTAATGAGGCCCTGCTGGGACTCCTGCTCGTGTTGTTGCTGGGATTGCATGTCCTAGCTGTGTGTCCCGCCGTGTGCTCCTGCAGCCAAAGCCACAGGGAGGTGGACTGCTCCTGGAGGGGTTTGAGACAGTTGCCCGATGGCCTGCAGCACAACCTGCACTCCCTTAACTTGTCCCATAACCGGTTCCACAACCTTGACGACCAGCTCACCTCACAAACTCACCTCCGTATCCTCGATTTGTCTCATAACCGGCTGAGCCACCTGCCCACCAGCTTGCCTCGCTCCCTCTGGCAGCTCTACGCCGCCTCCAACCGCATCCATTTGCTGGACAAGAATGATACAGTCTACCAGTGGAATCTGCGAACGCTTGACCTCTCCAGCAACAACATGGAGCGGGCCATCTTCATCAACAACACTCTGATCAATCTGTGCACGCTCAACCTGAGCTACAATCACTTCTGGACTTTGCCCACCAACATGCCTGTACACCTGGAAATTATTGACCTGTCCCATAACTTACTTGTGAAGGTGCTACCAGGATCCCTGGACCGCCTTTCCAGATTAGCTTACTTCTATCTGCACGCTAACCGCTTTTCCACGCTGCCCTCCGGAGTGTTGGACAAGACAAAATCACTTAGACTCATCACTCTGGGCGACAACCCTTGGGACTGTCACCTTTATGCCGACATAAGCTACTTACTTTCTTGGACTCAGCGTACCCCTGCCCGCGTCCTGGGCTGCCCCTGCCACACCCAGCCTGTCTGTGGAGGGTTACGCCCTAGCAGGACTGGAGGCTGGCACTTTGCCTCCTATAACCTGCCCCCACTGGCAGCGAGTGCACAGGAAATGAGCACCATGCCCCATGAGGCTAGGGTCACCGGGTGGTGGTACATGTCTGTTTCTGCTCTGCTAACTACCACTAAGGAGACCTTGAGCACACAACACCACACTTTCACAACAACACCTATCAGCATCTCCTCCCTGCCAGTCAGAACCACAGGCACCCACCTAACTATAAATCATCTTTCTGCCACCACTAGCCCAGCTGCTGCAGATCACATGCTCCACACGGATTCTAATTTCATCTCTGGCACAAAGAAAACTTCTCCCAGTGACTCACTCCACACCACTGACACATCCACAATTTCCGACACAAGCTTCATTACTAAAACACCCATCAGAGCCTACATGACGCTTGCCACGGACCGATTCTTCACAACAGAGAGTCCTTCCATCCTAACAAAGAAGACAACTACTCTTCGTACCAGGAGTGTGAGGAGGCACAATCAGTCCCCTCCTAGTGGCATCAGCAACAGCAGCCCGGCCCACGCTACCTGCTCCTCTCTCACTTTCCTACATAACCTGGGGCTTCTGTCTCTCATTCTGCAACATGTTCAGAAATAGTCTGACTATGAATTTACAGCACATGCACAAGACTGTTGACTGTTGTGTCCCTGTTATGTTCAGCTCTTAACAGCTCTCTTCAGCAAAATGCCATATACAACACAGAGCACAGGCTTCATGATAACTGTCACACTTCCTGCTATCCTGAGCACAGTATGATGCTACATTTATAATTATAGGTTAAAAAAAAAAGCTTTTCTACAGTAAACATTTTTTACATGCCTCCTCTCAAATGACATTGTTACTGGATTTTAAAAAAGCACTCTGTAATGATTATAACTAAGCACATGATGGCACTATACATTCAAGAACCAGTTTTGTCTGAATGTAGCCTGGTGCTTATCTGCAACTACTGTCAGTACCTGTTCAGTACATGTTATGGCCCACCATTTTTTGTGCATGTTTTATTGTCATCCTTCCAGTTTTTCCAAAACCACTGGATGGATTTGGCTAATGTTGTCTTGGTACCTATCATTGTATTTTCCCCCAACTTCCTTTAAGTACCAAATGACTCATTTTGACCATTTTTCCTATTTTAATAGACGTCCTTGATGCTTGCCTGCTTGTGTCATATAACATAACAGATGAGCCATATTTTCTGGTGTCAGGATGATGTCAGAAACTGCCGATGACATGCACATAACAGGAAACAACACAGACTCTGTGAACTGGAGGGAAAAACACGTGGACAATGTTGCGTCACTATCTTTAACAAACTCTGAGTCCTGCTTCTGTATTTTGATCACATCTCAGACTTAAGTGTCCTTCATGATTCAGTGGTGCTCGTGAAAATTATCTGCATGGTGATCGAACGTTCCAGGAATGCTAACGTACTGCTATATTGCCGCAGAGCATTAAAGCACAGACATATTCATCTTATTTATAAGAAATGTTAAGATATTCAAATCTTGATGGTCATTTAATGTAAATATCTGCAATGTTCCATCCTACAGATTTTTACATTTTAGAAATACCATTGCATACCGTACTAAAAGGATAAAAGGTTACAAAATTGTAATACACACATTAAAGCAAGCTGCATTTCATGAACTAAAGAAGGATACAGTGTCTGGGACTCAGATGACTGTTGGGTACATGTCCAGGTAACTTCTGTAAAGTTATATAAAAAATGCTCAGTTATGTACAACTTTTGGTCATTGTTTCATTTTTTTTAGTATTCAACAATTACAACTCACATGAGTCTTTAATACATAAGTGCTCATGGCAACCTTAAATCATAGAGATGTCATTAGCAAGCACAGTACTGTTTTTATGTTTATATATTGCAGAAATGTTCACAAAGCATAAAAGTACTTATTCCACATTTAATCACACATGGAAACTGCTCAGTACAAACACAGTCTTATCTGTTGCTAATTGAGCAACCATTCTGAAATATCAAGTCTTAGTTTTCAAAATATCAGTGGAAAAATAATAAACTATGCATTAATACACTGTGGAGCAGAGACTAACTTAGGAGTGTATGCTCTCTATATGACCTCGAGCAACATCTTGAAGAGAAGTGAGAAAATCTCACATGCAGCAACATCTGTGAAACAGTGAAAGCCGGGGCTCCCTCCTGGAATTGTGTGGCGCGGGAAGGTCAGAGTGTGGTGAACAGGTGAACCTGTGGATCAGCCAGGTACAGCTAAAGAGAGCAATATGGAGTCACTGTCACCACCCACACTGTGAATGATAAACATCTGATGTAATGCCTGTCAGGCCATGGAGCATACCTGAATAGCTAAAACAGAAAGGAAAATTAAATGGAAATATATTCCCTTTTAAAAATATGCCAACTTATATTTGCAGAGAGATGGACAGATAGTTATGTGACTGATGACAATCAGGAACTGAAATGATTTAGCAGAGAGTAACATTTCATTCTAAAGGTTTATTCAATAAAAACAATAAGATTAAAGTCAGAGAGAGTTAACAAAAATAACAGACCATTTTATCTACACTCCAGCCTTTACTCATATCATATCGTCAAAAATCTGCATCACAGATCTTGAAACACCCGCTGAATAAATTCTGTGTACTCACAGCTTAGACGCAGAAGCAGAACCGAAAGAAACTTGTGGTTGGTGTGGTGTTTATTTATAGTCAAGTCGAAACAAAAATGAACCTGGTTTACATGTCTCACGTCAATTCAGTCTCTCTCTTCCACATGCATCTCTATGTCATTACATACTAATTATTAAACATTAATTCTATTGACATACATTTCTGCCAATATGAAGTACTGCTGAACGAATTGACCAGCCAGATAGTGTCCCACTGTAGACTTAGTTTATTGGAAATGAAAAGACAAAGTGAGGATGAAGTCCAACTGAAATTCAGGTCATGAATTCATGTTGTACTATTTGTATTACCTTGAGATCTTTGCATGGTTTGTATTTGCCCACAAACAGATATATGATTGCCACAAAGAAAGAAACTGTCACTTGTCTGTGGGTTAGTTGCAAACACATATATATATATGTGTGTATATATACTTCTTTTTTTCCTGCCTCCCTGTATCTGCTGAACTTTAAAACATCCTTCCAAAGTACTGCACTGTAGGTGCTAGTGAGCTGGCCTGCTAGCCAATTATTTTCTCTGTAGACAACACAGTCATGTCAGATTTCTCTTCTGGCTTCTCCTAATAACTGACAAGGTGTAGAAAGCTAGTATCATTTACTGCTGCCATGCCTCCCCTCTTCATCTCTCCTCCCAGGCTTATTTTGAGTGAACTGCCTTCTTTCTTTCAGCCACACTCAATAAGACTCACCCTCAGTGTACTTCTTTGCACCCGGCAACCCTGCTGCCCTTGTGTGTTCTTATATATACATTTAATTCCACATCAGCTATAGAGACAGACAGACAATAGCATTAAGATTTTTTTGTTGCTGTTGTTGTTTTCAGTTTATACATCTAACACTGCTGAAAAAGATCTATACACAGAAATAACAGGGAGTCCATAAAACATACCAGCATTTTAGCTGTTCCCCTCACAACAGCCTGTGAAAGTCATATAGCCTTTCCCTTCAGCTAGAGAGGCTGTAGGTGTCATTGTAGGTGGTGAACCTGGGGTGGTGTGCTATATTAGACTCACCACGCCTAAAACACACAAAAGAGACCTGTCACTCTGAACCTCCTCCATGAATACACACATAGACACTGACACATAAACACAAATGACATCAGTTCCTCTTGTGAGTAGGCATGCTCCAAGTGCCCTCTTGTGGTGGTGGGACTGAAATGAATGTTTATTCCAAAATATGACAGTCAAAGACCAAATAATGACAGATTATGTTCTACACCAGTACACAACCTGCACTTGACAAAAACTAATCTGAATGACCTCTTAGTACTTAACTACTACCACTACTTAAATATTTGAGTTATCTGCAATGACAGGTTTTGATAATTCACATGCAACTATTGTTCAGATTTTAATTAAATGCATCTCAAAACTGTAGGCAGAAATCAGTCGCTATTTGTGTCTAAATTTGTGGCTTATACTTTGAACTTTTGAATGATATTCTTCTCCAGGAATGTCACATTCTGGCACTCAGACCAACTCAAATAAGGGAACAAACAGACAGAGGAGGAAGGATAATGCTCTGAGAGAAACCTTTTCCTCACATGAGAGGGGACAATTACTGTAGATAACCAGCAACCAACAGACCTAATGTACACCTAATGCAACACCATTATTGTGGACCATCATAAGAGACCAACACTCACACACACTGTCATACACAGAGGCTTTCCAAAGACCACTGCAGCCAGCTTATAGATAAAACAATGGCTGCCAATTTGAACCTCCTTTGAGCCTGCATCACAATATCAGTTGTAACTCCAAATCAGGCTGGTACCCAACCAAAGGACGCTCAAATGTTGCAGATAAAGTTTATCTGATTAACCTAATCTGTATTGACAGCTTGGGTCTATATGCCAAGGCTCACCATCTCTTTGAGCCAAGAGCAATGTTTTCCAGTCTGGGCACTGATCAGCTAAAAAGTGAATGTGTACAAATCTGGAAGAAATAACAAGGCGTACTCCAGCAGCCGGAAGACTGATGAGACAGGCAAAATTCAACCCTGCAGCCTAGTGGGGGAAGCTGAAGATATGGTATCTCTCGCTCTCGTCTCAATGGCACAGACAAGGCAAGGTCAGTGTTAAGGTCAGTGGTTGCAGAATCGGAAGTGGTTGGCAACTGAGAGAATGCATGGTGGCAGCCAGTTAGGAGAAAAAATAAAGTAACAAGAAAAGGCTGGTAGAAAAACAAAGAATGAGCCACAGGACAAAAAACACCACTTAGCTGGTGTTGTCCAGAGACGCCTGCTTACCATTATTAGCCTCTGGAAGATTTTTTTTTCAAGTGTCTGAGGCATAGCATGCACTCATATAAACAAACCCAGAGAAAGTGCATAAAATTGGATGTAAGAGTTCTTCAGGCTATTAATACATAGGCCGCTTCTTTTGACAGTCTGTCCGTATAGCAACAACAAATGCAGCTGTGCGCATGCATGAGTGTGTTTTAACACCATTTTAAGAAGGAAATCTTGAGAGTGTGCTGTAAATTTGCATGATAAGCCTGCATACTCAGAGAGCATGGTGCACAGCTGTCCTGAGGAGGATTTCAACAAAATGGGCTCCAATGTACTTAGAGGAAAAGGATAGATTTGAGACTTGTGAGCTCCAAATCAAGCCCACTTTAGAAACAATGTTGAATTTAAAATGTTCAGCCAATCCGTGAAATTGATGCAGCTTTCATGACTGGGACAGTTTCATATTCAGTGTCTGCATGAGGAAAGGGTACTCTGTCTTGATGAAGCCCTCCAAAAGGCCAGCATGCACATCGCCCTCCCCATCACTGCCTGTACAGGTGATAGGATGGCTCCTTGCGGTGCTTTAATGCCGCTCGTCATCATCTGTAACACAGCTCTCTCTGGAGTCGTACAAACAGCAGCCTGAACGTTCCAGGGAGCAGCGGGGGCATGAGCTTATCTCCCAGCCCAGTGGAGCAGGTAAACGATGTCGTCATCATCCACTAATGTCGGATCCTGATTGGTCTAAAGAGCCCCACATTCAAATGGTATTTTAATACTAAGGTCAAAATGAAGTTTTGACAACTTGTATGGATTGGAAAGCAGAAATGTATGTCGTTCATTGTGGTAAAACCTCTGTTGGACCTTCTGTTCATGCAGTATTGATGGATTTTACTTTGCATATTTTGTAATACACTGAGGAACAATTTGTGATCCTTTGGGGTATTTTGAGGTACAACAGGCTGTTTTGTGGTACCCTAAGGTACGTTTGGGCACTTAGTGCATGGGAGGATTTTATTTTTGGAAATGTGAAAGCAGTGAAAAGCCTCATCATTTTTAGATATTTCTAAAGTAAATATTACAGTTTCATTTCTTAATAATGTGGAAGTCTGAATATCACAGTAGCCCATCTACCTGGAATGTGAGTGCATAGCCTCTGGCACAGCTTAATTAACTCATCTGCGTAGTTACAGAAGGCATAATGGGGGAGAGAAATCACTCATCACCAGAACATCCTTCCTACTGATCTGACTTCAAACAGTTTTTCTGTGTGTGGCAACAAAGGTACACATTCCCAGTAATCCTCACAAATTACGATCAGTTGACTTTTTTCATTTTTATAAAAGCACCTTTGGGGAAACATACAAATCAGTGAACATAAATTTTATTAATTAAATACATCAGTTTACTGTTCAATAATCTTTTATGGCTGACACAGACTTAAAAAATGCTAAATTATTTCATGCCAGATGAAAGAGCAGGTAGACTGCAGTTTGGTGGATGGCTAATTCCTGAAATAGGACTGTCAATTATGCATGTTTCAGTCTGGCTTTCTCCCTGCAGTCTGAGAGGTGCTTTAGCAAAGCAGAAGCAGAAAGGAAAGGACACTAGAGGGAGACAATTTGTTCACATCTACAGCCTTCTCCACAGCTCTGGATTTTTTGAATTCTTACTATAATAAGCCCTCCGGAGAAAAGCAGAGACGACTCAATCCACAGTGATCAATATAAAATCATTCACAAAATCCGAAGGATAAAATTAAGAATATCTCAAGAGTGTCTGAATAATACCCACAAAATATTCATGCAAGTGATTGAAGGTATTTACTCTGAGCTCTCTTTTAGTGCTGGATTAATATATATTGGATTCTTTCACATGCTCAAAACATGAGCCTCTGTGATACTTATGCAAATTCTGTTTAAAAATGTAAAATCCCCATAGACTTCGAGTTTCACTTTAAAATACATATAAGCACTATGAGTCATTTATTATCACCAGCACAAAATATATTTAAAAAAAAAACATAGCTTTGTGTTGCATGCACATATTATACGTCAGAATATGTGTGGAGAAAATAGGACATAGAGGATCCAAGATCAATTTCTCCAAGGTCAAGTGTAGATTCTGAAGGTGCGAAATGATTACTACAACAGGAAACAGGATGCCTCTTCTCAAAGCAGAATCTCATAACACTGTCAGTGAAGTCTGTTGCTTCTCTCACTTTCTTTTTCCCCTCAGCTCTTTCACACACTATCAATTTTACTTCTCTCTCAATGCCCAAATCCTCCAGTTTTCATGCAAAGGATCAATTAGTTACAAGCTTTTTTTCGCAGACTGAGTCCCCCCCCCCCCCACCATTGAGAAGTGGTTCATCTTTCAGCATTGAATGCAGGATACAGTAGCAATGACACAACTATGCTTTCAGAAAGCCTTGCATTTACCTTCAGTCTGAAGTAAATATTGAATTACAGATGAGTTCAAAGGATGGCTATAAAAAAAAAGAAATGCATTTCTTTAAACTCTTCATCCTCATTAATTAGAAGGTCTACAACAGCTGTCACCATTATAAATACTTGCAAGTCATGGTGATATTACTGCATGATGAGAATGACTATCGAGGAATGTTGTTCATAGACTTTGTAATAGAATAGGGTAACCTTCCCCTTTCTTCCTCATTCAATAGAAACCACTCAACTGCTCCAAAAGCATAGCAGTCAGAGCACCTCAAGTTGCTTAAAGAGGGATAAACATTTTAGGCACTTTCATCATCAGATTAAAGGAGAACAGTGCTCAATTTAAAAATCTATACATGTTTCTACTTCAATCAGTTTAAAAAAGGATCTAGAGATCTAAACCTTGTGAACGGGTGTTGTCCATAATATATGAAAGATTGTTGCTGTAATAGGATATGCTTGACTGTCTCACATTTAACATAGAATTGTCTGCTTTGGGTTGTTTTCAGTTCACATCTAGTTCACAATCTTTGATCAGATATTGTAAACTGGCACACATGCTGTACCATATCTTTCACATTTGTCTTTGCTCTCTTCATGGTATAACAACAGAGAATAGAGAGGCAATGGTAACAATGTTAAAAAGAAAAAAACAATTCAGCCACACCATGAAACCTGGGACTCCGGTGTCTTTATTTGAGCATAAAACAGAAGTTGCTTTTCATGTGCTAAATCCACTGTGACTCTTCAATACCTTGTGATGGGCTTTAAAGCCTGTTGTTCCTCAGAGCGCATATTATGCATCAATTTATCACCTCTCTCACTCTTCTATCTCTGCAGCTGCATGTGATTTCCTTGCACTAGGCATATGCTGTAGGACACGACCACACATTTGACAACTTACAGAAAATGCAACAGTAAAGTAATCTTAAATGTATCACCAAATGGCATGGGACATAACAATAGTGCAAACAGTGGAATAAGTAATAGCCTTTCACACCGGTCTTCATATTTTCATTTTCTTTGACAGTTCTGTGCAAGAAGGAATTGCCTCCAATTGCTTCTGTACCTTTGTTTCAAAGATACTGACAGCTGCAATGTGGAGTGTCCCCTAACTAATGACAGAGTTTTAGCTGTTAAAATGTCGAGAGTGTTGCTATTTGGGTTTTTATCTAAGTCATTGTTTCAAAAACATGCTGCCTGGATAGATAAGAAATTCCCTCTGGTAGTGCCCTAAACAGTCAGCACAGGCAGGCCTATTCACAAAACTTCACTGAATGTGAATAATAGATCACTAGTCACGTTTCAGGCCGAAGCTTGGGAAGGTTTGTTGTATGTATTCTAATGCTAGGATGAATGAAAACTGTATTTATATAGGATTTATTGTCTGTGAGCTCTGTGAGTAGTATCTGGCATGGTTACAAGGTTACATTTCTACAAGACTTAGCATATTACAATTTTTAAAACATAATTTGAGCATGAGATTTTTTTCCTTGTGGTCTTTTGACAGCATATGGTGCAAATAATGTATATTAGAAATATGTGTTTTCCCATTGTAACTGTCCTACATGTTCATTTATTCATTAATTTCTTATCCTGCTTCTTCTTCAGGGTCATGAGAGGGCAACACCAGCTTATCTCCACATACACTGTTCAGAGGGCACAGCTAGAAGCTCATTATAAGTCATCTACATGAAAGATCCATAATTACTCCACTGTACAGATACCATGCTTTATTGATCCCCATAGGAAAATACTTCATTGGCTTTCATTATGAATATAGCTATAGTTAAAGGCTAGGCCACAGGGTCAGCTTAAACACAGGTTTGATGTCTCAGGAGACTTTCTCCAATATCAACTCATCTTGTAACCTTAACATGTGCAACATTTTGTATATTGTAAAATCTGATCCTCTGCACATTCTTGGCTGCCTGTATTGTCAGTAGCACATGAGGCTCATGTTTAAAGCCCATTAAGATTCAAACGTTCCCACTAAGACATAAAACATTCAAATACGCTAAATGCAACATTTACCATCTATCACTTTCCACTCATAACTTGTGCTTACAATATCAATGTTAAACTTTGGGCCACATTTTATGCATATTTTATCTGAGTAAAACACCTGTGAGCCATAACATCAGGATCATTTTAATATTAACACGCCCATAGGAATTGCCCCACTTTTGAATGCTTTCTGGGGGACTATATTGCATCGCGGAAGAACAACACGTAATTGTAATTAAAAAAAGAAGATTGCGCAGCTGCTTTTGACATGATTACTACTCAGTGGAATAGTGACAAGTAAACACGACTAATTAGAACAATATCTTAGACAACGATTTTTTATTATTATTATAATAGTAGGTTATGTGTCCACTGGTTTAGAAGAGCAATAAGCCACTTTCACCTCTAGTGGCTTATTGCTTAATTAAATGACAAATCGGAGTATTGGTTTGCAGATTGCCCGAATTGACGTCAATTGGATTGGTTAGGTGACAGAGCCAGGCTCCGCCCCCTGTGGCCCAAGGTAGAGCATGCTGAGAGAGAGGGAGGAGGGAGCAGGGGGCTGAGCTGATCCCACGTGTGACGCTTTCATTCCCGGCTCAGTAATATTCTCATAGCGGGGCTTTGCATATCTCCTGCCGTATCTGTGTGTGTCTGTCACTGTTACTGTAGTCCCAGCCTATAGTTTGGAATAGATATGGAAGGAGACGGGAGTCAAGCCACATCCGGAAGCCTAAATGATTCACAACATGACCCGGGGTAAGAATATTTCTAAATTGAATCCTTAGGTACGATTTTTTCCCCATGTTACAACATCTTGGAGAGGACTTCGACTGCCGTGCTGGATTCGTCCCCACAGTACGCACTTAAACGGTGCACGGGTCCGTTTCCAGACGCAGTTTTCCAGACCTCAGCTTTGTAGCGAGTGTGTCCTCTCCCTTAAATGTAGATAGACCATAATTATTAAGCGCGAATGTGTTTTCATAGTCTTCCTTTATCCTTTAAGGTCGCTTTTAGAAGTAGTTAGTCGTCAAAATGGCCGAACTGACATCTGGACTCACTTCTGTTGTGTTTTCCCCTTACAGTAAAATGTTTATCGGTGGCCTCAGCTGGCAAACCTCACCAGGTGAGACTGTTATTCTCTTTAACACCGTATCCAGTATTTCTTGTTGTTTTGTCGCTGTGACTGAGTGCTCGTTGTAGCTGCTGGCGGTGTATGTGCGAATGTGCACTGTGCAGTACTGTACTGTATGGGATATCTCACTAGTGTGTGCGCACGATGTTATTTTTGATCTCCGTCCATCTGAAGTCCTCTATTCGACCCCTATGCGCATCGCGGGGTGTTTTTTGAAATGCAGTGACAACAGCATGCCCATATGTTTCTGTCAAATGACCCGACATATTTTCTCTATTCACAGACAGCCTTAGAGACTATTTTAGTAAATTCGGAGAAATAAGAGAATGTATGGTGATGAGAGACCCCACGACAAAGCGCTCAAGGTAAATATAGGGCTTTTCTACTTTTCCTTTCCAGTGCATGTAGCAATATCGCTTACTTTGTCCGTGTTTAGTATTAATCCAGCGTGTATGTGTGTTTCTGTGTCCGCGCGCGCACGTGTTCGTGTGTGTGTCCCCGTGTGCGCGCGCCTGCGTGTGGTTTCACAGCAAGCCAGATAAGCTTAAATGCTCACTGCTGTAAAGCTGCGGCCGAATGCAATTTGACATTGACTTTGTGACTGCACCACAATGTTGGTGTAGTGTCGTCTCACAGTGTAACATAGCAAATAATGATCAGCACTGTCCTCAGTTTGTTTCCAATCTGCTACAGGACGTCCATAATCTGGATTATAAAATACATTTACAAAGAAATATTGTAACAATAATAATAATAATAAGGTCATATGAATATTCAGACTATTGTAATTCAGGTTGTTGTTACATGTCAATGTTTTTCATCGTTTGTATTTGAAAGAGTTAAAGGAATGTAAATCTTTGTTTTTTGCATGTATGCATTTTAACATTTTTGTTGTTTTTGTCTGTGTGTCTTTGTTTTTCAGAGGATTTGGGTTTGTTACGTTTACAGATGCTGCCAGTGTAGATAAAGTCTTAGCTCAACAACACCACGAATTAGACTCAAAGACGGTGAGTTGATTTGATCTACATTTATATCAGTGTTTATTTCATGTTTTGTGTTGGCACCATTCTGCCACTGGAGACCTCATGTCCTAACTGTTTGACATCTCACCGCCTTAAGGCCTTACAGAGGGAAACACCTCTTTGGTTAACAGTCTGTTTGGATCAAGGTCATGTATAAGGGCTAAATGTACGATGGTCCGTTCAACACGGAGCCAGGTGATAAAACACAACTCCAGGGTGAATATTATGTGTTCACTTTCACTTCTTTGGATGAATGGGGCAGACACGCCCCCTTCTTCGCTGCAGCCACATGTGCAGTGTGCTCATAGCTCATGTTCCACTGAAGGGCGTGCTGTCTCAGGCCCGCTGCCTGGCTACTGTTTGACCCAGCAAACATTGTATTTGATCACACCTCATGCACTGATACTATATCTGTGAAAAATAGGTTGAAAACAACACCTTCCAAATATATCGTCCATGTGTCAAAATCAGATCTATATTTGAAAACTAAATCACAATAAATCTTTTTCAAACAACAAATACATTAATTAAACTAATTGGTTATTTGACCACAATATAATGTAATTAGATTTTTAATAATTTAGCAGTATTACAACAATACACAAGTTATATAATGTCAAGCAATTACAATTATAGATACATTTAGTTTAACAGGGTCATGAACTGATCTGCATTAATAAGGCACACACATTCACAATCACCCACGCAGTCGTTTATGAAAAAGTTTGAAGTATAGTGGATTCTACTTGCTCTTTTTAAATTTGTCAGTACATGAATAATTAAACATGCTAGTCATTTTTGAGAGATGTCTGTAGTGATGGATTAGATGGGGTTCAGCCGAAAATACATCTGCCTGAGATTTGTGCTCGGTAGGTGGTGGTGTCCAGATATGCCCATGTAGTTTTGGAAAATGGGATAGTGCATGTTGAGGAAACAGACTGCGTGTGCTACTTTGGCAGAAGGGAACTCTAGACGGAGGAATATTTTGAAGGGTATGTATTTCAAAAGAGAAATGGATTGTACTTTAGGTGGCAGTATATAATAAGGATATTCTGAACTCTCTAAAGCTGTACAGGATGTGGCAAATACTGTATTTTTAAGGGTCTGGTATTGTGGCTTTTCTGAATATTTTTTTTTTTGAAAACTCTGAGTCTGTTTTAAATACATGTAAGATTTGATTCACCAAAAGATGTTTAGATTTCACTAAATCCATCTTTCCTCACAGCCCAGATTCCCCCCTGTCCTCCAGCAGGCTGTTTTGGAAGCTATTTACATAAATCAGCATTATTAATGACCACCTACTCTGGTTGGCTGGAGGTGTGGCTCCCACATGTGCGCCCCCCCCCCCCTGCCCCCTCCTCCCAAGCCAATCAGAAGACGACCTAATGAATAATGCAAGTTCCCTTACATCATGTCTTTACCTGGAATAATGGCTGCAGCTGGAGGCACAACACAGTATATAGCGGTCTGTGAACTGGAGTCTGATCATGTATTAGAAAGGAAAGAACCTGCTCTTACACAGTTAAGATTTTTTTTAAAGTAAGTTTCAGAACAGTAAGATCGTGTCTAACTTTCCCAACAAAGTAGAAGTAATTTTTTTTCAAACGTAGCTGGGGGCCATTAGCTTAGCTTTAGCACAGATACATTATATTCCTTCAGTTGAGTTACAGTAAGAAATGATGTTTATTAGTGTGCTTGTTTTAACTGCATCCAGGAGCACCCCAAGTGGTTACAGTGCACACAACCACAACGTCCCTGGTTTGAATCCTGCTTGGGACCTTTTGTTGTATGTCATAGCCCTCTATCTCCCCTTGTTTCCTGTCTGCTTCTCCAATATCAGCTCTCCAAAAAAAAAAAACTTGAGAAAGTTGAAAATCCTGCGGCGTACTGAGTCTCGTTAGGCAGACAGTCGGCAGAACACACACACACACACACACACACACACACAACTGCCTGCCGATAACAGAGGAAAGCAGTCTCCAAAAATGAATTTCAGCCATTCTTGATGTAAATTTCCATCCTCTGGAAGTCTGTAAAGACTTTTTAGCTGCCGAACAGCCGCCAACACCTCCTGCGTGCTGCCTCGTTCCTCACCTGGCTAGAATGCAAAGTTACAACAGAGGTGGACTCATGCTAAAGCTTTCTAGCATATTTGATTGGACCCCCTTGTATGACGTAGTGATAGGGTCCACCTCAATGCCTCTCGCTCTTGAGCCACAAATTTTAAAATTTCAAATGCAATGGAGTACTTTTACAGCACAGGAGGGCCACAAACAACACCCTGACAATACCAGCCCTTTTAACATTTGTTGTTTTAAATTATTCATATTCTTGAGCTCAAGTATGATTGACACAGTGCTGAGAAACATGTTATTTCTTTGGGGGGGAGTGGGAGTAGATCTTGATATTCGTTCCAGTTTTTTTTTAAATTATTTCTTTTATTAGGGAGTTCTGAGCTTTCTGACCAGTTTCAGACCACCTCAGTGACAGATAGTTTACCTCTCTAATGGGTTTATGTGTTTAGTATTTCTACTATTCCAAAATGAGTTGTTTACCATAATGAAAGATACACATACTGTCACAAAACTATTGACAACACTAAATTAAAATACATTGTGGGCCTTTAAAATATATGGTTTGCATATGGGTTGTTCCTGTGAATACCATCTAAAATCCAGATCAGACCCTTCCTGTGTTTGTTTTCTAAGTCTGCGCTAGGTAAGTGTCTCATTCACATCTGTACTTAAATTGTGCTTTAGTGCTCTATATAAAATTTTGATGGTAAGATATATTAACTCTATTAATGTGATATGTAAACAAGGGTGCTAAGAGAATGTAGAGGGAAGACACATTTCTTGGTAGTTAAATTGCAAAACGTGCAACTATCTGTATAGGTGAGAGGCTGCTCGGAGAGGTAACGATGCAAACATTCTTTGATGCAGAATCTAGAGCAGTTTGATCACTTCAAACTAGGACTTTTGAATGAACAAGTGTGTGACAGCTTGGCAGCATATATATATTTACAGCAAATGTCGGAGTGATACCTATGAGAGAAGGTTGCACTTAAAAATATACTGAAAACGCTCAGGAGTCTGCCTGTATAAAAACCAGCCTCGTACTGTTGCCTGCTACTGTAACTGGAGCAGCTGTTGGTTCAGAACCTTGCCCATAAGCATTTTGAGAATAGCAGCAGCAGGAAGGGGTTAAATTCTTAGTTATTCTGTTAAGCTGTTGGTTGGATTTAACCCAAGGACTTTCTGCTCCTATATCTTCATCACTAACTGCTTCTGTGTTGCTACTGACTTATTTAGATGAGAAATAATTTATTATACACATGAAAAAAGCTCTTGTTGACTTAACTTAAACCTGCAGATTATATGCAATGTCACAATAAAAAGATACAATATTATTGGCCTATTTTCTTATTTATGCTGGAATTAAAACAAGGAAAGGATATTAAGTGTTATGTAAAATAAATGATGTGAAATGACCATTTATTGATTGTGGGCCATGTCGCTAAATTTAAAGATACTGTACAGGTTCAGAAAAAGAGTGGTTTATGAGTGTAGCAGCTGTGGATGTGTATATAAGCAATGGCTTTATATCACAGTTATTGTAGACTCCAGGTCATATTTGGCAGACTTATGTCATGCTCTTCAGATTTGACAGCACCTCAGCCTGAGGACTGAACTGTGACATTTTAGAGTCTGACATCCAATCATCATTTTGTCTGAATTGTGGCCTCAACACAGTGGCACGACGAAGTTCTCTAAACTTGTTGCACATCTGTCCTTACCTAACTGGCACGTCACTCGGGGCTGGTTGTGAAACATTTCCTTTTTATATTATATTCGTCATTATCTCTGTCAGGTGCTTTTTCCCCCTCTAAAAATCAATATGTTTTGGCAGTAGATATTTACCCAACATTTGTATAGTATTTTCAGTGGCATGTTTTTTTTATTGCCTTTACTACTTACTGCATACAATAGAAATCTGACCGGAAATGAGGGGAGAGAGAGAGGCCCGGCTGGACTCAAATGGGGGACTTTGTGATTACACGGTCAGCGTCTTAAACCTCCAGGCCATCAGGCTGCCCCTGAATAAATTGTTTTTAAAGACCATTAACATAATCATGTCTATATTTAAAAAGATATGAAGCTAAATTGAATTTGCATTCCTGTCCGGTGTTAATGAAACTTTTTTTTTTTGTGTGTGTGTGTGTGTGTGTGTGTGATTTATTTGCTTTCTATCCATGGCAGTGTATTTCTTTCACATACTCCCTAACCTCTAATATACTGATGATACTGATAGTCCTGTAATAATAGTGATAACTAATGGCTCCTGTGTAATGAACAGCAAAATGAGGCCATGTGGTAAGTAGCTGGACATTTTTGTTTGACAGTGTAATTGACAAAGACAAAGTTGAAATAAGATCCTGTTTACTCAAACACATTCATAAATTGATATTTCAGAGCTGCTAATATGCCGTTGTTTATCCACGCAGTAGAAGAGTGCAAACCTAAGGCAGCTGTCTGTGTCATCTTCCTCCCCATTAGTCACTGGGCTGTATCTGCTCTGCTGTTGTATATCTTTAACATTCACACTATCAAGATCGCATTGCATTAGGATCTATCATATCTCTCACCAAGTTGCTCAGCAGTAATGGAAAGAATTAACTGATGTGTTTGCAGATGTTTGATTTGATATAAGTCTCTTACTTTTGCAACGCTTCAGTGAGTCCCTAGCCCATGTTTTTTGTCCCTAATAACCTTGAAAGGACCGGCTGTGAGTAGCTGGAGGTGCTGTGTCTAAACAAGTTGAGTCATATTATGAGTATTCATACAGAGAAAGTGGAAATCATACCTAATTTACATTTTTTCCGCTTGTTTGTTTATCAAATTTTAAAAAAAATCTTACATATAGAGCTGGATGTGTGAATTAAATCAGTGAGGTTTCTGACAAGCACATACCATTTCAGTGACAGATATAGTGCAGTTAAGTTATAGTTAAAACACTAAAGAGGCATTTCTTCTATTGCACTCCTACCATGTAAAGGATTTCAATATGGATCATTATTTTCCCTGAGTTTGTGTTAAGAGCAATAGATTCAATCATAAAGCAAAATCACAATCTTCTTTTTTTTCATCCTTTTTTTTAAGTATTGTTTTTTTTCCCCCACTGTGTGCTCTGCTTTTTGTCCGGTTATGAAAACACTCAAGACTAGGATGAATGTGAATGAGACATATGGGGAAGCACAGCCTGAGGCTTCAAAACACACATGCTGGTAATTCAGAACATATTTACCATTTTTCATGATGCTTTGTTCAGTTTAGAAATATGCAACTCATAGCATCTGTTCCTGAAGATGTTTCAAGGCATGCCGGTATGAACAGGAGATGATAGTACATTATTTTGCATTTAAGAAGAAACAGTTGTGAGCTTTACAAGGGAGCAGATTGATTCCTGGCTGACTCCAGGTTAGCATCTTTTATTGCTTTATGTAAAGCAGTTCTAATCACATTTTAAAGGAAAATGTAATAAAATCTTTACATTTATCAGAGCAAAGTGAACATCCAAAAGGTTATATTTGAATGCAAAGCATATATTAGTTTATGACAGCGTGTGACATTCATCATAGTTTAAACAGCATGAATACGGATTCATTCTTAATTTATCGCAACCTGTAAAACCCACTAACATCTGTGTTTTCTTGTAAGATAAACATATTGGCGATCCTGGTGTGATTCCAGCCTTTATTGAATGACCCCAGGTCAGCTTAAGCTCGCAGTTTTGATGTTGAAGTGAGGCAGGGAATAACCCGAGCAGACAGGAAGAGAAAAGATGTGGATGAGCAGCTGTTCTGGACAAATCTACAACCTTATTCATCAGATAGGATTTGGAAGTAAAGTCAAATCAATGAGCTGCACTCTGACTAGCTGTTGTACAGCAGGTGCTCTGTCTTCTGCAGTTAATTATGGCTGAAGGCGTTATTAGTTCATGCTGGATCTGTCTCTTGTCGGTACATACAGAACATCAGATGTTTGTCAAGGCAGTAATGTAATACCTTGTGAAATAGCAGTGAAGGTAGATCATAACGCTGTTGCATATTTTGAAGAGAAAAAAGGCCAATTTCCTTGTCGAGCATGACATTGGTAAAATTCTAATTATTAATTTGAGGAGCATAACAAACTGCCTTTTAGAGGTGTTATTCCACAGCAAAGATCAGTAAAGATTGACAGCACAGATATGAAACATTTATGTTTTAATTTCTTGTCTGCGCCGTTGGTATCACACACGCACACCTGTGGACCTCCTCACACACTTAAATTGGGAGAAGCTGCAAGCTTTGATAAGCCTTTTCCTTTTAGCTTAAACACCACATCATCATGCTGGTGCAGATATGTATTAAGGGAGAGGCAGACAGTTAACCCAAGAGCCACATTAATATATGAAATTCTTTTGTAAGATGTGAACTTAAGATATATGCTGTTTCTCTGCCCTGATCTCCCACAGCCGCATGCAAAAGAAGCCCTTGGAGACCTTGTTGTAAAAGGCTGTGAAAGATAAAAGATGGTGGGGCAGGGTTGGGATTGGGGGGGGGATTCCTCTTGGTCTTTTCTCATTTATTACTTTGACATACTAGCTTGTGTGATGTCATGAGGAAATTCAATTTTATTCTATGTGCGATCATGTTGCATCATTTAAGAAAGGTGCATTAAAACCATACATTTGACAAGTCATGCAGTTGATTGATAAAGTCTTGTTAGGGTAATGTAAAGGGGTTATAAGGTGAGCAAATACTTAAAAGCACTCCACTGGAGAGGCCGGGTTAGCTCTTCTTGCAGACAACACCTGTGTGAGATACTTCACCAGTATATCTTTAGCATGTCACCATCCATCCTCCTTTTGCGCCTCATGAAGTAAAAACTGTGGAAACTTAGATAAATGCTCAGATGCTTAAGATTGATCAGATACCCACATTGCAAGAGGCACGTGTACTGTAATTACAGAGCCCTTTGAAAATTATACCACATTAGAGGCTGCCAGTCAATTGTACATAACAGGTACTGCTACCATTAGATGGCTACAGTAATTTAATCATTGGAAAAAGGACCTCATACATCCTACAGACAGTCGTAGATAACAGATCATATTGTAATCTAACCTGCAGGAATAAGATAGGATTTTGTAAGAAAAAATGTAAAAGTCTTTATCATAAAGGGCACATTGACCTAGAATTTGTCATATGTCTAACACAAGTTTAACTTTAGGATTTTATTGTGGCTCATACATAAAAAAAAAAAAAAAAAAAGTAAACTCCATTGGTGACTGTTTGAATGACATATTTGGATTACAGTTTGGATTTGACCACATTATACCATCAATTACAGTCATTCTGTGGCCATATCTTCCTGTCTTACATGTCTTTGGAATAGTCAGGTGTGATAATGTTTTATTGCTATATAATATTTTTTTTTTTGGAAAGACAACCACAATGGGCATCAGCTGTTTGTAGATTTGCTATGTTGTCGTACATAGCAAGTTTATTTCGATAGTCCTTAATGAATTTTACAGTGCCAATAACCTTCACACTTCCACAGTATGAAAACAGTAAACAATGGGTAAATGCCAGGTGCTAAGATGCTTAATAGCGGTGCTTTCCTTCATTTGAACAGCTTATATGACAACAAATAAAATATAATGTTAGAAGGTGGAGCACATTCAGATTTAGAGCATATTGTTCATTCTGCTCCAAGTCAGGTTTATAAATATATGTGTGCTGTTTAGTTTGCGTGCACTGCTTGAGATGTTTCCATGATAATACATTTCCTAGAGGGAGATTAATAAAGTACTTTTACTGCTACCAGATGATAACATACAGCTACAGCTGGATGGGAGGTCTACCTTTCTGTTTTACAGTTATGTCTTCAATTTATGATGTGTTATTATGTTATTATGTACTAAAATATCTTAATAAGCTTTTTAGTACTCCTTAAAATTGCTGTCTGAACTCCTACATCAGTTTGTGATTTGTTCCCAGAATCCTTTTCAATAAACAACAGAATATGCCTTATTGCACTCAGTAGATGTAGGTGGAGAATGGAAAATGTGAAAGCAGTGGCACAGTAAGAACAAAAGTGTTTTTTTCCCTTACTAATTAAGAAGATAACTATCAAAAAGAGAGAGCGGCCATAATCTCAGAGTGACCACATAAAGGAGTAAGTAAGGAGTAAAAAGCAAACTAAATTGTTCATAGGTATTGGTGTAAATAGTGTCAATGTGCAAAGTACTGATGGATATGAACAGGCCTAAGTTAAATAGCATTTGCAAGTACTGTGTGTGGAATTACTGAAATAACTGTGCTACCTAGGTCCGGTTGACTGGTCCTAAACCTGATGGTATGTGTGTTACATAATAAAAATGTTTCAGGAAGGAAGTATCAGGTGAAACCGAGACAACATAATCTTTGGTTCAATTGAACAGTTATCCAGTGCAAAGGGGAATGCATATTTTAGCTCTGGGCCTTTAGTGAAGTCACTTTCAACATAAAAAAAAAAAATCACATGCACATGAATATGTAAACAGATGGGAAACAATTGCTACATCTCCCCTGCCCTTGATTTCAAATTTCTCAAAGGAGTCATTCATCATACGTTGTGACCTAAAAAGGTGCTGCTACAGCATTTCTCAGAAGGATTGGTTAGTAAGTCCTCATTGCCTAATTTGGCTGCAATGCTCTGAGTGTGATTTAGACAATCTGCAGTATCATAGCCCCATTTTAACACAATTCTGTGCATATAATTGCCTCTTTTTGATAATCCTAATATTTTAAACAGACTAAAAAACGGTATGACCTCCATTGCTGCTGTGTGAAAGTGCTCTCTTGTGCATGTTTAAACAGTAGGATGAATTTGGAACAGAAATTATCAGCAGGATAGAAAAAAACAATTAGTTTATATGGTGTGATGAAATGCGGATTAGTAGGTTTCATATAGGCTTAAAAAGTAAGATACATTACCAAGTATAGGACTTTGGTATTCAAAGCATAACATGTTGTCTGTGCTCAAATAGGGCGCACAAAATAATTGAGTTTGAATTGGTTATGCCTGGGGCTAAGTGCTAAAACAAATCTTTAAATGAAATTCATTACAAGCAGTGTTGCCATACCCAGGTGTTATTGAATTCATATCTCATTTTGACCTGATTTAGAAAGATAACGGTAATAACTGAGACTGACAAAAGACGACAATGACATTGCACATCATGGTTTCCCTTCAAACACATTAAAACATAGTCAGTCTCATTGGCTTAATTGATCTGTGCAGATGGTGTCTTTTCTTCTTGTATTCCTTGGTTAATTTTCTTTCTCATTGTTTTTCTCAGCAGGATTAGATATCTTTCTCTTAAATAAATTCATCTGTGCCAAAGGAGTAACTTTTTCTAAATGCTTAGAACTGGTACATTAACTGTCAATATTTCTGGATAGTAAAATAATATGCAGCAACATGAAAAGGATTCTCTGAAAAACATAAATTTACAACATTCTGCCAAAAGAAATGTGCATCAGTATCGTTTTTGGGAAATTCTCTCTCAAATTCATTGGTATCTACACAAGAACAATTTAGGATGACATTGCTGCTTGAGATAGTTCCTTTTTGTTGTAAGTGCAAGGTTGATGAGACCCCCCACCACCTACCTTCATACCAGTGAAATTAATGAGGAAAATGAAGCTAATGACATAACAAGCACAAGATGGAGAACCAGGCTGATCTGATGCATCCTCGTGGTTATTTGGCAATATCTGGAGGTGTCACCGGCCTCAGACTCTCATTTTCTCCCTGTCATATTCAATCAGCCATTCCTGCCTAAAATAAAAGCCAGTCTCTACAGCGACTATGACCAGCAGAACGATGGTGTGGCTGGCCTCCATACCCATGTTTCTTTTCATTTTTGAACACTGATGGTTCTGTTTTAACATGCAGCTGCACTCACAATATGTTGGGCTGGAGATGAATTCATACATAATAATCAGCAATTATTAATACAATATTTCTTAAAGTACATTGCCCAGTACAATGAGTGTTGTGTCTAGAATGTGTCATTGAACTCCATCAATTGTAGTTTGCTTCAGTAAGTAATGTGTTCACTGATGCCAGCTCTCTTCAAATCCTCATCAACAGATTTTTTTTATATCAGTCATTAGTCAGAGTTCAAGATTTTAACCTAAAGGTCTGCCTTGTGTCAATACTGACAAATGTATTAAACTGAAAATCAAAAAAGTTATTTGGTCAGATATTTGGAGCAGAATGAGGATGCTAATATTGTGGAAGCACCTGAATGTGAAGATGCTAGCAGTAGCAGTAGCAGTAGCACTGACCCGAACATTCTCCAGGCAATGGACAGAGGGTCTGAGAGTTCGAGTTGGCGAGGAAGAGGGCAGAATTGCTACTGTGGATAATCATAACAGAATCTTGTGGTCTGAACTGACAAATCTGATAAAACAAGTGAGTGGAATGTTGGAACACATTGATCATTTAGTCAAACATTGGTGCACGTGTTAAAGATAAAAATATTCGTTACATTATGTACTTAAAGGGAGGCTAAAAGGAAAATACATTCTAAAAATGAACGTTTATTGTCCTGCTGATCATCCATCAGATGTTCTTATTTAAGTGTTCTTGGACCTGAACAGATGATACAGTAATTGTGGGTGGTAAATAGATTTTTGATTCAACTATGGCTTTTTGCCAGGTAACCCTAACCCTTGGACTGCAGGGTTATCATATAGGCCTAGCCTAATTATTTATATTATCATTTTGATTTAATAGAACTGCTATCAGGCTAAATACATATTTTGTGTAGGCATATTCTTACTTTTACTGGATGTGTACATTAAGCATTTTAATAATGCTTAGTTTTCAAAACTAACCATAGTTTTATGGTAATATAAATCTTACCTCAAATGATGTAACTGTAGTAGCTGAGCACAGTGGGGTCAGTGCAGATTAATTCCTTCTTCACGCTACTTGCTCCTCTCCCAGGTTACACCACAAATCTACAATAAAAACAATAGATGGAGTCATATTTCCCCTAAAATACTTTGTTACAGAGGTGGTTTTGTCTGGGGGTGTATTTTCAGCAGCACAGATGATTTGAATGACCATAGAAATATTATAGGAATTCTACAGACTGCAGTGTGTCTCTAAAGTATGATCCTCTAAACCTTCTACGACTACATGTTGCTACGTATCACTTATAATATGTAGGTGACATTACTCTATAGCTGGCAACAATATAGTATACTGTAGAACTGAGTGTTTTTAGCATATAGTTTGGAGAATATTATAGATCCAAGACAAAACTGACAGAAGGTTGGTACTGAGAGAAAAAGGCGCAATTGCAGATCTGTCTGTGACTTAAGCACCAGGGATAGCACTATAGATTTATCAATACACAACACAGTGGGGTTGCTGATATTTCAGAGCCATTGCTGGAGCCATAGAGTCTAACTCGCACAAACCTCGGTCAGATAAAGGATCAATGAGTTACATTGACTAGACATATTCAACTAAACAACCTGCTACTAGGGTATGGAGAGGGGGAAGCGGTTAACAAGGGGGATACATTTGGTCATTTTGCTAGCAAGGGGGATGGCATACCCCCTCAAACCGCCTACTGTTTATTGATATAAAACTTCATATAACTTGGTATCAATTACTTAACAATATTATTCTTAAAGACAGTATTTTTATATCTTATTTTTCCCTTGAATTTTTAAGGGTCATTTTTGTCAACTAATTTATAATCAACAGATAATCCTTCACTTTCGTGGAGGGATTGATCATATCATATTCTGCCACTAAGAGTCTTTAGAGGGTAAATTGAAAAAAAATACTAGCTTTCCATCACCTACTTTATGGAAATAAATATCTGCTCTCAGATCAGTTATGACTTGCCTCTTTGCTAAAGATGCAGAGAAAAGAAATAAGTATACCAGACAGAGGTTTTATGAATATTGAGATAAATCAGGAAAATGCCTTGCATACCTTGCTAAAAAGAATAGAGTCCTCTGTTTGTAACAGCTATGCTAATGATGTATGTAACAATGCTGAGGGCAACAGGGTGTATGAAAATAGCTTGATAAATGACTACTTCAAGAAATTCCACACAAATATGTATGTTAATTAATAGGATTTCTCGGATCAATTTCCCAGCAATATCAGGAAAAACAGGGAAGTCGTCTAAATGGCCCCCGTTACAAGAGATGTAGTAATCAATGGCATTAAGAAACTCAGGAGTGGGAGCTTCTCACCAGGACTTGATGAGTTCTTTTGTAAATTTTATTGGGAGTTTCAGGACCTGTTTGTAGAACCATTACTAACATGTTTAATTATCAGAATTACCTAGAATTATATAGAACATATCACTTACATTAAGAAAGGGAAAATGTCCTTGTTCCCCCCCATAGACTGATAGTTTGAGGAAATGCAGATTGAAAAAAATTGCTTTTGATTGCCTTATGTCCATACTAATAAAAGAAGATCAAACTGTTTTTTTATAAAAGGCAGAAAGTCATAGGGGTAGAGGAGTGAGAGATATGCCATAAAACAACTCTTTATGCTGCTGATGTGCTAGTGTTTTTATATAACCCTGAGACATCAGTTCCAGTTCTCACCAGGTTGGTCAACCTGTTTAGTGCATTTTATGAATATAGGATTAACGTAAACAAGTCAGAGGCTATGCCCCTGGGTAGTCTTACTACCATACCCATACTATGCCATCTTACCTTTCAAATGGTCTCCCAGTATTACCCAGTTTGCTAACAGGGTCTTAAAAAATTGAATAGGTGGCTCAGCTCCTTCATATGGGGTAAACATAGACCTAGACTGAAAATGGCAGCACTGCAGTCACCAAGTTCTATGGATGGCTTAAATTTGCATCAAATTTGTACCAGCTATGTGTTCACTTGAGTTGTATATCTGAATGGGAAAGAGCAAAAAACTCCCTGGCTGGACATTGAATCATACTTGTTTAAAACAGATCATAAGATTCACTATTTTAAAAGAATTTTAAGAACATAGATAATTGTGCCGATCAGATAGCAATTAATACTCAGACACTCGTCTGGAGGGGAGATTCAAATTAACTTTAACTTTTACCCCAATAATTAACAATCCTGAATTTTTACCAGGAATGTTGGATTCTGGCTTCTGGCAATGGGATAACCAATGTAAAACCAAATTGGGACACTTTTTTAAAAATCAAATAATAGTCTATCATTATCATATCATTTGAACAACTAATGCAGAAACACCAGCCCCCAAAACATGATTTTTGTTTGTTTCTTACAAATGAGGCATTATTGTTCCAAAGGGGAACAATAGATTATAGATTATCTACTGTTCAACAACTAGGGAAGGTTTGTCATAGTTTATTCTATGATGTAGTTGTTGGCGTATCTCCTACTAAAAGACAGAGGGTTAAAGTAATATGGGAGAAGGAATTGTCAGTGATTATAGATGAGGAGGCATTGGAAGATAGCTGGAATTATGCCAAAAAGAGACCTAGATATTGTGATGTAGTTTAGCTCAAGTGACAAGGGAGGTGGTAGGCAGGCAGACTCAGGCTGTTGTTGAACTGATTCATTCAGTCTGATGTAACAACAAAAAGAATGTATGTCCAAAAATGAAAAGAATACAAACAATCAAAAATGAACTGGCTTAACTCAAGATACTCAACTAAGGCATGACCAAGTGCACACAGCTACACCCTCATCCTCTGACCTCCTCTAAACCTACATCTCTCCCCTTAAATAGGCCCTCTACTTGATTAGGCAGAACCATTACTGCGGGGGTGTCCTCTCCCTCTTACCAATTGGCACTTAATGCTACTTGTATCAGTCAACATGGTTTACTACCCGTCTTTCCCAACATTTATTTATAAACCAAAACAAGAATAAATCATAAAGATATTAAATCAACCCTTTTAACTGACTAACTAGTGTATAAATACAGGAAGTAGTTGGGTGGTTCTTCCTTTTTGTTTGGCAAGCACATGGTGGGTATGGTAAGTAACAAATAAAGACAATGCATAACTTCTTAAACTCAGAACTAAACCCAATCAAAAATAATTAACCTTAATACATGTATGTGTTCTACTTGAACCAATAGTTTGCTGAATGTAAATTGTAACCAGATATAATGCAAAACAAACAAACCCTCGGATAGTATGCATCTGCATATGATTACTGCTAAACGAATGGTTTAAACAAACAAACACAGTCAAATAAATAAGTTAGCTGGTGTTGATGGTGAAAAAAAGGTGACAAATGATGCTTTCACCCACTTTGCCACAGATATACAAAGGCAATCCTAAAAAGAATGTAGGGTGTAAAGCTTACCATGACCATGATAGCTAAATTAGTTAACCTAAAGCTAACAGATTGATAAACAGATTGGGGGGACACAAGGAAAGAATGATATTGTATCTGATAAAAGTCAGGTCTGATGTTGGACATGCAGGGTCTTGCCAAGCAACCGAGTTATAAAATTCAAAGTTTTTCTTACCATTTTTGCTGGGTCATTCATGTGGACTTAATTTGTCATGATTGCAAAGACTCTGACAGCCTTTAAGTGTAGCTCAAAAGCTAAAGACATTATGTATCACCACAGGGTGATTATGCAGCTTTTGTAAATCTTAATGGCTTAGAAACATTGTCATTGTGTGTTAAAAATACCACCTTTTGAATCCATTCAATTATGATTTTTATTATATAAAAATGCTTGTATCTTTATTCTTGACCACAGATGGTTCAAATTGTGACTGGTTGGACATGGGCCTTAGTTTTAGACATATTTTTCAACACTTGTTTATTACTTTTCACCCTTGAAATATCACAGCTTGTCTCTTAACAACAATGTTGCTATTCTTTTCTCATTCTCAGATTGATCCTAAGGTTGCCTTTCCTCGTCGCGCCCAGCCTAAGGTAAGAATAAATTGGTCACTAACCCTGCTCAAAGAAAATGATTATGTCTCATGTCACTACCTTACCTAATTTTGTGTGCTCACACAGCAGATACAAAGAGGCAGTGGTTGTCTGTCTGTTTTTTTGTAGAGAAATACCTAGTGTGGCTCCATTGTTCTCACCTTGTCTGTGTTGTTTCACCAAACCAAAGCAATTAAAGTTGGATATATTAGACTTCAAGGAAATTTTCAGCATGAGTGAGGTTATGTTGGTTTTTTTGTATTACTGTTTTTATATCTACTTCATTGTTCCAGTGCTTCTATCATGCTATGCTTGTTTTGCATTTTATCCCTCATCATAGTTGTTTTTAATAATACATTGTTTAGAAATTAACCCATTGTGGCAATGGGTGGCAATTTTATTCTGAAACGTCTATAAAAGCAAGCATTATTGTCTGTTTGAATGATTTGGGCTATAAAATGTGAAACCATAGTTTGTGTTTTTGTGTTGGAAAGAGAAAAACATAAAATTAGAAAGTGAAACCAATATGCTATCTTGTGCTAGCTGTTATATTTCTAAAGGTGCACATTTTTGTTATTTTTAGTGAGGAACCTGATATTTGCCTGACTGAATTTGCAAGAAATGATTGCTGACTCGTCATTGACAGTGATGAATTACATTTACTGGGTGAATGACAAGTCTATGGAGTTGTTTTCTGTAGGATTTGGAGTTGAATGAGATTGAATGACATAAGTGATTTAGAAATATATTTAATTGTGGTGCATGCATGTAGAAATTGTCACAATTAGCATTGAAACAATGGATGATTTTCAAAAAACAAAAATCATGCAGGAACTGTGGTTCTTGTGTTTTATCTTTTGCTATGGATTTTTCTCTTTGTGATTACTGGTCTTGAGCAATTCTATTGACAATTAAATATTCAACATGTGCAGATGGTGCTGTGGCATAGTCAAGGGCTTTGTTGACATGCCCTCTCACACCATCTCATACCCAGCATCTAATGTGTAGGGTATAGCAGAGTGCAGTGTAGTGCTATTCAGCATCTATATCAGGGCTATTTTCACCAAAGCAGAGGAAAACTGGTAATATATTTTCTCCTTCCCATGCAGTGAATCTGACAGAGGCATTGTTTAAGAGTTGTTCAGGTTTCAAATGAGAAACTGCCAGTGCATACTTTTAAAGCCAGAGCACATGGTGACTTAAGGATATCAGCATATGGTTGACAAACTATCAGTGTTTCATATTTTCTTACATGGCAAGTATATCATTTTAACTTCCTCTGTTCTGAGCTTTGCTCATAAAAATCTAAGGTGCCATAAAACAGCTTTTTTGTAAGTGAAGGAGAAACTCCTCACTGTTGTGGTTTACTGTTGTTAATCTTTTTTTAAACAGTCCTTTACTCTTTTTTTAGCAATGACTCAGACAAGGGACTATAATATTTTGAGGTGCTTTACAGGACTTGAAGATATTTGTCATTCTACCTATGCTTGATTCAGAAACCAGTGAAACAATGACACCATAACAAAATTTGTGGCACAACAAAAGCCTTGATTTATAAAGTGGCTATAGGGCAAGCTTGTTAGGGAAGAAAAATGGTTGTATTGAACGTGGATTATAAAGGATCTTAAAGCAATGGGATTAGCCAGATAGATTAACATTGCATGCGTTTGTACTTTATGTTCAATTGATTTAAGACCTTTAAAAGAAGTCCCATTCTGAGGTTCCCATTTAGAAAGTCCTCTCTGTTTTGCATTTGCTCTCTTTTGTCCCTCTTCCCCCTCCACTGTCTGCCTGCCTGGCTGCTTATGCAGCTGTTGAATAGGCTTCGTTCTTGTTTAAAGAAGCTCGGCTTGGCAGGTGCCTCAGTGGCACGGGCTTCGGGGAGCAAATCGTGACGAGACCAATCAGCGTTAATTTTCTCACGGCTAACAATGACCTCAGAAGTAACCCTGCCAATGACCTCTCGTTGCTGAATGCTGCAGTATGGTAAAACTATACAGTATGTACAGCACGTAGAGTAATGCTGAAAACAGACAGGAAGTGAAGGTGAACACAGAGGACATTTCATTGTAAACAACTGAAGGTGTTTGCACCGGGATGACAGGATCACAGGAAAAACAACTTGTATCAGCAGGCATTACTGACACTGCCCTAAAACATGGACCGTTCCACTGTAAAGAGACAGTTAGAAACCGATAGAAAGGACTCTGGCAGCAAATAATCATTAGACTATATTACATTAGACAGCTTGAATGTAATGTAAATCTGAAGTGACATGTATGACAAAGTCTACTTGCTCAGATGATTTGTACAGCCACTTAATGTGAAACATTAGCAGTTTTAAGGCCAGTATTATACCTGAATTGTAAATTACTGTCATGATAAGACATGCATATGTTCTTTTATGGCAAATCAGTCACAGAACACGGATTGCCTCTGCTTTTCCCCCTGCGTTAGAGAATCTGGAATATATTTGATTTCAGTAAGTAGCTTTTTTGTGACCATCTGCACCGAAATATTTGTAAAGGCAAGGAGAGGAGATATGCACAGGTGCTGTTGATCAAAGAAAGCATGCTAAAGAAATGCAAAACCAGCGCACACACGTTACAAATAAATAATGTCACCCAACCGGAGCTTATCTGGAGACTTAAAAGTGAACGTTTTGCATTAGAAATAGGAGCTGTGCTTACAAGTCAGGTCAAAGTTATCAATGCAGACTAGTCCTCAAATATTCAGGGATTAGGTCACATCTGTGATTGACAGATGAGAACGAAAGGATTAAACAATGATGATGTGATGCAAAGTGTTTTATGCACATTCATTTATGCTTTGTCTCCTCCTCGCCATTCAGCCTGGCTGGGGTTAGCTGTGGCTTTGGCTGCTTTGGCTGCTGAAAGTAGCTTAAGAATGCCAGGATTTCCACATAAAGGTTTCAGCGTCTCAACATTCAGTTTCACAACAAGCCATTCTTGATCCACTCTCTGCAACAAAAACAAAAACAAAAACCTTAATTGCTAAAGATATGTAATGATTGTATCTGAGTTTATTTGTGAAATATGGATATGAATACAGATGTGTATTTCTTTGTTTTGTTATTGGCATGTTCAGAGGGTTCAGAGGGAGTTTCCTCCAGGAAATTGGTTAGCTGATGTGATAAGTGCTTAATAATGGTCTAAAAAGTCTGATACTGCAACATGGCATTCTGATTAATAACTGCAAAGCAAGCAATATGATTAAGTCTTCATTCTGTGAACGGTTCAGGTGGAGCTAATATAAGACCTCAGTAAACAAAATTACGAATCCGACCTTTAAATTAAGGCACGGAATTTTTTATAAATAGTCACGTTTTTGCACCAAAATGACCCTGAAAATGGTCAAAGTGTGTTTTTAAAGTCCCAGTCCTCATTTCTGCTGATTCTTTCAAACGCCCACACGCCTTTCAGTGGTGTGGCTGCGTATAGAGAGCGGTTAAGCAGACACAGATGAGATGATGCTGTTTCATGCCGTCTGCTGGTTTGATATTTTCCAGTAAGGTTCATACTGAAACATGTAAACGAGGCCTGCTCTGCGTTTCCTGGAGAAATCAAAGCGATGATTTCTGCCGACATTGTTCGAGATTTACCACTCAACTGTCGGCGTCATTACCTCCGCCGCCGCTGTTGCTGCTTTTGTTTCCTACAGTGGAGTCACAGACAACCATGGCATGTCCCAGCATGATTTTAATTGCCAGTGGGACTGTGGCCACTTCAGTGGGAGATGAGTTCTGATGACTTGTTATGGAAATTAAAGGAAGGAGCAGCATCCATTTACAGAGCAATGGGCGTAACCCTTTCCTCGCACCTCCATAAAGGGATTTGCCTTGTAAGCCATCTTGAACAGGTTGTCGCCTCCTCTCTGGCAGTCTTCAGGATGCAGAAAGAAGACTCTATCTGTGCACAAATAGATGCAGGCTAAAGAGATGCAGCTGTGACAACACTTCTAGATATTCTGTTTATTTTGTTTTGCAATGGCCGTCTTTCTTTCCCAAAACATCTCCTATGAAGCTGCAAGCGTTGGTGTCAGTGAGGAGGAAGGCTAACTGTGCTAGTGCATCGGTTGAGGTAATTCTGGGCTATCAGTCAGAAATAACATCAAAGCACTGTCCCAAATTTTACTCCAGCCTGCGACAGCTGTGGCTTCCCTGTTTCGTGGCCTACTGTTAGAGTTGCTCCATCTCTGGCAGCTGTGTCTAGCTGCAGCTCTCTCTTTCTCTTATTGTCAGTCTTTGTCTCAACTTCTTGTCTTTCCGTATCACTCTCTCTTTATGCCTTTTGCCTTTCTTTTTTTTTTCTTCTTCAATCTCCTTTTCTCTCTTACATACGTACACTCTCTGCAAATGTCAAATTGATCAGTACTCCCACCACTTCCACTGGTTTGTGTCCCACATAGCTCTCTCAGGGACTATTTGCCTTATGATTTCACCAGCAGAAAAGACTCTCAGGTGTATTGTGGTTCATGAGTTTTGAAGTGTTAAATTTTAATGAAGTCTAAAAAAGACGCAGCAGGAAGTAAATACGGATTTTTACCACTTTGCTTACTGTGTGGCACCTGTGTATACATACTGTATGAAGACCAGGTGTGAAGTTTTATATACAGGTTCAAATAAACTTCATCTCCAATTGTCCTTCATTCACCCACCGTCTCTGTCTTTCCCTCCCTGTGCTCTTTCTGACTCTTCTTATTTAGTCTTTTAGGATTACAAGCCCTTGTAAATCCAGTCTTACACCTTGCTCAGTTATTTGATCTAGATTTAGCATTATGATATTCCCCTTCTCAAAATGATCCTTATTTTAAATGACACAGCTCACTGCTGGGAAAATGAAACCTCCGTAGCTGCCAGCCCCTTTGAATGTCCCTGTGAGTTTATTAAAAGCACCAGCTTCCCCGTTCCAACTCAGATCTGCACAGCTGCACGAGTCTGAAAGAATATTCAAGGACAAAAGTCCTTAATGCTGAACAGAATGCCATATCAATATCTTTGTTCAGCTTCACAGTTTATGACAATGAGCCCTCCCAAATATTTATCATGTGAAAGAAGATTATTTCTTATTAGACATTTTCTTATTTGAAGGAATTTCTACTGTGCAGATAGCGCACGGAACGACAGGAAGGGTGAAAGAAAGAGAAGGAATGTCATGAAGGCTATTATCTGAACCTGATGTCGCATTTCAAGGCATCTGGCACAGGTCCTATTACAGTGAGCGACCAAGATGTCCAATTGAAAAGATATTTGCTGTATTTCTCCAAATAAATGCACTTCTGAAATGGGTTTTACAAGTGACACTAAATGCACTGACGTTTCACTGAGACCAAGAGACAGTCTGATAGTGAGCAAAGAAAACTTTGACCAAGACGATGGAAAAGTGACAAGCTAGTTGATGGAAATTCTTCACTGTCACTTTCCTCTCACCCCAAAAAACAGATGCACAGCCAACACAAATAAACCCTCCTTTAGATGGAGGATGACACAAGGAGTTGTTTTTTTTTTTCTCTTCTTGTGGGTAATGGTTGCTGTGCCGAAGCTGGAGATGGGTTTAAATCCCTGACCCGTCAGCTCCTTTTGCTTTCAGTGGCCTCAGTGGAACTGCTCCAGATGAAAATGGGGCCAGAGCACAGACATATGAATGACTGTTTGTTTGGTGGTCAGACACAATCACCAACTGAGTGACCCAGTTAACGGGTGGTCAAAGCAATGCTCAGTTTGATTCGTGCATGTTTTTTTTTTTCCATTTTACACACTCTTAATGTATCCTGTGTTCCCTTTTTTTTGGCCAATATTAATGCTTCAGTAGAAAGATAAATTATGTATAAATGTGAATGCTAGTGTAATTTTTTTTTTTTAATCACAGATATAATATGGACACACACTTCTTTTGTTTGAATAATTGCTGTAGTGCCTATAAATGGAGTGTACATTTGTATGATTCCTCTTTCCTTGGCCTCCCTCTCTTGTGCTCCGGTCTCCTTGGTTGCGGGCGGAGAGTAATTAGGTTTTCTAGGGGATTGAGGGGTTCTTACAATGCTTACCAATGGCAGCAGTCAGGCAGGCTAGTGCTGGCAGGGCAGAAAGGACAGAGGGCTGTGCAGGAGCCTGGCACTGCTAAACCTGATGCTGACTGACAGTAATGAGGACAGCCTGCTAGCCAGGATAGAGAGGAGTGCAGGGGAGAGGAGAGGGCATGGTCCTCCACTATACCTCTCAAGCCCTCTTATCAAAGCCTCTGTATGTACGAGCACACACATGTACACACACAGATACCAAACAATGAGAGCACAACACACTTAAACACACGGTTAATGTGTAGGCAGACCAGAGCAAATGCATCACTGTGCTGTGTGTTATCAGCCTTGTTTGGCTTTACTCATGAACCGTGTATAAAGAAGCCAAAATAAAATGATTTGTGATCCATTCAAAAATGCAGCAGCAGCAGCTTCGGGATTTTCAGTTCAATACAGAAGTTTTTCATCCACCATGGAGAAAAAAAAAAAAAAAAAAGCACATTCAGGGTTTTTACTCAAATACATGAATACTAAATTACAATTAATATTTAAATATCTTGTGAGTGTGTGTCAATGTAGTTATAGTATGGGTAAAAAAAAGTTTATTGCAGGTAATAAACAACAGTAAATAGGGTTTGGTTTTCTCGCCATCTCTCATCAGAGAAGCGTCACTGACAATCTGCTGTAAGTGGCTTTGGTCAGCACAAACCAACAGTGACTCTGACCTTGGGCCCTCCCGCAGCCGTAGCAATAGACTCCTGCGCTGTCCCATATTAGTGCTGTGCGATGGTGTGACAGGTGGATTAGCCAGTCATGTTCCATGTTTTTTTTTTCTTCATGATACCAACATCTTTTTTTCTTTTTTTTCCAATCTCCTTAAGTCTCCACCCATCCGATGTGGGGGAAAAACTGAGATTGCGAATGAAATGTTCAAAGTCATCACTTGAGGGAGTGATTTTTTTTTTTTTTTTTTTTTTTTGGCAGCTGGAGAGGCCGACGAGGAATGCATTTCTAATTTTTTAACAGTGACCTTTTTTGAGATTGCGTTTGAATGCAATAGTGGGTATAATTAAAAAGGGACAGCCAGCTTAATCAGGATGATGAGTTCCATTGTGTTGTCAGACACATCACCTTGCATGTCCAGTTTTGAATTCTCATTACTTCTGACCACCTTCACCCCTGTGTTCCATGCTCTCAAACCTGCTGTCTGGGATTTGTACCCAGTGAAATATGCCATCCGCAGTTAGAGCCTCAGGTGTTTCAAGATGTGTGCAACTATTATAGACATATAGCGACTGTAGTACTAGTATCTCATACAGAGAAAAATCAATGAATCATAGAGTATGTTTCAAGAAATTTTATCTTTTGTAAAATTGTAAAATACAATGATTGATTGTGTCTTTTTTGCTGTCATATAATTATCACATTCAAGCAGAAACATTCTTTTTTGTACTGTATAGCATCCATATACTACTTAAAATTTGAGTTACTATATTAGCATATGCAAAAGTGTAATATTGCATGACAGTGATCATAATTCTGAACATTAAAATGCACAAACACCTGTGTTACTTGACCTATGTCACAAAACGTTTTCTTAGACATCATTTCTGTTGGTTCTCATTGATCAATGACGTAGCCGACTTTTTTGTTTGTTTGTTGAAAAGAAGAACAGATGCACCTTTGGTTAAATATATTCTATTTTATGACTCAGCCTGTTGTTTCTTTTGTTTCTTTTACTCCATCGACTCCAAAAGAGTGATTTTATGCGTCTGCGTTGGTGACAGCCGTGGCCTAAGGCATTATGTTTTTGCGTTGTCTCTCTGTCCGTCTGTCTCCCATTCTCATGTCATCATATCTCACCCTTCAGGGAATTTCTTCAAATTTAGCAGGAACGTCCACTTGGACTCAAGGATGAATTGATTAGATTTTGGTGGTCAAAGGTCAAGGTCACTGCGACCTCACGTCCTTCCCATTCTCAACGCTATCTCACAAACGCCTGGAGGGGATTTCCTTAACTGTGGCACAAACGTTCACTTGGACTGGTCAGAGGTCAAAGGTCAAGGTCACGGTGACCTCATGTCTGTCCCAATCTGGTGAACTTGATGTCTCTGGAGGGAAAAAAAAGACTACTTGGACTCAAGGAGAAACTGATTAGAATTTGGTGGTCAAAGGTCAAAGTCAATGTGACCTCACAATAACACCACAACTGGATGTAAATCAAGAATTCATATGCTAATTATGACAAAGTTTTACACAAATGTCTAATAAGTTAAAATGACGACGTGATGATATATATTATATCCAAAAGGCCAAAGGTCAACTTCATTATGATGATTATTCAATGCCATGACTCAGGAACAGAAGGGGAGATTGTGACCATATTTCACATATGTGGTTAGATAATCTTCTTTTCACCTTGAAACAGTGGTAAGTGTTTAGATCTTGTGTGCTGCCGGTTGAAGGTGTGTGTGTGTGTGTGTGTGTGTGTGTGTGTGTGTGTGTGTGTGTGAAACATAAACATTTTAGAATTCGTAGCTTCTTTGCAGCAACATGCATATCTGAAGCACCGTCTACGGTCATGCCTACAACACAATCACGAACACATACAAGTTAAATACACTGAATACATTTTTTTATTAAATTCCTTCAAAGTCATTACAATTACAATACAAGTCTAGACAGTCATACAACTTTAAAGTGATATTTCTAGTTTAAACCTAAAGTATGTACAATACATGTGTATTATATTTGAGATAGCAAAAGTAATGTTGTTTTTCTTTTTTTTTTTTGTTGGACTTGTCTGTATGATTGGAGGATTGGCTGACTGGTTCACTCATGTGTTGTGCCATGATTGGATCCAGTTGTCATTGTAGAGTAAGATATTGGAATCTCCCAGGCCAGATAGCTTTTTCTCACTTTGACGTTGTGTGACAGTTCATGCTCTGTGGTTTTTATGTGCTCTCCTGTTTTTTTTTTTCTTTTTCTTTTTTCGGGGGGCACAGCACTTTCAGATTAAGAATGATATTCCTGCAGCAAGACAAGCCCATCAGGTTATTAATTGTGCCATTGTTGGGAGTCGTGTGATTAATAGTGATAGCCAGTAGCTTTTGTTGCCTCTTTCTGGTTGAACGAGTTGTTTCCAACATGTCACTTTATCCATGCTGGGGTTTTGAAGAACTATTCATCCTTTTGAATTAATACTTTTTGCCCAGTGCTTGGATCGCATAACTAATTTATTATACTGGCGGTGTTACTTTTAGCCCCACTGAAGACCTAGAGAAGGTGGCTGCTCCCAACCGCAGTCACCACTGTGCCGGCTGTTCTTTGAGGCTTTTTTGGTTCGCTCAGTGATGCAGTTGTGTGATGTGTTTTCTTTTTGTTATACCCCAAAAATATCTTTAGCAGAAGGTGACTGATGAAAATTTGCCGAAATTATTGGCTATTTGTTTCACTTCAACAGATGAGCCTCGATAAAAGGATAAAAAAGGTCGACAGGATATAAGTGTTTCAATGATATTAACATAAAACAAAGCACAAATCCAGTAAGATTTTAAAGTGGTTCTAATACAGGAAAAATTGCTTATGATAAGGATCATAAGCTTGATGATTTTGATATAAACAAGTCAGCTGAAATCTATCCTCACACTGCATTTCTGAGACTTGCACCTGATGTAGAAGCCTCTAAAAGGCTGCTGTTATGCTTGTACTCCGTCCAGGCTCTGCTTAATAGCTCCCTAACGGCCCCAGTGGCAGCGAATCTGCATGGTATTGTTGGTAATAGGAGGAACTAGATAGAATCTGAGGGATGAGCAGTAACAAAGCAGGGCAGGAAGGATATGCAGAGTACAGACAGCCAGGCATGCTGCTCCACATTTATGGAGGAAACCCTCACCTGCTTTTCTCTGCAGCTGCATGTGGAGTGTGTTGCCATTCACTTCCATAATAATGTACAGTTTTTCAACCTACAAAGCAGATGGAATAAAACTGGCGGCTCTTTGTTACCACCTGCTCTGAACTGAAGTTGCACGTTTCTTTTTTTAAAGGATGGCATGTTTCAATGTTTCATGCTTAAAAAATATACAGTACCTATGTGAAAGACACAGTCTTCAATACTGAATACTGAATTACTGGATCTAAGTCAGGGCGCAGAAGAGCTTAGCTGTTCCTCTACATAATGCCTCGGTCCTCAGCTGTGACCTTTCTCTTCCACACATCATTCACGATTATACTGCTGCCATGTTGGCTCATGCCAATAATTTTTCATTGGCGGCAATGTCAGCCACATCATATTTTATCATCTGGATAAATTTGTGTTATGTTTTCATGTAGGCTCACCATAATTTGTATTTGTCTGTTTACGTGCCTGTCCTAGAGATGAGATTTTGCATTTAATACAACTCGGGGAATATAATTCAGATGTAGACACAATCTGGCTGCAGTGTAATAAATACTTACACCTATACAGTCACTACAGTAAACGACTTATGTGTAACATGAATAAATAACATGTACGTAAACAAGAATATGTGAATATGTGTGCATGTGAGTGTATTAATAGAATCAGTCATTAAACAGCGAGTTTGCACAAAAAACGAAGCACCAAATTTACAGCGTGCCCACACAGACTGAGAGCAGGATGATTGCACAACAAAATACAAAATATAGGACAGGAGGGACACGTTATGAAAACCGATAATTTTATGCATGATTATCTGAGCCATTTTGACTTGTAACTAAATTATAGGTATTATTGTGTACGTATGAACCTTTTTCCTATACAGATTTTTTACAACCAAATATTATAGTCAAAATTAATGCTTTTCATGCATAATGAAACTGCCTCCAGAGTGATGTTGTTTCCAAGTGCACCTTATGTATATACTCCTGTGCCTCTAAGCCTAGAAGTCATAAATGTGACTTGTTATGTTTGAGTGCTCCAAATAACAAAATGGACCTTGTAAAAGCAGTCATTTTTGCAGCTGTTTTATTTTATTTTTTATGCTAAGAATTAAGCAGCATTGAGTTGTTACTTTGTGCTGCAGCAGCAAAATCAACAGTAGTAAGTGCACAAGAGGCACGTAAGTGATGTTTAATTAATGTAATAGCAGTGTTTATTTTACAGACCTTTTTTTTCATACATCTTCTTTTTCTAACAATAGAAGTAAACTCCTAGATTAGATACTGTTTGCACCCAATGTGTAACAGTGCTAATTATCTCTACAGAATACTAAACAATAACAGACTAATCCATAACCTCCACACTAGCAGCATAGTTGACAGTCCTGTGTCTTTTTTGAGTCCTTGTCATACAACTCACTTTCTTTTCAGCCTGACCGCACCACCCACTCCTCTGATCATACATACTAAGCCACTACTTTGTAACAAAGACACATGTTAACTACTGTTTTAGGTAGGATTTAAATGCTCTCAATTTAATTGAAGCCAACACAGAACTGAAGTAATTACTGCACATTATCCATTGTCAGAAAAATATTCAGAGTTAATGTCAGTGTCAAGCTTGGCTGTTCACAGATTTGATTTATTGTGTCAATTGTGAGATTTCAATATTTCCAGTGAAAAATAATTAACTTTAAATTGGGTTTCATATGTCTCTGCAGCACATTTTCAATGTCTTATACTGGCCAATCACATCTCACGGGCACAAAGTGTTTTGCCCTGTTCAGAGGGTTTTACAGGGCAGCCAGTTTAGACTTTCATTTATGGTGGATGTGTCTGTGCCACATGGTGGGGGAACTCATTGCTTTTAAAGGGAATGATAATTTAATTGACTGTGATTGACACTGGCCCCTTCCACATCTACTGGTAATTTATTCTGTCTAATCCAGCTTCTTTCACTACAGCACTGCAGGTGTGCCACTGCTGCACCAGCATCTTTGGCCCCTAAAATTACCAAAAATGTGTTCTTGCACCCATAAGCTCTACATGGGGTATTACCATGAATTTGCTCCCCCCCACCTGTGCTTTCACCATAATTCATTAAAAGAAGACCCCCCTCATGGCCCTGTTTTGGAAAATGCAAAACTAAATTACCCTTTTTCTTTTTTTCTTTGTTGCTATTGAAAAGTAGCAGAGCATGTGAAATAGTCAAACAGACTTTAATGCACAAGCAGGTCAAGTCCGGCTTGTAACGGTTATTTTGCGACTTCATTTTCTCCCGTGTTATCATACAATAATGAAAAGTGTTGACAGATTCATTTCCTCACCGCTACTGCCTAAGACCAGTTTGTGATTTCTAATTGATAGCTACACACAGCAATTTTATAGCACTAGACAATTTTATAGCACTTTTAATTAGTCCAACTTTGACCTTCTGTTCGCTTTGCATTTATATTGCTCCAAATTATTTTCACCTTCTCTCCTCATTAAGTTTTGTAAAATTAATACAGACGTTTACAACACATAGTAATCCATACATGCACTGTACGAAATATTGCAAGACTCAAATAAATTGATAATGGTCTGTTGAATTAATTATTTGACTGATTACGCCATGCAATTATATAATCTGTGAAATGGACATCTCTAATACTCTTAATACTCTATTGATATCATGATTTTCTAAAATAGGACCAACGCAACACAGGCAAATATGTAGCACAAATAATGAAATGAAACACCTCAGTGGAATGAGGCTGTAACAACCACTTAGTTGACTAATTAACTAAAAGGGGAAGTCTTTACATACGTCATTAGGGAATACAGGTGCGTGATGACTCGCTACTCAGATAAATCCTTCATATGGAACTAGTTAATCTCCCATGTAATACTGAACAGATGTGTATATTGATAAATGAATAAATACCAACCTCAGATGAATCTCAATTGACAAGGTGTTTAGTATTCATTCTGCTGAATTAACGCTGCATTTGTATGAACACGCGTGCTGGCATGTAGCGCCCGCAGCCGAATAAATCTTCAACTTCTGAGACATGACATTGTCAGTTTTCGTTGCAGCATTGAGCTTCACGCTGGCTTTTACTGGCGTTGAACACCACATAAAAAGTGCCAGTCTGAGAGCTGGCAGTCAGGTGTGACAGCGCTATTGTGAAGTGCTCTTGTGAGACTTTGCATCCCCCATCTAAATCTTCTTCACAAACAAGGATAAATTAAGCGTACACTTGCACAAGGCGCAAAATCATCATCGTCATCATCATTTGACACCAGAGGGAGAGGACAGGAAATGGAGGAGAAATGCTAGATTTACAGCCACCAGTGAAAAACACAAATTCCATTTATCGTAAATGGGAGATGGCGATGAGGAGAGAAGGGAGACTAACTAAAGCAGTGATGGAATCCTCTGCTGCTGAAAGGTGACCTGCTGTATATTCAGCATCAACATGGTAGCAGCCATGTCAGTAAACCAAATTGCGTTTCTCTCAATTTTCAAATTAGACAAACACGGCGCCTCGACTAGACGCGTTCTCTCTTCTTTTTTTTTTACACCACAAACAAAAAAAAAAAGAAAACAGTGTACGTCTAAATATATTTCAGCCAGGAAAGACATGACACTGCGGCCGAATTTGGATTCATTTTAAATGCAGTCGTCTCGTCTGAAAGTTTACTCATGAGAATATAGAGATCTGAAAATGCTAAGTCACGTCGTTTGAAGCTCGTAATTTGCATAAAGCAGACAGGGCCCTCTACTTGATGATTAAAAACCAGCAAACACCAGCGTCTGTGAATGCATTAAGAGTAAATAGTGGCTAAGAATTCATTAAAATTATTGGTAATTATATGTGGCACCACTTAATGAGGGTCCCCATTTCGCTCCACGGAGCGGACAGTTGGTCGACAGCGTGTGGAAATTTAGAAAAATAAGAGGAGAGAAGCTTTACACCTGACCTCTGATGACCTTCTTTCTATTCTGTCTGGCTTTGTGTTGAGTGCACTTGTGTGTGTGTGTGTGTGTGTGTGTATGTATGTGTGTTTGTCTTTCTGTCTGTCTGTCTCATTTATCTAGCCCTCTCACAGTATTGGAGTCTTTATCTGCTTGGTTGACTTTATAACTGTTACACTAGTTTAATTTCCTTACCTGCTTAATTGAAATTCACATCTCTTTCTCCTTATGTGTCTCCTCAGGATGTATCTATATGTGTGTGTGTGTGTGTGTGTCTGTGTGTGTGTGTGTGTGTGTGTGTGTGTGTGGGGCGGATATTAGTAGAGATGTATTTTCATTCTGAAAGTGGCAAGTGATGGACAGGATCTCACAGACAATGCCCCCACCCCCCCCCACCCCTTCCTCCACCCACCCCCCCCCTCCCTCCACTAGCCTCAATCTTTTTGTCTGCTGCACCTGTCTTTTAGATACCTTTCAACCTTGTCTCTTTCTTTTGCTCTCTCAATTCCCAAGTCCCTCTTTTCCCTGGATTGCCTCAGCTTGATAAATCTGATGCTAAATTTAGAGGCTTATTTCTCAAAGTCACCAGGACTAGAAAGAGAGGAGACGGCAGACGAAATGGCCTTTATAATCTATGTTTATCATCTTTTATTTAACTCTTTGAGAAAAAAAAAAAAAAGAAGGAAAAAAAAAACGTAGGTCGTCACAGAAATTCCCATCTCCCTTTTTTGTCTCGGCATTACAGTCCGAATTTTCTTCTGTCCTCCATTTAAATGTCAGCGGCCACATTCTTTTCTCAGGAGGCCATGGTTTAAACTGACTTAGGTTTTTTTTTTTTTTTTGCATACATATTTAAATCATCATTTCAGCTCGGTGAGGTTGTGCTTCATAAAATTAGGGGCGGGTTGAGGTTCAAATAGAATATCTTTGCCATTTAAATTACAGCAGCAAATGGGCTGTCATCGACTACAGCCTTCATTACCCTCCCCTTATTTCCCAAATTCTTTGTTAGGCCTAACATTGTTTGATTACAATATGGCACGCACTGTTGAAGACAGAAATTATGTGTGTCCACCCCGGAGTGGTTTGTGCTGCACCTCGCAAGCTTGGCTCATCTCACTTTTGTGAAGAGACATGGTGGCCACAGGCTAACACATTAGCAAATAAAAGCAATAAAGCACCTGAACATAGACACGGACACATTAAAAACTCTAATCTCTAAAGCACCATTACACTGTAAGACATTTATTTCATTTTAATTTTTTTTTTTTTTCCTCCAAGTAAAAGAACATTCAGAGCTTTCCATTTGGCACAAAGTCTGAAAACGTGCAAGAGCCAAAGAAACCAGTATGCACGCAGGAGAAGGGTGGAGCATGTCATCCAACCATAAGTCACAAGTCAGACTTTTTAATAATGTATGTTAATATGTTTCAGAATCTGAGAGAGAGAGAGAGAGAGAGAAAGAGAAAGAGAAAGAGAGAGAGGAGACAGGACATGAGAGGAGCTTCTGAGTAACTAGGCAGGATTTGGCAAGCTGAACATTTTTGTTTGATTTTGTTTGTCAAGGTTACCCCGCATGTTCACTAATTCTTGTCAAACATTGGGAATGTGACTGAAAGTGGTTCAACAAATTAGTACAGCAAGTGGATTTTTTTACCTTGTTACTAGAAATGCATGCTCAGCTCTTAAATTGCACCTTTAGTGGGGAGGAAGGTATTAAACAGTTGAGCTAAACTACTTATGGCAAGCTGAATTAAACAGGAAACACCGCTGTACTGCTGTGTCGCAACTCTCCTACAAAGACCTCCCTATTATAGTTTTTACATGTATGGGGCTGAGGAATGTTGTGATACTATAGTGATACTGTGATATGAGATTAGTTATTGTCTTAAGGCTGCATTAAAGTAAAGTGATCCAGCTGTTCTATTATTATATTCACATTACTGATGCTTATTTTTTTATCAAAAATCTCATTGTGTAAATATTTAGTAATAGCCCCAACAATATTACTGCAACATCGATATCCAGGTATTTGGACAAAATATGGTAATATTTAATTTGATCCATATTGCCCAACCTTACTCTCATGCTCTATTTCTACTTATTTATATGGCTTGTTACATGAGTTGAATGCTGCAAATAGCACAGTATCATAGATAGATAGATAGATAGATATGTAACATTTCTCTATAGCAACATTTGCCTTCCTGTTGATGCATTAGTGTGTTTTCTAAAGCGAAGGTTTGCAGTGATATAGTTTCTAATTAGAGTGCAGCTTCTTTGTTCTTTACCGTACACTGATGGATCGATTCACTGAACAATACACACATTCCTCACTATGGTGTCTCCAGCAGCAAGGTAATGGCTTGGACAGGAGAGGAGCTCCTCTGTGTCTTCCACCCCCCCCTCCCCCCTGCCCCCCTGCCCCCTCTGTCTTTTCTGGCTTTTTATCACTGCTTTTATAACTTTCTTATCTGCCTGTTGCCAGCAAGGCTCCTCCTTTATCCTCTCTTCCATAGTCCTGTCTTGTTTATGTTGAATATGAAGGGTTCCTCCCTGTGCACTGAAGTGGCATCCTGCGGTTGTCCTCCACTACATCGTACTGTACATTTTTTCAGTCGGGGGAGAGAGTAATTAGTTTGCCATTTGGATTCACATTGCAATTATCTGCTAGATTCTGGAACATTTCAGGTGCCTTTAGGTAAACAGTGTCAGTGCCTGCAAGTAAAGCCGGGAACTCATTCCACAGAAAAGCACATTAGCCAGATGATTTGAAAAAGAGTCTTTGCTGATTACAGTGTAATTTTGTTTATTATCAGCAATCTGCAACATCTACGACTGAATCATCTTTCTAAACCTCACATTCAAGTGTTGTTTCATTGTTGTTTCATGGATTCAAATCTCTGTCATTACGATGCATCTTCTTATCTTGATGTTTACATCACAGTGTCTGGCTAGCTTTCTATACAACCCCTTTAAACCATTTGATTGATTAGAGTCACAGTGCTAAAGACACACTTACTCCAAACATATTATTCTTCTTCTTTTTTCTCACAATAATTTTTTAATAAAGCTTGTTGGGAATATTCCACTGCCAAGCTGTAAGCTCGGCTCAATATGAGAACACAGAAGGGAATAAATTCTCATAAGCAAGAATGTGTTTTCGAGGAAGTTGCTGTTGAGGTCGTGGGCTGATTTTTGCTTCTAACATTGATTCTAGATGGGTATATTATAGCCAGAGAAAAGCGTTGATAAAGATAAAATGTGCAGGCAGTGCTCCTATGTGAACATTTCTGTGGAAATGGAGCAATAATCTGGAAATATTACAAACTCTTGCATGCAATCTGCTGACTTGTTAGATTTTTATAATGCCGTGCTAGATTACAGATTTGTGGTGACACTAATATCTGATTCCATTCTCTGCTCTGCTTACCAAAAAGCTAGCATTCAAATAAAATTGCATTTTCCTTGAAACCTCAAGTTCAGCGTGTAATATAATAACAGGCAAAATATTTTTCAAGGCATCATAATAACTATAAATGCACTGTAAATGAAATAGGTGGCATGTATCTGACACCCTCATTGGACTTCTTGTCCAATTGCACAAGTGACAAATAATGCATTCGTATTCATAGCAGCGGCCTGCGAGGTGTAGCTTCAGCAGACGTGAGGGTTGCATATAGAAAACTCTGCCTCGTGTTCCAGCGTCTGACATTTTCCAGTCTTTGATCGATGAGCTCTCCACTGGCTTCTTCACTCCAGGCGAGTCCTTCTGCCTCTGTCACTGAGAACTCCTCAAGATGGTGAGGTTAGCGCCTCCATAAGCAAGGCTATAAGCACAACACCTTTCCTTCTCCCTCAAGAAGCTGTGTCACATTGTGTAATGGAGGAAATCCCCAGTAGGACTGATGCAAAAAAAAAAAAAAGCGTATCATACTGTATACACTACATTGCTGCAACAGGTGTTTTAACACTAAGCCTCATCAGCAGCATTCATTTACATCCAATATGTAAATTCAGAATGGTTCTAGTAAGCCAGTGTTTCTCTTGAATGCCATCAAGGTGTTGTTGTCTTTGATTTGCATGCTTGTCCTCCAGTGTTAAGCTAATTAAGCATAGAAAAGCATATATTACATATGTATCCACACTCAATAATCATGCAGTTCATTGATATTGACGGGTGTATTTTAAAGTCGCCTCGAGCTCGCACTTTACAAAAGGCTCAGGTGGTGAAGAGAATGAAGAAACCCAGCGTAGAAGATCTGTGTAAAACAGTTTTAATTGATTCATCGTGATTATCTTCCATTTTCAGGCAATTTGGTTTTAAATCTCTGGGTTAAACTGGGATTTTTTTTATGGGGGAAGAGGAGGGGGGGGGTGATTTAGTTGAGTAACTGCAAGGGTTTGCACTATTATGTAGCAGCAGTAGTCTTTGTGTCCAAATCAGCATCATTGTAGCATTATAAAGAGCTAATGAGCTTTACAGAACCATTATAATTTAACACAGTTATTATTCAGAAAATCACTAGTGATACAGTCACACAGTGTCTGTTTATCTGATCTGAAATAGACTGATGAATTGAACTCATTACAGTTGGACATTATTGTCTGTGTGCAAGTGGTCAACTGACCTTCTAAGAACTAAGTTTTAACATTTTATCTTGACTTGGAAATATCAATAGACTACACTGTAGAGATATTGATTATTATTCAGTTATGGACAATATCTCCCTTTTTTAAAAAAAAATAAGACAAAATAAGGCCACGTACACATAAGACAGTGGAGACACAGTACCTCCCAATTAAACATCCCCAGCCTGTCTGTGGCCCATTGGGTCACTCTGTAGACATTCATCATTTAAAAGTAGGTCACAAATATATAGTTTCATCTTTCAAACAAAAAAAAAACAAAAAGAAGAAGAGCAAAGTAATTTCTTAAAACAGCTGGGTGCAATGAATAAAAGTGTGTGTGTGTGTGGGGCTACTTTTGAGCTGTGGATTAATACACATTTGGTGCCTTAGTGCGTATATACAGCAGCAGGATGGTGTATGTGGGATTTACTCAAAATTAACTTTCTGTTTTTAATCGTTTGGACAGCAATGAACATCAAACACAGAGGAACCATTTTTATTCGGCTTTGGCTACACAGGCAGCTACACAGGCAGCTACACAGGCAGGTCTCGTCTGTGGGATCATATCATTTGAGTTTTTTTTCTTTTTCATGGGATTTGTTGACCACCAGATATAATATTAAATAAACAATAAGAATCCTCTACATTTTTCATAGTTTAATCAGAGTGTCAGACAGATGTTTAAGGCAAATATTGACCCGTTCATTCCTGGTTTTGCTCGGATCTGTGTGATTGACAGTGTATGTCTGATTGGCTCCACTCCATCTTCTGCTTGTCCACACATATCGGCTGTGTCGTTGGCTGAAAACAGCAGACTGGTGACTGTCAATCATTTAGGGACTAACATGCAGACAGTATTCTTTCCTCTATAGAGAGAGAGACATAAGTGAATGTTAAGTTTAATATTGAGTATAAAGTATATATTTGCAGCAGGCCTGAAACCAGAATAGTCCCAACCTCACTTAACCTCTGATGACATCCAATGAGATCCAGTACGGGTTAAAACAAAATGATTTGAATATTATTTTCATGTAACTTCATCAACCTAATATAGCTGTTGTTCTAGGAGCATACTTAGTAGAAGTATTTCAATTTTGTAAATGGAGATTACTGAGAATTAATGCAATGGTTGGTTCGAATTTGACAACTGCACCTTTTAAGAAAGAGTTAATGATACATGCAGGTGCACAAGTAAAATGCACCACTTCTGTTTCCTGAATATGAGATAAAATCATTATCGAACTGATGAACAAAGAAGGCAGGATTGTCATCACTGTAATTGTGTAACCATAACCTCTAACATCTTTAGTCAGAATGTGACCCATTTAAAACCTTGGAGGAAATCTTTCCCACATACTGTGAAGCAACAAGCAGCTGGTGGAAGACTGGCTCTCACACAAAGCATTGTGCTTTGAGAGAAAATAAGGTCTTATTGAAATAAGAAAAATAAATGAAGCATTCCCCTTGACCTAAATCTAAATGTCTTTGTCTTTAACAATGAACAAAAGATTTAGATTTTCTCACTGTGCATTTGTCTGTGTTCCGCTAAGTTATTAGAGAGCAAATGCAGAGGTTTGTTATATCTCCATCAAAAAGAGTGTGATTGTGTGTGCGTGTGTGTGTGTGTTAGCAGGGACCACGCGGTGGAGTGCAATAAACACCACCTTTGGCCTGCACAACGGACAAAAGGACAGGAAGTTCTATTTTTCTCTTTTGTGAAATATTGTTTTTCTTACACGGAAGAGGGAGGCAGCTGAGAAAGCAAGGACAGTGGATTTCTTTTAGGCTCCTGGGTGGGGCTAGGGGCCTCGAGGATGAAACGGGGCGGACGGGGGAAGTAAATGCCAGCACCCTGCCGTGCAACAGGCATGAAGGCCTTTTGACTCGGTTGCCATGTTACTGGCCTTTGGTCGCAGGTATCCTCCCTGAGGCTCACAAATGGAGGAGGACTCTCATGATACGAAGAGGAGAGGACAGACAAGAGAAGAAAAAGGGGCAAAGTTTTTGCCACCGCAGCTTTAAGGGTGAGGCGGAGGAAGAGGAGGGGTCTGTGTTACAGCAGGTGGTGGTCAGAATCGGGGCCATCTACCTGTCCTTCCATCTGGAGCCTGAAGTGATAACAAGATTGGAGCAATTGAAACCACGTACAACACTGTCCCCAGAGTGCCTTGCTGCTTGTAGTGCACTTAGTGTTTGGGGATTTGAATCCATCACTGTCACATTTATATGACAAGATTGTGCGTATAAGACCGTGCTGTTGAAACAACTCTTGTTTTAAGAAAAAAAAAAAAGCAGCTTGTCTTTTCTTTTTTTCTTAACTTAAAGTGAGCTTTAATAATGGAGACCGATGTTTTGAGTGGACTGACTCACATCTGGAAATCATGGGAGAGCAGCGCATGACGAGTAGCATGGAGAAGAGAGCTGGAGGGTAGTGAGGAGGCACTCGGGAGTAGTTCAGGACTGATTTATGAAGGCACATGTGGAAATGGTGACAAGGGTGGTAGGAAGCAGGTTTGTGTTTGCGTTGGAGTGTATGGTCTGTTTTCAGTGTTTCCTTGACGAGAACTATTTATCAAAATCCACTTTGTTAAGTATTCATCAGTTGTGTAGACAGTACCAAGCAGTGACACATGAAACAACAGCTTCATGTGTCATCATTACCTAATACACTCTTCAAATTTCTATTAGAATTCATCTTTTAGCTATGGTTTAAAGTGATGTAAATATTGTTTCCACATATCGCCATATCGCCAAGATAAAAAAAAAAAAGTTATATAAAGTGCAGTCACGCTTAATAAAAATGCACAACTTGTACACCGTTTCAACGCCGTATTAAACTTTATTTACTCCTGTCTTTTCCTGTGTCGAGCCCGATCTTGTAATGTGCTGTTTTTAATGTATCGACCTGCCTGCTCTCTAAATGTCAAGCAGCATGGGAACAGTTGCATGTTAAAAATGTTTAAGCTGTAAATGGTTTATTTACACTCGCGCTGGCTACCAGTATAAGAACAAATGTTGTAGTTGAATATTAATGTGAACAGAGCAAATATGTTGTTTGCCATCAGCTACCCCACCCTGAAAATAAAACGGGGGGTGGGGGGGGGTGGAGGGGCGCATACATTTTCAACATTTACTGCTTCATATCGTAGGTCACCTCCTGCACCAAATCAGTAAAAGACACCGCCTGGGTTTTTCCTCTGTGAATTTGTCCATCGGTGGAGACAAATGACAAAATATTGGGAGAAATTTTTACCCGACCAATAAAGAAAGAGAGGCCCCCGGGGGTACACATCTGACTTCAATTCCACTCTTGTCAGGTAGACACAAGGCTGAGGGGCATGCACTGCAACAGACAGACAGAAAGAAAACAAGAAAAAGAAAAACACAGAAATGAAACAAAAAAATAATAAGGAAAGACATGTTACTCAGTGGTTTTCTGCAAATGACTCTTTTCCATTTCTCCAAACCTGAACCTGTTGTAAACAAATAGTTTTGCAATGTTTTACCAAATGCATGTAATAAAGCACATTATACAGAGCATTAACTCAAAATAACAATAGCCCTATTAACTAACAGGATGTGCCATTAATATTCACTATATTAATATATATAATAGTGAATGTCCCTTTTAAAATTAAAATGCAATCTTTTGCTTTGAAAATATCTTTCTTTTCTTTCTACGCCAATGTGTTTAAGGTTTAAAGTCTATCAATAAAGAGATGGCTTGTGCAGTCCATTCAGGAGCCAAAGCAAGCAGGGAAATTAACCTTGACTGTGTATTTATGTCCTTTATGACCTCTGACCTTCTGTTAAGCCCACACAGTTGTTCCACAGGGCAAATAAAAAAAAAAAAAAAATACACCCTTTGCCCTTGGTGTGTTGATGCGCTGCAGCCTTGATTATGTGTGTTTACCTTGGTGCGAGCCAGTCTGAATTTTGCTTATGTATGATGCATCTGGGGAAAAAAACAAAAAAATTACATGCACAGCAGAGGTGACAGAGCGCTTCCTCTTAGGCCTATTTGAGAGAATAATGTTGACTGCTGATAGCAGGGCTTTGATCCGTAACCTATTGTGAGTGTAAAATCAGACGTGCTAGGCATTTCCTTTGATAATGCTGTGGTAAATAAATTCCACATCTCAGTTGCTTATCATATTATATGTAGGTATGGATCTAAAGGTGCTGGCTAAGACTGAAGTGTAGGTGATTTTTAAATAGCTGCAGGTAAAGATGTTCCACAGTGGATTACCGCTACGCACTGTGATCCAGATTCTGCTGGCTTTTAGCCTATACTTTATTTATTGATGATAATACACTGCCTGGAAATGATTGCCTTGATTTTGCACTGCCACGGCTTATGATAGGCTGCTGGCATTATTTGGCTGATAAGTTGAAGTTAAACAAGCCGGAGTGCACCTGCACTTAGTGTTTTTACCTCATATTATCCATGGGACTAAGCTGAGGTGCTCTGGGAGTATTTAGCACTCTGCTGTGATAGTAGGAATTATTACTGAGGCTCAGTATTGTGTATTTCCCCTGTTACAGAGCAAGAGAGAAACAAGACTGCAGATGCAGGAAGTGGCGACAAACGACCAACTGAAGGGACACCATTGGTTGGCTTGTTGTCAGCCGACCAAATGACCAATAAACCAATTGTTTAACTTTATCCCTTAGTCAGTCAGTCAGTGAGAGACTTTCACGTTTACAGAGCTTGTCCTGCTGTTGCAGACAGAGAGTGTGAGCAAGTATGAAGAAAAGGGTGAGAGGTAGAGGGAGTCCTGTGTTGTTGGCAACCACAGGCTATATCTAGGCAGCCTACAGAGACAGGCACGTATTGTCTCTAGCGTCATTTGCAGCTTAAACAAACAGGTGTGATGCAAGAGCCTCTCAAACAAACACACCGCCGCTCTTCAAAGTGGAGACGGGAAGAGACGCTGAGCGAGAGAAAGTGAAGAAATAATGGGGGAGGCATGGGCAGTCAAGTGGAGAAAAGCGAAAATGTGGATGGGAACTGAGTTTAAAATAACAAGTGTTCCTCTTATGCTGAATTTAAGTTAAATCTGTGGACTTCTCTCAAACTTTTCCTCATGTTTTGTAGGTGTTAGAACTATGTTTTCTTCATTTTAGCGTTCACAGTTTGGAAAATAGATTGGTCCTTGTGTTTTCTCTCACCTCCACTAAAATTGTCTGTTTTCTCTCTAATGCTGACAGCCTCTTACCTTCTCTACTACTTCATCACACTCTCTCTCACTCGCTCTCTCTTTCTTTCTCTCTCTCTCTTTGTGGCATTGTCACTTGAATCAGAAGTTGAGTGCTGGCTAAGTGAAGGGGTACACAGCGTGTCTGCTCTAGACAGGCCTGAGTGGTGCTGCACTGCTTTGCTGCCTTTCTCCACAGAGCCTTGATTCAGCCCCCGCTGATAGGGGACCCAGGCATTGCTCAGCCCCCCTGCTTGCCTGATGAGCAGCATCTCTAATCCATACAGATGTTAACCCTTGCAGGCTCTGTTCTTTACTATCTTCTCTGTTTGACAGATAAAGCAGTCACTCATTTGTCCAATTTAATGATGTCCTGTTGCCCTTGCCTTCTAGTCCCTCAGTCATAGAAAGTCATCTTCAAACCCAATCTCAACTCTTACTGTGTCCTTTACATGTCTAGAGAGTGGGGCCTTTTTGCTCTTGCGCTCTGCTTTTCACATTTGGCACTTCATAAGGAAGCAAAGGAAAATGCTGCAAATATATACACAGAATTTATTATATACTGTCTTTTTAAAAATACAAAATGACAAATTTTCCGTCGTCATCAGTATGTTTTGATTTTACTTAACATTTTTAACAGAAATGATGGCATGCATTGCCACAAAACATTGAAGGAATGTTTATGCGTCTGTCCATGTTTTTGGTGTGAACTGAAGATGTGTTGTATAAAGTGAATATATAATAATATAATAGATTTATCTATCTAATATTTCAATTAATCATAATTCAATTTCTTTGTGTGATTATCCCATGAGACTGTTGTACTGTCTGTAAACTGCCAGGAAATCCATTAATACTACATGAAGAAAGACATGGGCCACATGTTGTGCCTCCAGTGTCTGCTACAGGGCTGCAGATGAGATCTACTCATTTGCTGACAGCTTAGGCTCAGAGAGGATGTGTCTATCTTTAAATATACAGTATAGGTAAGGAGCAGTGACATAAGGGGGTTGTAGGGGTGTGGAATTCAAATTCAAGGATGAGTGCCACGTAAGTTAAGCAGCAAAGGCAATCTGAAGCTTGATGCAGTACCCAGTGTCAGCTCAGCCCTTCAATTATCCTCATTATTACAGTACAGTATGTCCTCATTTTGCAGACACTCTCACCTACAGTGATATATCACAGACACAAGTTTAGACTTGCTATGAAGAGATGGTGGGTTATACAACCACAAACATTACTCATCCCAACTCATAAGACAGAGACAAAATAGTAGGCAGTAAAACAACAAGCAAAGATCACAGGCCTAATTGACGCTCTAATGCTGAAGCACCATCCAAGCAGACAGTCAGAGAGAGGGTACGACTGCTCCTTTTCACACATGCTGAGCTCTTAGGCTCAGTAGAGGTTATTTTAGTGGAGGTATATGAGATATAATGATACGTCAGTGAGATCTGCTGGGACAAGAGGAGCAGGTAGTGCAGTAGAGCAGAGGACTGATTTATGGGCAGGATAAATGATGCGGTGGGTGTCTGCCTGTGTAATAGCACTGTGCTCTGCACACCGCACTTTCACTCAGCTGTAGTTTATAGTGTGATGGGGATAAATGTCAGCTTGGCTTATCTAAGAAGATCTGATATGACTTTAAAACTGGCTGCTCTCAAACATTTTGATATGTGTGCAAAGGAAAAATGTTAATAGCAGAACAACAAAAACAACAACATGGAAGCAAAGACTTGCGTAAATGGGGCCAGATTGTTTGTAACAAGTGCACGACTACACAACAAGGCAGCCATCATCAGTGTTGTTTTTGTGTGATACTAAGCAAATTCTCCAAAGCGGGATTCACTCCTTTTGATATTAAACACATGAATTGGACTGAAAAATAAAACCAGCCGCTACCAGATGCCGCTACTCCACACTGTTCAGTAGTTTAAGCGATTATTGTTTGAAAGGTGCTGTTATTTTCTTTTCATCCAGTTTGGCTATGAAAATAATGTAAAAATATCTGGTGAGTTCCAGTGAAATTTCTGCTTACCCATTAAGGTGGAAGCTGAGCTGAAGAAGCTTATTTGCTGCTGTGTCTACAGGGCCAATTTAAAAACAGCGAGGGGTAAAAACTGGAATCCTGTTGCTTGCTCTGAGCGTGATCTTTTTAAAAGAGGTTGTCACACTCCTTGTGCAACGCTTATCAGTTCACCTCAGGTATAGTCTCATTGTATATACAACATTGCAATGCTGGGGTGCTTGGCAGGGGATTAGCCACAGTATTAAGTGAAAACAGACTGTCACTGTGAAATGAAAGACAGGTTTCCTATGACTAGTTGACTAGTATGTTAATGTACTGCAACCGGTTAAGCACCAAAACCCACTATTTAAGTGTTTGCTATACAAAGTGAGTATAGCTTGTATACTGTAGGGGAGGTTATAGCAATGAGTAAACTCAACACACACTGTGGATGTCAGGAACTGTATATGTGTGTAGATGAGCACACTCCACACACACACACACACACACACACACACACACACACACACACACACACACACACACACACACACACACACACACACACACACACACACACACACACACACACACAGACAGACACAGACACAGAGCTGATATTGAAACTGTGGTTTTTCAATGGTATGTTGACAATATCTAGAGATAGGTTTGTGGGTTTTCCTGTAGGGGTGGTGTGAGGATAAGCAGGTGTGATTATGGGGATTGCCGTTTTTCTTTCCCAAAGCCATGCCTCTCAAACTGTGTGTATAGCACTGCCTCTAACGATTGGCAAACAATAGACTATGGATTTACTTTGCTACCAGTACCCATGCTTTACCTAGAATAAAGAATGATTTTCCAAGGTAAGCTGGCCTGTCACTAACACACACACACACACTCACACACTCACACACCACTATCTGTGGCTAGTGTGGAGGATGAAGTGCGTGTTTATCGTATAATCCACTCCTCTCTCGTTGTTTGTACGGTAATATTGAAATTAAAATCAGTGGGTGCCAAAAACTGCAGATGACCTGGTTGGTTTGCTTTCCTTGCAGTTTTGCTCGCTAATTTCTATGCCTTGGCCTCCCTCACGCTTCCTGGTAATGAGAAAATGTGCTGTTGTCTTTGTTTACTGAGCCAGTCTGTCTGGCTGCAGCTCTTCACATTGTTTGAATATAAACAGGAGCAAAATTATTAGCTCACTTGGAGTGTTTCTGCTAAGTTACATGAGAACACAGCGTGTAGGGCAAACTCGAGCTCCATGCACAATTTCCACGCAGTTTTCACATATACTCCATACAGTATTTGATTGCTGGAAAAATGTACACAAGTGTTAATTAGTGTAATCACACAGGCCAAATGAAAAGGTCTTGAGGATTTCTAGAGCATAATGTCTGACGTCTGAGATAATGGGGCTAATGTTTGCTTCTCTTTTTGTTTGTACTGTGTTGATAGTCAATACTAATAAAAGCTGCTTGTAATGCATGTCAAACATTCTTGGTACCTGTGGTTAAGAGGGAGGAATGGGTTTGAGGTTGAGACAAAAATGTGTTTGACAGTTTCAAGACAATCTGGCATGATGGTTTTTCTCTCTTTATTGATCTTTTATACACATATGAACCACACATTGAGGCACTGCTCTATCAGCGTTGACCACCCATTTGAAGGAAATGGGTGACTCCAGATTTAAAATCTTTAATCATTTTGCAACTTGTTTTTGTATGGAGATGCCTCACTTTGAATATAGTTGACTTATTGGAGAGGAAATTTGCCTGTCAAGATTATATCATTTTTCTTTTAATATATATGCACAGCTGTTTCTCCAGGAAATTGCTGTTTTATTTATTTATTATTTATTTATTGGTTTATTAGTTTTAATAGAAATGCCTTTCAAACCATTTGACAGACCTTAGCAGATTTCCCTTTTTCTCTAGTGTACACACACACTACAGATGAGCTATAGATAATGGTTAAAAAAATGTTGATTTTCAGACTTGGATACTGCAACTAGTCTGCAACTTAATTGTGAGGCAAAAGACTACGAGAGATAAGAAATGCCAACTTTTGGCACAGACTCTCGCATCTGCTGAGCCAGCAAATCCTAAGTCTGATCTTGAAATTTAATCAGTATGGCACAACGAGCTCTAAAATCCTGGCTTAAAGTTTTGTTTGTTAGTGAAGGTTTAAGAATGGGTTAAACTGAAAGGACATGTAATAGCCAAGGCCATTTTTGTTCAATACTGAGACTCACGGACACAGATAAAAATATGAGGTTTTGGCATTAATTCATTGTAATATTTTTTATTGTTTCATGTCTGATTTTCCCCCCATTTCTTCCACTTCCACTATTTTTTTCTCTCACTTTTCCATCATCAGTCTGATAAACACCACCAGGAGGAGTCATGATGTAGTGATACTGTAAGCCAAAATGATATCAGGCTCAATGTGAGAAAACCCCCTCACATCGCTCTTACTTTCATAAGAAATATTGATGCTTTGTTGCATGTGTATTGATAATATTAGACAAGAGGAAAAAATGTAATACAGTGATATGACACTGTATTGATTTTCTTTTGTCGGAACACTGTTAACGCCCTAAATTGGAGGTAGAATGAGGAAGTAAATGAATGGCCCAACTGTACTTAAAGGACCATCTTAACGATTTTTAAATGTGAATCCTATCATTTAAATCTGACATGAAAATTGGCACTGCAGTGAGCTGACACTTCCACCTCTGGTTTGATTGGCTTTACTTAATTATACGTTTGGTCAACGGTACGAGTAGTGTGCACACACATTGTTTAGTTACAGTAATTATAGATAGTATATAGCTGTTCTCTATGGAGTTAGGTTGCAGCCATAAATAACTCCACTTTTTCATATCCCCTAAAGTCTCTTTTTGAGGGACATTTGATATCAAGCCTTAAGTAATTCATGAAATTAAAATGATTTAGAAAAATTGTATCACATTTTAAATACATTTCAAACCCCAATGTATGAAACAGAAAAGAGTGCTGTATCTGGATGTCCCTATGCATGCATGTCAGAATATGTGCTCAGGGCATGCAGTGATGAGTGTTTACGTGACATTTGAGTATGAGTGAGGGTTATTGTAAATTGCTTTTTGATTGTATTATCTTCACTGCCCTGTTATGATCACACATGGTTGGCAGAATCTCCCCGAAGGAATAATAAAATTGTCTTTTGCTTTCCTGGAAGTTGTAGTTTACTCTGTTCTTATTAGCCATGATAAATGTTAAGTTTGTCCAGATTTCTTTGTTGTCCAGTTTTGTTTGTGAGGGGAAATTCTGTTTTTGATTTTTTGATACAACAATATCTGTGCAAATATATGGGGGATGGAAAGTGCTTTTAATACATAATTGCCAGTTTTTGTATAGTGCTATTAAAGTTTAAAAAAAAAAAGAAAAGAAGAAAAAAAAGTAATTATTTTTTAAAATTTGGTGACTGATACAAACGGTCTGTGAAGTGTTATTATAATTGTATCCCTGATATAGTTTCAACCCAAACAAATTACAACCTAATCTGACTTTCTCACACTACCTCACCTACTTTACCATACCTAACTTGCCATGGCTTGTAAAATGAAGTAAATACTACTTCTTTAAAATATTCAAAAGTTTCAAACCTTCATTTTAGTACCATAAATGATGGAACCAATTATTCTGAAATAGCTAGCCTGACATCGCCAGACAAATTCGCAAATGTAAATGAGTCTGGAACCTCTGAGTTGAGTTTTTATTTCTAAGGGGCGGTATCAAAATGCCTCTAAATGCAATTGGATCGATCTACAACCAATCAGATCAATGAAACGTATGATGTAGTGCTGAGCAACGTAACCCCCTCCGTACAGTCATTGTATCAAACCTGCCTCATATTAGATAAATGGTTGTGATTGGTCCAGCCTGGGTCAGATCAGGATCAGCAAATGAAACCTGGACTTGCAGATTTGTCTGCTTCCTAGGCTACAAAACAGCTTCTCCCTCACTTCAAGTGTAAATAGTTGAGCTCTGTAATATAGCTGTCTGTCCCAATTGTCCAATGAAGTAAAATCTCGGTGTCCAAGTGATGTGAGACGATGATATGATACCACAATGAGAACAGACTTTATGGCTCAGTTTCTTGCCTCACTGCTCAGGACTTATAGTTTATTGACACAGACAACATCAGCTAAGCAATAATAATTTTGTGACCCAACGCTGTGGAGCCATGTTGTTTGATATTTCAGCCCAGGTACTGCTTCTCTTTCATACCACAGGTCTCAACTTGCCATCTCAATCTGGTCTTTTCTGTACTAGAGTCTCTTTCCATTTCATTAGTTGATTCATTTACATGACAGATGCCCTCATGCATGCTGTAGAGAGCCTTGGGGTGCACTGCAGCTGAACACCACCTGCGGTGTGAGTTTGTTATTTGAACCCATGGTCTAGAGTTCCCTTTCTGCCCTTCTCGTGAACACTCGCTGCTGACCCTGGCTGGCAAACACATACTCACACTGGTACAGTTCAAATTGAGAATCCTCTCAAATTCACTTGTCTCCTTTTTTTTCCCCAAATTGTGTGTTCATATGTGATTGTATCTGTGGGCCTGTGTGTAAATGATGTGTCTTTGGTCATACTTATGTACAGATAAGTTTGTTCAGGGGTTGTTGCACATAAATAAATCTCAGGGTCACTTTCAGATGTTAAACATAGTCCAAACAGCCAGCTAAGTTACAACACTTCACCGCTGATTGGAGTTTAAAAAGAAAATTCAGCAATCATTTTCAATCATGTATAAAAAAAAATTTCTTCCATGACGGTAGGTAGAATTTATGTAAATGAGTTGGATGCAGACGTATAATCTGCCTGTATGATCAGTTTGAAAGCTTTATGATAGCAACAAACTAAGGTATTTCCATTATGTGGCAAAAACAGGTCTTGAGGAGCTCCGAGTGTACAAATAACTCCGAAAAAGTGTTGTGCTCTTTGATTGCACATTCCTTGACTCTTACATACTTCTGGTTTCTTTATTTCTTTTGTGTTGCAATAATTATGGGCAACCAGTGGTTATATGCAATGGCAGACACAGGTTCATTATACCTATTACTGCATACTGGCAGTGAAAAATAACCAGTCCAGCTGAACTATTCAAAGCATATAGAAGAATAGAGAGGCAGTATGGGGTCTATGATTATAGTCAGACTTTCTTAACAAGGCTCTGTAAAAGGCTTGGACACTTATTATTGTATATTGTGGAATTTGCATGTATGTGCTCAGGCGGCTGCTGGCTTAATGTAAATCTCATCTAACTCTCAGCAATAAAGCAAATGAACGTATTTCCCAGAATGTCAAACTTTTTCATTACACAGGATAATGTGGTCATACCTCTGCCTTACTCTACCGAGTTATGGGAGGGCAACCTGAGGAAGTGGATAACCATAACAAAGAAAGTTAGCTTAGTGTTCACTCCCTTAATAAAACACCTCACTTTATGGAGGTACTGGAAGTCTCAGAGCTTTAGAAAATGTTCATCACTTCAGCATCAATAAAGTAGCCAAATATGCTATGATACCTTGTCCAAGACCATGATTTCTTCAAGTTGGTCTTCCTTCCATTGGTAGTAGAAGGCAGAGGATTGATGGCATTATCCAGTTCAAGGTTTGACAGACTGTGTTCATGACAGGCATTTATTTCCCCCAAATCTGGACACCTGTGGAATACCGTGAGCTCTTACAGACGTTAATACAATAAAAGGAAGGAAGGAAGGAACTGGAGGTTGTGGCCATAATCATGCAAGGTATTATATGGGGCTAGGAATAATGGATAATTGACAAGTAGCAACCCCACTCGTTATCCATTTGATCTATGGAACTAGTGGAGCAACAGGGTGACACATTTGAGGACCTCCTGTGGTCACAGAATTCAGGTTACAATGTACAACCACTTTTTTCACCCTTTGCAGGCTTTGTTGGAGTGAAGTGCAGTACATTCAGTATTTTGTGAAACAGTTGGACCATGGTAACCAAGCCAGAGAAGTAAGCACAGACCATGAGCAGTGTTTGCTTCAGCTGTGTTTAGTCACTGTCACTAAAGAATAGCAGATGAAGCAGCAAATTCACTGACTTCCCTTCAAAGGGTCGACCACAAGAGAGAGATGAACAGAGTGATAAAGGAATAGTTGGACATTTTGGGAAATAGGAGAGTTCACTTTCTGGTTGAGAGTTAGATGAGAAGATTAATACCACTCTCATATTTGAGCGTTAAAATACAAGACTACAGCTTGCATTGCATCCCATTGGCTTAGCTTAGCGCAGAGCTAAGCTAACGGCAGACTGGAAACGAGGGCAAATGGCTTGCCTGGTTCTGCCCAAAAGAAAATCTGCAGATCAGCACCATTTGTGATCTTACTGGTATGGTCTATTATATGGTTGTGCATGCAAGCAGACCAGAAGTTTTAATTTAAAATAGATATTTAACCACTTTAGTCACAGTGGGCTCTGCAGCTGTGCAGCAGTTAATATTCTCCAAACATCTTACGGATAACGTTCTGGAAGCTGATGCTGTGTGCAAACCAGATGTTTTCCTCCTTTGTTGCACTACCCTATATAGCTTTAGGAGTTTGATATACTGAGATACATCTATTACAAACCTTCAGCTATTATCTCAAACTGAAATTCAAGTATATGTCCTTTTCTTTTAAAAGTCTGCCTAAATACATTACACCCTTTTTAAAGTTACAGCAATCACACTTTTATCTGATTATACAATCCAAGGTTGAAAATATCCTGTCATGACACGATGACTTATGTGTGGGTATTGGCTTGGGACAAGGCTGAACTCGCACTGCAACAAAGACACTGGTCTGTCCTTCTGCCCGCTAGGTGAGCTTTGTTAATGTAAGGGCTGCATCCCCCCAGGGGGTTGATGATGCCGTGCATGACATGTATTTCCAGAAGACTGAATACCAGAGTCGGTGCACCGTATGTGCTACACTGCTGCTTGCAACACCAAGCCTCCCCACTTTGCTCCATCAGCTACCCCTCTGTAATCTCAGAGCTTCAAAACTCCTTATTGTCCTTCCCCATATAAACTCAAAGTCACTTATTTTCATGAGTCATCCCACCCTGGCTCCTGATAGAATTCCTGCTGTTATCTTTTTTCTTCTTCCTCCGCTTTTCACTGTTTATTTACACACAACTGGGGCTGCTTTTTTCTGAAGTGTTCCCAATGATAATGACTGCTGTAAGATAAGAGTTATTTTTAGGACATTGTGTTTGCATTTTACAGAGCACTTGGGAAATCTTTTTTTTTTTTGGGAAGGGTAAATTCACTATATATACTGAACTGATTGCCATTCATTTCTGACACAATGCTTAAAGATATATAGGACAATCAACACTTTATTAGTCAGCACAGAACCTTTGGGAAGATTTTTTTGATGACCATAAATATTGATTGAAAGCTTTTAAGTCACCCGGCATCAAGGGCAAAGGAAGCAACTGCAAAACCAGCATAAACTTTCTTCCCCTTGTTTCAAACACATATATGCACAGGAGCTCTTCTCTTAACTCCAAGCTTCAGTCTTTCTTTTCTGTTCAACTTCATTTGTAAAACCAATGTATTAAAACCGCCTTGTACCGGAACAAAAAAGCAGACAGTAATTACATCTCGTTTAGACCCCTGAAAGACACACATTTGATAGGTGATCCCTAAAGCTCTTATGTATTTTCTTGAAAGCTACAGGCAAATAGAGTGGGTGCTATGGGAATAGCATAAGGGCCCTACCATGGTGCAGTCACCAACACATCTTAATCACGCCAATTCAACTGGGCTATTCTAGGACACAATAGAGGGGAAAGTGCAAAAGTGGGTTGTGTTAATTGAGTGTGTGGGCTGGATGATTTTTTTTAAATGGCCCTGTTAATTGTTCTTTAAGGAATGGGTCCCCAACTGGTGCAGTCGGCTGTGGCTTGTTGTGCTACCCAGGGCACGGCTGGCAGTACTTATTAAGAGGGCCGTGAGAGTAGCTCTCCCGTAAGTGTCATCATTAAGGTTCCGTATTTATCGATGCTTTCAGATTAATCAGTCATTCCTACAAGAGCATGCAGACTGATAAATGTGTTTTATTTTATGGAAACATGATCAAAAGCTTTGTCTCCATCAACAACTTGCAGAGTGACTGAGTCATCGGCTAAGCGAAGATGTTTAGAGTGGTTAAGTGGAGACGGTTTTCATTGCCCTAATAATGCACAACTTATCACTGTTTCATTAAAGTGTAATGGTTCGTGTTTTTTGGCCCAAACTGTTCAGTACAGGATGTTTTGTTTGGAACAGGAGTTGTTTTCTTTCAGTCAATAATCAGTAATAATTATCACTGCAGCGTAACACAGAAGAAATGGTACATGACACTATTTTCTGGGTAAGAGCAGTAAATGTAATCTGAATGACAGAGCTTCCACATACAAAAGTCTGCAATGTGTTTCAGCTGCAAATGTCTGTAGGGATAATTGTTGAATACAGTAGTCTTAAGTACAACGTCAACATCAACAAAACATCAACATCTTGTGGAATGTGAATTAGAGTTTGGCCCAGAAAGCTATGTATTCATTTGTTTATTTCTCATTTTGACCTCAGGGGCACAACAGTGCAGACCAACCAGTAGGAGTTATAATTGTAAATAATTAAATAAATAATTGCCCTCTCGCAATTCCAGCACAAACATAACATCCCATCCCCCATTATACTGTATGTACACACACATATACTGTAAATACTGCCTCCTGCCTGTTCTTGAATTTGGTTTGAAGCATGTCAGTGTTTCATATGTAAATCAACTGGACTATATCAGATGGTCTAACAAATGGATGCTTATTTCCTTGCTGGATATTTAAATAGGCAGTTGTTTGCTTTTCAGCCTGATTAACTTGGGTGTTGATAATAAAATCAGCGGTTCTTCATGTCCCATTATGTACCTTTTAATTAAATACATTTATTTGCTTTCCTCAAATTTTTGCTACATTTACTTTCCCCTCACACTGCTGTTTATGAGTGAATTTACTCGATGTTGTGGATTAGCAGACAGACATTGTGGTAAGATGACTGTAAGTTCCCAAAACAAATTCCACTGACTCGGGTCGTGTGGCCATTAAAGTGAAGTGAAGTGTTTCTAACAGTATTATTTTTTATGAAAGGGGGTGTTGACTGTGGTGTTTCCTTAGGTCTAGCTAACAATGTTAGAGGAGAAAGCTCCTCAGGCAAGCACCCTTGTGAACCCTGCCCCACAAATGGCCTTGCCATGGAAAAAGAGTTATATATAGAAAGTGTGGGTGATGCTGGTTGCTCTGGTGCCAGCAAGAGCTGCATTTGTGTCTTAAAGCCACCCGCTACATATGAATGATTAACTCCCACAGACCCAGTGCAGTGCCCCAGAAAAATACAGAGACATACCTGTAAACAATGCTATCACAGATTCATTGCTCTATTTGTTTCAAAGCTAACCATTGCTAGCATATCAGGGAAGTTTTTTTTTGCCCTGAAGAGCTGAAACGCAACTGTAGTGAGGCTTTCTGTGTCAGGAGGCCTACTTACACCTACCAACACTCATCATCTTAGATTAATGAATCTTCCTGGCCACCGCAGCGAGTCTGTGCTCTCTATGTTGCCAAGGAGTTCACCATTTTCTTTGACCCGTTCTCTGTAGTTACAGGCTAATGGAGCAATAAGCTATCATTGCTAAAGTACGCTAGGTACCACATCATTCATCACAGACCAATGGACAGAATCCTTAACAGCCTCTAACTCTTGTAGACCCTGTGGGATTGATCGTACTTTAGAAACCCCATTGTTGGGCACTTAATATAGTCTCATTGTCTACTTTGCAACATTAAGAGGTGTTGTGAACAAGGGGATCTCAGACACTAAGTCAGCCTGTTTTGTTGTAGTCTAGGTTGCCCTGCCACTTTGGGTTTGAATGACCGGTTATTATCCTCCTTCTTCCTACTTTGGACAACGGTTATCTGTAGTGGAGCCTCTCAGTCTATAAATAACCTGGGTATAGTTATGAGGGCTTAACCAGTGGCTTTTGCAGTGAAAGGAATAGCTCTATATAAGGGTAGAGGAGACAAGAGGAAAGCCTGGAGGGAGCTGAGTGCTTGAGCAGGTAAAGCTGGGGTTGTCTCCACAATTTAAGCCACATGTCATTATTTAAACTCTTTGTATAGTCTTTTCTGATGTCATTCGATCTCAACCACCCTAAGTGCTGATTGATTTTGTTGTCCTCCAAAGCCTGTTGCCATGACATCTAAAGACTACCTTTTCCTAGAAGGGCACCTTAACCTTTGACTTATTTCCACTAAAAGACACAAGAAGCTCTCTTTTGGCTATCAAGGAGAAATAATGTTTTTCGTATAGCATCATATCCCCTCACCTACCGGCAGCTGTGTGTGTGTGTGTGTTTGGTTGCAAAAGAGGCCGAGAAAAAGAGAGGGAGATAGATGTGGTCAGATAAAAGAGATAGGCTCTCTAGGCTCTGTGTGAGATGGTCAGATAAAACATGACACTGCTCTTTGAGGTTCAGTGTGAAAAAAAGGAAAGGAAAAAGGTAGGAAACATGAATGCCAGGCCAAAGCTTTGTTAAAATAAAAATAAGACTAGAAATGTGTGTTACTGTGCTTGGTGAGTGTTTCATCATCAACAAGACAAAGAGGGAGAAATATAAAGGGAGAAAATAGAGTAAGCAATATTGAATTTGTGTCGGCCTGCCTTGCACTCACCCTTACTGCCTTTAGAGGATAGGTCCAGGCAGTTGAACCTTTATGAGTAAATATGCTTAAATACTTAATTACTTAAGTAACTGTAGAGTGTTTTGTAGTGCTTCCAATTAGTCTGGACTGCTGTGCTCTGCTATATACCAAAAGGGCCAAAACAAGGTATAACACCTGAGGCCTTTTGACACAGTAACTCCCGCACACACACACACACACACACACACACACACACACACACACACACACACACACACACACACACACAATTACCACATTTTGTGAAGCGTAGTATAAGTTACACAAAAGTAGCGATACCGGTGCATGAAACAAAAGCTCAGGCTATGGATTATTTCATTGTAGGTTGTAACACATCGAGCCGCTTGTCAGACAGAAGTGAACAGCTGCAAATGTGACAAGGTTAGGGTAGGTAATGTTCAGGGTCACTGCTGTAATTTTGTTTTTGACTTAACTTTCCCTCCCATGGGAGTCAAAAATCACTTCAAACTACTTTTAAGGATATTTGATCATCACATATATACTCATACTTCTCATGCAGTAACAATGGGAACAATGTACAAACAAGTGTGTTTATGTAATTTAAATGAAACCTGAAATAAGTAACGAAGAAGATAATTATGTAAAAAGAGTATGAAAGATAAATAGGAAAATAACCATAACCTTTGTTAAAAATGAAAGTAGGCTACATTTATGTATGCAATAACTCAACACAACTATGTGAAATATGCAGAACAATTCATTTGAATTGAGACATGTTGACTGAGACTGTCATGATATAGGGTTTACATTGTTTCATGTTCACACAGCCATCCAGTGATTGACTGAGACTTATGGAGTCATAGGAGTGCCATAAAAAGAACACATCTCATAAAGAATAACAAAAAAGAAAACATGACGAAAGAATAAATTAAAAATAATTAAATAAGAAAAAAATTGAGCTATAAAGAGAGGTAACAATATAAAAGAATAAATATAAGCGTTTTCATACATTTTTCGTTCATTTATGTCTTTTATATATTTATTTATTTTTAGCATATACATTAGGGCTGGGCAATATATCAATATCATATCAATATCGTGATATGAGACCAGATATGGTCGTAGATTTAGGATATTGTGATATGTCATCAGTGTTGTCTTTTCCTGCTTTTAAATGTTGCATTACTGTAAAAATATGTAATTTTCTGAACTTACCAGACTTATTTATCAAACATTTCATCATGACAGCATCGAGAATCATCTCTACATTATCGTTGCCATAGCCATATCGAGGTATTAGGTCAAATATATCGTGATACTTGATTTTGTCGATATCGCCCAGCCCTAATATACATTACTCTCTTTTCTGTATATTGAATATATTGAACATGAATCCTGCTTTGGCGGGAGTCTTTTAGTGTGGACAAGAGGAAATAGATGCAATGCAGACTTGAGCATGTGCAGTGTGATTATGGTAGCGATATTAATCGGGGAAGGAAACATGACACAGGCTATGGGGCCAAAATAACAACAGTTATATATATATATTAATTATAATTATATACAGAAATAAATGAACAATCATGAAAATATATGAAAATGCTCGAATTATTAATTTGATTTTGTTATATAAATTATTTTATTTATCTGTCTTTATATTTCATCATTTTTTGTTTACTCATTTATTAATTTATTTATTCCTCTTCTTATTTCCACATTTATTTTTCTTATTCTCTACACAGATTTATTCTTTTTTTGTGGCACTCTTGTGACTCCATATGTAGACGAGGGTGTTGTCATCCTAAAATAGACCACTCTAATCAGGTTGGTAATACCTCACTGTAGGGCAAAAGATGGTCAGTCAGAATGGTTTTATATTCACCGCGGCCTGCCATTCTCTCTGAAGGGATGAGTGTACCTAAACCATCACAGGAAATTGCATCCTTGAAGAGTCACCAGAACCCTGGTTTCAAAATATTTTCTATTCCTTAATGCTAAGCGAGGCAGAAATGCAAAACAAGTTGGGATAAAAGTGCAGCGTGAAGGAAAAAAAAATAGGTGGGAGCTGTAGGGGAGGCCATGCACCTGAAAGCTCTCTGACATGATGATGCTATTTATTAAGAGTTATTTATGCAAGACTGAAGAGGTGATGGATAACAAGAGCACTGCCAAGGCTCTCTTTTGTTTTCAGGGTAAGTATGTGTTCCATTGAAGCTGTATTGGCTGGCCAGCCCCATCTGCTGAAAGAAAGGAAAATGAAAAGTGTGCACAGAAATGCACATTCATACTCATGCAAACCCTGACCACATACCTGTGTGTGTGTGTGTGTGTGTGTGTGTGTGTGTGTGTGTGTGTGTGTGTGTGTTACTCTGTAGTCCTTTGAGTATATAGTATTTGCTAGGCAATGCATGCCCTTTAATTCATGTGTTTGTTTGCATGTTTGCACTAAGGAAGAGTGAAGACTGTCAGGGTCTCGAGGGAAGGCCTGAAATCTTTGACCTGAATACATATTCTCACATATTAGTGATGTGTCAGGGAGCCCCAGTGAAACGTGACCAGGCCTGTTTTTCTGTTTGTTTATAGGTAATAAATACTCTCCACTATGACGTTACAAACATGGACAGGAGATGGTATAATATGGTCTGGGTGGAAATGGTATAATAGTCATTGACATTCAGCATAATTAACTGTACAGCCAGTGTCAGCGCTGTGTGTGTGTGTGCCATGATGTATAATAGTCAGTTCAGTCTGGAAATATTCCCCTATATTAAAGAGGAAAAATGCTCATTTTGACTTTACAAGCAACTGCAATCTGCTATGTATAATAAACAAAACTTTTTTATATAGTTTGAATTCTTCAAAAGTGTCGTCAGCTGGCGTTTGTGGTAATTATTTGCCAATTGATTTGTGTTTGTTTTTTCTTTTAATTTAAAAATGTTGTCACAGTATTTCCAAATCACATTTCCAAAATTAAAATGCAATCAAATTTAATTCAGACCCTACAAAATCCAGCACATTTGAAATAGAAAATAATGTGCTGCATTATAGATTTCTATAGGAAAAGTCTAAAGATTGATGTAAAATGATATCTGAAAATTAAGATCAACAGGGATACAGATAAAAGCAAGAATTATGAAGCAAGAAATGTTTTCAGAATATACAATTTGCTAACCTATAATTATTGACTTTTCTTATTGAATTCAGAAATGTCACAGCATGTATGTCCTTTCATACTGTATGCTTATAAATAAGAAGCATTTTCAGAATAAATCAGCTATAGTTGAGCCACACATACATTTTCACTGTGTCACTGTAGTTAAGATAATGTTTTGGGATTTGTGCCATGTAAAGTCTTATCTGTAGTTCAAAAGGGACAGAGTGTTCTAAGAAATACTGCCAACACTCTCTGTTCCCCTTACATCTATCTTTCCCTTTGTCTGGTGAAAGGAGTATCATCTTTTTTTTTTTTTTTTTATTCTTGCTGTGAGAGCTGCAGGTGTGTTCAGTTGTGATCGTCAGGAATTGGATATGAAGGGGACTGCCAACTCCAAGTATGACCTCATTAATTACATCTGTCAGTGATTCCCTGCAGATCTGTCTCCTGCTCTTCACATGCTGCCACTCAGCTAGTCAACCAGTCAACCAGTCAGTCAGGAAATTTTCTTGCTCTGGGTTAGACAACCTGCCGGGCTTTCTGCTCATAACGCTGGCAGGTGGGATTGGGGGTGGGGGGTTGGGGGAGTGGGGGGGGGGCAGGGAGAGGAAGAAGAGGAGACATTAAGGATGAGGGAAGACAGTGAGTGAAATAGATGAACACATTCATGCAAACTCACTTCCGTTTGATTGCATAAAAATGCAGACACACACACACACACACACACACACACACACACACACACACACACACACACACACACACACACACACACACACACACTGCTAGACACTTCTTCGCAGTGCAGCCGGAAGAATTTGATCTTTATTTAAATCCTTAAATTATAGCTGATTAAAAATTCATGGAGAGCCGTTTATATGAAAGCTGGGTGCTGTGCAAGCTGCCCTGTGATGTCTAATTGGTTTGAAGGTTGCCAACCCTTTGAACAAGTCAAGACGGAGAGTTGTGGCTGCCTATGTGCTTAGAATGAGGATGTGAGTGTTTACCACCCACCTACCCTTCATCTCTCTCCCTCTCTCTCTCTCTTTTTTACTGTCCTGCTCTCGCGTACTGTACTGTACAATAACTGTTCATCCTCCGAAAGTTAGCACTATAGAGAGGAGCCTCGCATCAAACAGGAAAAACACTGTATCTTTCATGTGCTTTGACATTTTAGAAAACACTCAATTTAGAATGAGACCTACTTTTGTTATGGGTTTGGATGCTCAGTGTGTGTGTAGTTTCTGGTGGCGGTAGTGACAGTGGATTTCCATTTGGAGCAGCTCTCTCAGCCTCAAAGCTGTTTTTTTTTTTTAGTTTTTTTTTTTTGTAGGATGTAGAAAATGATCTGGCTGTCTTATGGCAGAGTCTCACAGGAGTTTTTTTTGCGGAAGGGGTTTGGGGAGGCTCCACCGCTGGAGGTCCGCTATAGAGCCTAGCTCATACTGAGTATGTGAGAAGCCCCATTTTTATTCCCTCGTCTCTCTTCATTCCTGTAGCACATGCATACGCAGATACACACACGCGCACGTACACACGCACACTGCTCAATGGCAGGGCCCTCCTGCTGCCCCAAAGCATGGAATACCACATTTGTTTGTTTACGCCTCGTTTTCTTTCCCTGAACTCTATTAACATTTATATTGCAGCTGAAGGTGTTGGAAGTCCCTCCTGCAGTGGGGGGAAACTCAGCTTAGATGAGAATGAGCTTCAGTCGAGCCTTCCTAGGCACAGACTTGTGTGTTTATACCTACATTATCCAGCTATTCCCCAACTGCCTCTTTCCTGTCTTGGTAGTTTTTTTTTTTCCCCTCCTTTTTTTCCTTTTTTCAGTTCATATCACCATTTGCTCCAGCTCGCCTCTTATGTGACTCTTTAAGCTTTTATCTCTCTCCAAGGTAAATTGATTGCTTGGGGAAAAAAAAAAAAGTGTCTGGAAAAGCTTCCGGATTGGGGCAGCCTGATTGAGCATTAGTATATGAATAGAAGAGAGACAGCTTACCATGTCAGAGGAGGAGGAAGTGTTATGGGAAACATCAGCTAGACATCTGCGTTTCAGATGTTTCTCGCAAATTTTAACACATTTTCAGCGCTGATCTGTTGGGGTATTTTTGAGCCGACGTTTCAAATTCACACTGCTGGGGCTTTGCTATTCAAGCAGGATTCGGAGCCGCCGTCTCTACTGTCACTTTGACAAGCTCCGCCTTCCTCAGGCTCCATGAACAGAAAGGGCTCCGTGACGATTTCACGTGCTGTTAAACAAAGAAATGACAAAAAGAGAGAGAGAGAGAGAGAGAGAGAGCTGCTCATGACGCACGTGTGTTGACATCACTTTCTGTGTAACTCCTCCCTAGCCAGAAGCACCAGACAAACCGATAAAGCGTGTCACACGTGGCTGATGCCTGTCATGTCGATCTTCCCTGCATGCTAGACCTGCATCAATTAGGCCCTGATACTGCGGGTTATAGATCTGTATCTTTATATATCTGTCCCCAGGACCCTGAGGCCAGGCCTGCAGCAGGGACACACTGCTCTGTTTGATAACAGAGGCATCAAGCCTATTATTGTGTATCTTTTTTTTTTTTTCCTTTTGTTGCTGTATGTCTGCTGGCTACTGTAATGTAATGGACGGATACCTTATGTGCACAAGCCAGATGTGCTCACAACTGGCAGGGATTGTTGTAGTAAAGCGGTGTGTCCCAGCATTTATTTCTTGGAGAAAAGTGTCTCCCTTTTAACAGTTTTAACTTCACATTGAACCCTTGTGATTTATAAGTGCATTTAAAAAAAAACACTTTTCATCTGAGGGGAAACATAGGGGGAAGTATCAACAGTATTTAGTGGTAGCGGGGATAGAAAAATGACAAAGATTATGCTGGATTGAGACATTAACAAAGCAGCTTCTTTCTCTGTATCTACAACAGAGAACCAGCGAATGGTCATTTCTTTTCATCACATATTAACTTTCTCATGTGCTCTGATGGAAGCTGAATATCAAGCTAATGTCACTCGTCTTGTGTGCTTCATAATACCATTAACAAAAGAGAGCCTAGAGGAATGTGGGTCTGGGATTGCATCTATTAATGCAAAGTTTTACACACACACACACACACACACACACACACACACACACACACATATATATATTGCTGCCTGGCCTGTGCATATATGCTCAGATACTCACAGAAATGTGCCTGCAGCTTAGTTTTACTATAGATTGTAATACTCTGTTATGTGTTCAAATGTATCAACCTATTATATTTTTTGAAGAGGTAACAGATTCAACATGATGCTGAATTTTTTTTTTCTTTTCTTTTTTTTCAGCATTTTGCTTTTCACACACATCAGAGGTGAATAGGGGACCTATTACCTTTCCTTCTTTTATATTGTACAGTGCCAGTCTGACATGCACCTACACACACATTACAGTACATAAACGAATAAATACAGGCATAGTGTCTCCTTCTTTATATAGTAGATATTTCTGACACAAGCTCTTCCCAAATTCACGAGCAATGCATGGCAGTCACAACATCCTTTTTTCCCTCCCTGCTTTCCATTTCTGTCTCTTTTTTCTTCTCTCTCCTCCACCAGCTGTCCCCGCATCCTCAAAGTTCACATTGGGTAGGGTCTTATGCTGTCAGGCAACTTCTGGTTTGTTCTGCTCTTTAGTTCACTCGGTTGAAACAGAGACAGACAAATACATGCACACACATACACACACATGCACACAAACACACAGGGAAGGAAAGTACACACGTGTACCCTCGTGCACACGCACATAGAAGTAACATAGTGAAAGCCCTTTTGTGCGTTTCTTGACTGCACTGTGCACCGCCTCAACATTTCGCTGATGACTTCCAACAGCCAACAGCAAAGTGTCACTTTCCTTCGATTTGCTAATTTGCATTGGTTCCCTTTCCCAGCATGATCCCTGGTATCAGTGCCTACAAGCTGAATGTCAGTGTCTCCTCTCAGCATACAAATATTCCCCTGGTATAGTATGTCATGTATACTCCTGGACATCTCTAACATTTGATAATACCCTTGATATTTCTCTATCAAAATTTCAAATTGGGTTTAAAAAAAAAGAAGAAATACCACCATATGGAAGCAATAAAAATAGTGTCATCCATGTACCTGGAAGACGTGGCTTCTTTGTGGAAATTATTAACCATATAGCTGCTGATTTTTACATTAAGAAGAGTATTTACTTTGTTGCATCTTCTCAATATATAGTTAAAGTGACACAGACATCAGGTGTCCCAAAAATGTTCTATTGTGGATTTGGAGGCAGCACTAGACTGAGCGGTATAGGTGATCTGCCATGGCCTCATCTAATCTGATTTGCATGCCAGAGAGAATTATGTAATTGGCATTTATGCAGAACAAAGAAGGATCAGCTCATGGAAAAGAAGGGTTTTCATGTAGAACTGTGTGTCTAAGCCTGTTTTCTGCAGCTCTGCGCTGCCTACGGTTGGCTACTGTGCAGACAGACAAGAAATGACTGTTGTGTGGGACTGTTTGTATGTGCATTTGTGTGTTTGTATGATGCACATGCATGATGTGTTGTATTAGTGCATGATGAGCTGGCACATGCCCTGCGACAAGGGAATATATTGGAAGCTTACCAGATCTTTCACATATGCTACCTCAAATTTGTAAAGCTTCTTTCTCTCTCAGGCTCTCCTAGAATTATTATGTACCAATCTCAAGACTCTGAGACGTGAAAAGAAATGGCAGAGGCTTAAGCGCATGTAAAATAGGTTTGAACAGTATGTCATGGCTCTGGAACATGTATGAATGTTTTTATTGTAGTTGTTTTTCTTAATAACATTAGTATTGAGCCTTTTTTAACCAGTCATAATTGAGTTGTGTACTTAGCATAATTGTTCCTGCTATGACAAGTTAATTTAGTGGCAAAATATTATGATATAAGTGTGCTCTCCTCATCCTTCTTGATGGTAAAAATATATTATGGAGTGATGTAGTTATATGGGCGCTTTGGGAGAACACAGGGGGGATGCTGACTCCCAAAATTGACATCTGTGCCAATGTAAATATGTACAGTGTTTAATGCACGGTAAGGTTTGTCGATATACCACTAATATTGTAAAGTAGAAAAAAAAATCATTCTCAAAATGATTAGGTTAACAATGGCATACATCTCCTGCCACCACTACCTGACAGTAATGTAATAATCTGTAATGAATTTCACATTTATTATCACATTTCCTATGCACGAGGAAATTAAATTCATTAAATAGACCCCTTTGGAAATGAAATATTGTAAATGAGCCAGTTTGAAGATGTGAAAGAGACATGAGCTTCTTATTATAGATGATAATCAATGTTTCCTTTACAGCTTCTTGTTTTTTTCTTCTTCATTCAATGGTAAAGCGCAGGAACTCAAACAAACAATTGATGAATGCTGTAATTATGTCAAACATCAAGTGACTGATTTTATTAATAAGAGTCTGATGTTCCTCTGAACTGCAGACGGTGTGAGTGGTTTGGTCTCCTCTCACTATCGGCCGGCTACCTAGCATTACAATTTTACAAGCCAGTTTCCATTTTTAGCCAGTGTGCAGTGCTCGGGCTGTGTGTCTGCTAACTATAGTTGTATTAGAATTTGTTTTGCTCGCTGTTAGGGAATCAGGAGCAGAGGCCTGACTCATGAACCAGGATTGATAAGCTGGATAACTGTGCTGAGTAACACCTGGAACTCCCCCAAATCTGGAACATGGCCCGAGGCCAAATCTCCCGCAGTGAGCGTGAGACTCATGCAATGGACTCTAATCTGACACACTCTCCCCGCACCTCCTATTTCTCACGCTCTGGATTGTTGACGTCGACGTTGCTGTTTTGGTGGGGTGCAAGCCGAGTCAGACACGAGACTAGCGCCAGACTTTCACCTGACTGAGAGCGAGCTGTCAGATGCACATCGGGCTGTTATTAATCTGCCAGAGGCCTCCACTTGCTGTGTTTTGTTCGACCACGTGCGCTTATGTAAATGACGTGGCACGGCTGAGGGAGCGCAGACAGGGGAGAGAAAGTGACAAAGAATCTGTATTCATAAATAAGAATAGTTGACGCTTTGCAAGAATTGCAGTCGCACTGGCTCCATTTTTATAAAGGTCAAAATATTTGCAAGACAAAAAGTCTAATTTCTCTCCCTGAATTGAGAAGTGAAAGAAGGAAGAGCGAAAGATCAGAGGGATGCTGTGCTAAAGCTCTAATAAGCTTTTATGACCCTGTAAAAATGGAGCTTTATTCTCATTTGTTTTAATATGACTGGATCTCAGCTCTGTATAAAAAATGCACTGTAGCTGCTTTAATTTTAATGACTGAAACAGTGAGGAGAGGATCTGTCTTGTTCTCGCACGAAGCTAAAATGCACATTTTGCTCCTACGTTGGTAATATTCAGAGCTTTAGTTTAGCTGCTGTCTTTTAATAAGCATATCTTTAGTGTATTTGTATTATACTTTCACTTTGATTTATGTTGATTTTTAAATACGATAGCTGATTGTTCACATAATCTTACACAAATGTCCCTCTAATTTTTTCTTTTAATTTCAAATGAAAGACAGATAGCACTTTTTCATGTAAATAAAACACCTTTTTTTTTTCTCAACATTTTATTTGTTGGATGATACTCATATACCAAATAATTTAGAATTAGCTTAGGTCACAGACTTGCCTATATTTCATTATTTAATTACATTGAATGAGCCTTGTTATGCTGATAATCACCATGCTACTCTGCAGCTTTTAGCATATTTTAGCTCACTGACTTGGCTCACTCATCCAGATTAACACAAGCTAAGTTTACACTACCTGCCTGGCATAAAATGGTGTGTAACTAAAAGAAAGCGAGTGACTGATGAAGAAAATCAGACCTTCAATGAAAGAAAACGAGACAAATTATAGCTTTAGTGCTTGTGCATATCAGTTTTGTATTCAACAGGTGGCCAGAAAAAGGCGCCTGATGGGATGTCAGTGTCACTCTGTGTCTGCTGGATGTGTAAGAAGCCTAATTGTGTAGCAACATGCTCACTGGCAGTTCTCTCTGAATCCCCATTATTTCTAGTTGCTGGAAAATGTCTTAATTAAACAAAAGTAATACATTAAATTTAAGATTATGCATAACATACTGCTGCAAGTATAGTGTGCGTGATCATGAGAGTTTCAGTTAATTTATTACAGATATAAGTTTGCTTAAATATCAATTACACAAAGTCTCATGTCCAAAAGAATTAGAGCTCAGAATAACACAGTAACAGCACTATCGTTGAATACTTTCTTACTTTGACTCATTCCAACGTGATGGTTCACATCCTCTTTAGGTATCACAATGACCCCCCCCCCCCCACAGCAAGGCAAGTGCAGGCTTTTGCTGGTAGAGCATTTGGGGCCAGAGGCGAGACGGCCTGGCTGTGAGGCTATGAACCTGTGTTGATCCGTTACTGCTCTTTAAAATGCTGAGCTGTCAGCGGGAGTCAGGCGAGGCAGTTTGTTCTGCTCACCACTCAATGGACATGTTTCATTGGCACCTTGCTGGAGGTCAGCAGTAACTGACGTCCAGAGCTGTGGGGGTCAGGCCTACTACCCGGCTTTAGTTGGAGAGTGAATTACACTGTAGGTGGGGCAGGTGGGCTGAGCCAAAGCTGGGGGGCTGAGATTGTGGCCCAGCAGCATGTTAAGGGTGGTGTGTGGACTGTGTGCAGAAATCCATTTGCCCATAGTGTCACACAGCTCCCATTTATACGCCTGATGTGTAAGAGCTGCTTGGAAACCTAGCAATTCCCTTCTTTTTTTTTCTTTCCTCAGATTCTTCAACCAATAACTATTCTGCAGGGTACCTTACTTGAGTGATGGAGCTGGAAGATGTATCATTGAAGGATTAGGGCTAGAGCTCATCAAAGAAAATAGCCTGGTCAGTGTGACATGCCACTTTCAAGTGGCTGAATATTTTAAGAGAGCCCTCTTCCTCAGAGGAAATGAAATACAGACAACGAGTGGAGAGCAGGAGGCTTTTGTTTGTTTCTGCCACTGCTCAGGGGCAGAGATGGAAGATTTGGAGATGTGGAGGAGATTGTTAGGGACTGAGGCAGTTTGGGCCTATTTTCACCACAGCTGAGGCCTCTGCTAGCCACAAGCAGTTTATATAATTCCAGAGATGAGAGAACAAAATATCTTCTACCACCGAAGTGAGATTTGACTCCCTGCTTCTCCTTCTGTTCTGCTTTACTCCAATCACCTACAGACAGCTCTGCCCAGGTGCATCAAGGACAGTAGAAGACATCCCAATCAGACAGCTTTATTATCAAGTAGGGTGTTCACATACAGGGAATATTCTTTAGTCTGATGATACATAACAATGAATACAGTACAAGGACAAAAGCAGGCAAATATACAAATATGCAAAATACAAGAAAGAGAAGTGACAAATTAACAATAGAAGATATGAGAAAGTGTTGTGTGTGTGTGTGTGTGTGTGTGTGTGTGTGTTTATTTTTTTATTGTGTTGCAGCATTGTCACACACTGACAGCCACAGTGTAAACATCTCCCTTTTACACAACATCAAGTCAGGATCATTGCACAGGCATGCATGCATCACATGCCACTAAATGATTGTGTATTGTTAGGGTGAGCAGATGTGTGTCCCCCGTAACTGGACACTGGCCGGTCAGGATTGCTTGGAGGCTATTCCACGCCATGGAGAATGACTTAGTCGAGCCCTGCTGCTGAGCTCTTCTGAGCATGCTTAAGAGCTGAGAATTATTCCACTCATTTCTAGGTTCCTGTGAAGCATGACAAAAAACTCGAGTGCTTCATGCTCTCCCAATTCCCCTCCTGAGAGGAGCCGAGAGGCTTGGGTTTAAAGTCGTTCAGCAAACACTCACCATGATGAACATTAATTACATCAATTAAGTAGACCACAACCATTGTCTGGGGTGACTAAAAACAATGTGTCAAAAATGCATTGAAAACACACAGTGATGAGGTGCAATCTTGAATGTGCTGCTGAAGATTCAAGGTAGCTCTTAGACAACTAGACTGTAAATAAAAGTGAGGCTATTGATCTTAGGTAAAAATAGATGATCGCCTATCTGAAATTTGTATCAAAGTTAATCTGATAATGTAAGTAAGTGATATGATGGTTATTATGATGTAATGGTTTGTGACAACAATAAGTGTCTTTTATTCATTTATTGTCCCTTGTACTTGGCTTTTTGTCACATAGCTTCTCTGGCCATACGTTACTGTTGTCATTGGGTTTAATTATCAGTTCACAGGTGGACTTGGCATTCAAACAGGGGTTCAGGGGTGCTGTAAGTGTAGTAGGGGTACATAGCAAGACATTACTATTAAATAATATTATGCATAAATAATGTGTATATTTCTTTAGAAGCAAATGATGACATTATATAGTTTTTATTACTATTATTATTAATGTGTTTAGTCAATCATGTCCATTTTACTTTATTAAAATGTTTGTATCTGTTTATGTGTTTATGTCCTTTGGCTGCAGTTGGTGGCTCTTAGTGTCACAGATAATTCAAATATGAGCTAAATAAATATTGGCACAGCAAATCATACCGGAAACTGAATTTCCAACATTTTTAAACGTGCCAACAAAAATGGAAAATTGAATGAAGTTACTGAATGTTATTCAGTTCACATGGCTGAATGTAAACAAATAGCTCAACTGGGGAAAGAAAGTGAAATAACTGAGTGGGAGTGCCCATAAAATGTGACAGTTTAAAGTCACCTCAGCCTCAGCTGCTCACTGCATTGCGTATAGACCACACCATGCTATGCTGACTTTTTTAATAGGGAGGAGAGTCCTGACTGGCTCCCTCCCATGGGAAAACTGACATTCTTGTTCTGGAGGTGAACAGTAAAAGGGATAAATGTATAACACCCGAGATGCCTCTAAAGAGCAAGTGGAATTCATGTTTCTGAAGACACTGAGTGCCTCATACAAAACATTTACAAAAGCATGCACATCCAAAAGATAAATACCAGGTGCTGCACAGAAAAACATGTGAAAGATGGAAAAATAGAGTCTGCACACTGGGTAATGCTCCCATGAACATTTATTGGTGACCAATAAATGTTCATGGGAGCATTATTGTGTGCAGAGTCCATTTTTCCGTTTTTCACTGAATGCCTGATGACCTTGGTTGCCATGCATAATGATGCACACTTTACTTTATTTCTGGAACACAATGATCCACATAATTAACTTAAAACTTGTGGTACAATAAATTGTGTTTCCATCATCTTGGCAGTTGCCTGGAGTTTGTTTAACTTATAAATGATTAACAAGGTTGAATTCAGTTAGTCATACGTGGCTGCATTTACATTTAGACAACATTGCTGCCACTGCCAGTACCAGTAAAAGCTTGCTTAATCCATTTACATAATGACATTAAATAAGGCTGCAACTAACAATTATTTTCATCATCAATTTATCTGCTGATTATATTCTCGATTATTGCCTATTTTTTTCAATAAAATTGGAAAAAAACAAAAAAACAAACCCCTGCATAATACGTGACATACTCAACCAGCTTGTTTTATCCAGACAATAGACCAAAACACACTCATACTGAGTTTAGGGGTTAGGGTTAGGGACAAGGGTATAAAACACAGAAATTAAAAAAAAAAAATATTCAGAAGCTGCTACCAGAAAAATGACTCATATCAATTAACCAAGATCTAAATACTAGTTACTGATCATTTTGTCGATTTACAGACTAGTTTTTTCAGCTCTAACATTAATTTCATTTTCCAAATTGGACAATACATTATTATTGTAGAGAGGCTTGTTTCCATGGTCCGGGTCAGATTGTTGCTTCTATGGAAAGCGAGCGTGTTTTTGGATGAGAAGAGTGAAGCTGGTGAAAAAAACAGCAGTCCTGAGGGAATTCAGTGATGGTGGAGAGCAAAGTTTGCAATGTCAAGAAAATCTATGGCTGAGCTGTGTGTTCGACTTTACTAATATGACCTACGTATGCCACCGTGGTTCATCCTCTCGTCCCTCTGATTATTTGCTCACTGCGACCAGCACTGCATGACAGAAGGTTCTACACATTTGGCGTTGCAGGTGACGAGCGCGTTAACGGATGCAGGGATTCAATTGAGCCTCGAAAAGGGAAGGACAGGCAGAGATATCTAAATGATCTTCAGAAATCTGTACTGATGAGCAACTGATTTTTTTTATGGTTTTAAACCTTAAACTAAAAGAAATGTATCAGCTTGATCTTTTCAGTAATCATCATATTTATGAGAGGACAACAACAAGATTTAAAGAGAGGCTTTAAGCTGCTGTTTGTTTTGAGAAGTAAGTCAGTAAAAGAAAAGTAGTTAGCTAAATAATCTTGATAAGACAATTCACAACTGCTGAAAAAAAATAATTGGCATTATCACCGATTCGTTCAGCACTACTAAAAATTCACAGTCCTGACAGCGAGAGGATTAGAGAGGTAGATTGGACGTTACGCAGCCACATCTTGTGTTCAGTGAGATTTCAGAGCAGGAAAGAAGCAAAGATATTACTGCTTTAATGTGGCCTTACCTTCTCCTGTTTATCTCCTCCTCCTCCTTTTGTTATCATGCCACTCACATGATCACATTCCCAGAGATGGAGGTTCCAGGATGATTAGCTGTATTGTTTTCCTACAGTGTATGTGTGTGTGTGTGTGTGTGTGTGTGAGAGAGAGAGAGAGAGAGAGAGAGAGAGAGAGAGAGAGAGAGAGAGGAGGGGTGGTGTGGTGGTTAAGGTGCATGGTTGGAGGGCCTGTCACAAAGAGCCATTATTGTAATTGGAAGTTAAAATCTCATTTGTTGTCCCCTCTAGTGCTTACTGTCAGTACTAAAATTGGGGTCTTGTTTCAAAAATTAACATTTAGTATCAATGTTAAGGGTCACGTAAAGAGAACGTCAACTTGTTGAAAAGGCTGCCACTCAAATATTGCAGCAGAGACACGAGAGATTATTTATTAGAGGGAACATTTCTATTTAGTCACTTGCTGTTTCATTTGCAGTTTAAAAAAAAATATTCTCCATTGGTTAGTGTCAAAGACTGTTAAATTGAAAGTTCAATTTGTAGTTTTGTGTGTGTGTGTGTGTGTGTGTGTGTGTGTGTGTGTGTGTGTGTGTGTGGAAGCTTCACACTGGCCAGTAGCACACCACATGTCCTTCACCCCATCCTGTCTATCACCCTTAACCTGGAGTCCCTCTGTGCCGTGGTTATGATATTATGTAAAGCTTTAATGTTGGACTTGTTCATTGACTTATTTCATTTAGAAATTAATTGACAGAACCAATTAGTTGGACTTTTTTTTTTATAAAACTTACAACTCCTGGGGTGATTTTTCTTCTCTTGTTTTCCTGCTTTTCAAAGGAACTCTTTTTAGGATATTTTCTTTTCTTATTTTCTTGGAAAGCTCAGGCCAGGTCAGGCCTTGTGAAAGACCACTGACCCCTCTGTGTGTGTGTGTGTTACAAATGAAATGACTTCACAAAACAGAGGAGGACTCCAAACCTGGTGCAAGGTCAGAGACAAGGAGGGGGCAGCAGAGACCAAAGTAGACTGCGAGGCACTTTGGTTTAAAGAAACAGAGCCCAATCCCAAATATAGCAGTTAAATGCACGACTGCAGGATCCAGACTCCAGTCTCCTGTGTGTGTGCTGTGCTGGACTGAAGCGAGGATCAAGCTGTAGGATTACAGTGAATCTGCTATTGAGGCCTGCTTATAGTTTCAAGCATGCTCGCAGTGTATTTTGGTGAGAAATCAGTTGTTAGCATACATTTTGCTGGTGTAAAAAAAAAATCCACAGGGCGCCTTTTAAGCTATTGATAATAAATGTCCAGCCTAACACATATGATGGCCACATTAAAGGTGCCTTATGGAGTTTTCTTGTAAACACACAAAATTTCTGTTTACATTATTTTTTTCTCACCATAACTTAATGTGCGTATTGTTTAGGTTTCACAAACATGTTGAGTGCATGTCGTGCTAAATCTTGCTATATTTACATTTATCCCTCCTTTCTTCTTTTTCCTCACTCCCTTCATTTTGCACTTTGCTACACTTGTACTGCTGCCAGCTGTTGCCCAGCACACCAGTACAAAACTGGTGGCAGGACTGAGTATTGCATCACCCCCAATGCATGTGTATCCTCATTCGCATGCACAACAGGGTGGGAAAAAAAGGCACCCTCTAGCACTACTAGTGGTCAGAAAAGTCCACAGTGTACCTTTTAAGTAGGAGTTCCTAGCACATGTTGGACTTATCATAGCATCCCACAAATATGCCATTTTTCTGGTGCATAAGCAGAACCCTGAATAGTGGTTTTAATAAAGAGTATCATGGATTTGTAATATTTATGTTGTTTTTCAAAGCACGACCGGCTCATGTCACAACGAGATTAATTTCAGTGTTGTGCATGCTAAATAAACCTCCACGGCGACATGAAGGTGCCGTGTCTGTCTCTCAGAAGCCTGGAGTGAGTCTCAGATATCCAGTCATGTTCACAATATAGCCTTGGAAAAATGTGTTAAATGTTCATAACGTGCTTGTTCAAATGCCCCATATTTGGCCACAAGCAAGCATCTACTTAGCATAATATTCATATTTCCGAAAAGCTCTTAAGAGCACTTCTGGCATTGTCCATTTCTCTTATTTGCCTCTTATTGCTATAACGTTTGCTTAATGCCTGGCCTGCGCCTAGCGATCGCATGCTGTGCTCATTGTGAATGCAGTGTGAATGTGCTGTTTGGGTATGGGCCCATGCATCTCCAGGGCCCTATAATCAGCTCTAAGCTGCTTCTATCAATCTTCATAACTGTAGTGGGTTGAGGAGGGAAGTGCAGCTAATCAGCTCTAACCGGCCCCATGTTCAGCCTGACTGTCACTGTTATAGCAAGGCCATATGCAAACAGCGTCCCTTACATGTGCGTCCCCCTCGCTCGCATCCCGGCCCGCCTCGCAGGGTCGTTCCACAGATGGCCAGCTCCAGCACAAGTCAGGGTGGGGGGGTTTTGAAAGGGCCTGTGACTTTCACTGAATAGCTGTTAGTGTAGGTTAATATAGGAGTGGTGGCCCTGCAGCGGTGGCAATCACAGCTCTGATCAGAGCCAGGCTTCAAAGACGTCTGTGCAAGTTGAAGCCAGAGTTGTCATTAGCTTCTGCCCTGCGCTTGACAGCCCCTTCCCACCCCCCAACCTCCTCCTCTCTCTCTCTCTCTCTCTCTCTCTCTCTCTCTCTCTCTCTCTCTCTCTCTCTCTCTCTCTCTCTCTCTCTCTCTCTCTCTCTCTCTCTCTCTCTCTCTCTCTCTCTCTCTCTCTCTCTCTCTCTCTCTCTCTCTCTCTCTCTCTCTCTCTCTTTGTCTCTCTCTCTTATCGCTCTCATTTTCTGTCCGTGTGCAAATGGCTACTGTAATCCTGGGTCTGGGTGCTTGGGCCTGTCACTCCACATTTGCACTAAGCATCTTTCCTTCTCTCATCTCCTTTGCCCTAATTGTATTGTAATAAGCAATTATAGATCTATTTATGCACACTAGAGCTGAGATTGGACCACTTTTTTTAAAAGGATGTGGGAAGAAGGAATGGAACGGGACCAGATAGTGCACCCTCCCTCATCCTGAACTTGTTACTGGACAAATGTGCCACTGTTGCTAATCGCTCAGCCTTCCCTCCTTTCTCTTTCTCGCTGATGATCTAATCCTGCTTTACTATCTCCTGCTCTCCTTGTGTTTTCCATCCTGTGCAGAAAGCCCCCTTCCAAAGCAAAAGTGATTGTGCCGTTGTTTGTTGTTTATTGGCTGTGTTTTCTCTTTGTGAGTCAGCTCTAGTGATGCAAATGAGCAGAGGCAGTGTTTACCTGGACTGGCCATGTTTTCCCTGCGCGTGTGTGTATGTGAGGGAGAGTGTGTGCGTATCGTTCCTGCACAACGTCTAGGTCTTTGATCATACTACATTGCATTGACAGATGCTCTCTGGTGCTTTCTGGTTGCTTATGAACGAGGCCACAGACGGGATCTGAATGCCAGTAATTATATCCCCCCGCTAGAACGATAACAATTGTGGCTTATACAACAAAGTGTGATGGCTTTTTTCTATCTGTCCCATTATTTTTAGGTATGAGAAATGACATCGAAATCCCCCCGTCGGCTCCCTCCCCGTCTAGGGCGCCATGTTTACAGCTGTTTGTGAGCCTGTATGTGTGAGAGGTGAGGGCCATGATAAAGGCTTACACCTTGTAATCATAGCTGGATGTGTGATCTCAGCGACCCGCCGTAGAACTAGCTCAGAGAAAGGGTGCGCGTGTGGCGTCCGCGGAGAGGAGGGCGGGTGGTCACTGAAGGATCCGCTAACAACAAATCATGGGGGAACAGTTGATTAATCAAGGGCATGAGGAAATCAAAGGTTTTGGAAGAGCTGATGTGAAGATTGAGGAGAGTAGAAGTGTAATCTTTATGGATGCTATGACACTCTATATGCAAAGTTTTCACGTTGTTGTTTGACCAAAGCCAGAATTTTTTATTTGTGATTGGTAAGATTTCCATTTCATTTACAACTGACATGTCCATGATTTAGTTTGGACCTGGCAGCTACTGTACTTTTAGACCTGAACACCGACTAGACCAAAGGTCACTAGATCTTGAAAGTAGCGGCTTGGAAGTCTTTTTCCATCTTAAACTTAGCGTATTAACAATTAACAAAAACAACTTATGCTATATATAGACTTGCTTGCTATTTTACACTTGTGAATTGTAAAATGACTTCATCAGAAGGGCCCCTAGAGAAAGCTCTGCCCCCTCAGTGCTGACAATGTATCTCGGCGCTACCTATTATCTTTTATTCACTGTAGAAATTCAGAATGTAATATTTAACATGTACTTACTGTAATACTTCATTGATACTGGCTGATACACACGCCAACATGTGAATAAACAGTTATTTTTTTCACTTCAAGCACTGGATGCATTATAAAACTAATTTACCAATGCTCTCAGCAGCCGCCATGAGACAAGGCAAAACACAAGGAATGCTGTAGCTATTGTTTTGCACAAATTTTTACCTCTGTGTCCTCTTTGTGGCCTTCTGCTTGAATATATGTGTTTAATGGCAATAGAGTTTTTTTTAAGAGCTCAAACGTTTTACCATATACTAACTCATTCAATACACTGCTGATATAATTAACCAACACCTCTTAAAAAGTGTCTTTTCTTCTGCTGATATTCCAAAGTGGGCAGCACAAAACCTCAAAAGAATCCTGCATCTTGATCGTAGTTACTCATACTCGGTAATTGGCGACACTTTATGCAAATCAGATGAAAAGTGGCTGGGCTCATCTGTAGTCGTAGTAAATACCTCACTAAATTGAAAAGCTGCAGAGATACAAAGTATTGTGCCCCTGACTAATCTTACGACAGGCTTAGTTAACATAACCCTACAAAGTAAAATATTAACAAGCTGTAATTCATCCGTTGTATTCATTTTTGAATTGAAAACAACAATGTAAGGCATACTCAAACTCTTAACCACACTGAAGAATATGTAAGTTTGATGTCAGACTGAGAAAGTGATGGAGAAAATTGGAAGCATTGATCTGTAATGGTGTCAGCTTACAACTTATGCCAGTAAATCTACTAAATGTCTTTTTCACCATCTGTCTACCATTGCATTGTGTTTCAGAATAGAATTAAAGACACACACACTTAAAGCATCAAAGCTGAAGTGTAAAATCTAAAGATTTGCATGAATATGTGTTTTCCTCCACTCTGCCTGCTCCTCTCTTACTTTTTTATATTGTTTCACAATATATTCATTTCCTCTCATATCCTACTTGGGGAGTTAATAACATTCATGGCTTGACTTTGCAGCCTCTGTTCTGTATGCATGCTCAAAACACTAATAGCTTTTTGTAGGTGCAACACAGCGTCTGTTCAAATTTTGTTTGCCGCCACAGGTAGAAGTACTAAAATTTCCTCAAATAGTAATATTGTATGTTGCAATATCAGCCACGGGCTTATCTTTTTCATCTTCCTCAGCTCTCACAGCAGCACCCCCACTTTTCTAGAATATACTCTAACCAGGAGCTCAATATTATAAAAGATTTGCAGTGAGGAGCATTGTTTACACTCACTGCTCATAGGAGGAAATACAGCATACACCTGCACGCACACACAAAACAACACACTCGCAAATCAGACTGTAGGTCAGAGTCATAAAAGGTAAACAGTTTGGTCTTGAGTGACTTGGATAATTACCTTCCTGGCTATGACCTAAACAGATATGGACCATGATTGTTCTCTTGGTTTGTGAGTCTGAAGGTGTGTGTGTGTTAAAGTAGCCTAACTGCCAATTTGTGTGTGTGTGTGTGTGTGTGTTTAATGTACATCTTGTGTTCACTTTTGCACACAATTTTGTATATTTGTGTGTGTCTCTGTCTTTGATGGTTTGCCAAAAAAAAAGAGCTAAAATGTTACTAAGCAACAGTGGCAAAAGGTAAAATTCAATCTTTTAAAAGTTAGTTCATTTTCAAATTATATACTTTTCACTACTTTACTCAATCTGGAGTCCTTTTTATAAGCATCTTCCCCCCGCATACCTGAATGCAGGGAACATGCCAAAATGTAGAAGCAATTTATTAATATCAAAAACAACTCAAGATTTCATCAAGGAAGAAACCATCCTCAATATTCAGTGTGAACATTAGGTTTAGACATTGAAGCTGTACACACCTTTAAAGTGAATTTCTTCATGAGGTTGCTACATGCCCAATCCAGTAGTCTACACTGTGATCTGGTGGTCTCACTCAGGCAAATCTTACTTACGTCTTATAATATATACATTGTGTATGTTTTTATAATTGATAGGAATAATTTCCCCGGGTGTTAAAACACAGTCGTGGTTCATGCAGCCAGTGTGCCAGCCTTTACGTCCTTCCTGGTTACTCACTGTGATGCAAGGCGACTGCCAAGAGTTGACGTTGAGCGTGTGTGTGTGTGTGTGTGTGTGTGTGCTGTCAGCTTGGACTATAATGCTGTTGCAGAGGTGTGTGGACAAAGCAGTAAACAGAACATGATGCACCTACTGTATGTTACATTCTTTATGCAGTCTTTTTAAGTTCTGAACGGATGGATGCTTCTCGTCTACTTGAGTCTTGCCTTCAGTAAAATCAACACGGCACAGATGTAATTATGCTCATGTTTTAAGTACAATTATCCCAGCCTCTTTCTGACTTCTGGAAATAATAAAATGATTTGGAGTTAGGCTAACCTGCAGTTTTAATGTGACAGGCATCATGAGATAGCTAGCTTTTTCTTGATGCCCGTGAACAAAAGGTCATGCTGTTCTTGGAAGGTAGATGTTTTATCATTTTATTCTGTCTGTCATTGGTTAAAACAGCTAACAGGTGGGGGTAAGAGTGTGCCAGAAGCTTTTACATCTTTTTTTTACTATTTTTTTTTGTCTGCTTCTCTGTATGTAGCCTATCCTCGGCATGCCTTTTATTAGCATGCTAATGCACTCGGGCAGTAATTGTTGCAGCCCTCCTCACATACAGCCACACGCACTCAAGAAATTAGAAGCACATTCATGTATACACACACACACACACACACACACTTATACGTACACACACATCACACACGTCTCTTTACCCTCTCTTAGGGATGTGCAAAAATAACTGAATGTTTGAAAAATTGGGTTAAAGGAAAAACTGGGTTGAAGAGAGGTCCATTTTTAAATCTGTCAGCTTGAATTGAAATGTTGTCAAGAAAGACTTTTTAAAATACTTCAGCCAGACCCAAATGATCAGCACTAATGTTGCTGTAAATGCAGTGCAGGGAATTTTCTGTTCTCCTAGCAGTTATTATTGGTGAGTGTGTGATTTGGTTAAATAGAAAAGGCATTTGTTTAAAATGTAAAATGATCTGTGTCAAATTAAATGCAATTCCAAAGTAATTTCATCCAATCAGCTTGGCGTTATTGCACATGCTACATATTTACACACACACGCACACACACACACAAATAAAAAAATAACAGCAATTCTTGTAGTAGTCAGGGAATAAGTCATTAATTATGTATCGTTCTGCATCAAACATCTGAGAGTGTAGTTAATAAGCGTTTACTCCTATATAGTATCTCAAACAATGTGTATAGCCATAAGGGACACAGTATAGAGCTATGAGGCTTAATGTCTGTTGTCACCATGGAGAGAAAAATAGAGAAAGTAATTGTGTTGTACCGGGACTCAAGCAATCCCATCAGCTATTGGGCAGACATGTCAAAGTATAAAGACAAGGCTGAAAACTTGACTGGTTGCAGCCCAATGGAACAAGACAGAAAAATGACCGGGGAATAGGTGGCCCAGAAGGGGAAGCAGGGACAAACAGCTGATGTAGAGAGGCAAGAAGAGATGAGCATTGACTTGTTTATTTTTTTACCTAGATTGGCAATGATAAAAGTGAGTGATGTTGATAAATACTCGCACAGCCAGTTTATCAGCAGCTGTCTGGCTTGGGGTTGCCGGAGGCAGCATCCAAGGCTGATAACCCCTGAGGCCTGAGGCATGATGTTGGGAAGGAGGAGGAGGAGGAGGAGGAGGAGGGGGGTCGGGGGGGTGATGCAGCTGCTGGGTCCTGGCCAGGGTATAACCCTAAACCAGCCAGTTGATATTTTGCATGTCCACCAGTAATTGAACATTTCATAGATGGAAAAAAAAGCGATACTCATATGCTTTACTGTGGGCTATGTTCATTACACACCAATAAATAACATTGTTTGATGGATGAAGATGCAAGACTGCTATGCTAAGATTATTACCATCAGCAGGGTCAAAGCCAGAGGAAAGTTTGCTGTTTTTAGGGGTTTTTTTTAATTTAGATTGACCATATAGAACAGACTGAGCTTTTTAGGATCATCTTTACAGAGAGACTTGGCTTTGCTTTTGTAAGTCTGAGCTACACTCTGTCATCATCAGGTGCTGTTTTTCAGCTGTGCTTTGAGGTGATCATTATCATGTTAACACACGTGCATTGCATGTTAAGTCCTGGATGATAACATGCATTTAGCATTTAGCATAATGTTACCTTGTTAGCATTTGAACAGGCTATCATTAGCATGTTAATGTATATTACATACATATATTACATATTTCACATGTTAGTATGGCAGTATTTTGCCATGCTAGCCTATTCATGTTGGCATGTTAGAATGGAAATGTGGTTGATTTTAGAAGTATCCTCAGTAGACAACTTGCTGCTGAGGCTGGATGAAAATTCATGGGATAGCAGAGAGTCATGTGGATGCATTCAAATTTCACAAAGAGCCACATTACTATTAGTTGAGTTAAACATATTTGTACAACTTGAAACTGAACCTTTGTAACACTTTTAAATTGGAGTTATAAAGGAAATACAAACCACTGAAATGTATTACTATTTTTCCCCTTAAAAGATCATTCGTAGAAATTTTCTTTCAATTTTTCAGTGTACACGACTTAATAGAATTGTATGGTGAAACAATATAATAATTAAAAACCAACAACATAGAAGCTAAATTAAATAGCCAAAATGTAACAAGAGAGGGCCCATGTGTGGGAGGCAGTGTGCATATGTGCAGGCTATGCGCCTGTGAGACTGTGCACCTGGAAAGCACTGGACAGATGGTTACTTCAGCTCTTGCTTAATGTTGCTTCTTTTTTCTCGGTGTTAAGCCTCTTTCATAGATCGAAAGTGTTTTGGTCAGCATTTTGATCAAGGTAGACTCTTTCAACCTTCCTGATTGTTTGCTGTGCATCTCTGGAGTATTTTTATCCTGCCCTCATCATTTATTTTTGTTTGATTCTGGCGAGCCATGGGAGATCAGAGCTGTGACTTTCTCTGCTGCCTTTTCTGCTTCTTCCTTTTATTGTTTGCCAGTGAGATTACAGAGCAGTGCATCACAAATCATTATATGAAACATCATATTGGTAAATGCTCAATCTGTAGCATAGATTTGGCACTTCATTGAAGACACTAAGGATTATATATGGGAACATGTGTTTCTGGAATCACAACAACCTACTTTACTCTTGTCTTCTCTTCACTGGACAAACAGGTGCAACACAAACAAGTGAACCAGAGAGTCTGTTGGACTATTATTATAGACTAGTTAGGAGCTTTAGGCATTCAGACCCTCCCTCCTCATTTCATTTCCCTGTTTGGAAGTCTTATAGTTTCTCGAGAACTAAACAAAGAGTAGTGGATCAGATGAAACGTGTGTGGATATTTACTACAGTCAGGAAACATTACGTCTACTTGAAGCATGCTGAATTATTTGCATTGCCATGTCTATTACCAGAGGTCATCTGAAACAGGCTGAGGTGACACTTTCTCCACACACTGTTCCAACAACTACTTATTTTGGCTGAGAGAGTAACTGAACCTTATTATGATATACTTTTACATTTTAATGACCTAAAACAATCCAAATTCAACACAATGCACTTTGTCTTCAGAGATTTCATAAGTCTTTAGATGGGACTGTGTGTGTGTGTGGTTAACTGTTGGCGCATCAGTTCACTGGTTCATTTTTATTTGGCGTAACCTTGTGTGCGAATTAGAAATAGTCCCGCACACATTTAGCACTGCCACTGGTGTTGAATTGTTACTGTAGTTCCCTGAGAAATCGTCCTCCCTAAATTTAGCATGTGCTCTCTGCAGCAGATGTTCGTGCCCTTTTTGATGCCGTGGGTAATAATCCTTAATATTCTTACTGTTTGAAACTAAATGAGGCTTTAATGCACTCTGATTCCATCTTCCAGCGCTCATTAATTGTTTTTTGAAAGTCCATAAATTACATTGTTGTTGTTTCAAGTTTTGAAGAAGATAAACAGAAACTTTTAAAGGATGAAATGGATGTCTTTAATTCTGTTGCAGTCTGTTCTGATACGAGCTTTCATTTGAAATGTCATTGTAAGGGAAATTCACAGAACTGCTTTTCTTAGCCAAGTCTGCCAGAAGTAGTTTTTTATTCCCGCCAAAACCTTCAGCGTTTGTGACCCTTCTTGTAACTAATACTATAATACTAAGATGGTTTTGCAGCTTGATTGTGTGGATCCGTTTATCCCTGTTTCCTTTATATCTTCCCCATCACAGGTGCAGCTCATCCAGTACGTTTGAAGCCTCATTAAAGGTGTTGCGCAGTGCATTTGAAGCCACTAATATTTTCCTCTCACCCTTTTCTTTCCAGATGGTCACAAGAACAAAGAAAATATTTGTGGGTGGCTTGTCAGCCAATACAGTAGTGGAAGACGTGAAGCAGTATTTTGAACAGTTTGGGAAGGTAAGACGTTTTTATTATTACTATTATTACCCTGCATAGTGTTGTCACAATTACCACAATTTCAGCACTCCTCTATTGCTCTGCATGCTGTTAGGTTTGATGTTTGATGATGGAATATTTCAACAAATTAAATTCTATTTTAGTAGATGTCAATTTGATAATTGGATTTATTAAAGCCTCAATCAGTGTAGAGTGCCCTCTGCCGCTCCCAACAATCTCACTGTGGTTTAAATCACATGACCAGCACCCCAATCATGACAAATTTCAGCCTTAAAAGAAGCCAGTGACTCCAGTTTGGCTCCTTTCCTGTCAATAAATCTATATTGTGTCAGGCAGACAAGAGAAGATATGGATAGATATTCTCTTCACACGGGGCCATCATGCCTGGTCAACAAACACGCATTTTGCTTACAGAGCAAACAAACACGGACAAGCAAGCAGCCTCCATCACTAAACCCCTCTCAAAAATGATGTCATGTTTTTCTTATGTATTTTAATATATATAGAGTTGAAATTAGGGTGCTAATATTGTGACAGCATTATTCCACTGGGTCAGAAAGAAAAACACACCCAGTTCATTAGGCACAGAGACTCATATGCAGCTATCTGTTCCTGTCTGCTGCAGCACTTTCTGCACGCTGTTCTCATGACCAATACCCCCAGCTGAGTGAGGCATATATATGCACACGCTTTCACACAAGGACATGCACCCCCCCCACACACACACATACACACACATACACACACACACGCACACACGCACACACGCACACACACACACACACACAGTCTCACGCGTGTGCACATGGGCATGTGCACCCACAAACAGGCTTTGATACAGTGGCAGCATTTCACAGATAATTTCCTCACACTGAGTGGAGATCCATTTCCCTCATGTCATATTCCACATCAGTCAAGGTCACCTTCAGCTGATACAGTCCCTGTAACATCAGCACTTGACCTTGAGTTTAAACAATTTCACTGAGGATGGATTTTTCATGGGCACATAATGTACCATGTCCTGAAGGAGACAAAAGAGCTGTTATAAAATAATAGAATCTGTTTTTTTTTCTTTGTTCGGAGACAGTATGCAACCAGCTCTCCCCTATAAAGCTCAGTGTTATTTTCACCACCGAGAGCGAGCAAGGTGAAGGATTTCGTACCGCTCCTTTTTTCTGCGGAAGACGTATCGAAGACCCCGCCGTGGCCTGGTCCGTCGCTCCAAATAAAGATAGCTTATTTGCACAATAGGACGCAGCGAGCAAATATTCAGCACGACTTCGCAATCAATGGATCTGAGAAAGGGCTCGAAATGATTTTCGACTTGATTGAATGGCATAATTGACTTGATTATACAAAGTTTTTTCCTCCTTAAGGAATCCTCAAATGCTTAGGAGGAAACAAACAAATCAGACTGATTGAGCAAGATCTTGTGCATGTTTCTGTGTGTGCTTTTATAGCCTACTTGTGCATGCTTGGATGTGTCTGCAGTACTGCTCTCGCCATGCGTGAGTGTGTCAGCGATTATGTCTATTTATGTGGGTGCATGATTAGGAGTGTGTGTGTGTGTGTGTGTGTGTGTGTGTGTGTGTGTGTGTGTGTGAGCAGTTTTGAGTGTCTTCTAGCAAAAAAAGAAATCAGAATAGATATTGTGGGATATGGCAGACAAGATATTAGGGCTGGACGATTAATTGAATTTTAATCGCAATATCGATTTTGGCCTCCCGCGATTATAAAAAACGTAATAATCGACATAAAATGATTATCGTTCCGCCCGGGGCGGCGCACCTGTGACATAAATCCAATACCCTGTCCTTCCCAGCAAGTTCTGTGTCCCGCCCCTTATGTTAGACCCGCTGGAGGAACGGTGTGTTTCTGCGCAGATGTGGGAGATTTAAAAAGACAGAAAGGCCTTTGGTTGACAAGAAGAAAGGTAGGACTGGGACATCTTCAGTGGTCTGGAAATATTTTGGCTTTGAGTTGTCGGACGTCGAACAGAAAGAAATAGTGTGCTAAAACTATGTGTCTGCACCCCATGGCAACACGACCTATTTGTTTAATAAGCTCAGCAGCCAGGGGATTTTTGTTTTGGTAGGTTTTGGCTATTTATTTTTATTTATTGTTTTTACATATTGCTATTATTATTTAATTTATTTCTGGTTGTGCTGACTAATATATTTCAAATTGAGTTCTGGTGGTTCAATAAAAGCTTATATTTACAAATCTATGAATAATCGTGTTTTGTAATCACAATTTCAATATCGATCAAAATAATCATGATTATGATTTTTACCATAATCGTCCAGCCCTACATGATATAGAGCAAAAAGACGGTTTCTTTCTCTGTTTTTTTTTCTTTTGCCTTACACATCCCAGGATTTATTAAATAACCTGCCTGTCAGTGCAACCTACCATTATCACCACATACACACCAGTCTGAGGACTTATCCACAGAAGGGAAAACCAATTAATTCAGTTTCCCCTCCATAGAATCTCGGTAGCAGTATGTGTGTCAGTCTGTCATTCAGTCATCAGTCTGTCTGTCGGTCTGCCTATGTGCATGTCAAGGGGGACATTAGCCAGCATGGTTGGTGGCAGGGCAGTCATTCATATTTCCACCAAGTGTGTGTTTCGAAGCACTTATCAATCATCACACAACTACAGCTTAAGGCAGCAGCAAATGTTCATCCTCACTGGGAATAAGCTATTTCATGATACTATGTAGCAAGCACTATATTTGTGTGTGTGTGTGTGTGTGTGTGCTAGCCAGCAAAGGCCAATTAGCAGGATGTGGTCTACAGAGATGGCGGTGGTTGGGAGGCAGTGGAGGGGAAACAGCTGGTGTGGCCACAATTGGGTCACAGGTTCTGTCTGTAACCTCCACCCCCCCTCCTCTCCCCTCCTTCCCCCCGCTCCAGTCCCCTCCCTTCTGTCTCCATTCTGTCAAGGGGTAGAGGCGGCATTTGTTATGGGGAGAGAGGCTTGACAGCTCTCATGCACATCAGTCTCACTGCCACTCTCCCAGCCGTCACCATTAGGACAGAGCACATGCCCGAGCCTGGCACAACTTCAGAGGAGCTGCGCCATAGCCAGAGCCTGTCTCTCTCTTTCTCTCTCTCTCTCTCCTTTTTTTTTTTTTTTTTTTTTGGTTGCCTACAGTCCACACTGAAGGTGTGCATTTAAAGTGATTGTGACAGTCATTTGAACAGAACTGAAGTGTGGTTGTGTTTGACTGATTCTAATGTATCTCAGATGGATCCCATTACCTAATAGTAGTCACATCCCACATCCTGCCCCCCCCCCTTTTTTTTTCTCAGGCAGCACACTGCACCTTAGCCCTCCAAGCCAGATGAGACAATCTTATCAGCGCTGCCTGGCCTCCCTTTATATTCAAGGACTCTTAACTGGAGGCTGCTGCTATTTCTGTCTTGCAATAAAGTCAAATTAATCAGTGCACTGTTTGTGCTATTATGTGCTATTGTGCAGACATATAAATGGTAAGAAAAGGCAGTGTGAGCCTTTAGAGATCACAGTTTTGGTTTTCCCTCATATATAGGCCTGGCTTGTTGGTACTTTTGTTGCGATTTATATCTGATAATCTTGTTGGGTTTGCAATATGCACAGTCATTTGTAAGCATCTGTAATGCATTTACATAAGAAGTAGAAACACTACAAAATATCAACCTACAGATGTTATGGCACTGAGAGGTTTTTTTATATTATTATGAATAAAGTCTTTTTAGATTGGTTTGATTCTTATAGAGACTCTGCTTGCCCCAATCTCAAAGGTCAGGGGCAGCTCCATAGCAGCAGCATATGTGCTTGTAAGGTTTCAATGCCTTGCTAAGTGTGCAGTATAGAGACTAACATAAGCAGTTTTATTTACTCAAGTAAAAGTTTGATGTGTGTTTAAAATGTGTGATGTGGCTAACAAATGTGTGCATTGCACGTTCGTTCTTTTTTTTTGTTTGTTCACGGCCTTAAAATGCCCTCTTCTTTTCTAATAATTGAAACACCTGTTAACTAAACACCTACCATCCCAAAATGTTCCACTGAGGCAAGTGGTTGATTAAAGATGGGATTTGGTGTATTGACACCCTATAAATTTGGATGTGACATACCAGCAGAGCCCTGCCCAGGCATGAAAAGGCCTCTCTCCACTGTTAAAGGCGTAATTAGCTGGGTTGGCTAATGCTTCCTCATTGGTTTATTGTAATCGGCTTTCAGTACATCTCATACTGCCCTTATTTGGCTAAGCTGAAACAAGTCGTGCTCACTGACTCACTTTCTGCACTCATGCCCATTGGCTGGGCTTTGCTGTGCGGGCCTGAAGCTGACTTTTAGTTTCATCAGAGCTACTTGATTCCATGTCACTGGGCTGCCACAATCGTCCCTTTATGTCCAGGCTGTCCTGGTTCTCATGCTCCACTGGTCTAGAGCCAGATCCTGGAGGTGGAGCTGAATGGGAGCAGGAGGAGGAGGAGCTTAACCAGTTCACTGCCACTGGGCTTAGGAGGGATAAAGGTAGACACACAAAGGTCACGAGTGACTCAGACAGGCAAAGTAGAGCTTTAGGTCCTAAGATGAGACAATGATCCCATGGTTAAAAACAACAAAAATAAAGTCGGTCAAGGTAAGAGTGATGACACCTGGAAGAGACTGGAAAGGTATCGATAGAGTGAGATGATGGAGAGAGATCACTGTCAGAACGCAGAGACCAGCCAACAGCAGCAGCCTGACTGCTTCCACAGGAGCGTCTGCACTCTTCTCTCATACTTTCACTGAGAGGAAGAATTATAAAAGCATCAGAAAAGAAAGATTCCTTGGTTAGTGCATGAAATTTGTTCTGGGGCTTTGGTAATCTAATACCACGGCTGACATTTTGCGTGCCCTTAGATTTTGTAAATGGCAGAAAAATAACTCTGTGTGACCGTCTGTAAAGACTGTTTGAATTAATTTTGCATACCTGCCCAAGTGCTTAGGCCTTTAACAACGCTGGAGGTTTTCAGGTATGTCAAGTAAGAAATGCAGCCCTGATAACTATGAAGAAAATCACTGTATATTCACATCAGATTGTATTGTTGTAAAATCGGTTTTATGTAATACCTTTTCTGGCGGATAACCTATTTGATTGAGCCGTATAGTTAAATATCATAGCTATGAAATAATGTGTGCTTCTTGCAATTGCGCCTTCGTGGATCATCCTAATATTGTAGAAACTTGGCCAGGACCTATTTTTAGCATCAATCATTACAAAGTGCATCTATATCAATGTGCCAAGATTACAAATTACCAATAATCATTGATGTGACATTGATATCATCATTCTTGTGTTATCTGTTTGATTGCACAATTAAATTTTTACCTTGGGTGACAATGCAATTAAGCTGTTACATTGACAACACACACAAGGCTTAAAATGAAGACACTGAAGGTGCACATTAAAAGCCCTGAGGAAAGCAAAACTACAATACACAATTGTGACATGTTCATTGGCTGAAAGGCCAAACATGGATAATTAATGCAGAAAAAGTACACTTTATATGAGGGAAAAAAACCTAATCAACGGACCACAGTCCTTCATTCCACTTCCTCAGCTAGTGCAGGTGCACATTTGCATGCCATTTACATGGTAGCTCACAGTGACCACTACCACTCCAACGTTTCGGTGTCCATCATCCGCTGACATTCTGTGATTGTTTCCTCTCTGCTGCGGCTCACCCAATCAGTTGAGGATATAGTCTGGTTCCAGTGATTATAAGGAGTGATCAGAGCAGCAATGATGGAGCATGTGCCTTGCAGTGGAGATTTAGCCAGAGGCTTCAATCTCATTGCAGTCACTTGTAGTTAGTGACTGAGACTAGCTGTAAGAAGGGCAAAGCAATATAAATGAATTGGCTATGAATGTGGATACGGCTGTGGGGCTGCAGGGACACACAGGGGGAAAGGGCCAGTTAGACAAACTATTTCATATCCCCCTTGACCTTTATTTGCCCAGTGGCCCAGCAACATTTCCAATAGAGTAGCTTTTAAATGGCCGCTGAAGAATTGAGCTATAGTATACACATCTTTTTTTTTTGTGAGTGCATATCTGTGAATGTGTGTGTGTGTGTGTATGAATGCAAGTGTCTTTACTTCAGGTTACTGAATATTTACCTCAAGGATCAGACCTTTAACAAAAGATTAAATTGATTTTTGACTATTGCTGATCCTCAGCAATACCTGTTACATGGTCTCCTCCAACAACCAGATGCTGTGCTGTATAGCTGGCTCACAAAGAGAGCTGTGGATCAGGGGAGATTGACACCTTTCTGTAGGTCTGCGTCTCATCTCCCAGCTGTCCCTCATGAAATGGCTCCCTCGGGATAAGCCGGGATTGGCTTGATTGAGTTATCGGCGACTGATCGGGTCATTGAATGATGGAATTTTGAGCCCCTGTTCTGCTTAAAGAATGAAATGTTTAAAGAAGATTGACTGTGATTGGATCAGATCCAGCACCTGCTCAAAGGGGTCAATCAGGTGAAGGCTGAGGAGGCGGCAATCTCTGCGGTGCTATTGTGACACGACAGCGATGGTGAATTAATGCGTGTGTGTTGGGGTAGGGTGTTGGTGGTGGTGGGTGGATGGTAGTGGGGTCCTGGAGATGCCATTCAACAGGGGAGCGGTTGAAAAATGTCATCAGAGGAAGTGTCATGAGTAATTTGCAGCAGTCTCACCATCAGAATGGTGTGGAGGCGTCCACCTCCACTCCTCCACCTCAGCTGTGCAAACTGCAATCGAGTCCTCAGGGAATCCCATGTGGGAGAACACTTCAGTAGGAATCGAAATTCAAAGAAGGGTTTATTTCGCAGATGCATGGGAAATATGTATTGATATACTATGCTGTATGTTCTAAAGATTGGCATGGAATAAAGGATTTGAAGGGTGGGAGCCTGGCAGAACATGAATGCAAAAGAGGTCCATGGGAATGCTTTGAGGGAAAACAAAAACTGCATTTAAGCATGTTTTGTTGGAGTGCAAACCAAGTGTGACATGGGATTTTTGTCTGAGAGTGAAACTGGGCTAACATTCTAAAGATCGTTCTAAAATAACATGTGGGCATAAAATTAAATAAGCAAATTAACATAGCACAATGTTAGCTCAATGTTACCTAATATTTTCAGGAGATAGTGGTTTATTGGAGAATATAATGTTGCGTCTTTTTATATAAGGTATGAAATGCAGTTTTAAAACATACTCCTATTGAGAACACATTAACATGACATGCACAGTTCCCTTGGTTTCTTTTTTTTCGGGAAGATACGGGAAATGTTCATGCTATGGCTCATATGGAAGTTTTAAGAGTAGCGGAGATGAGCATATTTTAGTTGAGGTCCACAAAAAGTGACGGCGGCCTCAGATTGACAGACCTCGTATCTCAGCATGTCGCAGCCAAACGAGAAACAGGACAATGCAAAACTGCTTTTTGGTCCAAATACCCCTTTTCATCCTCATCACACATTTTTCTTAACAGAAGGTTGTAAGTGCTCTGCAACCCTCCCACTATAGAACTCCAGGAAACCACTGAGCATAAAGCATGACTCAGCACCACCTGGAGAACAGGCAGTTGACACAGTACAGCTCAAGTGATGACAACGCACAATGTTCATGGCACACCTGAGCTGATACAAACACACCTTTATAGATGCTGAGACATTTGCTCAAGCCATTTGTGCAGTCCTGTGGATGGATTTATCCCGAATGCTTAAAGAGCAAGGTGGTGACAATAGAGTTTAAACTGCAACTCTTTTACATTTTAGAGGTATATAGTAAACAAAAACAATCAAATGTAGAACTTTGTGGCTAATGTTGGCAACCTTTGCTATCCAGCAGTGTCTTGCAATATAAAGCCATACACTTATTCAGAGAAAAACAGGAGCTTTTCTCCTAACTGTCAGTTTGCTGGATAAATGTGTAAAAAGTAAAGATGTGCTGCTCAATGTTGGTTTCAGAATCCTTCCATTGTCTCCTAAACAGAAGCAATCGGATTTTAAGGGAAACTTTGCAGATTTTCAACCAGGGATTTTATCATTGCAGTGTGAGTAGTATGCAAATAAACAGTGCTTTAACTCCCTTCCATGTTGTTGGCACCCAGGGTTCCCCGCTCATTTGCTGGCAAAGTCTGCTGGGTGATGCAAAACGTGTCATCAGCTAGACTTTGGAGATATGCCTTGGAATACAGATCCACGTTTTCTGTTTTTTCTATTGATGCATTCAAGTATGGTAACATGTGGGTGTCTCAAAACACTTCGACAACCATTTTAAGCAACAATATTTAAAAGCAATATAATACTACCAAATACTTGACAAATATGAGGCCTAATATTAGATACACTTTGAATATATGGAATGAAGAGGAAGCTATCACTACCGGAGCATCGTTACAGTGGCAGCCGGAAGACCGGCTTTGGCAAACATGTTATTTTACTGGACTTTAACTCTAAATACAAAACAGCAAACCGACTGTGTTGAGTTACCTGTAAGTTAACTTTTACGGCTGCTACCAGTTTGGGCACAATCTAGGGGTCTGGCTTCTCAATGTCAAAAATAGATCAAAGTGTTTGGTTTTTCAATGCTTTATCCATCCCAACATACCAAAACAAGCTCAAAAAGACACTGCAGACTTGAAGATGTATTGACCATCCTCTCAGTAAATTTTGTAACTGACTCCAGCGTGTGTTTGTGTTTTGTTTTTTTTGCACACCGATATAATATATCCAGCTTTGATGAGGAAAAACATTTTTAAAAATGAAAATAAGCCTCAGTGAAGATAATTAATGCTGCTCAGTCTTTGCTAAACTGCCGCCAGTCAGTCTGATTGGACAGGCAGCGTGCAATGCATTGATGGTTGCCATAGGATTCCCTTTTAAGAGCGATAGAGGAATCTACAGCCTTTCTCTCAGCTTTCTGTAGTTGTAAGACACCACTTTCGAAAATTTATTTTACATAGGTTTTCTAGTTTTAAGAAATTCACAGCAGCCTTTAATATCCACTTAATATGCCTACCTTTTGTCAAATGAAACTGTAAAAATTAAGCAGTCACACTGAAAGAAAGCAAAGAAAGCATACTTTGCTATGATTGACTGTCAACCCACGGTGCTGACAGCACATCTTTTTTAATAGCACAGTTGAATGCAAAAGTGCTCAAAAATGACTTCAAGTAGCCCATTGCCTGTGCTTCTTCAGCCACCTACGGCAGTGTGACCAGGTCTACAGGCAGCTCGAGCGCCTCCCACACATTACATGGCCTTCTTGAAATCACTGGCTAAATGCTCTCACATGGAATGTACACAATGTGCTGTGTTGACTTATAGGGCTAATGAAGTCTCAAAGGTTTCACTTAATCTCAAACACTCAGTGTGCTGTTCTCTATATGTGAGTGAGGTATTTTGACAGCAAGATAAATTACTTACTTACTTTCACCAAGACTCCATAGATACACTTTTTTTGCTGACAGGTTTACTTAAAATGCTCTGCATTTGACAACAAGCTATCATTTACCTAGCTGATTAAATAACTTTTTTAACTGAATAATATTTTATGTATTTAATGTACAGTGGAGTCCAAACGTCTGAGACCTGTTTCCCAATGGGAAGGTCGTCTCAGACGTTTGGACTCCACTGTATAATCATGAATTACAATAATGATGGAGGAATTAAATGTTAAGATTACTGTACATAAATCTGTGAACTAGAGATAGTATAGCATGTAGCTAGCACTGTCCATTAACTTAATACAGAATGTAGCACAAAATGACGAGATTACTGTAGAAATATAATTAAGCATAAAAGGAAACAATACATACAGACAGTGTCATACATATAAGATGTATGCAGCTGGATGTTGATAACTAACTGAAGGTCTGTATGTAAGCAATACGGTCCTCAATGAGGCTGAACATTTATTTACTATTTCGTATGTCTAATCACGTGGCATGCAATAACTAAGGAAAATACCACCATCAACCACTAGATGGTGCTGAAACCTACAATTTAACAAAATTGAATACATCTGTAACAGAACACACAATACTGCTCACTCTTTTGTGTATGTGTGTCTCAATATCCTCGTGGTCTGTTAAAAGTGTTAGATTATCTATATTTGTCATCCACTGTCTTAAATGCAGTTGTTAGAAATTGCTTGTTAGGTTTCATTTCGATACATCTGTAGAATCCAACATTGGTAGTGACAGACTCATTACATTCAGTAATATTTAGCTGGGGCAGAGTAAGTAGGCCAAAAAGAAAGGTGGTAATTCCAACGGAAAATGTAGTTTCAGCAAAAGATGAATGCAGGGCTTCCAGTTTTATTCCCAACCTGTTCTAATGCCTTATGCAGCTCTCTTATACAGCTCCGTTTCACAAACTTTCACTATTTTATGTCTTTATTGTCGTCAAAACAATTATGTCAACATGTTGATGTGGAGAAATGTAACATTTTTAACAGTTGCTAAGAAAATTCAGTCTGGACCAAAACATGTCAACTGGCTGGAGGTGCTAAAATAAGCCAGAGCATCACAGAAGTCGTTAATATTCATTGTCTGGGAACCATACATTTGACAGTCTGATGATGCGAGATAGTCTTTTGGAAGTATCCTCTGGGGACCATGAATGTCTGTACAAAATGTTATTGCATACAATCCCAAAGGGGACAATAGTGCGGACCAAAGTGTTGGACCAAAAAATTGACTGATTGCTGACATTGCCATCCCTAGAGCTAATCCAGTAGCTTGGCAAAAAATGGTGAAATGTCTGACACACTTTCTAGAACCTCTATAAAAGCTTGTACGTGTATGTTGTGTTGTTATATACAACTACATCTTGAGCAACTCATGTGGTGTTGCTGTGCCAGAGGTAAAGGTCAGAGTTTAAAATGAGTCCACCTACCACTTATTTGCATGTATGTTTAGTTAATCGAGCTAATCAACCAGCTGATGGCTCCAAATGAGACATCCATTGGATTAAGCTTTGTTTTGTCATAATGACTGTACAAATCTTCCAAGAATAATGAAATGAAAAAGATAGTGAATAAAGAAAACAAACACCCCCCCCCCCAAAAAAAAACCCAACAACAACAAAAAAAAAGACTCTAAACGGCAAGAGTGCTACAGTTAACAATCTTTGTCTCTTTGTTCAATGATGGGGATTTCTCTCTTGGGGGTCACCTTTTTTCAGCTTCTTGTTTCAGGTTTTTAGTTGCAGTTCTGAATTTTTCAGTTCAGTATTACAGACTGACATCGTCATTGCCATTCCTAAAGACATGTCAGTACTATGACTAATCTTGAATATCTTCCTGACAAGAGCTATATAGATGAAAAGAGAAAATCTACAGAAAGGGGGATTTCTGATATTTCTGTCATACCTTCTAGCAGCAGATCAGTTTTAATCAGTAGTACATGTTGGAGTTGTGAAGGTTTTTTTTGGGAAAGTGGGGTGGGGGGTGATGGAGATGAAGATAAGGTAGATGTGTAGTGTTAAGGTGTTGGATAGTAATTGTAAATGTTAGATTTAACCAGTTTACTGTCCATATTTTGTCTTTTAAGTGTAGAGGTGTACAAATACCATTTATCGTAAAGAAAATCTCAACTGGTGGAACATAAATTCATACTGAAAATTCAACGATGAAAGATAAATTTAATGTAATGTCAACAGCACTTGTCAGTGATTCTCTTTAATGTATTGAGGTGATCAGTAATTACTGGAGACATTTTTCTGGTTGTTAAAACAGAAAGCACTTTCTTTATGGTATGTGTATTAGGGTGAGGTAGAGGTTGTAGATTAGAGCTATGCATCTTGTAGCTGTGTTTTATGTTTAGGCTAATTTATAAGATTTTATTTCCATGTCCTCGGCATTTCACGAGCATCTGTGTGTCTATATGGCAGTCATTATGTTTTCCCTTGCTCTGCTGACCCCTATGTTTGATTTATCATGATTTCTCTGCCTTTATGTGTTTGTGTCTGTGTGCTTTCCAAACGGTGTGGTTAGTTCTCGGAAAGGAATAATGCAGTGAGTTAGCGGACGTGCATACAATGCTAGAGTGACAACAGATCCCTATCTTAGTTGCCATGCCATGAATAATCTTTAGCTTATTTTCTGAAGTGGTATCTCAGGGCTCTGGTTGAATTGTCTAAAAGCTAAATAAGTCTGCTTGATTGAACTAATGGCACACAGCCAAGCTCTGGCACCGAGTCTTGTCTCTCAGCCTAATCTTTTGGTTACGGACACATTGACCAGGCTCATACACACACACACACACACACACACACACACACACACACACACACACACACACACACACAAACCACAGCTCCCTCTCAAGCCACTTCCTGATCAGGAAACTTTGAACCCAACATGTGGCCCATAAGTCCTATCCACAGGTAATTAGGTTTGATGGTTAGTTGAGCAGAAGCATGGATTTTATCCTTCTCTCCGTCTAGCCTCCTGGAGGGTTGCCTCAACTTGTTTTTGATAAGCCCACTGCCAGCCCAGCATCCGTCTCTTCCAGCTGAACACACATTGTAAAAGCCACCAAGGAGCAGTCGTCCCGTTTTAAAGATGAATTACCCACTAAAGTAAAATTATGTAGGCTGAAAAGGAAACTGGCAGTACAAGAATGAATATTCAATTCAATTCTGATTGAACAATTAAACTGCATATATTGTGCATTCAGAAGTATTCAGACTCATTCTTTTTTTCACCTTTTGTTGTGTTGAAGCCTTATGCCAAAATCATTTAAATTCATTTCCCCCCCTCATCAATCTATACTCAGTGCCCCATAATGACAGAGTTAAAATAGGATTTTGGAAAAAAAATTATTAAATAGGGAAAAACTGAAGCACCACATTGATGTAAGTATTCAGACCATTTACTCAGTACTTAGTTGAAGCACCTCTAGCAGCGATTACAACTTTGAGCCTTCATGGGTATGACGCAACAAGCTTTGCACACCTGGATTCAGGGATTTTCTGCCATTCTTTGCTGCAGATCCTTTCAAGCTCTATCAGCTTGGATGGGGACGGTTGGTGGACAGGCACTTTCAGGTCTCTCTGGAGATATCTGATTGGCTTCAAGTCAGGCCACTTAAGGTTATTCAGAGTTGTCCCTAAGCCACTCGTGCGTAGTCGTGGCTGTGTGCTGAGGGTCATTGTCCTGTGGAACGTGAACCTTCGGCCCTGTCTGAAGACCTGTGTGCTCTGGAACAAGTTTTTATTAAGACTATCTCCTTTTGCTTTGTTCAGCTTTCCCTCAACCCTGACCAGTCTCCCAGTCCCTGCACCCCCACAGCATGATGCTGCCATCACCATGCTTCACTGTTGGGATGGTATTGGGCTGGATATGGGTGGTACCTGGTTTCCTCCAGATGTGACGCTTAGAATTGATTTCATCAGACCAGAGAATCCTTTTTCTCATAGTCTGAGAGTGTTTCTGTGATGGTTGTCTTTGTAGAAGTTTCTCCCATCTTTGCAAAGGATCCCTGGAGCCAGAGTGACCATTGAGTTCTTGGTCACCTCTTTTACCAAGGCCCTTTTCCCTCGATTGCTCAGTTTGGCTTGGTAGCCAGAAGAGTCCTGGTTGTTCCAAACTTCTTCCATCAGAATCAGAATTATGGAGGCCACTGTGCTCTTGAGAACCTTCAATGCAGCAGAAATGTTTTTTTAGCCTTCCCAGATCTGTACTGACACAATCCAGTCTCTGAGCTCTGCAGGCAGTTCCTTTGACCACATGTCTCTGTGCATTGTCTGTGAGACCTTTTATATAGACAGGCGTGTGCCTTTCCAAATCAAGTCAAATCAGTTGAATTTCCCACAAATCAGTTGAATTTCCTACAATTTCCCAACATCTCAAAGATGATCCAGAGAAATGAAAAGCACCAAGTGTCATGAATATTTATGTCAGTGTGATATTTCAGGTTTTCCTCTTTAATAAATTTGCAACAATTTGTAAAATCCTGTTTACATTTTGTCATTATGGGGTATTGAATATAGATTGAGGGGAAAGTGATTTAAACCATTTTAGAATAAGGTTGCAATACAACAATATGAAAAAAGTCTTAATGAAAAGCCTGAATATTGCACACCCCAACTCTCTATTAAAGTGAATCACAGCTTATTTGTCCCTCTAGTGATTTATGTCAAGTTAACTATATTGGATGTATTTATGATGGACAAAAATATGTTAATGTTCCTTTTACCAATGCTCTAAATATTATCCCAGCACAAATTGTATTTGATTAAATTGGCTTGACCGAATTAGTTTCTCTAGTTTACTTTTCCTTTTTCATGGTACAATCACGTGCCCTCAAAATGTTTGAAGAAGATGAAGATGTTTTGTTTAACTTAACCACCTTTTTTAAACTTGGAGAACAAACTAAGTCACATTGTAAGTGGCTTTGTTAGCTGCTGGTATCGAGTAAGGGGAAAAAAGGCAGAAATACATTTGAAACAGCTTTGAATTTGATTTGATTAGAATTTGATTTGAATGTGATAGGAGGTGCACACAAATAGACAGGCGGTATCATGCTCAAGTGACGGGTTGATTGCATTAAATCATCTGCCAGCAGGTCCTCCAGCTGCCAACTCGCTGTGTTGAACGAGAGGTTATTTGTGTGTAAAAACTTACTTTTAGAGGCAAAGAGACTACCAGGAAATGTAAAATATTCATTTGTTAGTACAGCTGTGTCTCTCAACTATCGGCTCTCAACCATACTCTCTACTAAATGTGATTGCAGTACGTTTAATGTTGTAACTGAATAAATATACTTACATGTATACTGTATGCACCAATTGTTTTTTAAATGTATTTATAGCAGTTAAACACAAGGTATTGTTCTTTAAGTTGGCACAGGAAACTGACAAGTATTTTGTGTGTGTATGTATTTGAATTGAGTATGTTGTTTCTAGACAGGCAGTCATTTTGACCATCTGCTTGTGCCGTGTCTATTTTGGCTCAAACCTTGTTTAATGTGGAAATGGCATATGAATAGAAGTGACATGCTGAAACCATAGCACATCTTAATAGGCACACAGAAGTGCGCCGGCTTGAACTGAAAAGCACAAAACACTTGCACAACTTCACAGAACAAACATAACAAACAACACATTTAAAAAGACACAATGTACTTTGATTATTCTGAAGAAACGGGAAAACTGTCTGCTACAGCCACGATCTTCAGATAAGATACTGTATTAAATGAAATGAAATAATAAGAAAATCAAGGAAACACAATGTTCTTTTGTGGAGCTGAATTCATTCTCAAAAGTTCATTATCCCAATTTAACAGTCACCGTGTGTCAGTGTGAAATGTGTAGTGTTTTCATATAATTTCTTTACTGTCATAGTTTTCCCATTCTAAGTGTTTTTTTAACAGTCTCAGGAGCACTGGTCCAGCACAACACACATTCAAGGTGAAAATCTATTGCTCCCATGTATAGTCCAGGTTGTGGCACAGTGCCCTGCTTGTCTCTGTCCAGCAGAACCAAGCTATAGCCAGGTGCTCGTCTAGGTTGTGGTGAGGCTGAAGAGTGTTTTCATGCATCTAAAGTGCCCATTCTGCTGCTTGCTACACTGGAGATGGACCACATTAGCTGCACCCACACAGCATAGATACCTGCTACTACAATATGATAAGTGTTATTGATGTCTTGAGACAATTTATAGATGTACATTAATACAGTATGTCTGCATGCTGGTATGAATTGTACCCACGCACTCTACACAGCATAGCATATTATAGTTACTTGATTTTGGAAGGATATTGATATTTGAGAGTTTTTAAAAAAGTGCTGTAAACTGCAATGTATTATTTTTTTTACACTAAAAGATCATGATAAGAATGCCATAGTTTTGTTTTTTAAAGATTTTCCTAAATTAGTTTTTTTTCGGCTAAGACACTTTGACAATTTAAAAAAACGAACGTGTCACTGCTCTCTGGTGGACAAGCTGTGTATTAGTTTTTATTGTACATTACCTCAAACATATTGTTGGCAGTTCATCAATTATCAAAAGTTATCAGTCGTCATAAATGCTGATACAGTGCAAGTGTGATAGACTAAAACAGGCCGATTTAGTAAATTGATTGACTCAGATGGAATTTGAGCATCTAATGTCTTTTTAATGGTTTTTTACAATACAGGGTTAGAATATATCCAGTGAATATAAAATGTAGAGGTTTTCACTCAATTCAATAACAATATCTGTACAATAAATTACTGTAGCCAGTTTACGTGAGTTCATGTCAGTTTATATGTCTGTGGCATACTACCAGCTTTGCGATGCTAACCTTTTTGCTTTTATTGTAGGCTTTCTTCTTTTAGGCTAGTAAGTGCTCTGAAAGAAGAATGCAGATAAACACACGATGACAGTTCACCCCTTGTGTTTTAGAGAGTGAATCGTATTTACACAGCATGAGTTCCATCCTGTGGTGCAACAGAGTTGAATTAGCAAAATGGCACATATATCAGAATTATGTTCGTACATTGGTTTAATGTTTTTGTTTTGCAAAGTGAAAAAAAAAAAAAAAAAAGATTTATGGCTAATTTTCAACCAATGGTGTTGCTTTTTTTAATTAGGAATCATTTAACTAAACTGCCACATTGCCATCTGGTTTGAGGATAAAACACATGCAAAAGAGATGCAGTCTTCAATTTACATAAAAGAGGTAAAGTTGCCAGTTAAATGGAGTTTTAAAAGTGTAACGCACGTCACAACATGACAGGGATCAAAATTCCAGTGAGTTGAGGCTAATTTGTCCCAGTCAAACAAAAGCTTTCAGTCAAGGTTGTTTGATTTAGACCTGATCTCTAACAATCTATTACTGCACACTAACTTGTAGCATTGATGAATGTTCTGTGTTGTAAAAACAGTTCTGTCAATATATTAAAAACTCAACTGTTGTACTCAGAATACTGAGATAGAGCGCGCATTCATTACTTCCTGTAGCCTCACAGACACACTTCTCTCCCACTCTGGCTGGCTGGCTGGCTGGATGCCCAGTCATTGGCAGCTTGCACATGTGGCCAAACTGTAAATCAGATTCAGACTTTCCATTCAAGTGTCCTACTCAGGGACTGGACTGGCCTTTATTCTGACCTTGTGGACCTTTTTATAGGCTTAGAAAAGAGCAACAGAAAGGAGATAGTTCACACAGAAATGAAGAGCTGACTGTCTCTTACCTTTGATTAAAATCTGACCTTGTGGCATTTTAGAAAATTTGCGTATTTGAGGTGTACCTTCTTTTTTTTTTTTTTTTTTTGAGCCTTACGTTCCAGAGTGCACAGCAAATCAACCTCAGTTTAAATATCTTCATGGAACTGCAGAGGGGGGTGTGATTTTGAAATTCTTCCCTGTGTGATTAGGGGTTTGTTGTAAGCGATACTCTCCTTTCAGAGCAGAGCTGTCCTCATGTAGGGGTGGGCCCGTGTTTTGGTCTTTGTCCCCCTCACAGCTGATGCTCTGAAGAGAGTTTGGCAGGCCTCAAGCTGTTCAGTCCCCCGCCGCCTCCCTCTTTCTCTATCCCCGCTCTATCTCTTCCCTCCATCACACCTGATTGCATTTGACAAATGCCCCTATTGGCTCCATATCATCAGGTGCAGGGGAGGCAGCCTAAGACTATATTACTCTGCCCATATACCACATCTGTTCTCCATTTTGCATGCCTGACACACTTGCTTCTGCAAGGTTCGAATGGGGCTAAGGCCCTGTCAGTGGAACAGCTTCATGAGTTTCTGTTGGCAAAGGGAAGTCCTGGTGAGTGGTTTCGACATGGCCTCCACCGTCATTGCTAATCTTTTAGAAGGTGTGGGACAGGCACAAGTGGCACAGTGATTCACCATGGGAAAAATGGTGTTCACATAACCCGAAATGACAGACACAGCAGTATGGTTTGGAATGGAGAACGGCTTCTGAGTCAGAGCCAGTTCCAACCTTATAACAATTGGGAATTTGATAAGACATGTTCTTCCCATTTCCTCTTTATTGATCCCTAAAAGCGAAGACGGGACCTGCTGTACTTCATTCTTATATAGCCAGTTAAGAATGCATCAATGCATGAGTATACAATATAATGTACCAGATCAAGTGGCAAATAGTGTAGCTATAAAGGACTTGATGGGAGGACACAGAAAAATGTAAACTGTGACAAAATAATTTAATGTATCTGAAGAATTAAAAAAAAAAAGAATTATTGATGCCCTCTGCTGGTCAGAGTTCCCTAGACAGCTAACTGAGACATGTCCAACTTAAGTATAACCATCTTTAAAGCAGCAAACCTTCAATGTGTGAATTGCAAGATAGAGAAAGATAGAAAGATAAGAACAAATATAATGTTTTTTGTTTATTCAACCAATAAAATAACAGTTAACAGTTGCTAGCAGATCAACTGACTCACAATTCTTATTTTTTCAATTGCTTATAAGCTTATTATCCTAAAACATCTATCACATCTCAGCTGTTGTTAACCTCCATTATAAGCCAAAGAAAAAAACATGTTTTGAGGTAACTGTGAGATAATCAGCCACTACATTACTGCATTGGCCAGCTCGACCTGTGACACACCTCCTTACTAGTTGATCATTAAACACAGGCTTTGAAAGTGACTTTGGGGAGGTTTAAGTAAGGAAAACAAAAGAGCACTGGAGTGCCACCTACCAGGGAGAGATGCTGATGGACTGTCATGGCCAGCTTCTCATCAGCGGGAAAGCGAGTAGGGTTGGCACAGTAGTCGCCATGTGGTGGCAAGGTTAGGTCACATCAGCTGCCTGTGACTCTCATAAAAAGAAGATATCGAGGTAAAAGGCCATACAGTTAAAAAAAAAGAAAAAGAAAACACCTCTCCTTTACCTCTATTTCAGACTGTCAGTATCTTTAAAATTACTTTCAATGTAGAGGAAACAAATTGAGAGAGGGACGTAAAAAAGCGATGATGGATTATATCAGATTAAAAGTCACAAAAGCAATGGGTGGGGTGGTGGTGGTGGTGGTGGTGGTGGTGGTGGTGGTGGTGGCGGTGGTGGCGGTTGGGGGGGGGGGGGACACTAGACTTTGCCAGAAAGACAGATAGAGTGCCTCAGATCTACAAGGTTCCTCGTGTGCGTCAGGTGTCCTCGTGAGTCAACCAGACACTGCACTGCTGGGTGGTAATTGGCGAGGCTTCTTGGGATAGGTGGCCACGGCTCAGCTTCGCCTCTGGGCCACTCTCAGCAGTCTGGGCCTGCTCTAATTGGCACAGCAGATTGTCTACCTCCTAGCATGCACCTACTTAGACTACAGACTGGGGATATTAATGATTAATAGGCAAACAGCTAATCATCCTTAAGACTTGGATCAATCAAGAATACATTATCAATTTGGTGCATCTCACCACTTGCATCACAAACACTTGCATTTTATTTTTTTAAATGTATGATTCTAATAATAATAATGATTATGATGATAAATAAAGCATACATTTTGTATTTAATAAAATGTAATGTTTCTGATAATGAATCTACTTAATATTTGCATCCCTACTACAGATATTTTGGCTTAGTAAGACTGTGGTTAGTTAACTGTGCTGTTTCTCCCAGCCCACACATTAGTCTAAATGGGGGGGCGCTGGCACCATATGGTAGGTCCTTGACTGTGACAGACTGACACATTAGTCATTGATGGCTCACAGCCTCTCAGATGATAAGCAGTAGCTGAAAAGCTGACCTACAAATACACACACACAGACCCCCACACACACTTAATTGATCCCGAAACACTCTGCCGTACTCACAGTAAATATAGAGGCATTTTACCGAGGTCATATTGGTTCAGTCAATTTGACAGTAATGTGTTTGTAAAAGTAGTGAAATGAGAGTCGCAATAGTTTGGAGAGAATAATCACGGCCACACTAGTTAGGACCCCATGATAACAGGACTATGGATTGGTGTCCGTCCATTAGCTCACTTAATTTCACGCAATATGGGGACATTGTGCATCTTGCCTCAGCATTTTCAAAAATTCAATGATTGGCCTGATAGTGCATTCAAATTGGCACTCAAAACAAAGACATATTTTTTCCTGATTGACTCAGGAGGGGGTCCGCCTTATTCTCTACAGACAGCATGTTTCCTGTCGCCTGTATTTTTTTAATACATTTTTGCACCTCAGCCTTAAATAAATGCAGTATTTAGTTCCTCCAGTGTTTACTTTCTGTGATTGAGTGTAACAGTTGATTACAGCTGATTGATTACAGCTTAGGAGGCCTGGAGCAGTACACAGGGTTACAGTAGGGATGGCCTGCGTAAAGGTATGGATGAGATTAGCATCAGCCTCAGGAAACTGTAAGCTGTTTTCCCTCCTCTCTACTTTTAACTCTCCTCAACAGCACCGAGGTACACTCGCACGTCCTGTTTGAAATGTGTCATAAGCTGTCCTGGCAGGTACGTTGCCACATAAACCTCTAAAGTGATGGCACTTCTTGCCTGCAAAGGTCATCATAGGAGTGGGTTAAATGTCCCCTGGAGGAGAGAGCGTCAAGCCCCCGACAGTTTGTGATTTGTGTGAGTTTTCTGTTGCTGGAGCAGCTTCTCCTCCTGGAATGACCTTGACCAATTCCCCCCTCAGTTTTAACTTATAAGTCACTCTTAGAAAACTGTTTGGCTGCCATGTGTCAGATGTGCCAGTAGTCATTAGTCTTAGTCTGATTGGGGATCTGAAGAAATTAAAAAAGCCCTGCTGTTAGAGGTCAAGCCATCACAACAACAACACACAAAACACATCCTCTGTTTTGGTTTAATCCAATTAGACATCCACTGAAGCTTCAGTTGTTTTCAGGCAAGCCTGATTAACTTTGTTGTGAGTAGCTGTGCTTGTTCCTGTTATTTTTCCCCCTTTCTTGTGTCTGCTAAAGAAATAATCAGCCTTTCTTATCTACTTTTAACATGATTTATGTAGAATCTTTGACTACAGCTGCACAATTATAGCTAAAACAATGATCACAATTGTTTTGCATAATCAGGACTTTCACTATTGAACTAGAACATTTTAAACTGACAGAAAACTGCCTCCACATTCATACTGTACTTGATACACCTAGAAATTAAACTTGCTTTAATTATAGTGTTCAAGTCTTGTCTTGTCTCACAGGCTATGTAGATATAACAGAAAAAAATAGGCTGAATTAAACAGTCTGTGCTCCCAAATCACAAAAAAACATTCTTTCTTTCTTAACTCTTGTGCTATCTATCCATGCAGATAGTTTTGGCTATATATATGCACATGTTTGAGATATCAGTACGATGCAGGTAAATGGAATTGTGTTTGTTGTGCTCACAGCACTGAAAAATTACATTTAAAAAATTCAACAGCAGCGTCTCTTACCTGAAACAGCGTCCCAGCTGCTCTGGATAATCCATAGTCTTCACTGGTCTGCATTCTAGAAAGTAAATAGCCCCAATGGAAACTGTTGATGGGATATCTAAAATAATAATGCAGCAATCAACAAAGTAAAAAAAAGGTTTATTCCTACCCTGAAAATGCAGTTACTTCCTTTAGCATTTGGTGATAGCGGCCTTGAACACACACACACTTATTGTGTAGCTTATATACCTGTTAATAGGGATTTCTTGATTTCATAATAAAGCTGAAACTTGAAATGCAACACTCTAATATTACACATAATAAACTTAACCTGATACAAATCAAAATCTCATAGTTTTAAACATGCGGCCCCAGATCCAATAGTATAACCTGCCCTGTTCATTGTCACATCTGTCTTCCTGCTGAGGCCAATATGTGGAACAGTCATCTTCCAAAACGCGCCTTTTGTGACTGAACAGAGCAAATGAGACGATGGCTGTGATTTTTCACTTTTCAGTTATATCTGGTAGCTAAAATACAAGTGCTGCCATCAGTACTGGCCCTCGTCGCAGGCCTGCTATTTAAAAGATTGGACGGCAGCGGCACGCATGCTGGATCAAATGAGGTCAGGCGGTGTTTGTTGCCACTTGAGTATGAATTAGTTATAGGTATTTTTGTTTGTCATAATGATAATGATAATTGTTAGTCGTTTAGGGAGGGAGTTAAGAAATTGAGCGATTATTCTCGTGCGCCACACTCCTCTGAGAAATCTGATTTAGACGGCAATGACAATGAAAGCCAGAGCCATAATTATTGAGAACAATTTCATATTCTACCGTTCGGAAGCTAGATCTTCATAAGATATCTTCTGGGTCCTCTTGTGTAATGAGGCTCCGTGGTGTGGTCTCTTCTTGTTTTTAAAGACGCCATTTGGAATTCATGACCAGGACTCTGTATGCAGATTTGGAAGGGCTTTGATTAAAGCTCTAACAAGCACTTGATGGTTGGGGATATCACATTTCCTTTTGTTTTAATGCACTCTGTTAGGCTCACTCACAGTTAATAAGTCACAATCAATCTACCTGCTGTACGCACTGAGGCTTTGTAAGAGCTTAACAGGACCCCTGAGAGATGGAATAATTTCACTTCTGAAACAGACTGACAGAGTGAGTGCGTGCATTGATGTTTGTGTCTGTGTGGGATCGCAACCGTTTCCATTGTATATTTATATGCTTGTGTATGAGGGAGTAAGAGGAAAAAAAAAGGGAGACTGCATAAAAGGAAGGCTGTCAGATATTGCCAGACTGGAAGACAGGCGCTGTGTGCTGTCTCCTCTCCATCTTCACTTGAAAGAGTGGGTGCAGTTGCCATAATCTAGTGTATCATATTTGATGACCTCAGAGCTAGCTCTCGCAGAATACCTGACTTATGCTTTCTAACATTCAAGTCATCCCATCCTTTAAAAAAAAAAAAAAAAAAAAAAAAAATCATCCACGGCTGTTAGAGCAACTCTCATAAATGTGCTCGGATGCACAAAATGCAACAGAGACACACAACTGCACATTGGCATTTTTGGTGTGTCAAAGCTTAAACGCTGAAGACTGTTTATGAACCTTGTGATGGCTTTAAGTGAAGGGTCCTGTTTATGGTTTCTGTATGTGAAGTGTCTCTGCTGAGGCATGAAGCACAGGCAAACACTCCACTCACTGGGTTGTTCACTGAGCTCAGAATGCATCATTGCTATTTTCTCTCCAGTGACATATCAAACTGGCATTTTAGCAGCTTTTAGACTAATTGAATATTTTCCTGAAATGTTTTGATTGATTACAATAAAATATTCCCAAGGTGGTCTAACAGAAAACTAGAAAACTACTTTTAGATGGTATTGACATATGTAGACATAGATAGGTTATGAACAGGTTAGGATTCCTGTTTTTTTAATCCCAAATCTCAAAAGAATGATCAAATGCCTTAATGTTTTAGAATCAATTAAGTCCTTTTCAGATTTTTAAGCAGTAACTGTTTGTAAGATGCTGTTTCCCCCTACATGAGTAAATCCTTGTAGCTGTCTCAAACTGTGCCAGTATGAACGCTGTAGGTTATTTCGCTGTAGGTCCTTTAGTTAACTTGACCACTCAGCACCAGGCCACCAGCAGCAGGTACACATACTCACTGTGTGCTCCCCACAGTAGGCTACAACTTGGTAATAACTTTAAACAGTGACATCAGGGGAGCTTGAGCACAGACATTGACTTTCTGGATGCACTGATGCATTGAGCACACAGAGCTTCAAAAAAAAAAAAAATCAGCACATTTCAAAGTTCTCTATCTACTCCTCCCTCACTTCATACACCTCATTCCAAATAAACAGTCCAGGGTTGCTATTGCTTCTTGCAGCTTGTTCTTTTACAATGGTTTTCCCAAATGTAGCACCTGAGGCAGTTTGGTTTTTTTCCTCCTTTTTATGAAAGGCACTCAATTTTTTAATTGAAATAGAGAAAGGCCTGTGGCTGCAACCAACACCCTAATGTGGTAGGGCAAAGTCAAGGCTGTAATTGTTTTGATTAATTTAAAATCAGGACAGCAAAAAAAAAAAGAAAAAAAAAAGTTACTTAGCAAAGGAAAAAACCAAAATCCATTCCTGTAATCCTCTCTAGGTATTTGAATAAATACATCCGTCTTGTAAACAAAGATTGTTATGCTGTGTTGTTGGTTTGCCCAATTACGTAAATGGCTTTAAAAGAGCAATGCAATGCTTCCAATATTATCAAGAGAGGTCTTATTGTGCATTTGGTAAACACAAATTTATAGCTTTTAGCCCTCACTTAAAAAAAACTGCTTGTACATTTGACAAAATAATAGAAATACTCTCTATCGTTATTCTGCACATTGTTATTGCTGCCATGATTATTGTGCAGCTAATCATCTTCACTTGTGAATCATTATAAATGGAAGATATTATAATGAGGATTTCAGTATCTCAAACACTATTCCCTGTGTGTTTGCACCTGTATGATATGGACTCTGGCTTTTATTGGTGCCAGCCTCCAATTTAACCACTGAAACCATTTACTTCTTAATCTCTCCCGGTTTCATCCTGCACCACAGGTGTGCTATGTGCCTCCGGTCACCACAATACCAAACATAGCCTGTTCTTGGTTTGGTACATCACACACCTCACACAGTTGACTGCACTTTGCGCCTAGTGAGTCACAAAAAAAAAAAAAAGGGGTCTCACACATTTGCCTCACACCTGTTAATAACTTTCCTCCGTCTAGACTTGACATCTGTGCGCTACAACCCCCCCCCCCTCCCCCTCCCCCCAACAGAAAAGAAAAGAAGCAGGTTTGAATCCAGGTTTAACAGTCTCTAGCAATTCACTAAAGTTAAGGGATATACAACCTTTCACACAAATCTGTTTGCAGATTAAGTTTAAGCTTGTTGATGTTTTTTTTTTTGTTTTGTTCAAAATGCTCTTCACTTCAAAAGGCAGCACATTTCTACTGTCAGAAGTTCTTGTCTGATCCTTCACTCAAAACACAAAAGCAGCCAAATGCAACATTGAGCGGGCTTTTCCCACTCCTATCTGAAAGAGATTAGAGGAACATGCTTTTTCCTTCTTTGAGCTCACACTTCAAATTCTTCATTCACATCATTACTTAACCCCTGCTGAAGCATTTGTTGGAGAGGGAAAAAAAATGAAACCGCGAGCTACGTGTTATAAGGAGTCCCAGTCGACTTGGACATTATGCTCCAGGTTTATGTTGGGAACTCAAATTAGATTTTCACAACCAAACAGCACTGTAATGGGATCACTGGGATCATTTTTTTTTTTATTTTATTTTTTTTTTTACAATCATCATCTTGTAATCCTTCTTATAAGTCACACTTAAAAAAAAGTTCTGTCTCTTTCAACATGCCACCTGTACTGTTTCCCTATAGCATTGGCAGCATGTAAAGTCTGTTAGAGAGGAGACTGAATGTAGTTCAGTTTGTTCAGTGATGTATCTTTGAAAGGCCCCCCAAATAGAAGACAGGTTTTTTTTTCTTTCTCTCTTTTTTTTCTGAGATGAAATGTTCATGTAGGTCTGTGTTATTGAGAGAAAGAGACAAAGAGGGAGATAGTTGATGTCATAGAAAGTGTGTGGAAGGTTTCTTTGATTTTTTTTTTTTTAAGGAAGGTTCGATGACAATTTGACAGCGGCTGAGAGGACATGGAAGCAAATCCTTTGAAGCTGACTGTCAACAAAAGGCTGCTGCCACATACAAATAGCTATTTATCCTCTCCTCCTCTTTTTCTCCTCTCCTCTCCTCTTCTCACTAAATGTTTGGTCGCTGCTCATCAGCTTCCACTGTCCAGCACCACCACAGGACTGCCATAGTGAGTGATGAAACAATGGGCTGATGGTGTTTGTAAACTAGACATGATGGGTAGGGGTAAAGAGGTCAGTCCAAAACCTACTGCAACCAGCAGCACTATCTCCTTGCAGCACAAAGCAGCTTTGCAGGATGTGTTCTCAGTTGCGACAGGTTGAATATGGCCTAATAAAAGAGAGACAGAGCGGAAATTTCATCCAATTCCTGCAGATAAGAGGGTATTGTTTCAGTAACTCATGCGCTTTTTGTTCGAAAAATGTGAGAATTTAGATTGGCTAAAAGAAAACAAGAACTCTTTTTTCTTCCCCGGTTTGTTTAGTCTTTGTATTTGAGGCCCGCTCTTGGCGTCCGTTCATAAAGACAAGCCACGGTGACAAAATGAATCCTGAAGATTAATTAAAAATAGTTGATGGGGGGTTTAGACAGTGTGTACATGTGCATGGGGAGTTGGGAAGCATGATACCCTGTTGGTATGGTTTGGCAAAGCGCCAATGCAAAGTTGTTGGGCGTTTTTTTTATTTTTTATTAATAGTACAAAGACAACAAATATATATAATTGTTCATTCTTTGAGTTGCTAATTAAAAATCTGAAATGCTTCTCATATCTTTGCACTCTTTGTGTTCTACAGTGTTGCTTGAACTGACGCCAAACACTGTTCCCATATCTGCACAGTGTAACACAAATGTATCTTAACACATTGTCATCTTTTATGTGCAAATATTACACCACCTTACACATATGTTTATTTATGTACATGTCTTCTGGGAAACAAAATAGAAATTTACATGTCACATGCGTGCCAATGTCATTGCAGCCATCAAACTGCACTGCCTATGTTGAGACTCCTCTTCAGAGCATTGCCTGTGTTCATAGGAATAGTGATGTAATGCCCAGCGCTCCTTCTGGAAAAATAATTGTCTGCTTTAAATTGAGTAACATGTTGTTGACTGGTCTATAGAGTCTGTTGCTTGTGTGCAATTTAATTTATTTCTACACTGGTGTAAACATGTGAAAAAATAACGTTAATGAGAATACATAGATATGAATACACCATCAGGTTAGCTAATGCTAACAAGAAAGGATCACAGACAGAGATGGAACAAATTAAGCTAATACGAGAAGAGTTAAGTTATATAAGGAAAAAAAGTGAAGATATAATGATTTCATCAGAAAAATAGTTAGATCTTTATGAAATGTTAATATGTTACAAATAGTTTTCTCCAATGTCTGTGTAATTGTTTGACATCACATTTGCTTCTGATTAATTGCAAGACTTAGATTGAAATGCATTGATTCCTCACAGACATAAAGATGTTGCAGCTTCAAAAGTAATGTGATTTACTTGTAGAAATAAGACTGCTAGAATTTAAGTTAAGAAACAAAAAAGTAATAATACAATATATGAACATGAAATGTGTTACCCTGGCGTGCACATGTCTGTTTCTTTCTTTGTCACTTTGGTGTAATATTCTTCATTCAGTGACATCATCATCTAGGCTGTATGTTTTGTGATAGAGGACAGAAACGGTAATACTACCAGATTATATCACTCATTTTCAGTGAGCCGAACAATTAGGAGCAGTGCTTGACAATATTCTGTCTTCTTAAGAATTCTCTCAATTCCCCAAATGCCCTGTCGGATTGCAGTGTGATCACATTGGGCCGTGCAGAAATGGCTGAATTGGAATCTTATCTTCTTCCATCTTTCCCATTACGGGCAGATTGAAAGCCCTGCAGCGTTGCTCTGGCCCGGTCCCCAGTCAAGACCGCTTTTTAGACTGTAATTTGACAGCTTCTAAAAATGTCACATTTTGTTGTTAAGATGCACTGCCAAGCACTTGAGCCATACATGCTGTGGCATCAGCACCAGTTCGGTTGTGAAGCTTCGCTGACCTTCCCCTCACTCCTGGGCAGCACCCCTGGCACTGCCTGTCTCCTGGTGTCAGTATGACATTATGAACTTGAAGAGCCTGATGTGTAGCAGTAGGCACAAAGCCACAGTTTCAGGCTTTCATCCCCTACTCAATAGACAGCACTGCTAGCCAAAATAAGTAAGGGAAAAACAATGGCAGCCTCCGAAAATGATGCAAACGGGAGATTCTTGTAACATTTAAATAATAAATCAATATATTTCATACATTGCAATTGAAGGAGTGAATAGATTCTGCTTTGATTCTAATGCAGTGTTGTACAACTGAATCACAGTGGTATTTCATCATTCTGACTTTGAGTTGAGTCACAGTTTCACACTGTTATTCTTTTAATACTTGCCTAATATTACTGGCTTTTATTATAAATACTTGTATTTAACACAATGGCCAAGACTGTATGCAGGCATGGTTTGCATGTTCTCATAATGTCCTTGTAGAATTAGTTTTCCTCGGTCTTAATGGATACCATAGTATTGCAAAAAAGAATAGACTTGTTTTAAAACAAGTAAAGTAACCTTGCTGTTGGGTAAGAGAAAACCAAATTGGGAAAGGATTGTCTCTCTCTCTCTCTCTGTGTGTGTGTGTGTGTGTGTGTGTGTGTGTGTTTGTGTGTGTGTTCGTTCGTTCAAATACTGAATCAGCTACATATCCAGACCAAAAAACAAAATGAGGTGAAGCAGTAAAAAAAAAAAAAAACAACCTCAAGTGCAGTCAGTTTCTTTCCCAGTCATGTTTTGATCATTTAATTTGAGTAAGAGTCTACCTGCTGCCATATGTAGATTTACTAATCTGTGATATTTCTTTCCAAAACTAACAGGTGTTTAAGGCCGAGGTTAACCAGTGGTGGTGACAGCGTGGGCTTATATGAATGGAGGGAGGGGGGATGGCTTGTAAACAAGGATATAGCTGATGGGGCTAAACAGAGTAACCTTGTGGTCTCAAACTGATTGCTTGTTTTAACTGCCTATTTTTCTTCAGTCTACTCAGCCAGATCATTAACTTGTTGCCATCTCCATGCTTCTTCTTTTTTCAATAGCTTAGTTAACTTGATTTGGATTGTTTTTTTTTGTTGTTGTTTTTCTTTCTTACTCTTGTGGAAGCTTTAGAGATAACATTTTATTTCAGATAGAATAACAAGGCTGCAAGAGGGTCAGATGTTGTTAAATGTCTGTCTACCTCAGTTGTCCCAGGCAGTACAGATGCCCATCTCTGCGCTCTAGTCATCTTTTCAGGAGGGTATATGGGCCAAAGCTGCATCTCAGACACACTCGGGGGGGGCAGCACTTCACTGACATAGGAAGTGTGGGAGTGTGTGTGTGTGGGGTGGGGGGGGGGACCCCTGCTGTCCACCATCTGGGCAAATGGCAGGTCTTTATGCCAGCATGGTAGCCAATGAAGAAACAGGGCACGGGGGCATAGCAGGAGGCTCCGAAGACAGACAGAGGGGGCATTTGCAGACACAGGTCATTCTTTCTCAGTAAAAGAGCCACTCAGTAACACCTGTGCTCCCACTCCCCTCTGCCCCTGTCAGAAAGCCCGTGCTCAGCAGAAACTACAGGCTCCAAACAAAAGACTTTGCAGCCTCGGCAGAGTGCGTGCAGGTGAATAACAATAACCACTTGTTCAGTTATTCATATATTCATATGTGTGTTCATATTTAGCCTTCGCCGTGAGGGTGATGAACAGCGTTGGCTGAGGCTGTGCCACGCCGACGGAGGGGAAGCGCTGAGTTCAGTTTCTCTCCTCCAGTTGTGGAAGTAGTTACCGGGCAAGAAAGTGACAGGGCGACTGGTCAGGGTGTCCTTTGCAGGTCTCGCTTTAGAGTTGCTGGGTAGGCATGTTAAAAGAACAGTACTCCCTAATGAGGAGAAGCCAGACATGTCTCAGCTGGGGCAGTAGAGAGAGAAAAGAGAGAGAGAGAGAGCAAGAGAGAAGTGACAAAGAGCTGTGTGGCAGCCCTCTTATGCTCAACTGATAGATTAGTCATTAAAGGCTCATACAGCCTCTCAGATGGCAGGCGGCAGTTACCAAAAAAGCTAATAGATACTCACATATTATTTACTGCCTCGCTCCTCTTCAGAGAGGGTTCCATACCCATCCTCTGTAAAGCATTACGTGGACATGTTCAACCCCGTGCTAAAATCTCTCCCCCCTACGGCTATGGTCTCAGCGCACCCAATCCTTTCATCCTCATATCTCTCAATCCAGGTAAGGCTTGGCTGGAGACCAGAGCTCTGTAGAAAAAGGAGGAGGCCTTTGGCTGTGCAATCGATTTCTGTAAGGCAGAATATACAGTATGAGTGACCGTGTCAAGTGAAAATGTAAATGGAGCGAGCTCTGAAACGATCAGGCGGCCTCGGCGCGCGTGGATCAGGGAGTATGTAAGCATGAGATAGCATTTACCCCTGGTTTTAACTAAAGCACTCAGACATTCTCCCGTCTGCAGCCCCGTAATTCCCTCTGAGGGCTTGGTGTGAAAGTGAAGCACCGTTATCAGCCTCTACCAAATGCATTAGACCTCCTCTGACCGCTGAAACAGACCACCTTGTTGTAGATCATTCCCTCTACACAGAATGGAGGTGATGAAGAAGTTGTAAATTAGGATTGTATAGTTTCATGCCCCTTAATGATTACTGCACCCCCGGGCTTCACAATCACTCCCCCCTCTGCAATTTTGAATTAAATATGATATATGCCTGTCAGTGAATGGAGAGGTGGGGGGTGGGGGGGGGGTATTACCTGATGTCACCCATGGTAATAATGTATGGTGATGACACAGCAGACTTCAGGACCACTTTGCACTTTTTCTGCATGGCATGTGGGCAATGAGCAAGGTTGCATCTTTTCAGAGTGCAGAGAGCTGAATGAAGTGGAGGTAGTTAGTTTGATAGGACTGGTTTGAAAGGTTTTTTAACTATTTCAGGTAATTATTCTACTTAATGGGGGGTTATTTTATTGTGATTTAGCTCTTACTTTTTATGTTTGGTGTGTGGATGGCAGATGCAGTAATTCCTGGAACTCTAATTCATGCTTGTGCACAATATCAGGTAATCCAGATCTTTGTATGCATGTTTAAAGGGCTAAGCCAACTTAAAAAAAAATAATGCAGAGTAATGATCATTTTGGCCATGAAGTTCATGTTTTCCTCATTATACCGACAGATCAATGCAGTGGATATATAGAAATTGTCATGCATGATATGAAGATTTCTGTTTAGAGTATCAATTAAAATTAGGCCTGAGTGCTATATTTTAAAGTAATATTACAGTATTAAGATTTTCTTCTTAAAAACATGTCAAACAGTGTTCACTGGAATCAGCAGGCATGTTTTACATTAAAAAAAAATCTCTCCAGACAACTGTTTTGTTAGTTTTAGATCACAGTTTGATTGGAAATCCTATTATATTGTATGATTGTATTACTGTAATAAAATTCCACTGGAATTTGATAAATGGCAACATTAATACTAATTATTGCACAGTTTTAATTCAGTGCAGGAATATCTCGCCTGTCAACACTACGGCAAAACATAATCCATCTGTCTCTCTCCCTCTTTGCTTTGTCTTTCCCTGTCTTTACCTTTTGCTTAGTTAAATCCACACTTTAACTCAAAGCTTGAACGGATTAGCTTTGATGCCATTAAATACCCATGATAAACTTGTTAACACTGCTCTAACTCCTCCAGTAGCATTCTTTATATATATAGATAGATAGATTCCAAAGTGAGTATTTATTGAGTTTTGGATCAGATCCATTTGAAGGTTACGTTTCTCCATTATATTACAGAATTTCAGGGAGGTTGTGGCCCGGCAGAGATAAGATGACAGAGGGGCGGTTTCTCTCCTCCCTATTCAAAACATGTCTTCATAAGCAAATAAACTCCCTCAGCAGCTGTTTGGATTGGTTGAACTCTATTGACAATCTGTTAAAGTGCAGAAAAAGGGCTTATTTTCTCTTTTGTAGAATTTGACAGTGATAAAAGTGGATTGCAGCAATAATGGCTGTCATGGATCAACACCTAGAAACATTTTACTCTGCTGATGTGGACATGAATGGGATCCAAAGTCATGTCTCCCTCTGGCTGACTGCCAGGACCTTCACAGGAGCTTTAATAAATGGTTTGTACCAGCAGACGGTCCTTGGCCTGTGCGTGTGTGTCTGTGTGTGTGCGTGTGTGCATGTGTCATTGTGTGTGTTTATGTACCATAGGGATTTTAATAAGGACTAAGTGCGCAAGAACCCTCCAGAGAGGGAGAGAGACCAATAACCTACACTAGTGCATTGTACTACTAAAAGGGTTGAAGGAACACTGAAGGGGAGGAAGCAGAGGTGTACTAGCTATTTATTCACAGCACTGGGGTGCACATGAATTATTCAATGTGACATTCATTCATAATTAAGTTTTTTAATGGATAAATAAATAGACAAAAGTGTAACAGGGGAATGGGCTTTTACATGACACATATAGATGTGGCTTCAAGTCATATTTAATGACAAAACTGAAGTATGATTCAATGAGGGGGAAACCATAGCAAGTACTAAGCTAATGCATAGATAAGTCCAGTGTGAGAGGGGTGGGTAAGTGATGCTGCACAGCATGGAGAAGATGGAGAAATTAGCTCAGTAGGTGGGCTGCTGCAGCACAAGTGGAGCAACTTATACAAGTGAATGCAACAAGCCTGAGGTATAACTATACTGAGACCTTGAACAGAAGAGTAGAGTGGACTTTTGTTAGGATCTACGGTTCCTGCAGAGAGGATATGAACCACAGTGGGTGTCAGAGTGTGAAGCATATAGTCAGTGTTTTGAATGCAAGTCTGATTTTGGTTTAAAACAGTGGGATAAATATGGCAGTGTTCAATAAATACAGTGAAAAAAAAAAGATACGCCTTCTACATAAGGTAGAACATCTATGCAAGGCTTCATCTGCAGGATCTTTTTATCATCTCATGCCTGACAGCATATGTTGTTCTTAATTTTCATCACTGTCATCTTGAATCATAGAGCAGATCTCTGGGGGTGTCACTGGTTGCCTGTTGTTTCATTGTTTTTCATTATATGCAGTAAAATACAATTCTCAGGAATCACTTACTTATCTGAGTTTACTTACTCCAACATAAAATAAGCTAACTTTGGTGTCACCGAAAATTAGTTTGATGCGCGTTGCTTTTCAGTCCATTTCCAAAGCGAACAACCTGTCACAGCATGCTATGAATTGATTCTCTGGTAAAAGGGTTTGAATATAATTAAAGCTACTATTTGCTACTCAGCAATCCAAGTGGATCTTGCCATCACACTGTGAGTTGCATCTAAAATTTGTCTCCCTGAACACTATTAACACTATTTAACTTGGGGGCATTCATTTAATTTGCTATAATTGCTTTAGAGCCCCTCTCTCTATGCTAGGCCAGTTGTCTGTAGGTTTAGTGGGGTGTCGGCCTGTCTGCATGCATATTGCTGCACAGTTCTTCTTGAAGCATCAAGTAACTACTAATATTAATGGTATAGCTGGTATTATAGTAGTACATTAATATGATAATAACCTTCCTGCATCTGTACTGAATATTGACATTGGATGTAAATTATGAGATTGAAAATTGTCAAATGTAAAAATGATGTTTTTAGTTATACTTCATTAAAAGAATAATAGGACAAAATATGCAATCACCTGCTACAAATTACACAATACATATATAGTCATACTGGCATGTAGCACCTTATACTGAATTTGGAGAATTTGGTTTATTTCAACCTGATATATTTCCCTTAAATGTGGCCATTATGACACTATGTTTTATGTAGAGGAAAATTGCCCCTGTTTGTAAATCCCCATGTTTGCCATAATAACTATTCCAGCCAATCACATTTATTTGGAAAGATTTAGGACACACACAATATGTCATTTTACATGAGTCCTGTTTAAGGAAAATATGTCAGATTGAAATGTTCCTTTTAAAGGGGCTGGTAAAAGTGCCTCCCCAGCAACAGCTTCAGCTTTTTCCTTGAGCATCCCTGTCATCCACAGACCCAACCACACCGTATATGGATTACATACATACAACAGCACACATTGTTTTCTTGAATAACAACCTCTATTTTATGGTCTGCTACGCTTATATACCATTGCATAATGGAAACGTTCTGATTTAGTTTTTTGTACAAAGCAGTAGCTGAACAGCAGTTATGTTCCTATCAGGGAAAACAGTTAACATGTTGGGGATGTGAGCATGGTGGGGGGTGCTGGGCAGGTGTTGGGACTCCTTTGGGAGCTGGAGGTCACATTACCATACAAAAGCCACTCTGCTGGGTAACCTTTCCAAGCGCTGCTCCCTAGCCAGGGGGCCAGCGGTCACACACTGGCACTGGCACAAGTGCCTCACCACCAACACACACACACACACACACACACACACACACAGGCACATGTATACACAAATCTCTCATATTCAGCCCCAGAATACCCCCTACGTTCTCCGTGACAGAAACATTGCTTGTATAGTGACATGAAATATTTGTACTTGGGGAACATAAATCACAGGGGACAGCTCCAAAGCAAAACAAATACTATGATATGGTCCATTGCCATCATAATGCACACTAAAGGGAAAGGCATTCATGTGGAATTTAGATCCGAAGTCTAATATTTTATCTTCACCAGCAGTCTTTCGCACAAATCAGCTCCTTTTTTTCCTCCTCCCTAAATCCCTACAAAAGCATGGCTGTTGTCATTTAAGCTCCACTCTATTTACAACTCTGATATGCCTTAGATGTGTGCAAGACACAACAGTGAGGAATGGGTGCAGTGTACTGGTTATGGGTAGCACAAGGGAGACAAGCGATAGACATTGACTTCGCACAGAGGAAGATTGAGAATGGAGGGAGGCGCATGGTGGGCAGCTGCAGAGTTAATGTCGATCAAAGGGTGGAGGTTGGGCTGAGAGGATGGGTGGTCGTATTGATGGACAGCAGCATCAACAGGGATTTAGGTGGCTATCAGAGATGATGCATGTTTAATTTTAGAGTCTGTATTTTTCCTTTTTTTATTATTTTTTTTTTGGAGGAGAGGAGAATATCCAGCCGATGGCGGAGAAAGGGAGGCATGGAAGAAGCCAGGCGCCTCACAGTCTTTTCCATTGGGGCTGATTTTGATTGACAGGTCATAGAAATGGAAAAGATGTGTGTTCGGCTCCACATGTGTGTGAGAGCGTACGTGTGTATGTGCTACCCCACAGGTAACACATGCGCACCATGTAATTATGCTCATTACACGGCGGGCTGTGGATCTGCATGATATGATAGTAGACACTAGAAAAATATCTGGATTGTTGACAGCATAGTGGCACAGTAGCTGTGACAGTCAACTACATTGTTTATGCTGCAATTACCAAGACTGAATTCAATCAGTCAGGCCAATACACTTTTTTATTGCAATTATGCAAAAGACCTTACAGCTCACTGTGTGGCGAGACGTGATGTGCAATAGCTTATATTGATTACTTTATTTGTAAAATTAAGTCTTTAAGAAGTCCCTGTCACTCAGCCCTCACTGCATCCTGTATCACATGCAAGCGCTGCATCCTCATGAAAATAATAACTCTTAATATAATTGATGTAATATGCCACACGCAACAATAAGGTATAACATCTAATCACGTTAAGTAGTCCTTGCCAAGCTGTAATTAAACTGTTTGAGACAAGTGATTACCAACCCTGATAGAGAGTGTGAATATATAATAGGGGTGTTATGAAAATACTAATACCCCATAGCTCTAATTGCAAGGCTTTTTTTCTAAAAAACTAATATTGATTGCCTCGTATCTATGTTATCATCACATTGACCACAACGTGCTGTGAAAGTGCACAAATATGGCAAGATAAAGCCCTCCTTCACTTTGTTATGCTCCACTACACATTCTAATGTTAACAGCGGGGCCCAGCAGTCTGACTGGGCTAATGGTGTGCCATCCCATCAGGCCATGCGCCCAACCAGAACATGCAGAGAGATTGTTCACATCAAGCCTGTTGGCAAATTAGCCAACACGCATTAAGCTGTGGCATTATGCTAAAGCTGTCTAAATACTACTATATGCTTAGTGACCAGTGAATGATTGCTGAAGTCCACCCCTCCTTTTTTTTACCCTCTAGCCTGTTTGGGATGAGTGTCTGTCCTCTCAAACTGGAGTGATAGAATTAGCTGTCATAGGCTCTGCTACAAAGTGAGTTAAAATAAAGCAGGCTCAAGAGAGCAAAAAGAAAGGGTAAGAGTGCAGCTGCCAGTGAAACATGGTGTTAGGCCCAGAAAAGGCTTTCTTTCTTCTTACTGTAAATAGATTTGCTCCCTGTGTTTAATGATATCCTTTTAGTAAGCTGTTATTTAGGCGTGAGGGGAAAAAATGAAATTCACTATGTAGCTGTCAGATTTGAATTATTAATATTTTAAGAAGTGGCAGCTGGGACATTTAATAGCAATCAATAGATCACAGCAGGGGGCGGGGTATTTTTCACAGCTTGATGTGATCTATGATCTGAAAGATGCCTTTCACTCTTTTCACTCTCACCTTTTCCTTTCACTCTTGTAATTAATTTCATCAGGCACCTTCAGAGATTAGCCACCCTGTCGTTTTGCTTGCTGACCAGAGCTCCTGTTCTTTTGTCTAAACTGCCCGGGCTTTTACTACAGACACACTACTGTACACCTCTAGGTTTCCATCTCCTCCCACCATAATGAAGGTGTTTGTGAAGCTGAATGACATACTGCCTCCATTTCTCACCTCCACTGTATGCCCCTCTCTATAGGGTTACAGTCATCCTGATGAGGGTGGGCGTAGATCTATGAAATTGCTGATTTCCTGAAATGCTTCTCTCTGGCCTCTTACTCACTGTGGTGTGGAGGTTCTAGCAGAGTGGAAGGTTGGGTGAGATGCATTTGCAGCACAAACTCTGGTTCCCTTTCATGCTTCTGTGAAAGCACACCGTGTGTGTCAGATAGAGAAATGCAGTGAGGCTCTTAAGTGAGTAAACTTTCCAACTTTAGAGTATATAACTAGGGTGTTTTCTGAACCAATCTGCAAAGCTGAGTATACAAATTTTGTACTTCAAGTTAATTGCATGTTGTTAGAAATAATGTAGGACATTTCCTTGTGGAAGCGTTTGTTTTTTCGTAGTCCAAATCTAGCTTGTGTTGCATTTATGTGTTAGAGAACATCATTTGTTAGACCATTATAGGCCTGGCAGTTTAGACGTCTACCACACAAACACACTGACCCTGGTTTCACTCTGGGCCTTTGTTGCATTTCATCCTGCTTGTCAGTCTACCTGTTCTGTATATTTAAAGGCAAAAGCATCACAAAAGAACATAATTTAACACAGGTGAAACAAGTGAAAAGAATGTTGCAAGTTGTAGGCAACTTCCTGGGGTTCCCCTTACAGGTGCATAGGCATCACTGGGCCCCATGTTGAGAACAAATGGCAAACAGTCCCAGTTGGATGCTGATTCCTCCACTCAAAAACTATAAGGATTTTATTCAGTGTTGAGTATTTCTTTTGTACTTCTTTTAGCTGTATACCTTTCAAAGAGTAGTTCTACTCTGGGATCCAATTAATTTCATCCACTTGTAGTGAATCAGCCTACAGGTGCATGTCAGGTTTAGTCAGACTAATAATTGAATTACACCATAAACACAAAGTTTTGACTTTGTCAAAGACTCAACAATATTTCTGCTTTGCCTAGTCTGACACACCTTATTTAACCTTTCGGAATTTTTTTTTTATAGAATTTTTTATAGAAGTTCAGTTCAGTTTTTTCAAGTAGCACCAAGCACAAGTGAGTGATCAGAGAGTGCAAATGCTGTCTTTTAAAAGAATCATGAGCACGGAGTAATGTATTTACAAAGAGTGAGGTGGTTTCACAGAGGTTTTCACTTCACTCAGGTGTCTTAATTCTATGTGCTTTGTTCACAGTTTAAAAGGCTTTCATGTATGTCGCACCATTTAGTATGTTCAGGAAGAGGAGGTTCCAGTTGTGGTCTATGTTCTTGCCAATGGGGCAGATCTAAGTGTGGGCAGCTAGATTGATTGCCGAGACTGCTAGCAGAGCGGAGGAGGATCAGACATAGAGAGAGGTTCTACTAGATTACACAAGGCTTGTCTGAGCTCAGGATTTCCTCGCCTTTTGTTGTAGAACCTGGCTTGTGGAATAGCAGATCAAAGCTTCACTCACAGTGTCTCACGTCGCATCATTTACACATCTGTGGAATCTACAATCATAGAGACGACTATGAAACCTCTCCTGCATTCATTAATGTGGAACTTTGACCAGAAACAAAGGTTAGGTGGAGGACAGAAATGGTCCTGCCTTTTGAGCGGCGTTCACAACAGAGTATTTGAGTATTCACCACTGCTCATTAATTCTATTTCTACTTTGAGTATTGGTTATTTGCTTTCTTCTTTTCACTCGGGCACGCTCTCAATTCATTAGCAGATCCACTATGAATGTATTATTCAATGCTAGATTGGCGTTGGTGAGAGCAGTGTGTTTACCATAGCTCATGAAATATGTACCAGTTGAATGGGTGTTCGCGTGAGCAGCTGCTTGATATAGTCATGATGAGGGAGAGAGGTTTCTGTGGCAGCAACAGCCAGTCACTCAAGGACGATCCTTCATAGCTGCTTCGGTTTGTGTTGATTGCTGTGTTGATTGTCTTACATTAAAGCTGTGGTGTGCAGTGTAGATAACAGATTTACCTCGGGGTGTGCTTCTGTATCAGCGATAACTTTTTTTCCCTCTGCTCTCTCATTGCATGTTGAAAGATAAGCATTTAAACTTCACTAAATATGCTACTTAACCGGCTAAAACCACCTAAAAGCTACCTAATCAGCTAATTTATGGGTGGAAAGGGGAAAATGTAATACTTATTACACACGCACAACAGACACTGGCAGCCAGCTACAACAAAATGACCAGATTTGTTAAAGTAATAGTGAGGCCAGGACATCCATAAAGAGCTGTTTGTTAGATGTCAACTGCAGTAATTATAACAGAGCTGGCATGGCTGAAACTATATTGAGTGGCCTAATGGTGTCTATGGAGAAAGAGCAGAGTAGAGGCCGTTTTTTTTGTTTTTTTTTTCTTTTTGCTCAGATGAAGTGGCTCGCCACAAAGATGAATGATTGCTTTCTCTGTGAACTCCTGGGCTCACGGGTTGATTTAATTGAGTTGAATTAAACCTAAGCCAGGTAGAAATGGAGACAGAGAGAAAATCTATGCCGTCGATCTATAAAAGCCTTTAGGGCTTCGATTTGGATTACGTAGATTATTTTCCTGTCTGGTCACAGTCACTCTTCATTCCTATCCCTGGAGTATGTTTTCCTTAGTTACATATTGTTTAGGTTGAGCGTTGATGGCACTGTAGGTGCCTTCAACTGACATGTGATCAGAACGTTTTGGAAGTGCATAAGGGAGTGAAAGCATTGCCCAATTTTCTTATCGGTTCGCATTTATGTAACACATTCTCATACAGCCAAGTGTTAAAAAATGAATGTCCACAAAAATGCCTCGGTTTATCATGGCTGAGATAGAACCTAACAGGTAGAGTCCCACGTTCAAAGAAAACCAAGAATAAGTCTATCCTACTGAAAGATTTAAAAGAACTGGCACTGAAAACATGTTGTTTTGCTCTGGGAGTCTGGTGGAGACACTCCTGTGGAGATTCTCCTGCTGTACAGTGCACCTACTATAAATATAGCCTGCTGACTGTAAAGTAATTTCATTGACGTAGTTACCTAATATGGTAAATGCATTGCTTCCTGTAATGCGAAGAAGAAGATGAAGCCCTGCCAAACCACAGTGGCAGGAATGCAACACATTCAGCAGTGTCTTTCCGGCATATTTGGCATTGAGAGCAAACTGATTATAGCTAAATGCTATCATGCTACAATGCATAATACGGCTTTATTTAGGAAAACAACGGCATTGTTCAGTTGAGTTTGATTAGCTGTGCAAATACAGCCAAATACCTGCCTGTAAAACAATCCAGATATACGTCAGTGATGCAGGTTATTTTTTTCCCCATCATGTGTGTTGAAATCACCTCAGCAAATGATCCAATAGTGTTAAATAGAAATAAAAAAAGGCATGCAGTAATTCAGCGATCACCAGATGATTGAGGGCATACTTTGCTGCTTGCCAACAGACATGGGGCCATGCTGCCAAATCACTCTTAAAAGGAAGCCTGAGCAAAGGGGCTTATCTCAATGTGTTGGTCTTTCTCTGCTCCAGCACGTTTCGCCATATGTACACAGAGGCAGGGGCACGATCTCATACGTCTTTATTTGTCTGTGTTTGTCTTGCTGTCTTTATTGTGCACTCGGCACTCCGTGCGCTCCTCTCCTCCCCTGTTTCGTCACTGCTTCAGCCCTCTGCTCGCCTTTTACCCCGCTTCTTCCATTGTGCTCCCGTAACAGGGTTGTCATCTCCTTTTAGAAATCACCTCTTGTTCTTGACAATTTCAAGATGACACGTTGACTCCTAAAATGCTATGATTAGCCAACATTGTTTGAGCTTTTCTTCGAGTAAAGCTGCTTAGGGGCAGCAGATAAAGCAACGCCGTATATTTATCTGCTACATTTCAATCCTTCTTTGTATTGTGACAGCAGAGATGATACGAGGAGAAGAGGGCAAGGTGATCCTATCCTGCTGTATTAATTTGAAGTTTAAACCTGTGGTATTGTTTGCTGGATGGGAATGGAAAGCTGTACCGTGAACTGGGTGTAAGCACTACCTTTCCAACCTCTTGATCAAACAAAATATGATACAGCAAGTGTTGACTTATGCCAGGGTTATTTTTTGCTTTGGCGTTAAAACAGAGTCCTTCTGTTTCCCATTAAATAATGAAAAGCATACTGCTGGGTTCAGTAGAGGTGTCGTAGGGAGGGTTTTGAATGGCTCTGACTGCTGGTTGTGCTTGCATCAGCTCGATGTGCCATAGCATTAACATAACCAGAGAATACAGGAGATTGTTTAAAATGATACAGGTCCATTATCAGTCCATAGATAATGTCAGTGTGGATCGAAGCTGGTTCTTTTCAGGCATTCTTGTCCTCTTGATGATTGAGAATCTCTTTTTACTTTTCTTTTTGCTCAGAATTTCCTTTAAATGCCCTTCATTCCAGTTTTGTCAGTACAAGAGTATGAACAAACCTGGATTAGCAGTCAGGTCTTTGACACTTCAGTGTTTAGAAGCAGCTTAGATTGACAGTTAAATGAGAACAGCTGGTCCATCGTAAGTGAGCCAGGCTAACACATTGTTGCTAACTTCGTGGCTAACCTCCAACTGCTTTTCTAGCAGTAGGGGAAGCAATAGACAAGACTATTGTTTGTCTAGAGAAGATGCAGCATTTATTAACTGAGACACTGTAGTCTGTAATGTACATTTACTGCCAGATGGACAGCTTACTGCTAACCTTTTACTGCCCCGCTCCTATTGCCTCCCTTTTTGTGTGTACAACCAAGCTTTGTGGAAAGACTGTCCAAAAATGTGTGCCCTTATCCCCAGAGCTCTTGGAGAGAGGTCCTGTTGGCAGTGTGATTAATCCAGGAAGAGGCTACAGTGGTATTTGATATTCAAGAGTGGCTGTTTGGAACGTTTGCCTTCAGACGTAGTTGGAACCACATCGTACAAACTAGTTTGTTTCAAGCATGCTGAGGCCTCTGAGTGTACTCTTCTACTTGTTGTTGTACACTTGCTGGAAGGAAAACTTAACAATCATTTTGGTGGTATCCTTTGAATGTCACCAGACATGTGTACCAATAATTATATCATAAGAAATGATGACAGTGATGTAGTTTGATGCATCTGCTTACTTCTATTAAGGACACAACAAGGGAAAAAAAAAAAAAAGATTCTCACAACATCCCTGCACAGCCTGTCCAACTAATGCAGCACCTGTCGCCAAGATGGAAAGGGCACGAGTTACCTGGAGTAACACTAGAGGAATGTTGTCTGGCTCTGCACATTTGGTTCAAAAATAGCAACCCTTAGTCATCCGAGCTCTATCCGTTTGTAAATACTAGGTGCATGAGGGTCTGTCACACTCAGCACATTTAAAAAAAAATGTTTTTTCACATCGTGTGCGTCCTGGTTATGCTGTTTCTTTTGATGATGCCAAAATTGTGTATGAGACTTGACTTGTCTGTAAGATGAAGTTCTGAACAATGAATGAAGCAGCCGTTTGTACTATGTTCATAAAAATGCACTATAAACATTAAGAAAAGACTCTTCTTTATGTTCACTTTTTCAGTGTTTAGTTAATTTGAAATATGCTGGTCATTGCTTTGTGTTGTTTCTAAAAAGCTTATGTTTGGTGTTTTTTGTTGTATTGATATTGGAAGGGAACGGTTAGCATTTTTTGTCCAGTTTTAGGTGTACAGGGAAAAGTTCTTATTGCACTACTACACGCCAACTTACAAAAGAGCACATACAAAACAGAGATCAGCCAGCTGGCTGTTTTTGTTTCCCATCAAGCTTATAGGTCTGAGACTGATCATTTTAGTGGGTTCATGTTTTACCTGAATACGTTGACTTTATGAAAGCTTCTGATGAGCCATTTGGCTTTTTAGTCAAAGAACATTCTGACACAAGTACATCAAAGTGTAATGAAAAGATTATGAAAAAAGGATTAACTGAAGAACATATTTTATATTTGTGGCTTTGTTCCCTGCCACCATGTTTTTAAGTTTCTTGTACACATTATTAGTCACAAAAAACAGTTCTCAATTGGAGCCGGTTCCATATTTACAGGAACCAGAAATTTGTTAGGAAACTGTAGTTATCCATTGCTAAAAGTTTGGACCTGTTGCCCATCGGATGTAGACAACATTCATCAAAATCAATAAGATTCAAACAGTGCCCTAAGTTTTTCTGCCCAGCCATGGCATGTTATATTTGTAACATAGTCATTCTTCAATTTGTGTTTGTAGCTACTCTCATAATGAGGGTTATGCTAAGATGGATTTGTTATGGTGTTATTTCATACATAGATAGCCATTCATCTGACTGGCTCATTAATATGCCTGTGGTATTGTATATGAGTAGTAGGCAGTCTTTTTCACCCCAATATTATTTTCATACATATCTTAGCTTAAAACAACTCAGCCGCATCCAGATTTTTCCAGGCCCAGTTATTAACCACAATCTGTATCCCTTACTGTTCAGGAATGCTATCAACTATACTAGTTTGACCCATATACTGTATGAAAATAAAGGACGTAGCCACCATGATGTCTATAGTTTGCAGACTACTGTTTACAAGCCATGAGTTTTGCAGTTGGCCATCACCATATTGTTTTTTTTTTTAATTTTTTAGCCAGAGCCAGGAGTGACCATATTTGGACAAGCAAGTGGAGCTAACCCTACACTAGTGCCAGCTAGCTATCTTGGTTAGCAAGATGCATCTGTAATTCACATTAACTGCAAAATTAATTGGGATGCTAATAAATCAAGTGTGAAGTAGGATCATTTTTTCATAGACTTCCACTCAATCAGACTTCTTTTTGGAGCAAGTGGACCCGCCCCCTGCTGGCCATTAGAAAGAATGCAGGTTTTAGGCACTTCATCATTGGTTTCACTTTTCAGACCTAGTATTACCCCCTTGTTTCACTGCATTTAAGTGTCTTTAGTTCGCATGCATGTGCACACACTTGTGTATTTGTGTGTTTTCCTGTTTTACGTGTGTGCATGCTCCCAGAGGGGAAACAGGCTGTGTGGGGTGTTATCTGCTTCTGCAGAGGGTGACAGCTAATCACCAACCCTGACAAACACTGGGGGAGAGGGGAGGGAAGAGAGAGGGAGAGATGACAAACGAGAGAGAGAGAGAGAGAGAGAGAGAGAGAGAGAGAGAGGAGATGGCGCTGGGCAAGGGGGATTGGCATTTGAATTCCACTGAGTAACCACAGAGTGCTTTGGATCCTGTCATCACAACCTCTGTATAAGTTTGGACCTAAGCTGAACAACCACGGAGCCTCCCACCTGGCCCCTCTGAAAACTAATAAACCCCCATCAGGATAGGTGCAAACCAAGATAGAAGGCCACTGAGAAAACATTGCGACAATTCTTGATGAGTTGAATAAATCTTGGTGTTTGCTGAGTCTGTCAGCAGCAGCTTTGATTTCCTACCTGCTGCTCACAAATTCCCAGCGTAATGGAGAATATCTGTATAAGGGTTCACTAGCTGTCTTTATTGCAAAGAAAAGGCATCTTTTGAGGGGTACTTTGTCAGGTGTAAAGACATCAGCACTTACAGTATTTGCTAACCGTACTATTAATTATACCCAAAGTCTATGCTAAATGCATTTGTAGACGGTTTGCCTTGCACATGGGCTGATGCATGCTGAGTTAGTGTGAGCTGCTGGTGTCGCCTGTTGACACAGAGATCAGAGGGCTGTGAAAGATGGAGAGATGCTGTCGTGAGATGGCGGCAGGCAGGCAGTCTGCACTGGGAGAGAGGAGGAGACACGAGACAAGACAAGGCTCCAGTCTGGTTTTCAAGGAAGAATTTTAGGTTGATGTATTCCCTGAAGCTGTTGTCATTTGTAAATACAAATGCGTATCAAACGCAGTACAACAGGCATCAAAATATCACACCATAGAAAAATATGAAGCTAACATGATTGCCAGTTTGGTATGCACTCTGTATAACCCTGATTATTTTGTTTAGAGAATTTTAATGGACGTTAATGACAGCTATCTTTGAATACCAACAGCAGGGCTGAAATATCAATCTCTTCCTGGTGGTCTTGTAGCTTCTTGCCTCCATGTAGCTTCTGGACTCCCAGCTGGAGCCAGTGTGGGTGGCATTAGTCGGACCAACTGGTGGCTGTCTGGGTGGTTGGGATGGGTGTCATGCTGGGGGCCTCCATACGGGAAGACCCTCATCTGCTCACACTGTCTCACCTCTCACCACTTTGCTCTCTCTATCTGACCCTGTCACCAAGGCAGAGAGTGACAGATACAGGGAGGTAGAAATCCCATAAAAGATAGAGAGAGTGGGTGGAATATTATTTTAGATACACACTGTAAGAAATGAAATGTTACATTTGATTAATTTAGCTATGTCAACCAGTCCCACATAACTAAGTTGAATAAATGAGAAAAAGAACAGAGAATTGATCATGACTAATTACTGTCAAGCAAATCTCACCAAAGTGTATTAATTAAATGCTATATCATGCAGTTATGTGGTATTAAGTTGACACAGTAATGTTGAATTTAGTTGAGACATTTAGGTTTGATTCACTAAACACAGCTATGCTAAATATATATACTACAGCTGAGTTGTCAGTGTTGGATTTTGTTGGTTTTATTAAACTGAACATTGCATGCTCCATCAGTCTGACTGAGTGAAATACATACAACTTACTTCATTTTATTGAAGTGTCAGCTCAGAAAAGGTTGAGAAATATGCTTCAGAAAAATTAAATCATTATATCTGTCACGAAACATTATAAAACCAGGGGAGGGATTGCTTACCATGTTGTACCATTTGGCTCTTAAGGTCAAATAATACTTAAAATAAATGAAAATATACAAAGAAATGCATAAATAATAATAAAAAAAAGAAATTAACTAATAATTGATACTCTAGGGCATTGCCTGGAATATTTATCTAAAAATCAAGAATTACCAGAGCCCAATTGTTGATCATTCAAACATCAGCCAATGCTCACAACTGAAAAACTAGAGTTGTTATTTCTGCCAAGCCAGCAGTCCAAAATGGACGGGAACTCAGTTTACAGTGATATGAAAACAGGCAACTGCTATGAGTAACAAATTATGGCAAATGTTTGGCAGTTTTACTTGATGGATGACAAAATCATTAAAACAAGATAAATCTTATGTGTTTAGAGATCTCTTGTTTAGTCCAATATGTAAAAATGCTCCATTGCAGCGACATAACAGAAATATCAGTAAATCATAACACATTAGAAACTGCACATCTTAAATATAGGGCTGAGATTATTTAGATGATTAGAATAGATTTATATTCTGTCTTCTGGTATTTTGTTGGTAAAGTCATGCTGTTCTGTCTTAAAGTTCCCAAAGCACACTGAGACATTAAGACAACACAGTATTTGAACAGTCAACAAATACAATGGACATAAGTAGTAATAGGTCTTACTAGACCCTGCTTAAAAAAGGGCCCAGCTGATCTAGTCTAGTTTAGTCTAGTCTAGTCTAGTATAGTAACAAATAGTGCAGAAATTCCAAAGACATGTTTTAGCTGTAGGCAGTGGACAAGAATAAAATTTGCAAAGAAGCAGGAACACAGACTTAATTCCACAAGCGGACATTTCAGCACATCTACAGTTATTCAAGACCCATCGTGCAAAACACTCTTTGCAAGTGTGAGCATGGAAGCCACACAATGATGTTCGAGCAAATGTAATATATATATTTAAACATGTTATTTCTTACAGTATAAAATGTCCCATTCAGTACATATCTACGTTGTCATGATTAACATCAGGGATGTTTGGTTCGGCTATGGTTCATATTCTGTGATTATATGACATGATATGATATTATCAAGTCCTCCTTTATGAGGGCGTCAGGCATATCCCTGATGATTTTCAGTGCTGGGATTCTGACATGAACAAACCTTTACAGTCTACACACAACTACACAGACTATACCATTTTCATATTAAACATGGTGCTGACAATTTTTTCATCCTAAATGTCATCAACTAATCACAAGGGACCATATTAAAAAGTTGCTGAGTTTCCAAAGAAGAGGTTAGGGAACTTAGTTAATAATAATAATATTGGGCGCGCAGGTGGTGGAGTGGTTAGAGCGCATGCCATATACGTAGCCGACCCCGGTTCGAATCCCGATCGGAGGTCCTTTGCTGCATGTCACACCCCCCTCTCACTCCCATGTTTCCTGTCGGTCTACTGTTAAATAAAGGTGTCTATGCCAACAAAATCTTTAAAAAATAATAATAATATTATAGTATAGTACACTACACAACCTCAATAATATACATAGAACTGTTGTATTGGATTCAAGTCAATTTTATTTATATAGCACATATTATAAATCACAAATTTGAGCTTTACAGTTCTCTACAGTCTCTAATACAGTGTCCTCTGTACTTGGCTTCTTGGTTTGAATTGGGACAGTTTTATTTTTTTTCAAAAAAACCCTTTAATGGAAAACAATAGAAGAAACCTTGGAAAGAAGAACAGAGGAGGAACCCCTCTCACAGGACAAAATAGACTTGCAATAGATGCTTTGTGTACAGAATAGAGCAACAAATTACAGAATACATGATAACAAAATTATAATGGATTTATAATGAAGAATGTGATGAAGAGGATGCCAAGCAGCTTCCGGTGACATTCATCAACATTGACCTTGCAGATTGCATTAAATTGTGTTCCTAATATAGTGCTCACTGAGTGTATAACAAAAAATACTATTCAAACACCTTGGGGTAACATTTCATATTTTGTTGCCTCTGTCAGATTTTCTCTTACTGTATAAGACAAATACAAGCAGGGGAACATCAAGTACTGAGAGTCAAGCTAGCAACAACACGCTTGTCAAATCTAACATCAAAGTGTACAACCAATCACATAAAAGTCAAAAATACAGTCTGTTGTTAATGCATCAATAAATGATATTCTTGAAATAATTTACATACCAGATGTATAAACCAAATCAATGGATTGTTGTAGCAAGACAAAATAGCTGCTAACCTGCACATACTGCACATGTGCCAAGAAGTACGGAAAGCACATTGGGCCACTCTTTATTCAGTCCAACACCTGCATACATTTTAAATAACTTGATTAGGTAGCTTCAAATTAGCACAATTCATTCCTGACATCTAACACTATTATATTAATGCTATGAAGACTTCTTGTTTTGATGGTCAGAACTGCACTTATTCAGTAGTTTCATCATGAATACAAATGCCAACTATGTAAGATTTCATTTCTTAGAGTGTAGGCATTGCTGGAATCTACACCAAATAAAATCAAAGATAGCTGTCAGATGCTTTCACTGCGCACACTGCTTGAGAGCATGCAAATGGCACTATCAGTGAAGAAGTCAAAGGTCTATTCAAGAATTGAGGTTGTCACTCATGTCTTTGAGCATACAGTGTAAGTGCCAGCAGTCTGTTTAACAGTCATACCTTCCTATCAGCTCTAACACAGTATAGATCAGATTGCAATTCCATGCTTTAGGTGACTATTTGATATCTGTAATGTAGATTTTTTTAAAACTATCGTTTGACTTCACACAGGTTGATTTTAACTCCATTTTTTCATGGGTAGAGGTTCTTGGGAAGCAGTGGGTAGAAATAGAGAACATTGCGGTGGTCTGGTGTAGATGACCGCATAGCATCTGTGTTTGAGTGTGTGCATATACATCTGTGTACTTGTTTTTTGTTGGGTGCTAATGACAGCTGGCATTTGGCCATTATCAGTGGATCGTTAATTAGTATTGAGAGGTTTGGGGGAGAAGCACAGATTCCTCTCTATCTCTCAAACAGATGTGTGTTTGATCTGTTAACCCGGCTTTCACACACACACACACACACACACACACACACACACACACACACACACTGTCCAACCACAGCATTCTGACATATGGAAATGTCTATAAGCAAGTCCCTCTGAACACACTGATATTGACAGCAATATATCTTACCACAGGACAATGTCAGAAAAAACATGGATCACAGTGACGGCTGTTGTGAGCCTGCCAAATAAACGCCATGAAGTCATAAATGACAATAACTAATAAATCCAAAAAAAGCAACAATAAGCAGAGATGCCCTATCAGTTCATTAGGGTCTTTTTAGTTTATATTTTTTTACATTTTAATTGAAGGCAGACCATGACTGCAAATCTTGATGTATTCCTCTTGCATAGAAAGTGTTATTGTGTTTCACCATCATTGATTTAATATAATAGTTTTTTTAATAGATTTGTTGTAACAACCAGGCCCTTATTTACATAAAGAAAATACAGTGAAAGCAGTGAAATGTCTACATTAAAATCTCCTCAATAAATAGAGAACCAACGCCTGCACTTGCTACTGTAGGACCAGTATTCTCTTAGCACCTTACGTCAGAGCAAAAAAAAAAAAAAAAACTCAGGAAGGACTTTGCTGGTTAAAGAAGATAATGAAAAGGATTTCTGTATATTTTTAAAGCCAACCTTTAACAAATCTCTACAAACTCCCAGACACTGGGGTAAAACATTTATTATAGAGCTCACTAATGTCAGAGCCTTTGTCTTTTCAGTTAATTGTTAGAATAGTTGTCTTGATGGAATTGCTCTGTGACCTTTTAGTATTTTTATTTCTTCAGCCCATATATTTGCTAAGTGATGGTATTCTGGCTGATTAGCGCACCCCCGTCACCCAAATACACACACATACATGCACACACACCCACACCCACACCCACACACAAAACACAATGTATTCACTCCCAGAACCCCACTTCCATTGTTCTGCTTTATAACACTGGGAAAGGAGCATCAGTCAAGTATATTAGCTGGATCCTATTACTGTCACCAGATTGCCTCTCTGAGCCATCTTAAAGAGCCCCCAGACAAAACTTCCTGTCATGTTAATCCAAGCTTTAATAAATAGAGGGATGTGTAACCATATTCAAATAGGGGCTCCCGTATTTGTGCTGACAAAGAGAGACGGGCTATCACGAAATGACAGATGAAAGTGTTTTGCATGAAAAGGAGGGGGAGAAAAAAAAAAGTTTTTTTTATCAGTGCCCATTCTCTCCCATTCTAGGCAGAAATGTCAAATTATTGAAATGGCCTTTAAAAAAAGCTTAAGCCTAATCTAAGTAAAACACTGCAGGTATTAGGGATAGTGGCCATTGTGAGTGAAATGAATGCTATTCAACTCAAGCTAGGAGCTCATTTTATCCCTCTTGTTCACCTATTGATATCAAAGTACATAATACACACCTTGTCTCCTAAGAGAGATTTATGTTCATTGGACCTGTGAACATCAGAGCACACTGTCATCGGGCGCCTTCACTGATTCATGAATATGGCAAGACTGTTATTACATTTTATTTTCTAGATGGTTATTCAAAGGCATCCCTAGCCGTGTCATTTTGTTAAAACTCCAGCAAAAGGGTGCAGTAGGAGCCCTTTACATTCCTGAGTATTTCTCACCGCCAACAAAGAGAGCTGAAATCGACCTACTCAACTCAAGGCCATCTCTGAGACAGCTTGTGTAAAAGAGCAGTGACACTACTTCACAGAGAATGGCTTGCCTTTCTCCAGACTAGGTTAATTTTCAGTCCCTTGAAAAATCAAGTTAAGCCAGTATTTCACAAACAGATGGCATACATATTTTACTATGGGATACAGGGATTTCTCTTTCATTAGTAAGCTGACTGGATCTGAACATGTTTGTTAGTTCCTGACGTTACCAAATATGTGACTGAAATGTTCCATATTTGCTGAGGCTGCATGGATTTCCTGGGTGTCTGCGTGCGCTCAGCATTATTAGCAGACATCTTTTAAAAAAACAGTGAGTATGATGGAGCTGTTTATTTGGAAAACCATATTGCAGTACCAACATATTTTTGACATGGTGTGGGAAACTGTATAATAGTATGTATGTAATATTGTCATTTAAAAAAAAACGGAAAAACTATGATTATTGTAACAAATAGAACTTGTATTAGTAACCATTAGTATTGATAATTACATTACATTTACATTTTTAATAAGCAATAGTAAATGAATGAGTGCATTTAGTTGTATCCCTTTTTGTCTTAATATGTAGGATCCATAGTTTTATAGCATAGTTATTGGTATTCATTTCACCACAAGTTCTCAAGACAATTAAATGAAGGCTAAAAGATGGAGAGATGGATGGATGGATGGATGAGTGAGCAGTGAACTGGCTGAAAACTTTCTAAGACAGTTTTTCTGTGAATTACTGAGGCATGTCTACTGACTCCCCCACAACGCTTATTTTCTGCACATTGATTCTGACTAGAGCTAAAAGTTGGAAAGCCTCTAAATACTGAGTAAGCCATTCCCCGAGCAAGCAGGTAATTAAACAAACATTTGATTCCATGTAGAAGCCGTTTATGATCGATGTTTTATGGAGCTGCTTTGCGCCTCAGAATAACTGGGATATGTATCTAAGGGGGTTCATGAAGAGGATTGGTGGCACCTTCATGTGTCAGTCAGCAGATATTACTGTTAAACTTTAACTGCTCCTGCAATCAAAATCTAGAAAGCATCATTAAAGACTAGAAAACTGAACCGTTAAAGAAGATGTTGACTGTCGGAATATTTTAATTCCAAATAAGCACATTAAATATTAACCGGATTATAAAAGGCATATGGGAATTATTGGAAATTAATGACCTCATTCTATATTAGTGTTTTCACACAGTCTCCCCAAACATTTTATAGTATCTTCTGACCTTTTTCTGCCCTCCAGTCATTGCTGCTACCAGCTATATTTACATTAACATGGAGGAGTGAAGAAGGGGCAATTTTTGTTAAATGTGTTTCTTCTGTGTGTGTGTGTGTGTGTGTGTGTGTGTGTGTGTGTGTGTACTAGAAGAGAAATCTGATTGGCTTTGCAGGAGGAAGGACATCATTTTAAATAAGTCTTCAATGTTAAACTGTTTGCTCTAGGGCTTAGGGATTGCTCACCTCTCCAAATACTATTTTAGCTTGAAAGCACAATATTTCCCAGCCTGTGCTTTCACATGGGAGAATGAGGGAGGGCCCTGGTGCAGTAGTTTCATGGAGGTGGCTCGCAGGCATACTCCATTCTGACAGAATGAGGAGGCACTCTGCAAGAGTGTGTGGCGGAGAGGAAAGGGGCCCTATTAATAAAATGACTCCATAATGGGTAGTTCCCTGCAGCTTGGCAAAGGAAGACAAGCGGATTGATGGACGAGGCCAAGGCCTACTTCCTCAAGCATACTGAGCTCAACTGTGTGGACATGCCTCTGTGAGGCCAAACACAAGGCTAGGCCCCACAACATTCTATAGCCCCATTCATATAGGAAGGAAGACCTTTATGAATGATTTCCTGTTTTATTTAAAAGGGTCAAAGTGACAGTTTTAAACGAGCAATACATCACCTCTAAGACTTGTCTCAAATCTATCCTGAGCATAGACTGCAAAAAAAAATATATATATATGTGGCCACCCATTAGTTTGTGAACTCCCATTTTGAAGCATTGAGTTTGGCATTTTGATCGTCTGCATATTGAATTTTTGGAGCCTGAAGAAACCACACTGGGGGGGCGGGGGCAGAAAAATGTATCTATATTTGTATTAGAATATAAAAGTGGAAATTGGTGTAATACTGTTTTTGCTTTTATTACACTGCTAATTATAGGATATTTTATGCATAATAGGTACGCACTGGATATACTGAACAGCCATCTCTTTAGAGGGCCTTTTAGTACAACCAAATGCTTAATAAGGCTTTTTTAGGCAACCAAAATTAATTAACAATTAACTTATTTTGCAACCAGTGGAGTCGCCCCCTGCTGGTCATTACTAAGAATGCTGGTTTAAGACAATTATGCATTGGCTTTACCTTTTGGACCCAGAGCTTGGTCTTGAGCAAACTTTTTGATATGAAAGATAAAACCTTTTTTTAAATGCTACCATATACACACAGATGGCAGGATGGAGACAAAATCAGCCTTAATTGAAATCTTACGTCAAAGTAAGAAAAATGTAAGGTAAACTATACTCCCTGGATGATAGCAATGCAATTATATAAGATATAATTGGTATTACTTCAGAGTGAAGCAGCCATAAAATAGTATTTACTAGAAATATGGTTTGTTTAGAGGAAAAGTGTGTCTAAATAGGATTCATTTTCAAACTGTGTTTTTGTTCCGAGGATGACTTAGGCAGGCGTAGAGATGAGCTAATAAAATATTGTCTTGCCACAACAGTGTTACGGTCTGCCCTAACAATATAGCAGTCTCCTGAAGGCATCACTCCATCATCCTTTCATTACATTTCTTTGTAACAGTACATTGATTAGAGTGGCCTCAGCATGACTGCCTTTTTAATTGTGTATTTGCTGATCTCTTAGCTGCACAGAGCGGTGTGGTAGGATCTGTTCTAACCATTTCAACAATGCTCAGAGGCATTCTTTGACACACAAAGTTCATTGTTAGAATATACATCAGTTTGTATCACCATAGCGACCTCCTTGGATGCTGAGCAGGGGACCTCATAAATATGTAATCCTGACAGATTTGAGGAATTGTCTTCCTCAAGTGTTTCTCTCAAGCCATTTTGTTAATGTCAACATGAAGGAAAGTTACTGGAATAAGTGTTGACATTCAGCCCATGGTGTATATCATTAATAATTACGTACACAAGAATTTCTGTCAGATGGCTGCTGAAAAACACCACAATCACGTTTTTCTGTTGTTCTCATTTTTTGGTAATTAGGTATAAAAAATAGATGAATTGTGTACTTTACCCAGTAAGCTCATTCTCAATAGCTTCATTCATAGCAAATCAGATACAATACACTGTACCAGAGGTCTTCAAGTTGTGAGGCTACCTCTCCAGGGTGGTGCACGGAAGTTGAAGGGGTTGCATTAGAAGCAGTGTCAGACTTTGACGTGTGTGATTTTCAGTCATTCCTAAAATATGTTTGTACTACAATATGAATTTCTCTAAGACCCATAATCCTGCACATGCGCAGTGGCATCTTCCGTAGTAGTAGGCGCTCCCCTTAGAGTCACAATCATATCGCTTTTATTACTCTTTGGAGCTCTTTCTAAACAAGTTGCAGTAATCACACTCTTTGGGGGTGAAGACACATGTCAGCCAGTGCAACGGTGTACCTCATTGATGTGGTTTTAATAGTTTTTGGACAACAACAGAGGTTTTAAGGCACAGAAGAACACGATAAGTCAGGCTTTGCACACACACAAACACAAACACACACACACACACACACAATGCATGTAGGATCAGTTCATTGTTAGTGTGGCTCTGGACATGAGATTTGTTGACAATAAGAAAAATATTGAAACTCGCCTGCCATATCCTTTAAACGTTGCATTGCTTGGGGCGTTCTTGTGTTCGAGTAGTAACTGTAATCCTGGTTTCAGTTCTGCTGGGGACCTTTGTTACAAATTTCTCCCTCCTGTCTTCTTTTTCTCTGTATTATTTCAACAGTCAAAAAAAGAAATGCCCATTAGGTAATAGTTACAAACCAGTTGAGGAATCATGTTTTGCTAAAAGAAAGTTGAAGCGAACATATTTATTGGAAGAAAAAGGAGGGAGAATGGGATAGACAGGGCAGAAGGCAGATAAGCGCATCTTCACTCTACATCACTGTGCTTTTCATTGTGTGTATGTGTGTGTGTGTGTGTATAAGTTCACATCTAGCCATGCATTTTTATCACTTCTGGTGAGGGCTGCCATTCATCCATTATAATAGTGAATATTCCTTGTGGGAAGGAAAGAGGTTGTGTTCCACATTAAACATAGCTGGTTTGGCCACCGCTGTAGAACTGAAAAAAAAAAAAAAAATCCTAGCCCGTCCATCTAGGCTCGCGCATAAGAGCAGTGTCCCTTTTGCCCCTCTGTGTAATTGCAAGAGCTTATAGGGAGCTAAAATTTTGCCCTCTGCTCCTCGTTAAACCACCACTTGTAAAAGCGCTCAAGCGTGGTTGCAGCACATTGCAGCTCAACGTTCCCAGACAATGATATAGATTTCCTCTACAAAAGAACAATTGAAAGGGTTGTCACAAATTTGTCCATTGTCACTGGGTCGCTATCATTTCTCTGTTAATTGCCATCAGTGTAATAGAATATTAGATGCTCCACACTGCAAAGGGAGTGTTGATGAAGGGGCAGTGCCAGCTGAGCTTTCTCCTTGACCGTGAACCTTATCTGTCATAATGGTAATGATAATAATAATGCGATACGTCATTGATCCCTGTAGGGTTTTTATGTAGTTTTCATCCTCTTTTACCCCCTCCAGAGTGAGGAGGGGGTTCAGCAAGGCGCAGGTTCAGCTTACAGACCACTGCTCCTGGAGAAGGAGGGTTTTCAGACACTTCTTCAGAGACACTTAAAGAATACGGATGCTTGCCAACAAGGAGGCTTAAAACTGGGTCCTCTAGTTTAACAGTGGTCTCTCTACTCAATATGTGATTTTACTCTAGAGTGCATCCTGGACAGAAGTGAGTGTTATTAAATGAATTCATCAAGAATCTTAAGGTTGTGCCAATTTATGGTCATATTTATCTGATGCCACGGCTAATAGTGAGGGGATTATTTTTGCCATCTATAGACCTCGTTTTTGTTTTTTTGGGGTTTTTTTTAATAAATCAGTCTGATCCACAAGTAATTTTGTAAATGTGTGTAACATGTAATAAGTGGAGTGATTTTGTTGAAAAAGTACCACTTGTCTTTAACTTTTTTGGCCCCATATTAAATGCAGTCCTCTCTGCTGTCTGATGCACATCTCTCCAGTCTGAACTGGTCCTGCTGAAGCGGGTAGTTTGGCATTAGCATGAGCTGAAGCGGGTAGTTTGGCATTAGCATCACCTTCCGGATAGCTAGCGAAACTGGACAGCCACTGAACAGCTTGATGGGATTTTCACAGTTACTTTATGTTGCCTGTGTCACTGAAATGTACCAACTGGTTACTCAGTCAAGGAAGTTAGCTAGCTCTCAGTGAGCACAGAAAGATGTTCTTCTCTCTTCTCATCCTCAGAAGGCATTTTGTACAAACACCCTTAGAGTTGGTCAGGATACACACCTAGTGACACAACCTGGTACTACACCAAACCCACAGTACGTACTTGAACAGGTTACTTATCCCTTAAATTGTTATTATTGATTAATGAATAACTGATGGATAATTGACATCATTATCTCATGCCAAATATGTGAGTATCTCATAACACATCACAATATTCTGATGTGTCATTGTGCGCAATTGGATGACAATAATTATACCAGAGTCAAGTAGTTGGCTTTGAAAAGGTAAACAGTTTTTTTCTACTGCAGGTATTCATACCAGGATTTGTTTAAGTTGGATTGGCCACATGTTGGCAAAAGTGGTTTGTAAGCTTTCTAAAATGATCTGCTCTTTTGTGCATCGCTTAGTGATTCCATGCAAATACCACAGACCGTGCCTTGGTGTTGGCAGTGTAATCCCAGTAATCCTTGACACCAACATTGACACCGAAATTACCTGACACGTACACATGCTGTGCAAATCTTTCCACTTATAGGTAAAAGTAAAGTTCACAGTGAGCGTACCGGTTGCAGGCGAGAAAGAAGCCGCTCTGCAGCCAATACAAGCAACACAAAGCTTCTCCGCCATGTGCCAGCACAAAAAAAAAAAAAAAAAAACTGCCCAAAGCCTCTACAAAAGCATGGGCACAAACAGTCCCAGGTCACTGTCTGTGGCTCAGGTCTACGTTCTTTTGGCATCAGATATGATCTATATCAGTGTCACCCCCAAATTGCAGGAAAGCTCCTTTGCTAGCCTTCAGCCGTGAGCTGAATGTAAATGTGCATTTGACACCTATCTAAATCGCTGTCATAATTCATTTCCAGAGCTCTTAAATCTCTCCCTGTCACCTGGCACCTCTGCTGTTTTCCTGTCCAAAAACAGAGCACATTAGCCTTTATTGATGCCTTTGTCCTTTGATACATAATTCATCATTCAGCAACCCTTTTTTTTGAATTATCATGTATTTTTCTGAGGTTGTGCAAACATATGGATTTGTTGGCGGTATTGATACAGACAAAGAGGTTGTACCTGGTGTGGAGTGAAGTGTCATGCTATATGACAGGAACAGGATAAATCTTTTTTTTTTGTCAGGGTGTTAGACCAGAGTGATATAAGGCTCCATTGTCACGTTGCTGCTTAGTTGACTGAGCACATGCCGTTTTTTTTTCACTTGAATCTCCTGCAGTAACTGCAAAGCTCACACGTTCTCAGGTTTTCATCAAATTGTCACCCCTGAATAAGGGACCATATGGCTCATGGTCGAAGCACATAGGAGGTAAAAAGTGTTGAGGTTTATGCAGTATCACAGGGTTCGTCTGAGTCATCAGAGGGCTGCCACAAAGCTCCATTACTTTCAAGTAGTTGCACAAACAACATTGTACATGCCGTTATTCTTTGGTGAAATTCAATTGTATAGAATAAAAAATATGGTGACCTCGTCGCAACTGTGTTACTGCAAGTGTTTTACTTGAAATGTTGCTCTTTAAGTGAGCTACAAAACGTCCAAATTGAGCTAACATAAGTTTTGTTTCCCCCAGTCACAGGCAGGTGATGAAATTTTCTCAAGTAAAATAAATACTAAGTTAACTGTCCAAAGCTGCTTTAACCACTACAGGACTGCTACTAACCCTCAGCACCAACTTTGGAGGCTGCAGCTAGTTGTGCTAACTCTTAGCATTAGCGTTGATAATTGCTCTACCCGACACTTAAGAGACAACACCTCATGAGCCATCCCACTCTCTAATATGGTATTTATTAGCATATTAGTTAGCCCTGCCACTCAAACTCTCTCACTCACTTCCCAACCCGCCCACTTCCACAGCTTTTACTGCCTGCCAGTGGCAGTATAAATCAGTACTACCACTAAAATTTCTACTGCTGCTTTCTCTGTTAGTACTATTAATGCTACTAATGCTAGTGTAACCTCACAGCTGCTACTACTTGTTGATCAAGTTATGTGAGGTCAGCTCTTTTCAGGCTAAACATGTAAAACTATTTGTCATATTTAATTTGATAAAAGTGTATGGATTATGTAAGTCCATATAAAAATATATTAATTATTATTATATTTTACATGATAAATGTTAGAAAATAGAGCATTAATGCACATCTAGGTTGTAAAGTTTTCTAATTCTAGCTAATAATGGGATCCAAATGAAAAAGGACACTTATGTTGAATACAGACTGTGAGTAAAAATTACATTTTTGGTAAGCCATCAATTCATATATCCTTCTCCTCCCTTTTTTGTGGATGAGGTTATTTGGTTCAGATGTGTTTACTGTAGGTTTAGTTAAAGAGCTGCCCGGCCTCCTGCCCCCCTCCCCACCTCCAGACAGCCTCCCAGCAGCCTTCTCTTTTTTAAGTGGTCATGGACTGTTCCAGTGCATATACCACAGTGAAATAGACTTTTGCTCTTTTCTTCATTGTCACAAAAGGCCAGGCACTTCGCTGGAGTTCCCATTCCCCTTTTACATAGTGATAAGACAGCCATTATCCTTTGAACCTTTCTTTTCACCGAGCCAGGAGAAAAGGAAGAGTGAAAGAGAAGGAGGAGGAGGACAGAGAAAGATTTCTTCCCTGAGGTGAGCCTGGTCTCACCTCTGTGTGGCGGGCTTTTTTGTGAGCAGTGAAGAGGTCCTTAACCTTCTATCAGATGGAGGCACACAGTTGTGTTCTGCTTGAATAACTACATTGAAAAGCCCTGAAGCACGGGAGATGGTTCTATAGACTCTGCAAGTGGCAGAGAGAGAGACAGAGTGAGAAAGAGAGAGAGAGAGAGTGAGTGAGAGAGACAGAATGAGGGAGAGAGGGGAGACTGTATTGTATGACCTGCTGGAGTGTGACCCTCACATGATGTGCACATTGTTAAAGTGCCCATCGGTGCTTCACTGTGAATCTGTGTTCTTTGTTGTATGGGTCTCGCTGACAGGATGGTCCTCCTCTAATAATGTCACAACAACACAGTTCACACATTTATATAATACATACACTTCCTTTAATAGAGCTCAGTTCATTTTACAAAGTAGCAGTGTTTCTACCCTCAGGCTATAAGTGGCTTTACAGCAGCAGAACCATCGATATTACTAATATTTGAATGTGGTGTTGCACTATATGTGAGGCTCATGGTGCTTGATGGCTGATAATACTGTGCAAGTAAACACTCAGGCTCACTTGTCTATTGTCATAGCAACAACAGATTAAGTGAATGTAGTTAGTAACAAAACAAACTTATTACCTACGAGTATAGAAGTGTGTTCATGTCATAAATAGTGTTATGTTGTGCGTTATATCTGCAGGTGCTCGTGGGTATCATTTTACATTTTGATGAGTTTCATCTCGACACTGAATCACAGAGTAGACTTCACAAAATTGTTACTAATCAATCTCTGTCAGAACAGTTGTGATTGAATCCCGAGGAGTCCCGAAGAAAACTGAATATTCTTAGCTTGGCCATTTTTTCCACACTTCTACTGATGCATGCAGCACAGACTCCTTCAGCTCTTCCAATATTATACTAGGATACTAGAAGAGGACAGAAGTCAAATGCTATAAATTTCTGTCTCCCATGTAAAGGATCACAGGCTGTCAGACACGCTTGTCAACTTAAACGTTTACCATAGTTGGTAAACATGTCATTCCGTCTTTGCTCAGCAGTGGAGCTTTTGCACTGTCAAATGCGGATATATGACAAACTGTTTCTGGTATTATGAGCACAAATCCAGCAAAAAAAAATGAAGAAAATGGAGTCTCAGATCAAAGTTTAATTTAAGTTTTTTAAGTTACATTTAATTCCAGGACAGTGTAATGACCTAATGTAACAATGGAGTTACTGTACAGCAGAAAAACTAATCCAGAAGTTTCTCTTTTGCTCCTTAAATTCTTGCAATTACATCATAACCCTCTACACTATTAATCTCACTTCCTCTCACTTTAACATGGTCTTTATTAGATCACCTGGGCGAGACAAAGAGGTTAGGTCATGTGACATTACTAACCGTTATTGCTCGGCAACCGTTTATTTGTACAATACTTTCATATGTTGTCACACCGTACAGTCAGCAGATAGATACCTGTTTAGTGTTTTCCGGAGACGCAGCAGAACTTCAGTGTTTTGCTGCAAACTTTTTTTGTTTGTTGTGTCAACATAGAGAGCAGTCAGTTAGTGGTGCAAGCCTCAAAAGTTGAAAGCTGCACTACCACAGTTGTAACACTGGTGAATTAATCTCCATATTTAACAATTCATTTCTAACATGCCTTCAGAATTTTACATTATTTAGTTTTTGAAACATCGCATTTTCTACATTTCTTTTAGATTTTTTAACATCATGGACTATTTGTCTTATTTTTACTACTTTTCCCACTTTCAGTTAGTAGTGCCTGAGGACTCAGGTTAGCTTTGCTGATCAAGTTTCCAAGATGATGATTTTTAATCGTGGTAATTAATGGATGGTGTAAGTTACTCTCGCTGTACTCTCCGCAACACATGACCATAGCATCCTTTTTGGATGTCTATCTTTTTGTTTTCCTCTGCCAAACCTGTTTCTGCGCTACTAATTTACAACACTACTGTATAAACGCTGCAGCTACCACTCAGTATAGGATTTTATAAGCCCCGCCTCTACACCAGCATCCACCTGTAAGCACAAGGGGTGTACTTTTGACTTGTCAACTGAACCGTCTGGAAGTGTTTTAAAGTTAAACAAGCTGTTCAAAAGTCCAGTAGCTCTCTTACTTTCCATCAGCGCGGTAGGTTTACTGCAGGAGGCCACTTCAAAGCATAGCGCTACAGCTAGAGGAGCCGTCTACGGGTCAGTAGAAGGGACAAAAAGGCTTGCAAAATTAAAATGTGATTAAAAAAAAATGTATGGATTGCATTAATCTAATCGCGATTAACGCATTAACGCCAACAGCCCTAGTTTGAACTAATCATCTTGTAATGAATCACTTGAGTTCTACTTTCTAAATATATAATTATCATATGCAGTATGCAGCACTGTAAAAGGTTTCCCCATATAGATATTTTATAGATGGATCATTTTGGTATTTATGGAAATAACAGCCATAAATACAAAAATTAGATACAATCACAAATACTAAAAAGTAAATTATAAAGAGTAGAAAAAAATTCTAATATATAAATATAAATTAAATAAAGTATCCAATTATCAAAAATTATAATAGTATAAATAGTAAATTGCACAAATCCTGTATCACATAAATACACAAGTAGAACAAAATATAAACTGTGTTATAATTTGGTAGTGTGACTCATTTTACATTTTGCATCATTAGGCTTCCATAGCTGCTCCTCCTACTTCAGTCTCTCAATGTAGACCTGGAGTAAACCTGCTCCTGCTCCTCTCCTCCTCTCATACTTCTGACTGAGATCTTCTCAGCAGGTAGAAGCTGTAACAAGGTTAATGATCCACATGTGACATTATAAAAGAAGACATGACGTGCAAATGAGTGATAGAAACCGATCGTCTTTTTTTTTTTTTTTTTTTGGTGCGCCCCTTAATTATAGCTTCACGAGACAAAATTCACTTGGACGAGAAATATCGTCACGTTTTCGTCTCGCAATATCTCTAACCCTAACCCTAACCCTAGTAAGCACTGATCCTCAGCACATGCTGCACCTACTTCTGGTACTTTTGCAGAAGGTGACAAATAGGCACTCAATATAAGCTGTACATCCACTGCGCTGTGTAATAATGGGTGGCTGAAATTCATTAAAATTACATATGCTAGGTACATGGGTTGCTTCAACTCGTGTCAGCTATATTTGGAAATATTTTGGGGAGGTAAAAATAAAGTGCCTGAGAGCCTCATGTGGCCTGTGAGCCGTGCAGTGAGTAACCGGGCTCTGCAAGCTGTGCCAACGTCTTGTGTGCCAAATGTGTGGCAAGAGGGTGGCATGAGCAGTGTGCCAGCGCTAGTCTGCCTGGCTGCCAGGCACTTCTCTTTATCCAATCAGACAGTTCGGCTTGAGTGAGACCCCTATTCTTGTCTCTTCCCATCTCCTCCCGAAGCTTTGTCACCCTCCCATGAAAAACACAGACCCATGCTTGTGCGCACATCTTTTTTCCCCTGCACGGCATCAAGCCTCCTCGGTACACCGTTACACTTACCTAGAGACCATAACCAGGGAACGACTGGTGCAGAGTGCCCCCCCTCCTCCTCTTTTGTTTCTGTCTGCCGCTTCTTTATTTTTATTTATTCCCCTCCCAAGACAAAATCGCAGGCTAAATGAGCATGTCTCACTCTGTTTTTTAAGCATTTCTTCAGAGTTATAGGAAGCAGAGGGCGTCTGGAGATCTGTTTTTCAGAGATGTGTGAAGGAAAAATGCTGTCTGTCTGTGTGTGGCTTTATTGGACATGATGAGGGATGATATTATGGTGGATGCTGCTGCCGCTGCGGCTGCAAGATGAGGAAGGATCCCATTTGTCTCGCACTCGCTTAGTGTAATGTGTCTATCTGTCACTCTCCCCAAGACCGGACACTGGTGTTCATCAAAATAAACATATTGTCCGCACAGTTCTCCATTTTCCTCACCGCTTGTCATTATTGTTAATTTCCTCACCTGCTGCCACTTTCTTCACTCGTATCTTTTGCCACATGTAATCCAGACAATAAGTAAAGCCACTGAGATCGCTCAAATTCCTATATCATCAAAATTAAGAGCGACTGAGAGAAAAGGGAAATGGTAACCCGACGATAATCCTGTGACAGCAGAATGATTATGTTGGAGAGAGGTGCTTAGAAAGAAATAAGTGTAAAAAGGAGCGAGAATATATATTCTAAGAGTAATTACAGTGAGTAGAATGAGATGTGATTCAATGGGGAGAAGGTGACGTGAGGCACTTGGCAAAAAGATTAGACTTGAGCTAATGTCAGTACTTCTCTTCTGTCTTCCAGGTTGATGATGCCATGCTTATGTTTGATAAGACAACTAACAGACATAGAGGTAAGTGCACAGCTTCTGCTCTCCTTTTCCTTTCCACTTTTTTATCATTTTTTTTTCTTTGCTCTTTCTTTCTGAAAGGTGAGAAAATAGTTATTTTATGTCCTTTCCCCATGAGATAACACAGAACAGTTCCATTTCACATGATATTAGGTGTACCATCTGTTCAACAATGGGAGCGTGTCAAAGTAATCAATAAGCTGGTTCGGTGTTTAGAATGTTTGAGCATTAGATTGTGTGTGTGTGTGTGTGTGTCTGTCTGTGATGACGCTGGTGTGAGTGTTTCAGAGAGGTGCTTAAAGGGTGTAAAGATTGTGAGATGGTGGGTGCTGTGCAGTCAGATAACAGCATCAGATAAGGCCCAGGAGAAGCACTGACTTTATCGCTCTCTCTCATCAGCTCCTTATCTTAGATGAGGGGACGTTTCTCTCTCAAGCAGAGGACTTTCCAAAGACAGGTTCCCTCCCTGTGCCACAATGCAGCGTTGTGTATTTAAGCCAAACAGCAGGCTCACAGGCCCGATTTAACCACCGGCAAGCACTTATAAGGCCGGCATTTATCCAGAGCCCCGTTCGATAGCTGTTACTGCCTATGAACCCTCACATAGTATATTTTAAAGGAACTTTTAAGAGACGGAGTGTCCCCGGCTGTGTATGTGCGTATGTATCATGGTGTGCGTGAGCAGTCGACAGGCACTGACAGGTATTTCCACAAGAAAAAGGAGCAGGCACTCCTCTGTTTGTCACACCAGTCAGCTCACTTGTAGGCAGCGCTGGCATCGCACCCTCTCACTGTACCAGGGCCGAGCGCTGTTTTGCCATATAGATGTAAACATTTGTTTGCAGTGAGCGACTCATCCTCTCAACCTGGATAAATGTTTAAGTGAGCTGGCTGGAAAGCTGTATCGTTTTTTGTCATGTCTGCATTGTTCTCGCTCTCACTCTCTCTCTCTCTGTCTCTCTCTCTTTCCTTTTCTACTGTATCTGTGTGTAAGTGTGTGCACTCTCCTTGTGTGTGTATGTGTGTGTACGTCTGTGTACGTGGTGCAGACGAACTCTTTGAGTCTGGTAAACAGTTTCTAAGTGTGGAACATGTGAACTATAGTGGAAGTGATCTATGGCTTTGAGGGGATTTTGATCTGTAGTGACAGAACCCAGTGTGAGGTCTGCTTTGAGACGAAGGCTTTTTCTCTCTTTTCTCTCTCTCTCTCTCTCTCTCTCTCTCTCTCTCTCTCTCTCTCTCTCTCTCTCTCTCTCTCTCTCTCTCTCTCTCTCTCTCTCTCTCTCTCTCTCTCTCTCTCTCTATCTCCCCTGTCTGCTGCACCGCCAGCCCTCTGTGAAAGAGGATGGGCGCCACGCTCGAGGAGTGTGTTAGGCGATTTGCCTTTGGGCAGCAAAATGCCCTTCAAATGAAGACAATGATGGAGAAACATCCTCCTTGGCAATTTTTCTGATGACATCAGGCATATTTATATTGAGTATGACAGGAGGCAGGTGCAGTTAGTTCTGCCGTTGCCATTTCCTCCAACTAGCATTTTGATATCGTGTTCCAGTGGGAATTCGAAACCGTCGATCTTTGCTATTTTTTTGTCCTAAAAACACAACAGGTCTCCGAGATGAAGCGCATAGAATATTACAAACCCATAAGAAAATTTGAATAATTCATCCGAGTCATTGGTGCGGTTGTGTAATATTAATGGCTCAGCTGCCCCATGACCACACAGGAAAGGACATTGAATATATTATCAGTGAAACCAGTTCCTGGGCCTACAGATCCAGTGATGGGCATCTGGCCGTCTGCGGTCCAAATCAATTCCCCACCTGTGTGTATTTTTATCTCACAGATTGATTCATGAAAAAGTAATTCCCGAATTGGCTTCAGTGCCGCAATAGGAAAAAAAAAAAAGAGACACATTTTTTATTTAACAAATGCTATACAATGCAATTCTTCTAAAACCACAGCACACAAGTTCACCGACTGCCTGTAATGCTTTACAAACTGTCAGCATGCTGTCATAGATGCAACACAGACACACCAGCATCGCTCTCATTACAACCACATTTGAAATTGGCTCTGACCTAAAGCCAAAAGCACAACAGCATCCTAAACTTCCCAGAGTCTATTCTAAAAAATTTTGCTGTAACGGAACACAAAGGAGAAAATGTCCTTGCTGCCAGGAAGCACGTTTCTATTTAGTCGAGCATTTGTGAGACGATAAAAAAACAATACTTTCTTCTTTCAACAAGAAAATTAAATACAGTGCTGATATTACAGGATATTATAGAGATGTGCGTGAGGTAAAAATGACTCCATAAAACAAAGAAGTGAGTGACGGAGGTGTAAATTACAGCAGCTGATCCCGTTTGGCCTGCTGTTGCTCACGCTGACTTCACATCACCTCATTTGAATGTTATTTGCCTTTTTTTCATATTTTTCCTCCATTACGTTTTTTTTTTTCACCCCCTTAACATTGAGTCTATATTGCATATTACTATAATGCATTATATTTTATTTGGAAGAGTCGATCGTGTATGAGATGCATGATCAACACTTGATTGAAAGTGTGTTTTTCTTTGGGGCTGTGGTGAATTGGTTAGAGGACAAACGTCACACTCCACTAGTAGCAGCATTGTCCTTCAGACGGTCCCTGTGAGGCTGGCGAAACGACAGCCAGAGGAGACATTCTCTACCCTTCTCGTTTTCTCTGTACTTCTTTTTTTTTTTTTTAACTCTCTTTCACTCTCTATCTCTCCCAGTCATTCAGTCTTATTCTTTCTTCCTTTTCTTTTACACAGTCTGCACTATTTTTGTCCCGCACCGTCTCCCCACCCTGCCTGTCTTCGGCCGTCTCTCCATTTCTCTCGTCTTTCTCTCTCTGTCTCTCCTGCTAGAGGACACTCGCTGTAAGCAAAGCTCCCCACAAAGGCACATGCTGCACACCATCTCCTTGGCATTTAAAGGAGTAGAATACAGCCAATTGTGTTGGAAATTGAACTCTCCAAAGCCTCCCTTCCCGCTGCAGCAGTTCATTGTGGGTGACTTCAGTGTCTTTGGTGAGCAGCTTGGGCTGTCCAGAGGTTGATGCCAGAGGGCGCCTATTGTTCCATGTTCTGCTGCAGTATCTCCACCACCCCGCCCCCCTTCAACCTTCCCTTTTTCTCCTGACACTCATTTTGTGGCAGGAAAAGAGGAGATCAGGAATGTGTACATTTTGTAATCACACACTTGACAATAATGGTGTGTTCAGCAGCGCAGGAGCTCCAGGTTGCTGTGTGTGTGTGTGTGTGTGTGTGTGTGCGTGTGCGTGTGCGTGTGCGTGTGTGTGCGTGCTCCAGAACACAAGTCGAGGCCACAGGCAAAGCAGTCACGGACTTACACATAGCACTCGTCACTCCCCACATCCCTGGATGTGACTTCACGTGCCACCTCTGGATGACAGGACGAGCTGTATGGATTAGCCCTGAGTCACAATCATTCCGCCATTGGTTGCCTACTCATATCCTACAGGCTGACATGTGATCTATGATCTAAAATGTGATTTCACTGTCAAACACAATCGGCGGTGCCAAGGAGAGTGTTGCCTCGGTGAGAAAAATGACATCTTTTAGAGGAAGGGATGGAAAGTGTGATGAAAGAGTGGCAACCGTCCACCAAAGCATTGGGATTTAATAGGTGAGCAAAAAGGGACAGTAGATGATAGATGAATACTTTGTCCTGCTGTTCATAAGAATCCTTTATTAAGTGCATCCCCGCCGCACTGTAATTAGCCATCCTTCTCCACTACATTACCACTCTTTTCATCAACACATCTCTCTGTAGAATAATTCCACACACATAATCCACACAGGACATTTTCAAGGGGAAACACAGATATAGCACAGCTACACACTTCCTCCTGATTATTATTAACATCACGAGCTGCCTCTCATCATCACCGCTAATCCACTCCAATCCGAACAAGATAAGTATATACAATGCAAATTAGCGTCTCAATCCCAATGCTAAATTATTCTCTTACAATTATAAACAGCTGATTAATTGGGTCAAAACTGCAACCGCTACAGTGATTGTTTGATTCATGCACTGCAAAATCTGCACGGCTGAAGACAGGTGTGAACCCCGTAGTTTTCATCAAGTTTTTTTGAGAGTTCTTAGATTATTACTACAAGTAAAAACATGAAGGTGGCAGCTATATCTATTTTGGGTGATGCACACGTTCTCTCTCACCTTTTTAATTACGCCATTAAGAAAGATGATGAAATCCCAGTGTAACTTTCTTTCATATTGTTTTACAATAGTTTGTAACCAGACAGCAGCCATTAGTGTAGCTATATAATGACTGTGTGACTGATTGTAAGCCAAATTCCTTCTTTACTTGAATGATGCAAGTAATAGTAATGTGCAACAGAGTTGGGGACTGGGATAAAGAAATGGAGGCTGAATTGTTTTAGTCACAAGGCTGCTTTGTACGAGGGAGCCACTGTGCAAGGCTCACATTAGAAGCCACGTTCCTGGAGAAGAAGGGGATTCTTGGTTTTTGTGTGAGGACGGGGCCAAGGCTGTGTGAATTTGTGTATAGCCCTTTTTTTTTTTTTTTTTTTTTCTACGGGCTTAAAGGGCTGGTTTTCTTCTTGGCAGAGGAACAGAAGACTGCATTGTGTGTGTCTGTAATCTCTTTACCTGGATTGGCAGCAAAGCTAGCAAGTGCAGCTCCCAGTGTAGAATTGGCACTGCAGAGTCAATGTCACACTGAGCGAGCTGCCTTCCAAATACACACCAAAAAACCGGTTGTGTCTCTGTGAAACTGTGCATGGATGTGCAGTTGTTCTTTTTTTTTTTTTGTATTTGTGTGTCTTGGTGCATAGGTGAATTTCACAGTCTCTGCGTAAGCAAAGCAGACAGTACATCCAAACCTATGAATCTGCCACACAGTCCAACTTTCTAACAATATTAAGTTAATATTTAGTGTTTGTGGTGTTTTGTATGTAGAGTCAGCCCCCCCACCACCACCACCACCACCACCACAAATTCAAAACTATGCTCTAGAAGAAGTCTTTGCCCCATGATACACAAGCTCAAACAGTAACAAAGACTTGAGTGGTATTAGGTGTCATTATACACCAACTATTTGACATAAATTCGCCACTCTCGCCTCAGTGGGTGAGAAGAAAAAAATAATTGGCCTCATTATCTTTCATCTCTTTGGCATATTACATTCATTATTTTATACAAAGACTGCCAGTATGAGTCCTGTAACCTGGGAAGCAGAGCTGCGCCTCCACAGGTTAACTGTTGCTCCCTGAAAAGCCCCGGTGTTTGACGTCACCACAATGCCTCATCAGCCACCGGTGCTAGGGATTGAACATGGCCGACTGAGCAGAGGATGTCTGTCTGCAAAGTGATTGCTGGCTCATTGACTGAGTAGGAGAGGAGGAGGAAAAGAGAGGGGAGTTGGGGGGGGAAAGGGAACAAGTACAGTTAGAGAAATAATGGGAAGAAGGAGAAAAAAAGAAGAAGAGGACGGAAAGAAAGGAGAGCGAGAACAAGAAAAGTAGAATGAAGGCATTGGTTAGGGGAGGGGGAAAAAAGAAGGAAATAAAGAAAAAGGAGAGTGCCTCAGTGGGAAGCCTCCCCCTGCTGGCTCCTCTGGCTGGAAGCTGCTGCCGATGGCTTCAAAAGAGCGCCAGGCAGTCTAGGCCTCCGCTTCTAGCAATTAGAGATCACTCCAGCGGATGCCTCCTGGCCAGCCTGAAAATCCCTCAAAAATACCCTCTGATTACTACTGTAGGACACAGGCTGTTTACCAAATGGATCTAGCCCTGGTGAAAGTGAGGTTTGATAATGCCTCCTTTTGTTCAGGCAAGAGAGGGAGCAGGGTCATTTGAGTTTTAAAGATGGCGAGACTACAGAGATGAATTTCCTTCCAGAAGAAAAAAGTTAACCAATTCTTTAATTTAGCAGCCAAATAGCTCGGCAAGCAAATGGCCAGCGCTGTTATTATCACACAGTATAAAACCTATTTGGACAGAACTCAAATACAGTATCTCTCCAGCAGCTCTTTTTCAAGGGCCTGGTCCTCTTTGATTGTGAATATCCTCCACTGCCAATCCCTTTTTAAACAATTGAATCCCCCGTCGGTTCCTTGGGAGTTGTAGTGTTTACAGATTGGCGCTCCTCTGGTGTTCTGTGAGCACTGTATAGCTTCACTGATGCAGAGTGAAACAATCAACCGCCGCGGCTGACTTAACTGATAGACGCAGACATTCGCATAGAGTCGAATCAGATATACCCCGCACTTCTCCCTCGTATTTTGCCTCAGCCCTTTCCGACATTAGCCGACGGATCCCTCGTCGTATTCTCTCTCACCTTGACAGACCTGATATTAGCGATTAGTGTGAATGTCATTTAAATGGCAGAGCTAATCATACACTCTGGGTCTACCTCCACCTGAGGGCCCCTCGCCTTGGCCTAATCACAGTGACAAAGGAAATGATGTGTTTAGCCACTCTTAATAACTGCTCCAGCTCATCAGCTCCTACAACAAGAGCCGGCTCTGTGGTCGACCCGTGCCTCACCGTGGGGGAGGCGTGGCGCGAAAGCTGGGGGGGGGCCCGGCCTTTGCCCTCGCTTCCTCCTCTTTGGGGCGTTTTGTTGTGATCCGGCATCCTGACACAGGGCGACCCGACAGGCTGACCTCAAAATCAACACCTACATTACAGCTGCTCCTGCTAGTATTCTGCAATGAGCCCGATGAGACGGGCTTGACAGTTTGGTGATTAAATGGTAGAGAATGCTCCTCTCCTTGTCACCTGTCTTTTTTTTTTTTTTTTCTTTTCCCCTCGTCCATTACTGACATCTGCCCGACTATCAATGTTGCTGCAGTCGTTTGTGTGTGTGTGTGTTTTTTTTTTCTTTTTTGGCTCTAGTATGCCTCATAGACCGGATGGGTTTGGTTTTGAATTAGATTCTGCTGTGCTGGCCCTGCATGACCACTGCAAGGGGAAGGAGGATGAAGGCAGGAGATTGTGGAAGAAAGCCTGGGGTTTTAATCTCTTCCCCATGTTTATCTCACCACCAGGAGACAAACCATGTGCCATTAAAAACATCAGCTACTCCCACTGGTTGGCTGCACGGACACACCTCTGAAGACGTTTGAAGGGCAAAATGAAAGGAACCACAAAAAAATGTGGCGAAAGGCACATTTGTGTATTATTGGAATGGTCTGATTTTTTATGCATGTGTAGAATTTTACCTGGGATATGCTGCACACGTGAACGGAAGATGAGTTTCTCGCCCACACAGCGAGCGCACGCTGCATATTTGCAGCGTATATTCCCTCCTTTTAAAGCGGAGAAGAATTTATTTGAACAAAAATAAGCAAACGTTTTTTTGGCCTCAGCTGCCACAGGGAATCAGTCTCTTCAGGAAATGAAAATGCCAGCTTGGAATTGTCATCATATTGAGAGTTAACCAACCTTTGACCTTGTAATACCCCCACAGCTTCTCTATTTGTGACCTGCTGGATGCTCTTAGAAAGTGAAACCATCGGGGAGGATCTAGTGCTCACATCATCATTCTCAGAACACCTAATAGTGGATTTACCAAGGTTAAACCTCCTGTGAGATTGCAGCCACCGTGACCTGGAATACTGAGTTTACATCCACTCGCACACAAATACGGACACACACGCTCGCAGACATGAAGTATGATGCACACACGCACAAAAGCACACGGGTTTGTTTGAAATTACATTCTAGCTCACCTTAATCTGGATAATATGTAGCCATTACAAAGCGTCAAAGTCAAGAGGTTTTTGGGTTTTTTAAAAGGCACAGCGCATTGTTCATATAACTGCAGGAATATTGCTTTTTTTGTATGTAGTGTGCATGAGACTGTTACAGAGACAGACTGGAAGTGGTAGCTTCCCTCTCTGCATTGTCCCCTGTATTTACAGCCTGATTGGTGCCTACCCAGGCGTCTTACAGCTGAGCACAGCACATGAGGGAATTGGCTAAGTGTCTGGTGTGCAGTGTTAGTAAAATATGTTGCCTCTTGTCTTTGTAACATTTTTTAAAACATGCTGATCGCATAGATGTCATTTCGATAGTCATCACACCCACAAATGCACTGCGGAAACATCTGCATCCTCCACAGTTTTCAGGAGTAAACCTTGTTTGGAAAGTAATTCCCAAAAATGATGAAGTAAAAGTTGTTTTCTGCTGGTGTTTTTTTTATCTTAAAAAAGTCATGTAAATTACTTATTAGGAATGTGGTTATTTTGTATTTTGTTGGTTTGAATTTTTTACTTGTCTTTTTACAGTTCAGCTTATGACATGTGTGTCAACTGCTATAGATGATGCTGCTGCTGATCTCTGATTCTTATACTTTAGGATAGGAAGTTTAAGTTGCTGTACACAGATGCCATTCAAAACCCCTCAATGGTATCTCACTGAAAAAATACACTATAATTTATATATGAAAAAACAAGGGGGTTGTTTTGTTGAAAGAAATGTCTTTGAATTTTAATATAACAGCATTCCACTCCTCACACACATATATCATTTTTTCGGGGAGAGAGCTTCAGTATAACTTCAATATAAGCTATCAAGTTCCTATAAGAGAGGACAATAGAAATCTTACTATCATGTCTCAGCACAAACTGCTTTGAAGTTGGGTTTTATTCTGTCCCTCTTAAATGTAATGGTGGTCCGAATACACCAACCCGCACTGCTGAAAATCACAATCAGCTGCTGAGCCACAGCAATCACTCCTCACAGAAAGATTGCAAGCTGAATTAGATTACATCACCTCCAGTCCAAGCATCTAATCTTAGATTAAAGGAAGAAAAAAAAAGAAAGAATAAAAGAACCATCTCTGATTTCTTTCGTACTTTTTGTTCTTGTACTGAGGGTCAAACTAAGTGTCTTATGTCATTCTAAGCATTTAACCAACATGCCAGTCACCCCCCCCCCCTCCTCCCGCCTCCACTCCATACTGGCATGCTGTCATGACGTTTGATGTTTATTTGAGCAACTTTACCATGTTGGCCCTACCTGCAGGTGATTGGCCTCCCACAACCCTGCTGCTTTACCACTTCAACAGTTGTAGGAGGCTCTTTTTTTTCTTTTTTGAAGTGGAAGAGCTTTTTTTATACAGAGGCAGCCAAAACAATCATAGCGCTGCAGGGTACATCCTGGCACAGACTGGTATGTTGCCAGACAAGATAGACTTGCTTTTGTATTTACTTTTTTTTTTTTTTTTTGAAACGTAGCAGTAAAAACGGCAATTTTGTCTGCAGTCATGAACAATAACTCATCATACTAACCAACTACTATGATATCCCCATATCTGTCCCCATATTAACCAGCAGCCTTTATGCTGCCCCCGGTATTTATTAGAACCATGAGCCTGACACGGCTGAATTGGACAATAAAGATGCATTTTTATACGGCGAGCCCTTTTACATCACGAGTGACATGAGATGTTTTTTACACCATCACACAGCTGCTGTGATGACCCGTGATGGTCAGTCCTGAGTTTTCCTGTGTGTGTGCGAGCGAGAGAGAGAGAGAGAGAGAGAGAGAGAGAGAGAGAGAGAGAGAGAGAGAGAGAGAGAGAGAGAGAGAGAGAGAGAGAGAGAGAGAGAGAGAGAGAGAGAGAGAGAGAGAGGGAGAGGGAGAGGGAGAGGGAGAGGGAGTATGTCTCCACACTGTAATAAGGGTTGCCTAGCCAAGCGTAAGTGTCAGGGTGGAGATGCCTGGCTCATTAGGTACTGTGGCAGGATAATGTATGAACACAGCTCGCGAATGTTCACACAGGTAGCGAGAGAGAGTGAGAGTGAGCAAGAGGGGAAAGAAGGGGAAGCAGCCATTGTTCTTTCTCTTCTCTCTCTTTTCTGTTTCTCCCCACTGCCTCCTCCTCCTCCTCCTCCTTCTCCTCCTCCTCTTCTTTCCTTGCTGCCAGTTTCTTCTTTGTGAATGTGTGTGTGTGTGTGTGTGTGTGCCTAGGGATATTTAGGCTCCCTGGTCACATTATGCCCTGTTTTTTGATGCGGCGCTGCCACTCCATGGGTTTCTAACATTTACTCATAAATTAATTTATTTATTGGTTTATTAAATTTAATTCATTGCGTCTTCCATGATGCTTGTTTTGCGGGTCTGTTGCTCGATTGACAGGTTGCCAGTCATGGTAAGATTCCATATCCCATCGGCGTCATGCAGCAGCACGTTGCTAATTGAGTTGAATGCGTAGCTCGTCTCTCCTCAGTGAATCCATCTGTCGCCGTCTTGTCATCAGTTTGTTCGCACTTGACAGGTTCCAAGTCGGTCTTTGTGTGTTTAACTGTGCGCTTCTGTGTAGGTGTGCTGTGTGTTTTTTTATTTATGCTGGGGAAGTATGCATTTGTGTGAGTGTGTGAGTGTGGTACGATGCCATATAAAATGGGTGGCTGCCTGGGGGCCCATTCTCTATGTTATGGGCCTTGCCTCACAGTGGAGTCCCACATTGAACAAGCCCTCAGCCAGCCACCCTCTTTATATGACATTGTCCACTACACACACACATTCATAACGCCACATCTCAGTGTACACGCAGGCACAATACATAATGATCTGCAATAAATCTAAATGTGTGAAATTATAGGGGTCATGGATGACATCTGACATCATTAGGCTCTTTTTTTTCTTCCTTTTTGGGCCAATGCAGCTTTCCCACGGCAAAAACCTCAGAGCTGTAAGAGCCCCCTCGGCATGGCAGCCCATCAATAGTTGCAAAGGAATGCGTGCGGGATGATGGTATGATTAATATGCTTTGTGCCCGGTCGCCTTTGCTTGGGTTTTGCCTCCATGGGATCGGCAATGTAATTAGAAAGGGAGGCAGAGAAAGGGTTACTATGCGTTTGTTTGTGTTTGCTCATTCATGTATGGATCACATGGTCGTGTAAATGCCTTTGGTCCCAATCTATATTGGGCTCATGCTGAAAGAGCCTTAAAAGACAGGGTGTGTGTGCGTGTGTGTGTGCGTGTGTGTGCGTGTGTGTGCGTGTGTGTGTGTGTGATGTGTTCTCTCCATTAGTACATAGATGACGTCGATACTGTAGGCTCCAGTGTGTTTTACCGCTGCGCCTTCATCACTACCTTTCATCACCGCTGCCAGCCTCTCAGCCCCCACCCCACCCCCAACCCGCTCTGTTCTCTCAAAGTTGCGTGTGTGTGCGAGAAAGATAGAAAGAGCAGCATAAAGAGAACGTGAGCGTGTGTGAGGAGGAGGAGGAGGAGGAGAAGGTGTGCGTCGCCATGTACGTTGATGGCACTTCACACAGCAGCGTGTGTCCTGGCTTTGATACAGTACGAGCACGCTGTACTGTAAGACTAGGGTGAATAAAGACAGCAAGCTGTTTGAAAGAGGAGGTTCAGCGTGCTTCTCTGTCAGCAAGCTTTGGGAGGGGATCCTGTCTAGAGAGGAGCCTTGAATATTTTGTAAGGCCCCGAGTGTTCCTCGATACCTCCAGAGGCAGCAGCGTTTCTGTCTGCGATTGTGTCTCTGTGTTTGTGTACTTGAAGCACGTGGGAACCGACTCCTTACGCACTACAAATGAGCACCTTATCATCAATCGGGTCTTTCACGCTCATGTGAACTTTATTATAACAGATACTTGCATATGCTCAGAGGGGTTTGCACACATGCATGGCGAGCGCTTATGCACACACACACACACACACAGACACACAGACACACACACGTTCAACCACACGTATACAGCCCTCCCTCCAAAACTGCCACAGGTGAGGAGCAGTTGCTTCAAAGGCAGCTGTCTTTCATCGTACTTTATCTCCATCATCTTTGCTTCGCTTTCTTGCCTCTGTCACTTCACACATTTTTTTTCTTTTTTTTTCTCTTTTGCTCATTCTCTTGTGCTTCTCCCTGTTCTCCCTCTTTGTTTCCTACCCAATCTCTTTCTCACCTTTGCCTCTCTCTCTGCTCTACGCTACCTGCCAGGGAGATTCTACTCCTAAGAGAAGTGATGGTTTTTTTTTTCTTTCTTTTTTCTTTTTGTTTTATATTCATCTCCCATTTTTGGAGAGTTCACTTTTTCTTTCTTTTTCTTATTTATTTTTATTTTTTTTGTTGAAATGCCGCCTCAAAAGGATCCATATCACAGGTTCTTCTCTGTCCACCAACCTGCACAAAAACCCACCACCACCACCACCACCACCTCCCGTCCCCTCCACCTCCTACCCCCCACCCAATCCATCAGACAGCAGCAGACAGCCTCGCCGACTCCTGCCTCATTTCTCATAAATTAGTCTTACCTCTCACACACTTTCTCTTTTGTTTCTTGCTCTTACTCATTCCATTCTCCCCATGCCCTCTACCGCCTCCCATCTCTCTCTGGTCCTCACATTTCATTTTTCTTCCTACAAATGCCACACAGCAGTCCCTTAAGAAATGTCATTTCTGTCTTCTCCTTTTGTTCTGTAATTTCTCCGTGTCCCTCCCTTTTCTCTCGGGAATTCATTTATCGTTCGCTGTTCTTCTGTCCCCAGCTCTCTGATCTCTCTGTCTCAGTCTCACTCTCTTATGTCTGTCTCTCTGTCTTTGTCTCTGACACTCTCCCGCTCCATTTCTCTCTTTATTTTTTTATTTTTTTCCCCCCCTTCTCTCTTTTTCTCCTCTCTCACACACACACACACACGCACGGTTAATTCGGCGCAATTCTGAAATGCCATATTGCTGTGAATGTTAAATGGTGTATTTTTGCCAAATTATAGTATTAATGATGACACAAAGGAAGATAAAGGAGATGGAGTACTGGAAATGTCTGCCAAAATATGTTCCATGCTTGCATAAACGTTGAAAGGTATTGTTGGCCATCTGCCTTTCAGCAGCTTTTCTTTTTTTTAGTTTCACCTCGTCTCTTTTAGTTTATGTCCATTGATGTAGACTTTACATATCTGAATTACAGTGTTGGTGATTTATGTGTTTTATCATGACTGATGGGTTGAAAGGTCCAACATCTCCAATTAGATTAAAGTAGCTGACCACCAAAAGCAAATCAAATTGCAAAAAGTAACTAAAGAGTAAGAAGATATCTGGGAGGATTTAAAAAAAAACTATTAATATTTAAACTTGCAGGCTGATTAATAACAGCTCAATAAGTATTTAAGGTTCTTTTTTTCATGGAGTTAGAGGTAGTGCTGGTCAAAATTGCACACTCACTTTGCATAGCTAGCAAGCACAGGACAAAAAAAGTAATTTCAACCCAGAACAATTGTCAGTTATCTTTCCCCTCTGGTATTTGTGAGATAATCCTTGTCACAGACAGAAGCACAGATCTAGCTTGGATGCTTTAGAGAAAATTGGTAAGATGTATCACAGAAATTCAATGTTTCAAATTTGATTCTGATTCTTCTGTGCAGGGGTAAACCATCACACGCCGCACACATGCTCCCAAGTGGTCGGAGAACCAATTTGTTAGGCCTCTGACAACAGACGAGCCGGCTATACGAGAACACGCAGGTCTTACCCCTGATGTTAAAATGCATTTGTCAGATTTGTGTGGGCCAAATTTATTTATGTTGAGTTGACCAGCATTTTTTTTTTCTTTCTGTTTTAGTGGTCTTTCTGGTAGTTGAAAAAGCATCTCTTTATTGAAATAACACACTTCTGTGAAACAAATTGGCTCATGCATGGTCACTTCTGGGCTAATCTCAAATTCATTGTGCAAACAAACCCCACAATTTAATAGTTTTGATGCCAAATATGAATCCAAGATATAGTGTTAGTGCCGAGTTAAAGATAGCCTTAAAGATAACTCAGCTTTTCATGCACTGCTGGTGTATCTTAAAGAAGGCTCTACAGAACACTTTATGCAGCAGAGTAATATAATGCCTTCCCTCTCTGTCTCCCAGCCTGTTTTTGTCAAACCAGAAGTGACTCTTCCCTGGTGGATCTTGGTGAAAAGATTCCACTTGAGAACAGTTCTCTGGCGTGCAGGCATGCAGGCACTTGTGTTCCATCAAAATGCTAATAATATCAACTGCAATATCCAGGGCAATATTATTGTAGTGCTAATTGGTGAAAAAAATTGTTGATAGGAGCACCTGCCCACTCCACTACTCAATTATTTTTAATTACAATGGCTGTAATAAAAGGGAACAAATTGTGTAATGATCAATGTTTCTTCAGTGAGGTGACAGTTTTGCTCTTATTTGCTTTAGCATGGCCATGTGTGACTCATTTAGATGGCAGGGAGATACGGTAGTTGTGTTTGAGTCGGGCGGCTTTAAGTGAATGTGGGCCCTCAGGAGAGGAAGTTCTCTCCCCTTGGTTTTATGCAGCATGATTTATTCATCACACCACATGTCTGTAGAAGTGGTCTGGTTCACATGTGCTCTGATACGCGCTTGTGTTGCCCCACACCTCCTTGCGGTTTCACACTTGAGAAGTTTGCTTCATCATACATGTGTGAGAAGGAGAGAGGGAGAAAGAGATTTTTTTTTTTTGGGGGGGAGGTTTGAATGCAAATTGAGGAGTATGAATAGAGTTGCACCAAAAAATAAATAATTGCAGAAGATTTGTTGAACCAAGTGGGAGAGAAGAATCCAGTATTTCGAAACAATCCCTGTCAAATTAACTTTTTCTGCAGCAGTGGCTAGTGAGAGGGGGTAATTAATAGCTTCTTTTTGGTAGTTCTATCCTAGTGTGTGTCAGTTTTTCTGGCTGCTTTGAAAGTGATAATGCTCGCCGGCTGTTGCCCCTGGGGACTGCTCCATCTTATTAACTTGTCTTGGGAGACAGGACTGCCATGCTGCCTGCTTTACTGCCTGCAGGGATGAAGAAGGACCACTAAGGCCTCCGCTCTCCTCCCCTGCCCCAAACATTCACCGCTCGCTGTATTTCTTTGTATTCGCATGTGGACGGGTGTCTACGAACTCGCATATCATCTGACACAAGAAGGGAACAGTCAAGAGACGATGATTAAATATAATCACTTTGTCTGTGCGGTGGATCATATGTGCAGTCAGAGGCTGAAGATTTTACATCCAGTTAAGGAAAGGCTGGTTGTAAACTAGGGATACTCTGATCCAACATGAACATTATTATTATTATTCAAAGTAACAAGAGGTCACGAATTGCTGCGGCATCCTGCCATGACAGAATAAATTTAACTGATAGCAGAAAACTGCACATTTTTATGACGACATTGAACAAAAAAAAAAACAGTATTTAATGTGGATTAGTCATGTTATTGGCTGATACCTGTTCAAGGTCAGTGCATCCCTAATGCTGTTGTGAGTGCAGCATAACAAGCTTCAGATCAACATAAAAGACTGTGGAGGTCCTCCATTGGCATAAACAAGCCACATGACCGATGATTGATTGGATACATGGACATGCAGCCGTTAGACCTACAGACAAAGTAATAACAGAACATACAGGATCCTTAAAAAACAACACAAACCAAGCATTCTGACAAGAGGACCTCAGTTGGATGTGTGCATTTCTGCAGCCAGCCCTCCCCCCACCGACACAATGGGCTAGATTTGTCCTTGGTGCCTCTAGAGCTTTACTGACCATTGGACATAACATGTTGCTAGCTCTCGATCACTCACTTTCTACACTAAGAGGATGCCTTCACGCTGCACTTGTGCTTCTGTAAGCTGTTGTCACAGCCAGGGGTGGTGATGGAGAGAAAGGGGGGGGGGGGGGGGGTTTGAATGTACAGGGAATAGGATTGGCACAGACAAGCAACATGACATGTGAATAGAGAACTATTCAAGACACCTGGAAAAAAAGCTTTGTGTCATTCTCCAAAACTCTGATGTGGAGGGAAACATGTTAGATCTAATGTGTGACTGCACATGATCAGCAGCCTAAAGCCCCCAAATCCCAAATTGGCTATTTACTTTTCTTTTACCTTTTTTTTTTCTTTTCTTTTCTTTTCTCCAGACCGTTTTCTTTTTAGTATGTGGCAGTTTTTGTTTTTTTTTTGTTTGTTTTGTTTGTTTTTTTTTCATTCTTTTATTTCTGGGCATCTTTCATAGTGCCACTTCTGATAAAGCACAACATCATCTAGTGCTATGTTTTCTTATGAGCAGGATGGAAGACAAATGGCAGCGCAGCCTGTTAATTCTCACACGTAAGGATCATCTGAAATGACACACTATTTGAAACGAAAGCTGTAGCACAACATGGAATTTAAAGTAGCCAAAAATGTAAAAATCAACCCACTCGGCTGCTGTTTACTTAATGTTGAGCTGAGTTTGTATTTTGCTGAGAAAATCAATCTTAAAAAGATTTACCAAATGTAGACAAATTAGCCAGCATAAATTAGCCAGAGCATATTCATTATGCCTATCTCTCAGTGGAATACAGCGTACACTGCAGTGTCTTTATCTTTTAACAGTGCTATCATAAACATAATCATGTATTTTTCTCTTGAAGTCTCAGATGGCGGTAAACACTGGCTCTCAGCTGTTTCATAATATTTACCCTATATGCAAGCACATACCAAAGGATAAAGAAATGATGGTGTGTATGGGTGAATTGAAGAGACATATTGCATTTGTTTTAGTAAGCCTAACCTTAGTTTGAGCCTCTCTCTTTGAGCTCATTTTTTAAACCACATCTTATCCAGCTCGTGTTCAGCTTCCGTGTTATTGTCCTGTCTTTCATGCATCAATAGATGGATTATTATACATCCCTATTTGTAATTGGAGGGCAGGTTAGACAAGAGGATAATTAAAATAGTGTGTGTTGCTACTCCCATCTATTTTCTGCTACTGTCTTGACGCGTGTGGCTTGGTGTTGTTTCTGTGCCCTCCTTTGTCCTCCAAGCTAATGCTGTTGATGTGGCACTTACTGAGGACACACCGTCTTGCTGACAAACACATACACACACGCACACACAGCAACACTCCCACATACACATTTATGGAAGAACTTATCTACCATAGCAGAAGGGTAATGTGTTAAATATTACAGTAGATTATAATGTTATTTAGGATTAGATTTATAGGGGATGGTTTAAAGTGATTTTGAGTGAAGGAGCATAGTATTGCTGATTGGTTGAATGACAGAAAATTGACAACCATCTTGATTATCAATTAATTAGTTTTTTGCAGGTTCCAGTCTGCTGCTTTTCCCAGCTTTTTTTTTTTTTGTCTTTGTTATTTTATATTTGAATACTCTTGGGTTTTGGATGGCTGTTCAAACCAATCAATCAATTTTACTACATCACCTTGGGCTCCGGAAATTTACAACGGACATTTTTCACAATTTTCTTTGACGTGTGTTAGATTAATCGATTAATCAAAAATTAAACATAAACATTAGTCCCAGGCCAAAAGCAACACTATTGCATTATTGTGGGTATGTGTGTAACTTATGCATCTTAGACTCCATGTATAATCCATCTAATGAAAGCCACAAGCAGTAAACACCAAAGGATTAGTCTTTCCTCAGGAAAGCTCACACTGGAGATAATGTTAGAGCTCAAGCAAAGGACAATATTGCATGGGCCGACAGGTTCGGTTCCCAGCTGGCAAAAACTGACCATGCTAGGATAGTAGTATTGCCTCCAGCAAGAGGAAAATTGGAATGACTGTGGCAAAGTCATGGATACAACCAAGGCGTGAGCAGGGAGCCATGTGTTTGTTTCTGTGAGTCTGGAGGCCAGTCCTCATTATAGTGGCTGGTAAAATATTACAGTTCAGCTGACACTGTCTAAGTGAATTGTCCAGAACAGTTTTGACAGCTAGTGGAAGGCAAGCCTAGATTATGATGGATGATGACAACAGGGGTGGTGCAGGAGCAGCGTTGATGTGTTTTGTTGCTCATGCAAGAGCTAATACGTACACCTAATGTGGGACGGTTTTGGTGACGGCGTGCAAACACACACAAATGGAGGTGGCTGATGGGTATGTTAAAATGTTGTGTAAAATGATGCAGTGCAATTTTTCATACCTACAGAATTCATTCAGGACCCTGTCGCTAGCCTCACAGCCTCAAAAGTACCTCTGTAAGGAACTTCTGTGTTTTTATTTTCATGTGAAAATACAAAAAAATATGTTTTATTTTTGTTTACCATTCTATTTCTTTTTGTGATACTACTATTGTGTTATTGAAGCTAGCTGGTTGCCAAACCTGAACAATTAGATTTGATTCCTTTCTTGTTTCCTATATAATTTTATTTTATGAACATGAATAGTTTGCTGGCAAGTGAAAAAATTAATGAGTTGATTGAAGAAAAGTTGATTACAGCCTTTCAAAGCCTTTGTCTCTTTTTTCCAAATAAAAAAAAAAAGCAATGTTGCAATTTCAAATGAAATATCAAAGCAGCAAATTAAAAAAATAAAAAGTTTGTTTTTCTTGGTGAAAACTAAACAGCTGCATGACTGCTCACCACCACATGAAACCTTAATTTTTCAGAGGTCGGAAAGTCACTTGCACTGTGTACAAGTGCAGTGTGAGAGTCCAGAGTAGTATACACAGCACTGAAGCATGCAGCATACTCACAGAAAAGCAAATGCTATATGAATAAAGATACATATATAAAGTTATTAATAATCTGGTGAGCTTTGAAGTTGAGAATGAGCCTTTTATCAGATGAGGTTAAATCACGGGCAGCACCTCTCAAGGTAATACTTGAGATATTGCGTAGGCTAAAACAAAATAATACAGCAAACGTGAATCAAGGGATGGAACCTCTTCAGTCAGGTAATCAAATTTATATGTAGAGGATATTTTTATACAGATTAGTGCCAATCAAAGTGCTGCACATGAAAAAATAGATAAATAAAATAGATATTAAAATAAACTATGTTTCTCCTTTACATCTCTGTGGCTGCAGATGCCTGTTTACAATAAGGAAGGATCACAATATGAGTAGCCCAAAATGACGTAGAGTTTTCTTTCTCCTGCCCTTCCTTGGAGCAGATGGGACAAGGAGAACATTTCATCCCCAGGTTCACTGGTCCTTTGGCTTCTTCTGGCGTATCCAATCCATCTCCCAGTAGTCACTCTAGCCTCTGGGTTGTTGCCCATTCTCCCTTCCCTCTTGTCCTGCCTCCAAAACCACTGACTCATTCACTCAGTCCCTCTCTCTCATCCACTCTCCTCTTCCCAATTTGGCCACCAGGGAGGTGTGTGGCACTGGAGCAAGCATTATTGATAGAGCATCTGTTTAGACATGGTGCAGGATCTGTGGCATGTGGGCGAGCAGCTGGGGGTTCGAGCAGGGGAGACATTATGTCATATTACATATCTTGAGATGTCTCGTTCACTTGCATGCGTGCCCATTTCACAGGCACACGCTCCCACAGACACAAACACATGCTGCCGCCGCCGCCATCCACACCAAGATTGTAGTTTTCATTTTACTTTAAAATGTGAAAAACCCGGGCTGTTTCCATATAAGCACGGCTTAAATAATTTATAGGTCATGTACACTAGAAGTTGTCCAGTGTCACTATATACTGTGCAGCAGCAGCAGTTACAAAAGTCAGTTTTAGAGGCTATTTCACACCCGGGAGCCAGAGGCGAATATTCTGGCATCATGGCTTTATTGGGGCAGCCAGACAGATAGAGTAGCCCTATCCAGATAATCACCACACATCTCTTCTAGATAGCCCAACTTGTCAAAGCTCACCCAGCACACTGCCAATAGATTTTCATCCTTGGCAGCTGATGAAACAGAGGATTTTATGGTATTTTACACAACGCGAAAGTACTGTATTTTGATGATGTCACATGGCAGATCTTTGTGGCAATGAAGTGGCAATATTTTCATCAGTTACTCACTCTCCTTTCATTGTTTCAGAGTGGTATTCCAGTGTCTCATTATATGCCCAATTGCAGCTTGTGTTCCATACTGTAACCTAGAACTAGTTTCAGGGTCAACTAACACTGAAAAAGGGGGTAGAAGAAGTCTAAAACAAATGAGATGCTACGTGAAGCTTTATTGCCTCATAGGATTTTAAGGGACAGTTTAACATGAACTAACCCAAACGCACTGTTGATTAAAACATGTAATAAAATCATCATCTTTTTTCTTCTTTTTTTTTAACAAACGTGTCAACAGAAACAAATACAAGACTATTTGATGTCCTTGTGTTTTTAATTAAGCCAACAAATGCTGCTTTAAATTGGCACTGTGTCTACAATACTGTATATAGCTTCAGGCTACGTTTACTGTAGTGTGAGCTTGACTGATATTGAGCTACAGCATATATATACTGTACATATAAGTGTTAGAGCTTCAATTTCTGGCGACCATCTTCTGGCCTTTACTTTTTCACAATATTTTTTTTTCTTCCAGTTTTGGCTTTACTCTTTCCCAGCATCCTCCTGTTGCTTAATGATGAGGAGGTTGAAAACACATGGAAAGGTGACACATATGCACACCCTTTGTACGTCTTTTTCACAGCCGAGATTTTGGCATGTCATTGCAGGAAAAGCACAGGTTTAATTAAAAGCTTCAATTAATAACGACTACATTCCATTTAAGTGCTCCAGCTGTGCTTATATTATGTAATTACTTAAGTGTGAGACGTTGTTTTTTGTTACACCTGTGCTGTTCTTGTTAAGATGGTGATGTCTGCTGTGTAAAAAGGTCTATTGTCAGAGTTCACCCACTGTCCACCCACACTGGGATTACTTTGCTTAACTGTGTGAGTACAGACCATCATCCACCCTTCACTGTCACATTTATGATTCTTATCCGTACAAATAGTTTGGTAACATAATTCTCAGCATAGCTACACCTAACTTCCACATGATCAGAGGTCTACTCAACCAGAATAACTTGAAACACCTGTGTGAGTGTGAAGGACCTTTAAATTCCCCACATACCCCTGGTGTGCTCACACAGATGTTGTTTTTTTGTGTGTGAGATTTTGTCTGATTAGAGCTCTTCTTAGTGCGGCATACACCCTGTGATTAATTGACATCTCCCTGACTGTCCTGTTAAGATGAGGCAACTTCTACTTTTATGATTCTTTTGAGTGTATGGAGTTTGGTGACTTGCCAGCATCGCTCCACATAATCCTAAAGAATCATTCAAGACATTTGGATTGATGTGCAAGGCCTGAAGAGAGGTGAATTGCTTGGTCATGATGGATGCTGCTCCCATTGCACCTGCTCAACAAATTTAAGTAGTAAAAGCCAGCCCTGTGACATCCAATGTCAAACTGACTTTTATCCCATCAAATGTGGATCAATACACTCCTTATCGCTCACCCATTCTATTTCATTCTGGAAGAGACTGGGCCTCATGCAAGAAAATGTTCTTATTCTTTTCCTAAACTTTCCTTCTTTGCTTAATTATGTGAGGTTTATTTATAAGAGTGTACCAGGTCAACAACGAGCTCCCTTTAACTGCACAAACATGTCGTAAATCACTCAGTTTAGTCAGATCAATTCCACCTGCTCGTGAGTAGGTGAGCATTCATGAGATGCAATCGTTTGCATAATTGATGCCCCTAAAACTGTCAAATACGAGTAAGACTACTTGTTCCGCTCCATTTGTGAGCAAGTTCTATTCACTGAAATGTTACCAAAGAGTAAAAATAATTTCACACGGCAGAGCTTCAAGTCCTGCTTTCAGTAATCAGCAGACAAAAACATAACAGGTTTGGTGGCTCCACTAGTCATATTAGATTAGGGGACTCGGAACAGAAAATGTAGCTGCCGGCAGCGTGTCTTCAGTGACAGAATTAAAGAGGGAATGCTTTAACATGAAGTTACTGCAGATGCTAAAAAAATGGACTTTCTAAGGTAAAATAGTCAATGATTAATATGGGAGGAGGTGACACAGATATTGGAGGGTTAGAGAAGTAGTCAGCTGTAAAAGGTGAGACTGGACAGAGACCCTGAGGCTGATGTCAGAGCCAGACAAGTTTGGTTGCAACTACTGAAACAATGTCATTTACTTTGCTGATATTAGTAAGTAAAAATTATTAGAAAAAAATACATACATCAGAATATTAATTTAGCATTACATTTGTTTAGTTATATATTTTATTTTAGTTGACTTCAGTATCATACAGTATGTAACTCCTGCATTCATTCAGATTAGAATTGTCAAGTCAAACAAGTGAGGAAATGTGAAGGAATACAAATCTGTACCTGACTCATACAACAGGTCTGCACCAGTCTTAAATTTATTTTGTACCTAAGAATTCTAAGAAAACTGAAAAATACCACTTAATTTCTTAAATCACTCCTTTGTGCTGGGAGCAAATCTATTCATACGAGCGGTTCCTGCATGAGCCCCATTGTTAGATAGTGTAGTGCTTACACAGACTTTACCAGTTTGCTGCAGTGATAAATACAAGATAATCCAGGAAACTGTCAGCTTCTAGGAAAGTGTACATAGAGAGGAAAGGTTCTCTCTGTGTACACTTTCCTAAAAGCCAACAGAAGTTGGATATTTGGGCCCAAGCTGATTTCAATATTTGAGACAAAAAACTTTCTTGTAACAATTTATTGACCAAAATTCACTTTTCTGTAGGCAAGGATTCCTCAAAATGTGCCAATCAAACAGGTGTGATAAATATGTAAACCAGACTACAGCTACAATATGCTACTTTTGCTCTCTCACATGCCACACCATATTGTGAACAGTTGGATGTTGGATATACTGTAATGATGAAGTTTTCAAAATGAATTATTATATCCTCATGAGAATAATCAGCAATCACCCATGAGACAAGGAGAAACCTATATCTGCTGATAATATTGGATATTAGTGTATTACTTAAGGATATTGTGGTATGCTGTTGATAGTATCATATATCAGCTTAACCATAAAGTAAGTCACAGGAGGAATATCACAAGGATGCAGCTTGTCAAGTATCAGGTTTTTTTGTTTTTTTTTACCATATTGAAGAGCTATTTCCTGCATCTTGAATTTGAAGGGGAGCAACGTCATGGCCTAAGTATGTAAATGGATTGGTGCACACCTGATCTCTGCCACTCAAAGCAGACATCAGGTGTGTACAATCATTTCATCAAATTGAAAAGCCGTCATTTTTAAGTAAACAGATTCACTGAAAAGGTGCAGGTGCAAGTCCAGATGAGGAGTCTAAGTAATTACACCCCCTTTCCCTGCAGCTCAGCTTGTTTTCTGAATACATACCGTATGTTGTTTTCAAAGTTTCAAGAATTTTATTTGCGCATGACATGTTCATGAAAATGTAATATCTTTATCTTAATAGTCTTATAATGTCAGTAACTTCTCTGCATACACAGTTCTGTCCTGTACTGCTGCTGAGTCTCATTAATTCCATTTTCATCCTTGTATGTTTTTTCCCCTAGTTTAATTTGTACAAAAATTCCAAATAGAAATACCAGAAATTATTCTTCTTTTTTTTCAGAAATAATGACAAGATTTGCATGTACTGCCTCACATTTAAATTCCACTCAATTTCTACAAAAAAAAAAAAAACCCGGCTAGACATGTGTGTGTTCATGTGTGTGTGGGATTGTGTGTATGTGTGTGGACGGACAGAGGAGCAATGTTAATACATCTATACAACATTTCAATAAAAAACCATGAAGCTTACAAAACAGTTGCTGGCCCATCTTTAATTAAGTATCATAAATGTTCGAATAGTGTCTAATTTAGATCAACTGCAGAGAAGACAGGCCTTTTTTTCTCATTTCCTCTGCTTTATACGTGTGTGGGTTTCACAAAATTTCAGGAAGAAGCCCCTTTATTGTCTGATATGATTCCCTTTTCTGTTTTAAATTGCTGCTGTTGATGTAAATACAAGGCCAACTATTTGCAACATGGAACTATGAAGCAGCTACAGGCAGTGTTGTTCTTCACTATAGTAGCTTAACATTTATGTAGAAAGGTCAGCTAAGTAAACTAACTTAAAGTTAGTTAGTGAAACAAAATCAACAAATGTACACTTTTTTTGTTACTGGCCTTCATTTGTTTGTACAGAACACACCCTGGGCAATTATATAAGTCCCAGACATTATTTAAATAACAGTTATTACCCCAGTGTTATGGTAATCATTTTATGCCCTCTTGAGAATATTTGCATGGCACTGGTTGATGGAATCGCACATTGATTAGCATCTAATTTTACAAAGTTTTGTAAATTTGCCTAAAATGTATGCCCGTTGTCCATTCCACATGACAGTGGCAGTCCAGTTTGCATGCTGTCCTGACTGCAGACGCTCTTAGTGGTCAGCTATGGGGTCTACAGACAGCGACAGAACTGTCTTCCATGCCATTTGTTGTGTCTGACCTTTAAGATGATGAAGCGCAGGGAGAGTGACCCCTGGCAGGATTTGTTCAAAGAGCAGCCTCTTGGTAATGGGGGGTCCAGAGCCTGGCAGCATGCTGGGGGATTGATCAGCCCCTTACTCAAAGGCCAAATACAGAAAGCCTAGCCAGAGGAGAAGGCCATGCAGGACGTGGAGCCATCCTCTGCTTTGAAGCCTTCTCCAATACCTCAGCTGCTTCACTGCATGAATAAACATGCCTAACTTCTATCTGCTAAAGCTGCTCTTCTGTCCCTTCCTTCTTCTGTCCTCTTCTCTCCGGGAAGAGCTAACGGCAGCACTGCTGCAGACGGTATGATATGAGCGGAGGTCACAAAATCCTTTCTTTCCTTTCTTTTTTTTTTTTTTTTTTGTTGCCTTTTCACTCTTCCCCCCTTCTCCCTCTTCTTTCTTTTCTTAGCTCACTCCCTCTCTGCCTGCTTCTCGCGTGAATACTTCCTGTGCTCCAGCCTTGTTGCACAGGATTAAATCCACTCATTTAGAGCTCGCATTGCTTCCACAGATGTCAGCTTTGAGATTGAAATGAGCACCCCCTTCTGCAAAGAGGCCTGGTTAAAAAGGAAAATTCAGAGAGGGGAGGAGAGAAACTAAACAGAGATGCAGAGTCTTTTCAGTACCACAAGTGAAGCCAGAATGTGGCTTAACATGTGTGCGGTTGACCAAGGGCTTCAGTGAGCCAGTGTGGAAATAATTTTGATAATCAGTGACTACAGTGGTGCTGGAAAAAAAATCATTCATCAGTCATTTATATCATGTGTTGTGTTATCACTGGATCTGCAGATTTTTTACTTGTCTGACAGCCCCCATGAAACACCAGTGACAAATAAAAGGACATTAAATACAAACACTCGTACTCAGGATGTACCGATTTTTGCAATAAATGGGAAGAATTGCTGCTTCTTTGCAATATGGAACATCGGCGCATCCTGACATGAAGCTGCGCAGTCCTTCAATAGAAAATCATCACAGCCTCCCGGAGCTTTTGAGAGTCCTTACAGTCGCCCTTTGCATTTAAACTAAAATGAGATCGCGACCTTCCTTTACCCTTCTTCAGGTGTTCCTTTGGAAGAGCTAACATAAAAGACAGACGCAAATCAATGAGATGAATAACTTGAACAAAGACAACCCGTAAATAAGCAGCGGTTGTGGTCGTCCGTTGAGCTTTCTCATCTATGCTAATCACTGCCCAAAGGCGCTGATGAAAGGATATTCTGAAGTTATGAAGATGCTGCACTGTGTTCAGTTTATCGTTTGATTATATACCCAATTATAGTGCAAGTAAGCAATTAAACGAAGGCTGGGTGTTGCAAGCATATTCTGTTTGCAATTGAACTGCGCTGCTGTACTTTGAGCACCCCACAGCTCTAATTTCGTGCCGGCGCGCGTGAATGTGTGTGACAGAGGCATTTGATGAAAGAAGGGGGCGTTCGTGAAGCAGCGTAGCCCGTTTTGATTACAAGGGTCAGCGGTATCAGAGTTACATCACCGCGCATTGCTCGTTGAGTCCATGATGTCATGATTCGAGCTGTCACGTGCGTATGTGTGTGATCGTGTGCATGTGGAGTATGGTGGGGAGGGGGGGGGGGCTTTACGTGACATGTCTCGTCTTCTCCATAACGCCATAACAGCATCTGTAAACACAAGTGGCAGTTGCACCTCTAAGCATTTGGCTCACTCAATGAAAGCAATCTCGACTAAATGGTAATGGGAGTCTGCAAAGTGGCATCATCAGTGTTCTTCATTTCAGACAAACTGGTACTGTGTCAGGCCTTTAAAAATATCCCTTGCTTTAATATTAATAACAATCTGGCCATACAGCTAGTGAGAGGCCTATTTCTCTTAAATCAATTTTGCTTTGTACCCAATTCAGTGCTTTAAAGCCTTGTTTGCAGAGGATTATTTTGATTAAATGCTATTAGTCCCCTCAGTAGATTCCCCTTCAGAGGCTGTGGTGGGAGGTGGCGGCATCCAAAACATCTTTCCAGATTTTGTATTCAGACTAAAAGCTGCTCCCCATGTACAAACTTCTGAGTGCTTTTCCATCACTCGGTGTTCACTCGCTGCCCATTATTCCCCTTTTCTGATTCCCCCACTTTTGCCAGGAATGAGAAATGCTAATTAAGTTTAATGAAATTGATATCTTTATCAATAGGTCAGGAAACACAAAAGGTGCATATCTGTTTCATTCATTCCAAGTCCCACGTTGCTTCACACCTCAAAAGAAATTCATCACAGTGCCTCAAAGCCTTTTGGAAAGGCTTCTGCCCCCACCTCCCACCGCCTCCTCCCTGCATCGGTTGTTACTGTATGTGATAGAAATTGAGACATCCATTAAGCTTGGCCTATTGCTTGGCACAAAAGAGTCTGACATTCTTGAATGAAGAATCCCCTTGTGGTTCAAGCCTTTGGATCTCATTACACCGATACTCCGTTTGTACTAAAGAAATTCTATCAGTGTGAGCAATTATGTTCAAGTTGGTTTTTCATGATTTTATAACTCATATTCTAACCACTTGTCCTGCTGTCTAAGCCTCAGCAATGTTGATCTAACCTAGCTTGCATTTTTCCCTGGCTTCATCATCTTTAGGTACTTTTGCTGTGTGTATTCAGCATATGAAATGTGCTGTTGTCTCAGTCCACACAAATGCAATCTGTCTTCAGGCCAGTGAAGTGGTACAATGAAGAGGGGGATAACCATAGCTTAAGAAGAAGACCTCTGTCATTGTGTCAGTTGTATCTGGTCCTTTCCTTTTTCTGTATGTTCGTTGAAAAATGTGTTTGTATTATATCGTCCCAGAACACACAAACAGCTGTGTCTTCTCATAGAAAGAGATCATATTATTAATCAGGTTAAGTTCTTTTAGGATCAGTAACTTTATATCACGAATGTGTCGACATTGGATATTTCTAATTTATTGAGAAAACAAGCATAATGTCTGATAGTTATGTCAGTTTCAGTTCATTTTTCTTTCAGTAGACCAGCACCATTCATCATTCTTCATCTCAAGTGTTTTCAATGTGTTTAATCACAGCAGCTCTCCATGGTATAACATAACTAGCTTTTTAAATCCCTAGCCCTCGACCACACTGATTGGCAGCATATCGGTCTCAGTCATTCGGCACACCAATTGGCTGATGGTCTAATAACAAAGTAGCACATAAGTTGCTATTACAGACGGACCGTAGAATAAGCATGCTAAACTAACAGTCCATCAGCTTTGTGATTTTATATTCGTGCTGTGTCTTTCAGAGCACAGAAACACTGTTAACACACCAATTCCAGCATTAAAGAAACCTCAGTGGAAATATCAGAAGTTAGAAATATTGCATTTTGTAGTTTGCAGAGGAGGAAAAGTTATATCAGTAAAAAGAAGCAAAAAGCTATGCTTCCATGTGGTTTTCTATCATTTGAGGTTTGATTTATTCTTCTCTTTATTTGTATAATTATATATCTCCTATTGACCCAACCTCTACTACCTGCATAACTGTAGTGAATGTAAATGCACTTCGTATGCGATTCATATTTTCTTTCCCAGATTTTCTGTGCTAAATTTAGATGGTAACTACTGATCCATCCTTGTGCTTTCATCTTCTCTATTTGGTTAAACTACAGCCTAATTCACAGTATCCTTAGATGTATTCAGATAAATGTATGCATGTCAGGTCTGTGTAGGGTTTCACTGGTCGGTTTGTTATTCAGTCCAAAACTTTTGACCCGTGAGTATCTTTATTCTACTGAAAAATTAAATCACTAACAAAGTGCATGCAAATGCAAATTACAATTTCACTGAAGTTTCAATGTATGGTAATGGTGTATTAAATGGTATATTAGTCTGCATTTCCATTGCAACAGTGACCTCTGTGGTCTTGTATTGAATGTTATTGGATGATGATGGAGGTTTAATGTTGTAGAGTGGATCTGTTGGGTGGAGCTACACTAACTCCATCATCAACCACAAACCAAGTGACAAGAGAACGTTTGTCATATGATATTATGAATGGAGAGAGAGAAATGAAGATGAGATCACAGAGAGAAACAGACAGAGAGATTGAGATGGAGAGAGCAGTTTGCCTTTACAAAATGGATTGAGCTTACAGTATCTGGAGACAGCCCAAGAATTTTTATGACCCAGTTGCCACAGATAGCAAAAATAGTTACTGTAACTGCCCTAGTAAAGTGTCAGTGTTCAGCCTCACATTATCAACTTGTGTTTCTACAGTCACACATAACTGTCTGAATCTGAATTCCAGGGACCAATTCTTGACAGTTTTGGGTCACATGGAATAACCATGTTTTTACAGGTGTGAAAACTACACAGGTGTCAATGATCAGCACCAGGCGTCATGTGTGCAAAGATAATGATGGAGCATAAAAGTGCATATTGTTCACAGATCTACAAATGGGATGTGGTAAGGGCTATGAATCTGAATATAATGTGATTAACCATTAGCCTCTAAGCCAGTGATTTTAAACGTTATAATACTGTGCTAGTCACAATGGTGCATGATGAAAATTGCTCAGCTATTGAAGAGAAATGTTTAAACTGGCTCCTCTAGATCAAGACATCATTTTGTGGTCCAAGAGATGCATATTGGGGAGCAAATATAGTTTTGACTCTGGCGCAATGTATTATACCTATGCTCAATGTAATGAAGTATGTGCATTGCTGTATTGATACTTTTACTATACCTAGGTAAAAGGTCAGAATACTTTACTACCACTTCTACCACCACGTCTTTGTACAGTAGATCAGTACAATGATCACAAATAAATCAGGAGTTCTGTTAAAATTTGGCAGTAAAGCCTGTATCTCTGTTTACACCATAGAGACACTGGCACCTTTTAAAGAAGGCTGCTCAGACGATCTTTACTGATGATCAGGAGTGTTTTTAATGTATTTCCCCCTCATTAATCTACACTCAATAATCCATAATGTCAAAACCGTATTTTAGAAATTTAAGCAAATTTATGAAAAACTAAAAACTGAAATATATAATCCATAATCATAAACCTGTCAACTAGCTAACACAACTAAGTATGTTGAAATCAGGTACAACAATGATATTCCAACTGAAGAGCTCTATAAAGAAACAGTCTACTGAGATCTACTTTGATATAGCTCCTTCTCTACTATGTCCTCTTTTCCTTTTGAGAACAACTGTTAGCCTTCTTTGCTAATGTCTGACAGATAATGAGCTACTAACTCGCCATGATACCAAAGGTTTGTAGTTCTACGTTAGGTGTAGCCGCATAAACTCCATCAGCTCTTGTTATTCAGTGTTAAACTTCAACTCACAAACCTTATAAATGTCCATCTCTAACCTGGGTTTACTCAAGAACTCATACAAGACATAACCACTGACAAAATAAAAAATTGTGTGCTATAAGACAATAAGTTGCCACGCTCTCAGCACACTAAGGCAAAGTGGCATCAATTACTACCAACATCATTTAAAGGGACATAAATCTAGAGTTAACTACCTGGGTTACAATCACACTGATATAAGTATTCAGTCCCTTTACTCAGTACTTAGTTGAATCACCTTTGGCAGCAACTACAGCTTTGACTCTTCTTGGGTATGATGCAACAAGCTTTGCACCCCTGGATTTGGGGATTTTCTTCTCTGCAGATCCTCTCAAGCTCTGTCAGGGTGGATGGGGGACTGTCAGTGGAAAGCCATTTTCAGGTCTCTCCAGAGATGTTCAATTGGGTTCAAGTCAGGGCTTCGGCTGGGCCACTCAAGGATACAGAGTTGTCCCTAAGCCACTCCAGCATTGTCTTGGCCCTTCGGTCATTGTCCTGTTGGAAAATGAACCTTCAATCCACTCTGAGGTCCTGAGTGCTATGGACCAGGTTTTCATTAAGAATCTATCTGTACTTTGCTCCGTTCTACTTTTCCTCATCCCAATCCCTGCCGCTGAATAACACCCCCACAGCATGATGCTGCCACCCCCATGCTTCACTTTTGGGATGGTATCGGGCAGATGATAAGCAGTGCTTGGTTTCTCACAGTCAGATCTTTAGGTGTTTTTTTGCAAACTCCAAGCAGTCTTTCATTGAAGAGAGGCCTCTGCTCTGCTATAAAATCCAGACCGGTAGAGTGATTCACTGATGGTTGTCATTCCATCTTTCTTTCTTCCATCTCCACAAACGGTCTCAAGAGTTCAGCCAGGTTCTTGGTTTCTTGGTCACCTCTTTTACCAAGGCCCTTTCCCCTCTATTGCTCAGTTTGGCTGCTTTGAAGTGTCCTGGTTGTTCCAAACTTCTCCAATTTAAGAATTATAAAGGCCACTTGCTCTTGGGAACCTTCAATGCAGAAAATATGTTATTATAGCCTTCCCCAGATCTTCGCTGGACACAATCTGATATACATTGTCATCTGTGAGACCTTATGTAGACAGGTGTATGGCTTCCAAAATTCATATCCAGTCAATATTCCATAATGTCAAAGCAAAAACAGGATTTTCCCATAGGTGGACACCAATCAAGGTGTAGAAACATCTCAAAGAGAAATGGGAGGCACCTCAGATACATTTCATAGCAAATGGTCTGAATACTTATGTTAATGTGACATTTCAGTTTTTCCTTTTTAATACATTTGCAAAAATGTCTAAAATTCTGTTTTTCACTTTGTCATTGTGGGCTATTGAGTGTTGAAAGACATTTAAACAACTTTAGTATAAGGCTGCATCACAACAAAACATGAAACAAAGTGAAGGGGTCTAAATACTTTCTGAATGCACTGTATTAGTATATTGTTGGGCCTTAATGAAGGTGTCTTTTGAGGTAGAGAGCGTTTGAAAGTGCACTGGAGAGGTGCAAAGAGCTGCATTCATTTCACAAGTGCAGTCTGTGTTGCTATTGAGATCCCTATTACCACTGTACACATTGCAACTGGGCATATACTGACAATCTGGAATTGTATCGACCAATATGTATTAAAGCTATGGTCAGGGATAATGTCAGCCAAGTTTTACTGAAGGCTTGAATAAATGACTGTGATTAGAGCATAAATAAAATCAATGACATGGTACAAATCAGGGTTACAGTCCTCATATGTAATACACATGCTATAAATGTGTGTTTTTGTGTTTGTGTGTGTGTCTGTATGGAGACGGGGTGTCTCTTTAAGTAGGACAGTAGAAATTGATGGCCAACTCTGAAAGCTGACCTACATAGAGGCACAGACAAACTAGTTCCCTCAGCAATCATGCTGAGCCCAGTTGCTCTGCAGAAAATGCAGAGGAAGCAGACATATTGCATGTTACTGTAAACATTTCATTAAAGGACACTGTAGGTGCTTCTATCAATTTACAAATATCTTCTTCTCATCATAGATGAGTAGATGCAAATATTGTCCCCCTCTATTAAGAGTTGTATTTTTCATTCTACATTGGAATAGTAAAATGTAGTTAATTTGAGGAAAGGATACTTTTGACCTTTGTTTGTTCTATAACCTCTTTTGCTATGTTACAGGTACAATTTTCTTTTTTCATTTTATAGAAATCAAGATTAATTTAGAAAGGTAATTGGTTGACCAGAAATCCAGGATAGATGTCCAAACAATTGGTTCTGAACTGATAAGTGCAAACTCACCGGGGCAACACAAAATGAGAAAGGCCAAGTGTGAAGAAAACAGCAATCACATTGAAATCTAATTACATCAATTTACAATCACACTGTTTCTAATTGTTCAGTGATGCTTTATTTCATTCTGTTATTAAAACCTCCTGTGTGACATTTCTCAGTAATCAGTAATGAGATGTCCTTAAAATGTCCTCAACTAATAAGTTTCAGCATTTAAAAGCCTTGAAGCCACTGCTAAACAAACTGAAACGCCATGTGTGGTAATTGTGGGCCAATTTTAAGCCAGTTTTTCAACCACCTGGCGCTTTCATACAGCCACCTAGACATAGTCATCACCTTTTATGTTTTGGTCAAATTGAGGGGTGACATTGTGCACAATGTGCAGACCAAGTACGGAGAGATTAGCATTGGTGAAGTCCCAAGAGGGCTTTTGGATTTGAACATGGTCACAAAGTGTTGTATTGTATTTGATGGGTTTTTTCCATCATCATTTTGCAAACAAAGCCACAGATGCCAAACTACATATATTTTGATAAATATAACAATCTATACACTTCCTACTAGAAATGTTTTTCTTTTCTTTTTTTTACAACAATAACCAGTACTCTCGATGCATCACTCGATTGCAATGTTGAGCACAGCAAGCTAAGGCTGATGGCCCATTTGAGTAATATTGAGAATAACAGGGCTTCAATAGATGAGTCACTAGGTAGACTGGTTACCTAGTGAATAAAGTGTGCATGGCAGTTTTTCATTAACATTATTCAATATGGCCTCACACTGTGTTTTGTATTGCTACTTACCTGAAGAATGATGTCATACATGCAAATGGTTTTGTAGTCCTGGGTCTCTTCTGTTTGTTTTATTTATTTTGATGATTAGTGCTCCTCCGTATTTGGGTCCAGACCATTACTGGTTCTATTTCTGTTTGGATCATAGGATGTTATCTGTCTACCAGATATAGTTCTGTTGTCACTTCTGCATACCTTCTTGTGCTAATTGACCTTGGTGTCCATCCTTCTTGGTGACCATTTCAATCCACGTAGCAAGTCCATAATAATAGTCCTTATAAATAGTCCATATAAATAGTTAGATTAATAAAAGCAACGGGAAGTGTTTGTATTTTATTGACTCCTAGTCATGTTCTGCTTGTAGATTCTTATTGATTTAACGGTTCTGATTTTAGGCATAATGCTTAAGAAAGAAAAATATGGCGAAAGCGAGTTTTTAACCCTCTACACTGTACACATGCATTGACACATTTCACAACAAACCAAGTTATAAATAAAGTTATACATTTGTGACCAGTTCCAATTCAGAAGATCTAAATCCAACGAAGTCCCTGGGCACAATAAAACACTAGGAGGGGAAGTGCATCAAGATAAATAACAAAATGTATTTATGTCAGGATCTAATTGGGTTAGCTATAAGATCACAACATCTAAAGTCTTATCTTGTGGATGCCATCTCGTCTAAAATGGCACTCCCTGTAATGCACACTTGAGGGATTAATTTTACATCATCCATCTTCATTTTTCCCCATGGACTCACATGCATCAAAGCAGTTACATTTATTTGTTTAGTATTTGTATTAGCTGGTGTCTTGACTTGTGATTAGGGAATCTGGGCTTGCTTATGGGACTTCATCTCTCTCTCTCTTTCTCTCAGTGTTTCTCTATATTAACCAGTAATAAAAGAAACTCTGTATGTTTGTTCAGTTTGAGATAAAGGAAAAATTGATAATAGGTTGATAACAATAATGTATAGGTGGACTTTGGAAAACAGTTGCCGACATGTTTCACCATTTTCTGAAATTGACCTAACTACTAATCAATTAATTGAGAAAATAATTGATAGTTAATCAATAATAAAAATAATTGATAATTGCTGCTTTAGTTGAAAATACTGTAAGTGGTAACAGATAGGCCAAAATGACAGCTCTTATTATTTATGTCCCACATGATATATTAACCAGTAATAAAAAATAAATGAAAGGAACCCTGTAATTTTCTTTACTTTGGGATAAAGGCATAAAAGACACTGCTAGAAATTTTGACATTTAAGTTTCAGTATTTCCTCCAATTTACTCTTCCTCAGTTCTCTTTTCTCTGTTATATGTGCTCTGTGCTGTTAGAGAGTTCATGGCGTTAGCTGTATTAAACAGGGGATTAACGCCGGGGGCTCTGGATCTCTAGTAATAGCAGACGGAAATACTGATCAAAGGCCTCAAACTGTGCCGTGGGTGTTCGGACTGCCTCTGTCTGCCTCTCTGCATTACAAGAAGATGGGCTTCGGAAGCTGGAGCACACAGACACACAGACAGACAGACAGGCTCGCAGTGCAGGAGATTTCTGTATTCTAAGTCCTGATTGGACAGGTGAGGGTTTGATCATGCAGTTATTTAAAACAATCCAAGTTGGGAAAGTATAGGAGGAAGAGGTATAGCCGCAGGTGTTTCCCCTATATTATCCTATATAACACAGCAGCTAAAATTTCACATGGTCATCAAAATCAATGGGCTACCAATGATTTTCATTTGCACACTGTGTGAGCATGATAACGCCCTACGTTATCATGGAATTGCTTTTAGTCATCGACTGGCAATAAATGTGCAGTATGTGTCAGTTAATAAGCCTAACCTGACCAAGCTGACTTTAATTTGCAGTGTGGAACTTTTGTGTCCCCCTTCTGGCAGTGAGAGTTATTACAAAAAGACTGTCGTGTGCTTACGTCGTAGGCTCCATCATAGTATGTATTTCACATCCTTATAATGTGAAATACAGAGATTTATCTGGTGGTGGTAGGCTTAATCAGCACTGTGTTCAGCAAGGGCTTGAATGTTATAAGTAAAAGTCTCACTGAAGACTTAAGGTGGGTCTGGGTTGACTGTCCCAAAGCAGTCAGAGTATGGGAGATGTGTGTGTGTTTGTGTGTGCATGTTTATTTGTCTTTGTCTGTGCATGCATGTCAGGGGGGCTTTGTTCATTTCATACTGTGTCCCAGAGGACACAGCTGACACTTCCCCCAGGTTGCCCCACTTCCTTACACTGTGTTGGCCAGTAGTCAGAGCTGCTCACCTTGTACATTCTTACACATTCTGGTTGTCAAAGAAGTTTCAGCAACTCAAATATCACTGAATATTTCATGTCCAAAACTTAGATTTTACTTATTTTTGTGTATTCTGGCATATATGAGCATTTTGATTTGTAAATATCATAGTTTGTCATTATATACTGAGTTTCTGGGGGTATTGACATGCATGTTGGGTGTCCTCATGTTAATTGATAATAATGACATCCCACCGGTGTTGGCAAGGAAAACTCTATACACATCTCTTAACTAAAAGCCCTTTCACACCCACGTCATTTGTCATCAGTCTGGGCTTTCAGACTTGTCAGTTTGATCTGAAACATAATAACAGATGTGAAACTGCCAAACCTTGGTCTGACAAAAAGAGGTGGTGTCGGTCCGGATCAAACTGAACCATGGTTTGTTTCATATCTAGTGTGAAAATATTTTTAGATTCCATTTTGGACAAATTATAGGAACGTCCAGCAGGCTATCTTCAGGACTGGAAAAAGGGAAAATGAGCCTTGGTAGGATCAAGAAAAATGTGAAATGTGGTCCAACGATGCTCATTACTCATGCCTATAAAGATATTAAGGTATCAGGCTCATTATGTATACCTATAAAGGTATGGATAATGAGCTCTAGGTCTATGCCTTCTACATCAGCGTTAATACATTCAGTATATGCTGCTCATTCTCTCATGTATTTATCGCAGTATATTTAGCTGCAGCCTTTAGGGAGTTGGGGGATGCCTGCTACACCCACAGCAGTTGTACATATATATTTCACCGTTATCTCTGCCCAGTGAGTCTTCATACTCTCACAAGCTGTAGATGTACAATCACCAGCAATAACTTAAAATGCTACTGATAATAATTCTCCTCCTACTTCTATCTTGTGTATTTTGGACAAAAAACATCTGAAAGAACAGATTACGAATGAACATGTAACCCAAAGATACTGTAGTTTTTATAAGAATAAGTAGATATTTTTGAATCTGTCTACTATGAGTAAGGTATGGAATTCAAACTAGTATTTAAACACACCTATCATTGCTGTTTAATACATAAAAGAATCCTGAAACCCCCTCTTGATTTTAGAGGTGCTTCACCACTTTTCATGTCAAAGTCAACTTTGCTGCATCAATTTGCAAATTCTCTCATTATCTGCTTCTGGCAGAATCAGCTGTTTTCCAGGTTTATAGGGGCCAGAGTGAGTAGTGAGGGGGTGGCATGTTGAGGGGTGGGAGTGAGAAGCTTTGGAGCAACAGAAGCAGAGGAACCTGGAATGAGTGTGAAATAAAGACCGAGTATGATGAAGCTGGTAAAAGGCCGCGAAAGTGGGCTCCCTGCCGATTCTGTGGAGTGATGAGATGAGACCAAGCCCAGTTCCAGCTAATAAGTGTGAGCAAGTGCAGCCAAGAGGCCTCAGCCAGTAGCCCTACAACACCTATTATCAGCCTTCCTATCAGACATCCATGTGTTTCCATTTACAGGGTATTGTTTAAGCTGTGGGAAGGGTCTTCATTGTGAGTGTGTTGACACCTCTCTCCTTGTGTCTGTCAGCGCTGACAGTCTTTAATAGTCTCGTGGAGGTCAGCCTCCTGCCATGTGTGGATAGTTGGAAGAGAAGGGCCAGGATACATGAGGACAATCTCGCTCTGCTGACACCCCGCAGACAGAGGATGGGAGAGAGGAATGCTTCTGTTGCTGCTATTTTGTGGCCTGTAATTGTCTGTAAGGTCTGTAAAATGGGATAGTAGAGCAAAGGACTGCACTGCAATAGCAGGTCCAGAGGTTCAGACAGTCCACAGGGGACTGACCAAGGAGGCGTGTGCGGAGCCAAGGAGAGAGAAAAATAGGGATGTTTGTTGTGTGGGGTTTTTTTGTGTATGTGTACAGGACACATTCAAACTGTAGTTTACACTACAGCAAAATGTCTTTTTGTTCATTTAAACAGATCCAGTCATGGGTGGAAGGGCCCTGCTGGTGGTATCTGTGGTGATGTGGCTTGGCCCTGACCTCAGTGGATATAATGGTGCAGTGGAAAATGTCCTGTCAGTTGATGGAGGAGCTGCCTGTAGCTGCAGGAAGGAGTGTGGCGACAGGGGCCACGCGTGTTAACCTCCTTCCTTGTCACTTTTTCTGTCTCTCTGTCTCCCCCACCCACCCCCTTCTCTTCTCATCTTCACCTTTTTCTCTTTCCCTCTCCACACCCCCCCACACCCCCCTCCAGACTCCACTGCCTCTACCCCACACTACTCCGTGACAAATTACTCCTGGCGGTTGATTTGTTGGTTGTCAAAAGTGCTCCTTGCGCTGGCATGAAGGTGGGGTGTTCCTGCCTGTCGTCATCACTGGTCCCCATGTCCACCCCCCCACACCCCACACCCCAAACCCACTACCCCCCTTCCTCTACCCCCACCTTGCACATGCGCGACGTGCTCTCGCCGCAATTCACTGTTGAGATGTCTCAGTGGAAATTGATATTCTGTCTCATAAGATCTCATTAGATTAGATGTTGTCTGAGTTTAATCAGCGCACACATTAGGTTTCCAGACCCTCTTTTGACAGGACTGTTTTGATGTGTTCTAGCATGTGTCAGTAGCAGAAGACGGGCTAGAGGAGAATCTTTTGTTTATTGAGGAGGAGCTGGAGGAGGGCTGGGATAGAAAAACATGATTGAGAGATAAAGATAACTTTATGACAGAACTATAAATACCAGCATTTGTGATAGGTTGGCTAGTAAGCAGAATGAACTGCTCCTAACAAAGGAATCTGTATTTTTCTAGATGAGCTGATGAATTAATAGAATAGGCTGCGTAGGAGACTTGTATACTTTTATTGCCATTCCTCCTGATTCCAGCTTCTTAAATGTGAATATTTTCCTGCTTCTCTGGTCTTCTATGACAGTATGGTACATTTAAGTTTACCTTTAACAGTGTTTTTCACCAGTTTGACATTTTGAAAGCCAAACAACCAATTAATTAAGCAATAAAGTAATTAACAGATTCATTAATAATGAAAAGAATCATTAGTTGCAGGCCTTATACTATATCTGGTAAGGTATATATATTTTTATAGTGTGATAACAGTATGTCAGCAGCAGTACTGCCTAATACATGTACCACCAGAGACATTAAAGGGATAACTACCTCGGTGTGACAAAATCTCTGACAAATCTCTTTTGTTTGATAGTATATATAATCACATCCCCCAACCCCGCTGTACATAATGATGTATGAATGAATAAGTGCACATGTACGAGACACTAGGCTTTAAAAACCTCAAGTCTTTGACCTTGAGTTGTGTCCTATGAAGTGGATTATGACTGGTGAGCTGAGGACTGCACTCATGGATTTGTCTTGTATTAATAGAACAATATTCTTTTATCCAGGTCAATCAACAAGTAGCATTGGAGCCTTTGTCTCCAAAAGCCTATATTAGGGTGTCGGCACCTTTTTTTACATATGGTTGGTGACTGTACTTACCATATCATGTGACATCCCATGATAATAAATTGATAGCTGTGTGTGTGTGTGTGGGTGTGGGTGTGGGTGTGGGTGTGGAGTGTGGAGTGTGTGTCAGTCAGATGTTGTTTGCAGTGGCGGCTGTTTAAAGCTCAATCCGAGCTGGTTTCATTTCATCGCGTGTCACTGTTTGCTGTTTTGAAAAGAAACTCATCTCCTTTTCAGTCCCACTTGCCGCTTTATTCACTAACTGTTTTTCTTTTGTGCAGTTTCCTCTTTTGCAAAAGTAATAGAATATCAGTTTTCCTTTCAACCTCAGCTATACAGAAGCTAGATTGCTTTGTGCATCACCATCAGAACACAGAGGAAAGCATTGCAATCCACTTGTGTTCAAAAGTCTGAAACCATCTTGTCTCTCTGTCTTTGTGTTGAAAGAGGGGTTAAGCTTTTATCCTATAAATACGGCATGAAAATCCCACTGTCAACCACACATTCATTCTAAGGCCTGCATTAACATAAAAACGAGGGCTTGTTATACAGTGAGATTTCAATAAAAAGAACACAAAATGCATTTAATGAAATTCAGATGCTGGGCCCTAGCTCCCTGAATCTCATTAAATGAGCTTTGTGCTGTTTTTCCATCTTCTCTTTGTAGAGGAGGTCCTCGAGTGCCCTTAATAATGTGGCAGATTTCATCATATTCCTGATTTAAAGAGGACAATGTCTGTCTTGTTCACTTGTTCTTTTCCATGCATAAGCCAATCTCTAAAAGATGTACTCGCATAGTTTCTGGATCTGGCTCGTGATATGATCCATCTTGTGGTGCATTTTCTTGTAGTTAGTGAAGTTTTGATAAGGCCTTTCACTAACTCCCCCCCCCCCCCCCCCCCCCCCCTTCTCTGTTTGTCTCTGCACAGGATTTGGTTTCATAACTTTTGAGAGTGAAGACATCGTAGAGAAAGTCTGTGAAATTCATTTTCATGAAATCAATAACAAAATGGTAAGTCCACTCTTTTTTTTTTTCAATTCCAGTTGGGGCGTTGAAGGATTAATATTTGATTTCTTCTTTCCCCAAGTATTAATAGCTGAGGGTGTGTGTGTGTTCATGTTTATATGCACAGACTAACACACACACACACACACACACACACACACACATATACACACACTCTGTGGGTCTGTGGGTCTCAGGGATGGGAAAGCAGTGGTGTGTACTGCCCACAAACCGTGAAATTGTGTGGCTGAGTTCTGCCTGTCAGGCTGAGGGACGGGAGAGTGGAGCCTGTCCCTCTCTTTCTGAATCCCTACCGTGCACACACACACACACACACACACACACACACACACACACATATACAGGTGGAGATGTCCAGGGATGCAACAGGGAAGCTACTGGCGGTAGCAGAGTTCATTAGTCAGGGATTAACACCTTCCACAGACTCCCAGTGATGCTTGTTTTATTTACACCAGTAATACGGTCATCTCTGACTACTCGATAGAGTTCAGTGGCAGTTTTCTAAGTCATCATATGTTAGCTTATGTTAATTGACAGGAACCGACCTCAGTGTAGCAAGAGTGACATTAGGTCCTCCTTCACCCATTTCTACCCTGCAGGCCTCTTGAGAGATTCTGCATCATTTGAGCGGTTCTGTGGATTGTGATTGACTGGAGGGAATACTTGTCTTTCTGCCGTTCAGGGGGGCTCCTGCACTCAGTGTGTCTTCACTCTCCCCAAGCCTTTTTCCCCCAAACTGGCTGACTGACTGGCTGTGTGACTGACAGGACCAGTGTAGTAGAACCGTGTTCACTAGGGACCAGTCCAGGTCACATATGACCCCAGCATACATCCCTCTGTGTTTCTGCACTGAATCACAGTCGATGTGCAGGGCTGCCACCCAAAATCCAGACTGTGACAGAAATAACTGCACTTGTATGGAAGATACTCTGTCACAATCAAATGTCCCAGATCCTTTGACATGGAGGCATAGCACACTGTTAACACACAAATATCATACATCAGGATGCGAGACATGAATGCACACGCTAGATCATTTATTTATGCACACAAAGAAAAACAAGTGTTGTCAAAGCTGTCAATTCTTGATTTCAACAAATACTAACAACCTATTTCTACTCAATTTGTTACGGAAATAATTTATAAGACATTTATACCAACAAATCCAATATCAAATCTCTGAGTACATTTATCCATTGATGTTATTTTCGTGTCCAACTTTTTACCATGTCAATAGAAAAATGAGCCTCATTTAAGCCCAACTCCTGCCTATTTGTAAGAAGTGCTAATTAGGAAATAATTGCATCGTAAACACTATTGCTAATTAAGAATGCAAATTAACTTAATACATAGTTGGCCATGTTAATGTAGAATAATGTAGCAATCATCAATGATTTAAAAATACAGCATTTTTCTTGATTTGCAGCACAATATTAAATAACATTTTTGAATCAAGAATTTAGAAAAATAAAGTACTTGTGCTGCCTTATGACATTTGGAATAACTATGCTGGACACATCAACAGTACAGTAACCCATTATTGTTGTATTGTCATTATTAAATAATGTAAGAAACACAGAATAAGCCTGATAACATACTGTTTTCCAGGGCTGTGGCTCAGGAAGTAGAGCGGTCGTCCTCCAATTGGATTGGCGGTTCGATTCCCAGCTCCTCCAGTCCACATGTCGATGTGTCCTTGGGCAAGACACTTAACCCCACATTGCTCCTGTATGAATGTGAATTAATGATTAAATTGGCACCCTGCCACCCTGCCATCAGTGTATGAATGTGTGTGAATGGATGAATGACATGTCATGTGAAGCGCTTTGAGTGGTCGCAAAGACTAGAAAGGCGCTATATAAGTACAGTCCATTTACCATTTAAGTACAGTCCATTTATTTGAGAAAAGAGTCGCACAAGTGAGATTCATGCACACTCTGTAGCTAAAAACATCTGCCCAGGTGGAACCAGTCTAATACTACTGCCAACTTTGATAGCCTTGACGATTTCTTTCCACCAGCAAATATCCTTTGCATGTGGAGAAGGAAATGTCATAAGTTCTTAAAATTCTTTTTCAGCACTATTGATGTTAATAAGCTGTTCCCTTTGTGAAAAGCATATGAGCTTCCCCTGGGCATACATGCCTCCAAACCTGCAAAATCACCAGCAGCAAAGTTGCTTATGTCTAGCCCACTGTTTGCATAGTGATACAGTAGAATTAATTACACGTTTCTTTTAAAGAAAAAAGAAGGAGCACTTTGTTCAGAATTTACTGGCATTGGATATTATTTAAGGTAAATATGACCACTTTTCTTCCCTTTGCATGTATAAGTTGCATTAAACTTGCTATTCAGTGCAAATGTTATTAGAGAGAGAAACTCCATAGAAAGTGAGGGAGAAAGGGATACAGATGAAATTCTTGTACCTTTTACATCATCTACTCCTGTATCTTGCCAGAAACATCAAAGCTTCCTCTCATGCATCATCTAACAGTCAGCACATATGTCTGACTTCCTGATTTGTCACAGTCGTGAAAGTTACTATTAGTCTCATCAATATTTAGTACAGAAGGGTCATATAAAGTGTACAATAAGAAATGTCCCCTATTTGTGGGAAGGTTCAAGTCTCCTGCACTTCTTACCACACGCAACTGTGCACTGTTGCGCATTGCGACGTGTTGTACTCCACAGGGTGCAGCCAAAAAATGCACCAGGACACGACTGAAAAACATCATTACTAGCCCGTGTGTAGTTAAAAGAAGATGACACATATGACAAGCATGTGACCCATCAGGGAGTCTCAAAAATCTTTACAAACAAAGATGAGGATTATTAGAGGGGGTACAGTGTGAAAGGACAGAGCAAGGGCCAGTTTTCTGAGGCTTTTGTCACTTTTGTATGGGTCCCTCTTGGCAACACCTACGATAAATTTGCTAGTATGCAGGAAATAAGCTTGTCCCTCAGATCTTCGACAAAGTGCTGACATGTGGGAATGTCGGCAAAGAGAAAAGGATGTGGAGTGTGTTAAGAGCATTTTTCAAAGACACTTCAGGTTTTACCTTAGTTGCACAGAGGAGAGTACTGGTTATCCGCTGTCTGAAGCACCAGCACACAAAATAAAAAATGCCTCCTGTCTTCATTCTTATGAAGTACTATACAGAAATAGACCTCATCCATCCTCCCTGCGAGTGTTATCTAAGATGGCTCTTGAATAATTGATGCAGACAGAAATTCCACCCCACTTGGGAGGGCTGTGGATGTACAGGGCACCCCACCTTCCCCTTGCCCGTCCTCTCAAGGGCTCTGGCAGTGTAGTGGGTCAGTGCCCACTCAGATGTGAGTGACTGGATCTTTAGTGATCTGGTCAATCACCTTGTGTTCATGTGCCACCAAGGCCTCACTCTCAGGAGCACTTCCTCTCTGTCACCGCGAGTCTGGCCTCATATATAATTAAAAATAGGGTGCTGCTTAGCAAGAAGCAGGCTCTCACCTCTGCACTGCCCCGCTTTAGCAAATGCAGGATGTGATAGAAGTATGGATTATCATCTGCAGGGCTCCACATAGAGAAATATACCTTAGCCACAGCACCTCTAAATTAAAACCAGTAAATATTTCAGTGCAAAGATCAATGAGCAGAAGATGATTTGACAGTTTTCAAATATTATAAATATACAGTTCATCACACCCTCAAGTTTCCACATATATAAATGTCTATATCAGACATAATACAACTAGAGGAAGGTTGTGAATTTTGTTTCATAAGACAGGAATCCCTCCATCACCCCCCCACCCCACCCTGCCGTTATGCATGCGCAGCTAATTCATAATAATACCTATCAAGTATTGGCTCTGATGAGCGAGCAGTGTGCCATTAAAATGGACTCACATTGGTTTTAGTCAAGTGCTTCAAGGTAATATTCTTTAATGTGTCATTTTTAATAATCAACAGTAGAGAATGATCACAACAGGAGGGAGGAATTTTCTGTTAGTCGTCAATTTCTCACTGTGTCTTCCTGACATGACCAACCAATTACTGCTCTGAGGAGGAGAATAAGCTCTGACTCTCCCAGTCACTGTGAGAAAAAAAGTCTAATACAGATAGGCGTTTTTACATCAGCCTTTAATATATAGAAAGAGATATACTGTGCGTCTTGTATTGATATCAGCAGAGGTTCTGTTCAGAAAAATACCATTTCAACATCACATTGACTATATAGTGTAATACATACAATATAATGTTTTAACAACAGCACCATATAGTGTACTGTTTTGATTTAAAGCAGAATTAAAGCCTAGTTTACATTTTTCTTATACATTTATTCACAAATTCAGTTTATCTGCTAAATCTAAATCTTATAAATGCTCCAGATTTAAGTTTAATTTACCCTTAAATAGTTCATTATTTTTTCTGTTCAGTGATACAATTTATTATTAATAATAACTATAATTATCATCATAATAATAATCGCAACAAAATAACCTTGAACTCTATCCATACCTTTTGATACCAGTTTTAATCAAATTACAGAAGTGAGTGACAGAGGATGATAGGATAAAGCTGCTTACTGAGATAAATGCATGCATAGCTTTAGTATTTTCCAGCATTCTGCAGTGATTGTATTAATACAATAATTTTAAACAATTTTAAACATACTGAAAAGGCACAGCAACATATTATGGAAATATTGTGTCGAGTTTGATATGATAGTTTGATTCAGAATTTTGTTTTTGAATACAATGTTTCTTTACAATATTATAATACTGTTAATGCTCTTCTTTGCCCACATGGCATACATGTACTTTCACAAGACAACAATATAATATCAGAAAATTCACATTTAATGCTGAAGGAAATTGAGTTTGTTGATTAGACTAAACATACGGTCACTAAAGAGTTAATTTTATGTTTCAAGATGTAACATGATTAGATCAATCTGCCGACTTCTGCCTAACAAAGCTTTGATGAACTTGAAAGTATTGCTGTATTCGCTTATGGCCTGTATATTTAATCTATAAGCAGTTGGTCGTCTGTGATCAGCTAACCAAACCTAATTACTTTTAATTAAACGCACCTCCTGAGTTCATAGTGCCAGCTGCACCACTCTGCTGTTGTGTGTCAAACGTGCAAACCAATCAGTTGTGCTGACGCTGACCATTAAAGTTTAGCACCCTCAAACCAAAGGCCATGAAGTCAAGCGTGTGTGTGTGTGTGTGTGTGTGTGTGTGTATGTCTGTCAAATTTTAGACTAAAGACCACTTAATTGGGCACGGCTTGTCCAAGTCCAACTGGGGACAAAAACTATGTCTGCAGTTGGTTTGGGTTGGTGGTTAAGGTTAGGGTTAGGTTAAGTTTTAAATCTGTGTAATGTTCCCAAAGGTGACCACGGTCAATGTGTGTGCGTGTGTGTATGCAGATTACCATGTTTAACTTCCTTTCATGTTTCTTGCTTATTTGCTGTCAAAAGTCGCAAAACTTTGCTGTCCCATGCTATGCTAGTAATAGGGAAACACAGACACAAAATATGATACTCCTAAATACTTAAAAATGTCTTAATGTATATTTGGAAGAAAATTAGTTTCATGATACAAAGCCAAATATTATGCAGTGGAATCAGACACAACAGAAGAGTAAACAACCGCTAGATTCGAGCGACAGCTAAGCTAAGCTACTAAATTTAATAAAAGCTGAATCTAACACAAAAATACAACACAACACAAAATGTTTTGTAAATGAAAATAAACCTGAGTCAAGAGATATTATGCTGCTGCTCACTAACTTGGTCTCTGCTAACTTTGTCTTTGGTGCTCTGCCCGATGTGAGCAAACCATCAGTAGAGTGAGTCAGTCTTATTGCACCCTGGTTGTTACAGGATTCCCCTTTCAGAGCAGTATGAGGAATCTACTTACTTTTTCCAGGTTTTCTAGTCAAAAGGCAGAACATTCTAAAATAATTGCACATTCCTACTACATAGGTGACCGAGTTCAAAATAATCATCATATTCACTGATGTGAATTTTTCCTTTTTAAAGCTGTAGACTAAACTAGTTATCACAAATTTAAAGGAGACCTCAACAGAGAGACACTTAAATCTCTGGGTTGTTGAAAATGAAAACTTTTTTAAAGAGTGGAAATATTTAAGTGAGTGTTTGAACATCAAGTGTCTAATAAGGTAGTAGGACCAACCTTCGGAGGAGTTTCAGTCCCACATGGAGTGCTGCCTCACAAGTTTTGGACTGTAAGTAATTGGATGTTTACCCTTCATTGAAGAAGGAAAGCTTTGAGGGATGAAGGAGGTAGAAATCCACTTTGCACTCTGCACTCCAGGTTGTCCCATGAAAGCTCGGTGATGTTCAGATCTGCTGATTGAGGAAGTGATGGAAGTCGTTTGACATCAACCTGATGATCATGGCATCACTTTTGAATATGTCTCTCAGTGTGTATGGTGACATTATCATCTTGGAATATTGAAGCATGTCAAGGGAACAGTGTTGGCACCACAGGGAGTACCTGGTTCTTAAAATGACCTCATATTCCTTGCTTTTATATAACCGTGCAGAGTCATCATCAGACCTAATGGCTCCTGTGAGATTGCTGACCAATGAAGGCATCATTTTGCTTTATCCAAATGTAAACCCATCCAAAAGCAGAATGCGTCTTACCATGATTATACTTTTTCCCATTGCTCAATTGTCTTGATGTTTGTATACAAGTGCTTCAAAATGGAAAGTGTGCTGTAAATACCCACTTTATAAGCTACATTGACTGGTTCACAGAGGTCTTAAAGTGACACTCCAACCAGAATCTATCTTTTGAGTATCAAACATTCACACATCCCCCCGCCCCCTCAGAGGCTAGAAATATTTGTAGGTGGACCCATTATGGATAACAGAATTTCTGGTAAGCTTGGATTCACAGAAATGACAATGGATTTTAGTATTGGCAGTAGAAAAAAACATCATTGCAGGAAAGTATGAAATTGTCTATAGAAACCTTTCAAACGACTCCCATTTTCTGCTGTTCATCAACAGACTACTTTCAACAAAATATGGTGAAATGCACTGCAACTGAATCCTCACGCATGAACCTGTCAAGCATGCATGCTGGAACAAGTGCTGTTTACCATTTTAGAGTAACTGTCTTCTGCTCTTTCATAGGTCAGAACATTTCTATCTCCTAGATTCGCTAGATATTTTTGTTATGAAATATATCTAAAAGTTTTAGCTTTCGTGCCCAATACTAGAGTTTTAACTTCCTTAAATAACTCACTTGTTAAGTGGTTGTGAGAAACCTTTTCCTTTTTAAGTGAAAAATCCCACACCACATGCCTGACACTGTGCATTCACAACCGTGACATTTCCTAACCATTCAGTCTATGTGTTTTGACTGTTGAGCTGGGAGTGGGAGCTGGAGTAAATGAATCACACTGTTTCCTTTCTTCAGTCTGCCACTCCACTGATGGAATCCATTCACTAGTGAAGCTAATAGTAGCCATCCACCTCCCCCTCTACACACACATACGCACAAACACACACCACACCCTCAACACTCGTCCCTGAAGGACAGTCATTGCCAGTCGGTCCCGCCCACACCTTCCCGTTAAACCTACAAGGTTAATATGTATGGGAGATGAATTGAAAAGGTCAAAACTGGAGCATTTCTCCAGTCAGTATCACATGGTTTGTACATAAAAACTAAGGCGGTTGTTTATTTTATTCCTCAGTGGGCTGTATTACTACGCCAATTAAGTAGTGCTTGTGGTGTCCTGCAAGTGCATCTTTGTGTGTGCATGTGTGCCTCGTAATTTCAACATCTACCTTGGTTATTGGTGGATAGAGATGTTTTTAATAGAATAATAATCCCAAAATAGAAAATATCCTGATTCCATAACCAGAATAAAACAACAGCAGAATTAAATGAAATCTGGGTCTGCTTGGTAAGTCTAAGACTAGTGTATTTTGATCTGGACCTCATCTAATGTGGTCTAGATATAAAAATATCAGTTAAATCACCCTTTTTCCTGTTTTCATGAACTAAATAAAGGTTTCACAATTTGAAAGTGGGTTTGAAACAGCTTAAGGTTTATGCTACAATGTCAAAAACAGAGAATGTGCAGCTAAATATAATTATTTTGACTGTCAGTTATCAAACAAAACGGCCAATCAAAGGTCATGGTCAGTATTCTAGGTTACCAATAAAGGAGCGGTCTGTCTATTCAGTGCCAGCCTCCAAAGTCTCAAAAGTAATAACTCCTGATCACCTTATCATGGTAGACTTTCCAAGTAAGAGGATCTTACTAGCAGAGTATCTGCTAGCAACCGTACATCAACATCTGGTTTCTTATCGCATTCAACATCTTCTGTGGTTGGTTTGGACAAAATCCAAGAACGACTTTTAAAAGCAGTTCTGTGGAATCTGAATGGTTGGTGTGATTGCTAACAACAGCAAAGAATTTCCAGTAAAAAATTTCTGTTTCTGTTTTCCTCTCACACTGACCATCATGGGTCACAGAGTGAAATAAATCTCAAAGATAAACTATCAACTGCAGTATGTCAGTGCAGTGGAGGAGGAAACATCTCAATATATGTTGAAAGCATACAAGTTGAGGTAACCATACCTTGTCAACCTTGTGTGGCAGGAATTCACTTCAGCAGTTGGTGGTATATGTATGTGTGTATTCGAGCATCTCAGATCTCCTGGGTTCTATTTGCGCATAAAATGATGTAACTTTCCTGGCAGTAAAGTCAAGGTAGGTTAATGAAGTGTGTATTTTCTCAATGGTGCTCAAACACCTCTGTTCACAACATCTAAATGGTAGATCGTGATACTTTTCACCACATGATATTGTGCTGCCGTCATAACATCAAGAGTCCTCGACAAGGTAAACAAGCCATCATTCGGGACAATACTTGCAGTTAAAATAAGAGGCTGTAAATTCAAGTGTTCTCCCACAGTTCACATGGAAAAAGGTTCATTCTATAAAACCTCCCATGTGGCAAAATTTGAATCTCCGTATTCACAACTGCTGAACCTTTGCAGTGTGCCATTGTCAGGCTCAGAATTGTCTTGCCGTCCTCTCTGTTCTTCTCTTTTTTTTTCTCGTTCTTTGACTTAGTTCACTCTTGAAAGCTCCTGCCTCCCTCCCCCACACACTCTGTGTGTTTGAAGCAGGTGAACACCCACACACTCACACCACCACAGATCCTGGCTCCTGGCTGGTTTTAAATCCATGACAAGGAGCCCTCTCTCTGAATATCAAAGACCCGCATCTGAGAGCATGTAGGCATGACTCACACCTGGGTCTGTCTTACTCCCAGCAGGCAACCTGAACGTCCAGCTCGCCGGATGTGGCAGGAGCTACTGGAGGACGCTGATCAGACACCGTCATGTCTACGGTGTGGGCAGAACTCAGAGTGCTGTATTTGTCACCTAGCTATGTGAACATCTGAAAATCCCAGCAGTGTGCTGAGATTTCTAACAGACTCATTTTTCCCACCCAGTTCCTGCTTCCATGCCGGGGGTCATTCCCTGACGATAAGAGCGCCTGTGCTCTCTTCATCACAATGTCAAACCATGCCAGGCGAGCAAGGAGGGCAGAGTAGCTGTGACAGCTACAAAGTGGCTGAGGGAACTGTGTACTTTAGTTGGTCCGCTTCAAATGAAAGGGCTGCTAACAGCAACAAATAGCAGCTCTGCAACACAGCAACTTTCCCTCTGTGATTGAAACCCTTTTCATTATTGTCCCTTTTTACATTTGTAGCTCTCCTGAATATACAGAGTTTGTTATTCTATTCATTTAGCACAACAACTTCTTACAGATGTGAAGTTTGGCACCTTGCTATAGCACATTGTGTCTACCACTGTGCATGTATGAATGAGTTTGTGTGTGAATAGTAATGTGCACCACTGGCCTGTCAGAGTAGCAAAGCTATTTGTATGGATGCCGGGCTATACCTTGGTTGAGGTTTACACAGCACTGGCGCACTAGCCTGTCTTGTGCAGCAGGCCAGGATGACATGTGAATTGCAGCAGCTGAGAAAGCCCTGCTTAAGTGGAGGCAGTAGGGAGAAGCAGGCGAGAGCCAGGAGGCAAACAGACAAACAGATGGACAGGCTGATGCCAAGCAGGCAGTGGAGCAAATAGATTGTGCAGCATGGCGAACAGACTCAGTCTACCAAAGAACAACCAACAGACACAAGACCATGCCACCCTTGTCAGCCACTCGTGCTTCTCTATAATTCATAGAGATAGGATAGATATGTGGTAAATAGGACTCTCATCTTCCTCCTTCTCCTCATCTGCCCTTGTCACATCCCTCATTTGATATGTGTTATGTAGGAGGAGGAGATGTCAGTCTTGCAAGATGGGAAATGAACAAACCTGTATGTGTGAGAACTGGAGTGAGAAAAAGAAATGCAGGAGAGAGATGAGTGCTGCAGGTGGAATTGGACTATGGGACACTGGGGACTTCAGCCCAGCAGACACACTCAAATACACAATTCTCATGAAAAAAACAGAGCCCTACCATATTCTGTTTTTTAAAACACACATTTTTGAGCATCTTCAGATTTTAAAAACATTGCCTTTGCAAGTCATACGAAACAAACAACAGTGAAAGAATAGAGATTTTGTCAGAACCAAAGTGAGAGATGATTGCTTTTGAGATTATTCTGTTTAGATTAAGCAAAAAACTGCTTTTCACAAGGGGGCTGAACATGCCGCCACACAGTGGGACTAGGGTAATGGCATTGGAGAACAGAGCTTCTCCTACCTTGATGTCTCAGAAACTCTTGGAAAGTATTTAGCTTGTATTTCCCTCAGGCATTGGGCACATGCTCACTGGAGCAATAACCTTTGCTTTAATGCAGGAGGAGCATGATTGTAAGTTTTCCTTAGAGAATTTCCTCTAAAATGTGAGGTGCTCAGATTGACTCTGTCTTGTTTTTCTCTATGGAAAACATCTAGCGCTGTGCAAGTCAAATAGAAAACCACCTTAAAGAGCTGAGACAGCCCTGTCAGATCTGTCTGGTTGTGTACCAACACAGTCTAATGGTTTGTCTGTGTCTGTGTGTATGTGTGTCCATGTGCATGTGTGTGTGTTTGTCTGTCTACATAGGTAGAATGTAAGAAGGCCCAGCCCAAGGAGGTGATGTTCCCGCCAGGTACACGAGGGCGAGCCAGGGGTCTGCCCTACACCATGGATGCCTTCATGCTTGGGATGGGCATGCTGAGTAAGTCATACACTCACATTTGCAAAAACATAAAGTGATCTGTATACATCTGTAAGCTCACAGTTTAGTTCATAGTTTAAAGTCATAGAAATCAACAGCTGGGCACTATTTTTTAGCAAATGTTAATCAAAAAATGTGTAAAAAGTGTACTCTGCTAAGGGACTATTTTCAGCTGCGGAATTGGTAATGAGGTTGTGAGAATAACACCAGTTCCCATGTTCATCATAATGAAGTAACACGTCATCCAGTGCAACACTGAGGCTCATTCATGTGTTTTTAATAGATTTTGCATCACAATGAAGGTCAATGGTGCAGGCAAATAAGCTATATCACATTGGGCATCACAGGCAATACTAATCAAGATCAGTCCATTGTTTATTTCACTCTTTTTGTGGTATTTGTTGGCAATAAATGTAAACAATATACAATATCACCAGCTTTTAAATATGCAGTGACAATGTTTTTTAACCAGGCTGTGAATGAAAACATGAAATTTAGAGGAAGTGTCGGATACGCATGCCATTCGGTCATCAATTTCTACTGGCAAAAAAAAATCAACTTATGCAAACTCTCTTCTAGATAGCCCCATTAGGTGGGCGCTGCCCCTAATTAGGCTGCTTCAAGGTGTGCCACCAGTGGCCACTGTGGTCTATTTCTGGTCGAGTCTGGCACAGGCAGCCCCTGGGCATATAGGAGCAGACCAGCACATTAGCAGGCTAAATGAAGAGGAAAATTGGTGTAATGTCATATTAAGGATTCATCACTGTGCCCCCCTCAATGGGTAATGAAGGGGACACACATGTCAGGGAGAGATCTCATCTACAGGGACCTCAGCTGCTGGCCCACCCCTCTTCATTACCATCTAGCCCATGCCTGTGGTCCCTTTTATTTAACACTATTGCACTCTCCCCCTCCCTGCCTCCACACCCTCCCTCTGCCTGTCTATCTATCTGTCTGTCTGTCGTTCAAATTTCCCATGCATATAATATGTATGTGCGACCCAACCAAATGGATTTGCCCTCACATAAAAGATTTATTTTTTCCTTCAAAAGCAAAAGAGACATGCAGCTGATTGTAAGAGACTGGTTTTACCGTGCAAGCAGCTCCTCCCCCATCTTGTAGCAGGTGCAGACAGACCCACATCTATGCATTTTTATCTGTAGCAAGTAATGTAATGTTTAAAGCACTTCTGAAATCAGTTGTAGCTGTTGCATATTTAACATTTTCTTATGTCCCATATCTGATATAATTCATTATTTCTGTTTCTATCTATTTATCTATCTATCCATTTATCTATCTGTATTCAGTTACATAAACTGTCAGGGTTATGAGGGGGTTGACCTTTCCATGAGGCTGATTATACAGTTGTTGGTGGTAAAAGTGTTGATAAGGCTGGCCAAGTGCTTTTGTCAGCTCTATCTGAGTTGCTTCCAGTTCCATCTCATCTGTTAGAAGTATTTAACAAGCACAGTGAACTTTTCCGAACTTATTACAGACTAATGTGTCTGCGTAAAGGAGAGCACTCTTCCCCTCCATTGGGAGAAGGCAGGCAGAAAGGCAGTGATGTGCTCATGTGAGAATATTAACAGCCAACTTGTTTGGAGACACTCTTATCTAAATGAAATTGGAACAAGGACAGCGAAACATTCCTTTATATAATTTGCATGTGGAAAAAAGGGGACCCTAGGCTCATTATTTAAGAAAGTGTAAGCTTCTTTTGTGCCAAATCTCATTAAAGCCATCCCTAGCTCCTTTGTTTACTGCCTCTAATCGAGGCATTTATCTTTATTGTGTTGTGCCCGATGTATGTTTGCTGAAATTAATACACATTTGAGCCTAGGCGAGGTATGGGTGTACCAGATGGATAATTGATTTTAAAGTGAATCAGAACTGTTGAGCCATAAAATAGGTACATTAGCATGCATATTAATAAGGCAAATAAGAGCACTAAGAGGCCGCTACCAGGCCAGACACAATGGCAGGCATTATTTAGTGTAACGTTCCTCAACGGAGGCGTTTAGAGAACATCAGGGGTTGCTGGAAGCAATATTTTTTAAAGGGGGGCGTTAAGGTGTTCTTGTATGTTTTTTAATACCAGTTTAATACTACATTTAAATTCACATTCTCACAATTTTATCATTAGACTTGCTTTTACCACCATCTACTGAAGCTTTTTTTGGAGAGGCTTTCCCTGACAATGATGAGGCTATTTTTCTGAATCGCTTGCACGCAGCTTTTCATTGGTTTCTATGAAACAGTGCACTAAGGTGCTTCAGGCATGCTCCTCCATCAGAAAGCACACCTCAATTCTTTTAACGCATGCATGATGCTCATATAAGCCAATGCAACGATACATTTTGCACAACATAGGCAGCCAAATCCATGTAGGTTTTTATGTTATTAGACCTAGGCCACTAGAGCAAATAACAACACATATTAGTATAATTAGGGTTAGATTTTAAAACCATGTGTGTGCACAGCCTAGGAAATAAATGTTCCAATTCCAAAAATAAAATAATAAAACTATTATAATTATTATTATTATTATTATTATTATTATTATTATTAGTGGAATAGACAATGTTTAAAATGTGCTCAGGTCCCTCCTACAATCTGAATTGGGTCATATTAGCCAATTTCGCTAATACCAAAATAATTTAAATAATAAATAAATAAATGTGTTTTTTTAAACATGGTTTCTTAATCGGTTTTACGGTTTTGCTGGCCAACATGAACTATAGACTTGCTCAAAATGTCATCACATCATGTCATAACTTTGCAGCCAAGCTAAAGTCAAATCAAAAGGATTAAATATTAGCATCATAAGAAAATCGTATCAGCACAACTAGACAGATGTGCCAGTATTATATTGAATACAAGAGATATGGATCTGTTTTTTCTGCCACCAAATGCACAACCTTTATTATGTGAATAAGTGTTTTCAAATAAGGCCATGAAACCCTCATGTCTCAAGAACACCTGAAAAAGATCCACTCAGACAAGGCATACATGGAGTATCCATTTTTCCAGGCCCTCAAAAAGAAGCATGGTAGGAGCACCATCAGCAGTGTCTTTGCTATGAAGACCAGCCGGTGGACAGCGGTTCACAAACGGAGAGAAGTTGATGCTCCCTGCCATCAAAGAGGTCATCCCATACCGTGATGGAGCGTGATCCCACACAGGTGCTGAAATCCATCCCACTCAACAATGACACTGTGGCACACAGGATAAATGAAATGGGCGCTGATACAGAGGAGCAGCTGTGTGCCATCCTGCAGGGCTCTCCATTCAGCCTTAAGCTGGAACAGCCTCTGACAACAATGCTCTGCTGATGGCCTATGTCCGCCATAAGGCCTCAAACAACCAGTAGGTGGCTGAGGAATTTTTGCTTTCCAAATATCTGGGAACAAACAACAAGGGCCAGGACCATTTATGATGCACTGGATGTGTATCTACAGGAGAAGTCCATTCCAATTACCTTGCATGCACCACTTAAGTATGTCATGTGACGTCATGTACCATGCAGACATTTTTGTAAGGATTGACGCTTCATGGACCTCCTGAACCTCAATGTTCCCATCTGGGTGGTGCAGCCCTTTTAGGCAGACATGACTGAATGCAAGCCTGCTATCCAGGACATAGTGGATGCTCCTGGATAGCGACGATGAGGCCCCTGCTGCTTTCACCACATCTGGCTGAGGCAGCATGTGGGTGAAATGTGCCCAGTGTTACCTGGCTCTCTGGAAAAGACCAGACTGCTTCGTCCTGATTTCCCAACAACATATCTCATTGAGCAGGGAGTCGGCCAGGTCTTCCACATGCAATCCAAGTATTGCAATTGCTTGGACGGTCCCAGGTGCACTACAGCTGTATCAAACTTCTCTTCAACCTGCAGTGAAGAAACTGTCCGACAACCACCAAGCACATGGTTCACACTAACTTTCAAAGCAATTTTGCTTATTTCCTTCAAAAATGAACGTAAAGAGGCCCTTTTTTTCCAGTAGCCTCAAACCTTACCCTTGGTAAGCGACTCTTGAAACAATTAATAAGAATCTTTCCTGTTTTGCACCAGCACCAAATTAACGCTTTCTGATTGGCTGCTATTTGTGATCAATAACGAGACCTAATTAAAGTTTGAATGTCAAATTTCTATCCATTGCATTTGTTTAACACTCACATATAATTTCTATTCACACGGCTGTGCTCCCCGGCAAACTAATGATAATGATATTCCAACTGTCCAGTTAAATCAAATCTGTTATTTGGCATTCAATGACATGCTTTTTTAATGATATAACACCGAATAATAATCAACATTAATATTCAGGGGAGACAATTAGCGTACATTTTAATTGATGAGGGGCGGAAAGGGACCTGGATAATGGATAGGGGGGCGCTGGCCCAAAAAAGGTTGAAAACCACAGATTTAGTGAAATGAAAGGAAAAGCAGCAGGTTCTCTCTTTTTCTCCTTGCTATTCTTCTGTGCTGTTTCTTTTTCTTTCCACCACTTTCATGTTTCGCAATATTTGTAGGAATGAACATGCTAAGAATTTCATGAACTAGTAGCTTTACTCAGCCTGTATCTTAATCCATTTTCCCTATACTTTCATATTACTCTCTATAGCTCTCTCTTAGACTCAGTGCACACACCTTGTTCCAAATTCCCATTTAGTAATGTGGAAGCCATTGTCATGCAGTACATCAGACTAGGAAAATGGTTTAGCTATTTCAGAAAATGTTGAAATAAGGGAGTATGAGGAGCTGCAGTATCTAAGCCAACAATTTTGGCTTGGCATTTATTATGTTTGACAGTAAGACGGTATCAAACACATAATATCCAATATTTTGCGGTCCGTGATAGCTTTTCATTGTATCATATCACAGTTCTTTTCAGAGCAAACAAACAATGAGGAGGGTTTGTGAAAGCTATCCATCTGTAGCTTCCTGGTGATGATTTCTCATCAGCAGCTGATGAAGATTTTTATTTTTTTCTGGTGTAGCCTCCGTCCCGCTTCATCCATACCAGGTTAAGGTTCCCCTCACAGCCTCTTTGAGTTGCATTTCTTTTTGTCTGCGAGAGAGGGGAGAGGGTCTGGGAGAGGCATTTTCCCATTGGGTCAGGAATAAATTGAACTTTTTCATGGACAGCAAACACTGATTAGATATTTATGACCAAGGTCAACCTTTCTGATTCCAGCTGGCACCGGCTCTGAGGCATACAGAGCAGAGCATCTACACACATGCTTGCTCGCTCTCACACACACACACACACACACACACACACACACACACACACACATAATCACATACACAAAAATGCATTCATGCAAAATATGTATCCAGGTCTTCATACTGCTGATGCATTCACATACATACATGCCATTTCTGGACCCAAAAAAAAAAGTCAATATTTGAGGCTCGATACTAGTGTCAGAAATGCAGTGTTGATACTGAAGGGTGACGTTTGACAGATAGTACAGACCGACAGTATGCATTGTACTGTTAATTTTACGGTGTTAATCATAGAAATGTCTCAACTAGTTGTGTACCATATTTCCTCGAATAAAAGAAAGCAGTTAAAAGCTGGGGGTGTGTTCAACACAAGCAGACCGGGGGACAAAACAAGGGAGGATAAACTCTTGGTGCATGTCATATAATGTGTATGCTAGTAAAGGATAAATACTGTAGTACTCACCTGGATTTAACTCCAGTTTTGTGAGTACATGCAACATTCAAACAGAGGGAATAAGAAATAAAGCCATGTTTCTAATATACTGGTAAACCTGCTTCCAATAAAGGTCTAGTACCCTTTGCAGTTGAGGTAAATAAAGGCCCCGGCCACTATTTGAGGAGATACGGTCTGCAGTGTCAACAAAAGCATCAATTTGTAGCTCAGAATTAACAATCTAGACATTCACTACAGTCAGTTTAGCAGGGTAGTACATTGCTAATTAGAACGGAGGAGGCATAAGCCTGAAAAAGGTTTCTGAGGTCAGTTTCTGAGGTGTAGCTTACACACAATGAAGAAGGAGTTATCAAGGTTGGCTCCAGTGATTCATTGCTGGCCTAAAGGACTTCCTCTTATTAGGTAATTTAGTCCAGAGTTATGGTTGAAGGTGATAATAGCTTGAGGAAAACAGATAGACTGAGACATTTACTGTAATTAGAGGGTTAATTATGTTTATATTACCTTTGATGGTGCTCAAATTCTCACAGACTCACACATAGGCTCACTCGCTCATCCGCCCACTCTTCTCAAATTTCATGTTTGGCTGTATCCCACTTCCTAGCTGCCTGTTCCCTCACACCCCGTTTCTCAATATGTTGCCCACAGCTGCTTCTGTCTGAAAACTGTCCAGCTAATTAACTGGTGGGTCTGTGGTTGTAATAAGAATCACGACAGCAGATGAACAATACATCTGCTACTCTTATATTTTTCTAATGACACTGGGTCCTCTTTGGGGATCACTACAATTCTCCATCCATCCAGGAGCCAAACAACTTCTAAACATGTCTATACCCTGGCAAACACTTTAACTTTGGTGAACAGATGACGTTTTGTAGTCACATTTACCAAGGTTTAATCAGGGGTTGTGGGTACATTTTACCTGATGTCTGTACTTATTTGTAGGATCTTCTGTCAAAATATTGAAGTAATTGGTCACAATACACAACATAAAGAACCCGATCTGTGATTGAAATGTAAAGAAAAAAGTAATATCATCCTTCAAAAGTTTGTCCTAATTGATAAAAAGCTTGTATAACACAGACAAGACAATACTAGACAACAGATGTTTTCCCAATCAAAAATGACTGACACATATACACTGCACATGTAAAATAAAGAAGTGAAGTTGAAAATAGACAACCTTTTAAAAAATGTATTATTGAAATTAATTTGCAAAGGATTTATAATATAATGGCAGCAGATTGGTAATAATGGAATAGGTAAAAGCAAAGCACAACTAACTAGAGGTCAGCTTTAATTCATAGACATCCAGCAGAACCTTGTTTCAACCAAACTACATCCTGTCATATTTTATATGAACCTTTCTGCTCTCTGAAGATGCACACAAGACAGACGCCAACGTCATTGCAAGGCGCCTGCTATAAACTGTTATTACTCTGAGCTATAAAAATGCAGAGAACTTATGGTTGAAAGAATTAAAACGAAGTGGGCAGTTGAGAACCAAGAGCAGCACTATTTGTCCAACAGTTTATTGAGACTTGTGGTTCCAACTGTTTACCAGATTTGGCATCAGATACCCAACCTTAATGAAGACCTAATGCAACAAGGCATGAAGATAGAACCTATTAAAACAAAATAAGAATCAATATTCCTTTAGAATTCATAAATGTGTTAAAATATAATGAGATGCTTTATTGATTCATGTTGGATAACATTCTTAGTTTAAAGCAAGATGGTGTAAAAATGTTAGCAGCTGTGTAGCTCTCATATTTTAAATCACACAGCCTTTCTCCCTTCAAAGGAAATGCTGTTACAAGCTGTTACTTTAATTCTTATAGCCATTATTCTTATAGGAGCATTTTATTCACTAAATGAATTACTGACATTTGGTGATGAGTAAGGCAAACAAAAAAGAGCAACATGATCAAGATTGGAAATTAAAGTTATTGTGACAGTTGACTATTGATTGGGGGTGGTGCATGTTGTCAAACTGCACATAAAGCAAATGTTTTTCAGTTGACAGTTTACCATCGACATTATCAGCTATAAATACATGACACCACTTTATTAGGCCTGTATCCTTAACGTGAATCAATTCTTGCATATTGAAGTTTTTCAGTGAAGGCAAGCTAAGGTTGAGATTTTATGCAAAGAATTGATCTAATATGTGATGCTTATTCTTGACTATTTCAGGCTCACACTTAATATGTTTTGCACTACATTGGTATCACATCTTTGTACAATATATGCATCATATGTCTACACTGTTTGGAGTCTTCCTATCATCTCTTTTTAATCGCTTTTCTTTCTATCAAAGGTTACCCTAATATTGTGGCAACGTACGGCCGCGGATACACTGGATTCGCACCAAGCTACAGCTACCAGTTCCCTGGTGAGTTAAAGGCTTTCTTCAAGTATCAGTATTGCAGTTGATTTCTGTCATGCACATACACAAACACACACACACACACACACTTGCATGCGCACACACAAACCCTCATCAGCATAAGCGTCAGTCACCAAATAATCTGCAGGGTTATAAGAAAATAACGTGTCTGGATTTCTTAACGAGCTTTTGAAAGCTGATGTATAGTGAAGTAAATTGCTTACTCCTTTTTATCCCATACTTGAACACCACCATGACCAAATGTCTCAAATGGAGGAAGTTCTTCGTCTTCCATGGCCCAATGTATGCAAATTCATTTGCGGAGGAGCGGAAAAATAAAGCAGAATTTTTGTGTAGGAAGATTTTATAATGTGAAATGAATGAAGTCATTTTCTGCATTTAAAAGTGTTGACTCAGAGTGCCGGCCACTTTAATGGGAGTCCAAATGGGAGGCGTGCAGTCTGGAGGTGAGCAGCTGTACCTGTCTGCTGCAAGAGGGCCTGTGGCTCTGCTGTGCCTCACTTAGACTGGCATCCCTTCAATTTCATGCTTTATTTAAGGACTTTACACATACTTTGTTTGCTGTGCCAGACATCATTCCTGCGACTGATAAGACAGAATGGGAAATATCTGACAGCAGCTCAGATCTCTGTAATATCTTTGTGAAATAGATTCAGAAATGGTAACACAGGGGGTCCAGCTGTGACCACCTACAGATCAGACATTTGCCAGATTATACTTGACCATAACATTATTTGACAGAAGAAAAGGAATAGCATCTACTCATCAATGTGGACAATCATGAGTAGCATACCAAATGTGTGAGTTAAGCTATTTGTGTCTACTTTCACTTTCTAAATGGCCAAATGTATTAGTATAATTGCATTTTTAATGTCAATCATAAGACCAACAATATACATTCTTTTTTGTGTGTGCAAAAGACATTTAAAATGAGATTTAAACTTGACCAGAATGAGTATTTATCTATCTTTCATCATCTATAAAAGCATCCTAAAAGCTTTATAAACTTGGATCCAGGATAAGAGAGAGAAGAAATTGAAAGGGAAGGGAATGATCAGTATTTATTCAGTGTAAGTAATTCTAGTTAAACATGGATTTTTAAAATGTTTACTGTTTAGGACAAATTAAGGGGATTTCACCTTCCCCGAGGCAGAATGTATGATCCTGTCCATGTTAAACTCAATTTAAAGAGTTTGATAAAGCTGTATGATTAAAACAGCCTCCTCTGGGCTCGCTCAACTCTTGACAGGGTAATTGGAATTTTTAATATATGAATCAAACTCCTTGTCCAAATTAAATAACCTCAGGCCAAATATTGACTAGTGTCCTTCCTTACTAAGATGTGGAAAGCATCCTCAATTTAAGATCAAAGTGTTTTTTTTTTCTCACTGTACACAACCTCGCTGAAACAATCTGATAAATAAATGGAACTGGGACCAAGCTGGCTGGATCCAAGAGGCATAAATTGTGGGCAGCATTTCAAGGCTTTTTTACACCCAGTAAACCTCAGGGGTCCACTGTTAACAGAAACAAGTGGTTAGGCAATTGCTCAATTGTCAAGATAAAACAGTGATAAAACATTGATCAGTGATGAAACACTGAATTAAGTAAGAAAACTCAGTGAGACATACACAGAAAAAGAGAAACCAAAGCTGGCATCCCTTCTACTACAGCAGAGTTCAAGAAATTGAAAAGAGAGCCAACAGTAATGGTTGTAAAAACATCATTCAGTGCAGCTAGATAGACTCAAAGCAGCTCAACGGCTGTTCAACAGTATCTGACAGTTTAGCACTCAGGTCCTTGTGACACCTCGAATTATATCCAACATTGATCACAAAGTGTGTTTGATATTGATCACATGCAGTATGTTTCTGTGTGTCTGTATTTGTATGCCATTAGTTACTTACAAAATTATTCCAGCATAGCTCAGACGTCATTACTATTTAATGCACTTAGAGGGCCCTCAGATATTACTGATGTAAATCAGATCATCCCCTATCTGTCAAAATCTTGTCCTTTTTATAAGCGAGCATCTATCAAAGCATTACCCCAAAGGGCAAACTTTGGCTCGGATGAGTCAAACACAGTGGTACAGTATTTATTTGTGTTTGAACTAGTAGTTAAAATGACTTGTGTCAGATGGAGGAGAAATACAAAGTGTAGTTAACATTTCATAAATAGCTGAGTCTCATGAAATAAACTGAACACTGTCTGATTGATGGAGATAGAGCTGCAACAATTTGTTGATTAATCAGTTAGTTGATAGACAGAAAAGTAATAATGAGGGAATGATCGTTTTTGTCATTAGTCAGTTTACACATGTGAATATCTTCTACTGGCTGGACAAAATAAACAATCTGGAAATGTTGCCTTACACATTTCACCATTTTCATTCTATAGACCACACGATTAATCACTTAATCAAAAAAAAAACTGACAGACTAATCTATATTGAAATAACTGTTAGTTGCAGCTCTAGCAGAAAGGACACATCTATGTCACGACTGTTTATCTGTCATGTAGGTGTAGTTATATTAAAAAGTTATATAACTTACAGATTTTGTAATATGAAAGGAGATTTTGTGTGAAACCGTTTTTGACCACTGGTGGGTCATTGTGTTGTTTGTGTCTCCTGCTTTACCAGCATGTACAAAAGGAATCACATACACACCCCAGGCTCGGAGGTGACATGATAGATACATGACACATCTGCTGACCGCACACTGCAGTAATGCAGTTGCTGGCGGAATAATGTGCCAATAAAAAAAGAAAAGGAGAAAAAGACTGCTGATGTAAACAATGCAAATTTCACAACACCAAAAAAATGCCTTTGCAAATGTTTTATGAGATAGGAAATGCATCTAGTCTGCACACAATTCAGTTTTATGAGAAACACTGAATGAAGAAAACAAACTTGTTTAGTTATAAAGAAAAAGCCATGGGGTATGCTTAATTGCACAACAAAAATGAAGGATTTTGAAAATCTGAGGAGTGGATCATTTACTGCAAGTTCCAAATCGCAAGGCCCTTACAAATGCATATACATCCCTGAAATTGACTCATCAATCATTCAATAAATAGATTTTCTGCGGCAGTTCTAGGACAGAGATCATGTTCACAAGAGCACAGAGGTAATCTTTGCACATATTTTCATTTACAGTTATTTAATCTTGAACATACATTGTGCTTGTATCTTGTTCAGCCTTTTCCAAATACATTCATACTGATAAGGAAGGAGGATTGTGGAAGTGTTTGATGAAGAAAGTTTCTCTGATTTTTTGCTGCATTTTGTATGCTACTGTAATCACACTGTTTACCTTGTGGCAGCATCGTTTCAGCATTACGCTTGTACTAAAGTTAGAGCTGAATTTCAAAGCTGATGCTGCGTACTGCATTTGTAGTGGCAATCAAGAAGACAACGACGGTTACATTACCTCAGAATTACACATTTTAAGAAGATGTACACTTTTTTTTCCTATTCATCTGAGCTTCTTTGAGATAGTGGATATAATTACTTAATTGTTTACCATGACTGAGTTACACATTTTTCCTCCACTTTACATTGATTAGTCTGTTTAGTGTGTTTGGAGAGACTTGTAACACTGACACACAGCGACTTGTGGCAGTCGTGTCTGTCTCAGACTGTGCTGATCCACATATAGCACTTTGATGATGAGCAGTAGAATTGTCTGTGTTAAATGAAAGCAGAGGAGACTGTAATGTATGCATGCAAATGTGATATTCGGGGTGTTCTCACGGGTGTTTTCACGTTTTCTGTGTGGATGTAAACATTTCTGCTGTTTAAGATGGAGACCTCTGGACTTATGCTGAGGTTGTTATCTTCTTTACCTTCAAATAACATCAACCCTAAAGACTCATGGTGTTGTAGTGCTGTCATATTATGTGTTTGGAAGAAAATAATGCAAATTTTTCTGACACTTTCACTATTGACTTGCAGTTGAATATCCATATTTATTATTATCAGTCCTTGAACTCACCTTCACACTTTAACATTTGCAACCTTTTCTAAAAAAAGCATTAATCAAGCAGGTTAAAAATCCTGATAATTGGGGTTAACATACTGAATAGCACCAGGCATATCATACTCTAGCAAGCCACTTAAAGGGTCAATTCACCCAAATGCATTTTTCTCATTTGCATCTTCTGGCATCAAGCTGCACAGATAATTTTGCTGTAGTTTTGAGATATCCTCCTGACATTTGTACTACCACTTGAATATAATCGAGGTGAATTGTTTTTTTATCTCGTGCTTATAGTAATTAAAAATCAGATGTTTAAAAAATAATTTTTTTTTTGATTTGGAAATTTCATTCATCTTCACTGTATTAGGCTAGAGGTGTCTCAGAGATTACATATCACTGGAGTTAAGTGAGAAAATGTTTCTTTGCAGTTTGGATGAACAGCTGCTGTTACTATCATCAATTGGCTGCAATATTAAATGTGCTGTTACACTGTAATGACAACATTGGCAAGATTTGTGTACAACACTGTCGGATATCTTTAGAATGATGTCAGGGTGGTACATATCTGTGAGTGTAAGTATCAGTATCACTTAGGCTGAGTTAAAGTAGATAGCTAACATGTCAGTCAAGCTGCTCCTGTTCATTTTTAGCTATTGAGCACATGTACAGCTGCCTATAAACATACAGCAATAGAGTCATTGTGTCTCATAGAGGGCTTCTTGTTAATGTGACAGAGCTTCTCAATCAAGAATAAAACCACCCATTCTTTCTATATCCCTCTGTCTATAGATCACATTTATAATAGTAAAAATAATTGCATAATTGTGACTGCTTTTGAGACATTTCTACATTAGAGAAAAAATTGAAAGTACAAACAGTGCAGTGCTTTGTTCAGTCTGGATGGCAGCTGTGCCCTGAATCAAAGAATGAAAGTACAGCACACATCAGCAGTACAGAACTTGACTTGAATTATCAGACTTCAGAGTTAACATTTATCAGGCTACAAAGAGCTAACTCAAATTGAATGTATCTTTGAATTTAAACGAGGTACAAAGGGACCGGCTCGGACATTAAAGAGCGCACTCATTCCCTAGACGCCGCTGTTTAAAAAAAAAACGTCTGGACAGCACTGATTTCCAGATAGCTTCAAAAGAAGATTTCTAAAGTTGTGTTGATGTTAAGATCCATGCCTCATGTCGTGGGAGTAGGTGTAAGAAATGCATCCGTGTCCTGTTCGGACCTGACTGAGATTTGATTTTACAGCATCAGGTAAATGTCTTCAATCTCAAGTGGAACAAACACTGCATCACCACAATTTGTGCTGCAGAGAAAGAAACTGCATTCATCTCTTTCCATGATTTAGTGCTGTGTTTATTTTTCTTTTCATTACATTTGAGTACAGCTTACAGAATACAGTATATTATGATTACCTGAGGAGATCAAACCGTCAGGATAGGAGGATAATCATATTTTTTTTTTCTCCCATGTTTATACACAGAAACATGAAATCTATCTAATGGATTAGATAGGATGCTCTATTTCTCCTAATTAAACCCAAAACGCAGGGGTGAGTATTGCTGGAAACAGAGGAGGCAGGAGCTGACAAGGCATAAGGAACATTACTGTACATTATTCTCGTTTCTATGCAACAGTCTAATTAGCATTAGCTAGCTGATAAATGTGCCATTGTATTATTCAACTTGCAGTGCCCAGGGGAACATCCTAAGATATGCCGCATTAAAAGCATGAGGTGTCTAGTTTGGAGGACCTCACGTGATTGAACTGTTGTCTTTTTTTAATAACTCCAGGCTAAGACTATATGCAGTAAAAGGTCCTTGTGTTTACTGTGTATATTGAAATGCAAATGACCCAAAATATATTTTTTCAAATTAAGTGCAAGTTAAGCTAATGCATTGTATTTTATGCACAATGTGGTCTCTGCCAGTGGTGTTGGCAAATGTAGATGAAGAGACATGTGCAGGTCTGAGAAGTGTAGTACTGTATATTCTATTGTGTGGATGATGTATGCTTGAATAAAAGGCTTGTATGTGAGGGGAAAATGTAATTAAAAAAGAAAATGGTGGTATGTATATGCGCATGATGGATGTGAATAAGCTGTAGAAGTTAACATCAAAAGCAGGGCTACACCCCTCATATATCCATATTGTGCTTTCTATTGTTAAGCAGTCTTGTATCAGTTCCTTTTATGTAGCACACATGAATGCACAGTTGATGGAGTACACACACACACACACACACACACACACGATTGTCATATTCAAACAAAGACTGAGATTCAAGAGCTGGAGGGAAGAGGCGGAAGTGAAGGGACTTAACCAGGAGCTTCTCTCCGCTCTCCTGTCTTCCTGAGCGACTCACTGCCTCCACAGCCTTGCCCTCAGAGCCTCCCCTGGCATAAATGACCATTATGGCTCCATTAGGGCTGCTACTAGGAGGTCATTATGCTACACAGAAAAAACAGGGATGAAGATGTTAGTGGGGGTCCCATCAGGGGAGACAGACTGTGTGAGAGAAAGACATAACACTCAGCAGCTACTCCAGATGTCATGACAGACAAACAGCAATTCGGGTCCAGTGAGTCAGCCTCTTAAGTAGAAAAAGAATATGGGGAGAAAGAATGATTAAGAAGGGGAGAGGGCAATTTTAAGTATAGCAAGGTGCAATGAGGACAGGGGTAGGTAGTGCGTGCGTGCGTGCGTGTGTGTGTGTGTGTGTGTGTGTGTGTGTGTGTGTGTGTGTGTGTGTGTGTGTGTGTGTGTGTGTGTGTGTGTGTGTGTGTGTGTGTGTGTGTGTGTGTGTGTGTGTGTGTGTGTGTGTTCTAGTCACTCACAAACAATAGACTTGAGACCAGTTGATTGGGGACAACTTGTGGTGTATAGGTGGTATAGGGGTTAGTGGTTAAAGTTATAGTTAGAGTAAGTCTCCAAAAAATAAATGTAGGTCTATATAAATACCCCCCAAGTATGACTTACAGTAAGTATACCTGTATATATGTGGATAGGTTTTTCTATCTGTTTTTCTGGTCTTGTTGCCGCCCAATTTGTGGCTAATTTAGCTTATGAATAATCTTTATGTATTCATGACAAATATACAGTAATCACTGTTATTTATCTATTCATGAAAAAGGGTACAGATGATATTAAACAGTAGATATTTCCCTCTCTAATTTCAAAGACTGTTTGGATTGATTACAGAACATTCTTATTAACTAAGCTTAACTGTTACTGACACTTTGGTTCTTCTAGTATCTTAATTTGCTTTTGGGAGGAACAGAAAATTACATTTGAAAAGCCTTAAATCAGTGTGGAGCTGATATGTATGAATCACAGCCAAAGAAACAAGGTCAAGCAACAAGTGTGGGTCCTTCAGTTCTTGGAAAAAGAAATTAAAGTCAGAAATAAGGTCAGATTTAGGAATCCAGGACAATCTACTGAAAAGAAACACTTGTGAGCAGAATACATTATGCTGTTAGATATTTTCAAGTATCATACAGTACAAATGATTTGATGGGTCCATTTGTATTTGTATTAATACTTAAAATGAAGAAAAAAATGTATATATATATATATATATATTTTTTTTTTTTTTTTTTTTTTATTTTATTTAACTCTGCAATGTTCTCCATGTTTCAGTGTGAAATGTGTTGTGTGGGGTAGGCCTATAGAAGCTGTATGTTGCTCCATGCAACTGTAAGTAACAGCGACTAGAAGGCTGTTGACCTGTTGACCCCTCCCTTTTCCTCTCGGAGAAGAATACAAAGATACAGGGAACAGCTGTCCTCTCAGCGTGTGGCGTATAGGAAAAGAGAGCTGCTGACCTGTGCATTTGGTATGATGGTGACTGCTCCTGAGGGCTGCATGCCCCTATAAACTGGGGCAGAACTAACCAAGCATATGATAAATGCACCAGAGGTCACACCAGGGCATTGGTCTGAAACACCAGTTAGCCTCCCAGGGTTTGGCACCTGTCTGCTACTGGGAGATGGAAAGGTGCTGACATGGACTATATAGAGCTTTGAACTTTTGATGCAAAGGTAGCTTCTGCAAGGTTGGATGCACAGGACAGAGTCTTATCAAAAATCACATTTCATATAATATATAATATATTTTTGAATGTTATGCTTCAGGCTGTACAGTGAAAGCCAGGTCTTGTTAACTTGCAGACTTGTTTTTATGTGGTGTTTAGATAGAACAAACTAATGTCAAGCAACAATAGAAGAAAGATCTGTTCATTAGTAAAAATCAACATAAAGAACAAGCAAATCTTTTCTTGTGTTCAATGGTGTTAAAGTAAACTTAACACCTGTTGTGGCTCTTTGTCATAGTAAAACCCCTCAGGCCTGGTGTTTTCTGTAACAGTTCATACGTGTGACATCACTTTGGCTTATGGTTGGCACTGTCTTTTCCATTTTGAGTACGTAAGGCATATGTGGTGTTGCCTTTCAGGTTTTGGGAATATGTGCTGCAAAACATAAACGCTAGCTTACTGGGAACACCGAGCAATGCACACTTAGGCTAATGTTAGCTACTTTAGCTAACAGAGCAGGTATCAAGTAACATTGGTCCTGGAGCCGGGAACAGCAGTAGGTGAGCAAACTGTCAATTGCATTTGTCTAAAACTAAGAATGTATTAATAGAGACCATAATGAGATGTTAAAAATGGCTGACAGTAATTCTAAGTCAGTAAGTTGATGCATGATCAGTGGGAGTTATTGGAGCCAGCTTCTAACAGCCGTGGTGGTTGCTGCTTGGTATGTACATGGGGCCTCAAAAACTAACTTCAAAAACTCTGCCCCTGCAGGTGTAAATACATATAGTGGCATTGCTCTGGGACCCATGTGGTCTCATGTGGATCCAGGGAAGACACCATGATATCAGTATTGTTCTACAGAAGACACAATACCATCTTATCCCGCTGAAAGATGTCTTTTCAAACTTTCAGTGCAAATGAACTCTCTTCTTGTTGGACATAGCTCATTAATTCATGTATGGATGATGATGATGATGATGATGTAGTTTGGGACACCATGTGCAGTCATCAGTAAGTCCAGAGTTTTCCTGAATGTTCAGACATCTTATATTTCCCATGTCAGTACAATAACTGCCCACTTCTTGGCCACAGTACTGGAACAGGTGGGAAAAGTCACTGGCCTGAGGCTGATGGCGAGCCTACCTCTGTCATGGGTGCATGTATTGTGCCCCAAAACACATATCCCACTGTTAATGTGTTTATTACACTCATGAGTCGTGGTGGTGGTGGTGCACACAGCTCTGTATAGCTGGTTTCTATTGAACTGGAGTTACACAGCAGATTGTTCCTTAGATCCTGTGACCAACTCACTACAAGCTGGGTGAGCTGTGACCCCAGCAAGTGGTCCCACAGGCCAGAGTGAGCGCTACAGGGCTGGAAGCAGATGGCCCTCCTGATGCCACACTGACTCACAGATTGGCTTTAATTGCCAAGGCTGATCATTAGCCCAATGGGTCTGTGGAGGCCGGGGCACTCCATGAGTCTCAGGCCTTAAAATAGGGCCTGACGAGTAACGTCGTGATCTCACACACTTGAATGACCATGCACAATGCATCTCGCTCTCACACACTTGGACACTCATGCACACACAGGCATAAAGCTGACACTATCAAAGACTCTTCAAGGCTGCGTAGAAGGCAAAGGAGGTGGAGGGACTTTACCAGGGGCCTCTCTCTGTGTTCCTGTCTGTCTGTCTCCACAGAAAAGCTGACGGCACACACACACACACACACTCTCACATACACTCACACACACATACAGACTCTCTGAGCTCCCCAGGCCATGACTGCGTTCCCAATGACAGCAGTAAATGTGTTGCTCTGACGTCAGTAGGTCTACTTCTATGTGTGCAGTTATAGAGCTGTTCCCAGATCAGCTCTGCTCTACATTAACTGCCCTAAAAATCTGTTTTATATATACTTGAGCCTTGTTATCAGAAGGAGACACTATACGCTACCACTGTGCTGTACTGTTTTCCTGGACATGGTATAGAGGCACTTACTGGACAAACAGTTGTTTTATTGTTTTATGGAGTAATTGTATTATCTATGTTGATGCAGTTTGCATGTTTACATTCTCACAAGTTAGGTCACGTGCACATGCACGTGTGCCAGCACCTGTCTGCAAAACTAGCTGCTTGCACTCTGACACAGTCAAAGCTAAAAGCTGGCTATTTCCTGAAACTGGGAGAGATGGTTCACCTCATTTGCCCAGGTCTTAACTCACCCTAGGACAGCAGGCACATCCTCACACACTGAAGCAGGCAAACAGTCTGCCATGGAGACCGGCAGTCTAGGTTCCTGTGGTGGGGAAGATGAGCTGCTGTAAGAGGCAGAGTGGCAACGCTGCAGCTCATTATGTCTCGATTGTTAAGCTGCTGGTCTAGAAATGAATCTTGAGCTGTCCTGCCTCGTGCATGGCTGCCACCTTTGGACACTGTTGGAAAGCAGCAGGAGAAAAGAAAAGGAGCACAGACGCGGAGGTAGTCAGAGGAGTTTAATATATGTGTCTGTTGCCCCTTTTACTTTTATACTAAAATCCAACAATATTACCGCAAAGAAGACCTGTCATTATGTTGGCTTTGCTTTTTTACACTGAACCAAACAAAGCCGGCATACTGCTGCCCCCGTGTGTGATTTTAGATAGCATGCCGGCGTTCCAGAAACAGAGGCATGACGTAGAACACCACAGCATCGGTGTCTAGTGTGTGTAGTCCCGCCATGCCAGCTGTCCCTTTCACACAGACGTCAATCTGGCAATGTGACTACCTCCGCTGCTGGCTCAATGACTGAACAACAATGCCCCCCGATTCCATGTTGGCACCTTTTATACAGAATGGCAAGGCAGAATAACAGCGCAACATTCCCACCTTGAGGAGACTGTGCAAAAGGGGCTTGTGAGACCATGCTCTGTGTCTACTGCCTGTTGTTTTGATGCCACCCACTGTTCGAGAGCTCCAGGCCCAGCGAGTGTGGTACAGTACTTGCTAGGTCTCTACACAGCTGCCCCCTCCTTTCCCTCTATCCTTCCATCCCTCCCTCCTGCTGACTGTGCTAATAGCTCTCCAGTTGCTCCCATCACTCTTTCCCTAGTGCATGGACATGTGCATACATACACACACATATGCAAATATTCATAATCATAGCACACAACCGTCTGCATACCTACGCTCTATGTGGAAACATTGTTTACAGCTCTAGTAATCAAGTGGAAGCCAATGTTGCAGTGCTATTTTTGGGTCATGCCACATTTTACCCTACTTGCCCCTGGTATCTGGAGCAGTGCTTGATTGTGTAACTGCAGTGCACGGAGCTGACTAAAATATAATGAAGTCTGTAAGGGCTTCAACTCAGCTATAAAATCATGTTCATGAAATAGTGTCGACAAAGCTGCCGCTTCTTCTTCTTATTATTATTATCATTATTATTATTACTAACATTAACACAGATTATTTTCACTTAATTTCCATCAATCATTCCTGCGAAAGCAAATTTGACCTGCTGTGTTTTTTGGGAAACACGCTGATCAAGTGCAAATCCATAAACACATATTTTAAGTTGAATGAGTGAAATGACACTTAATGCACTTCCTTTCATTTGAGCAAACCTGAAATTACCCCCCTTCATCATTCAGCTGTCCCCTCCACTACCACCCTCCAAAGTGGGAGATGGGCATTAAAATGCATACAAAATTAAGGCTGTTTACTTGGACACTAATGAGAGGAGGCTTAAGTAGTCTAGTTTAATTAGTATGATTGGCTCCGTAGGGACCACACAGGCAGGGCCATAACAACTGATTCACTCTGCGCTCAGAGGACCTTTTCATACTCTCTGAGTGTCCAGAGTGATGTCAGAGGAGATTGCTCTGTGGAGACATGTTGCCTTTACCGATCCCAGGTTGGAAAGGAGCACTGCAGTTAAATGCACTGAAGCAGACCATTACATAAGCACCACTGCAAGGTCAGACATCTGTGTCCTCCCTGTCTGTCTCTCTCTATTTAAGTCACCATCATAAACTGCCTTGGTATTAGAGTTGCAAACCAAGATCCTGTCCCATTCTCAAACCAGATTCACTGTTTCTAGAGCCAAATCAATTAAATTGTTTTTTTACCTTATCTATCCTGGTAGATTTCTCTTCTCTTTCTGAAAAGCCTTTTTTCACACTTCTTTCTGTTTCACTCTCCATTTCCTTCATCTTTAACCACAGTGTGTGAGTGACTGATAGTTATATTGATTCTTGTGTGGAAGTGGAATGTGTTAAGATCAGTTCTGTAGCCAAGGAGAAGTTTCCTTTTCACTGAAGTGCATGAGAAGGAGTATAAAGAAGAGGTCGAAAGTGCGGCTACACTTCAATAAAGAGCCTAGTTTGTCCTCTTTGATGCTATGCTGCCATGCACTTCAGCTACAAAGAACCTGCGCTCTTGTCACTGAGAAGTGAAGTAAAAGACACTGAGCTCTGCCAGAGCTCACTACACAGCATTACAGTCACTCACACACAGTGTACAGCTGTGTGATGTGAGCGCAGGAGTTGTCGTTTTGGAGGTTGGAGTTATTTCTAAGTTAAGGGTATTGTGAGCATTATAATAAAAGCTATAACATGAAGTATGAAAAGCATTTTTATTTAGTGCTACAAACACCTATTAAAGTCTGCAATCCTATTTCATCATGCCAGTTTAGACAGGCAAGGGTTTGAGTATTGAGACTGCTCTTCAACTCATGGTGTGCGGTTCGAGCCCCAGTGTCAGCAAAAATCCACCCTGCTGAAGTGTCCTTGAGCAAATCCCTCACTCCCTACTAACTCCAGCAGGCCTGCCGTAGCTCACCTTCACCTCACCTCTGACCTCCCTGTGGAGAGAGATGTCACATCGCGTTTATCTACGTGTTTACGGCACATGCGGCTCTCTCGAGCAGGCAGATGCATTTTTTTGTGGAGTATGAATTCAGAATACATAGCAATTTATAAACTGCCATCCAACCTCTTCAGTGTGTAATGGTTAGAGTGGATAAGATGATGCAGCTCGATGTGTCAAACGAGGTTTAGTTTGTGATTACGTCTTTTGAAGGGAAAGAGCAGAATTTTAGTTTTGTGTGATTCTAAAAAGGTTTCCTAGTTGAAATCTCACCAAATATATCTCCTTCCTGGCCTCATCATTTTGTTCAAAGGTATAAGATTATGTGTGCAATTACTACTATAATGCCAGGCTTTGCTGAGCCCTAGTTTCCTCCACTGTAATTGACCTTTTTCTCCTCTCAATCAGAAGCCACAAAGTCTTAATGGCAAAGGATCAGCGTGCCAAATGGTTTCATTTCATAGAAAAACCTTAAGCTTTGGCGAAAAAGAGCCAGAAGGACACACACAGAGAGACAGTAAAAGCCACGAGCCAAACATAAACACACAGTGATGGAATGTATCCACTGTAAGTTGACTATTCTTATCATACAGTTCAGAGTTTGAGGGTTTCAGTGTTGTGGAGCCAACACGTTAGCCCCACACTGTATTTAGAATACCACCACCACTATTACCATACACCTGTCTCGTGGTCAGCTGCTGTGGAAAACCATTATGCAGTTGAGCAGTTGACGTCAGCAGCTGTTATGCTGAGCAATACATCAATCCGTTTCTCAGCAACAGTTGGTTATGACACGTCATGTCGTTTTTTTAGTGGCTGTTTTACTTCATCCAAGAAGAGTTGTATTTATACTCTGCAGTAGTTTGTTTTTATAAGTTGTTGCATTTAATGGTAACTCCTTTATTGAAATACTTTAACAGCAGTAAAGTTTGATGTTTCAGTGATATTTATAGTGTGTAGTTGCTATCTCGTTGGCAGTGCAGCAGTTTTTCAATTTAAGTGGGAAATTGCTATAGATAGAGTTTTATTTATTTTTTAGCGTGAATATATTTTATTGATGTTCAGCTTCACCATTTATATGATCTGTTCATGATCATTGCACAGCATTGCATAAAGCAAGACTGACTTCCCAAGTTTACACAATTTGCATAACAGTCAAGTTGATGCACAAAAGGACATATGGGAAAAACAGGCTTAGAGAACAACAGAATAAAATATTACTATGAATGAATTTATTCATGTGTGTGTTTCAGCTATAAGATGAAAGAACTATTGTACCAATGCACTGTATAATTTCGGGTTTTCATTTCTCCATCAGCGCTACTCGAACCATTCAAACAAAGCGTTTGGCATCGTGTTCACTGTGTGACCTTTATGGCGCGTGCACAGAATCCAAACATTGAAAAAACAAAAACAGACGTACACATGGCAAGATTAATTTGAATGATTGACAAGCAACCCAGCTCTGTTAATCAAGTTATGCTTACTCTGATTAGGACCTTAATGTGAGTAAGATAACCTGGTTAAGGTGTTTACATGAGAGTTGCAATAATATGCGTATTGCATTAGTGTGGTTATAATTGAATTATTGGCGTGCATGTAAATGCCCTTTCTCTCGCTCTCTTTGGCTCATTCCCAGACACCACTTTCTATTTTATGTGAGGGAAATCTCTTTGTGTACTGTAGGTCTGCGCTGATCAGAGGAGAGGTGAGACATGAGCATGTGTGCAGCAGTTCATATGAAAGCCACCTGGCTCTCTTCAGCTCTTCAGCTCTGTGATTTATGGCTTTGATAACAACAACCTAGAGATGCTTTCAACAACAACAAAGTAGCACTGAAGGATGACAACAATGGGACACTTGTCAGTCTGAAGATGAAAAGATGTCTTGCTATAGGTGGTTGTCTCTTTTGTAACTTTGATATATATTTTTTTCTCTTTCTTTATTTGTCTCTATGTGTTTCTCTATATCTTATCAAAGGTTATTGATGAAGCAACGATGTGAAGTGGAGTCAGTTTTCCATCTCTGACAGAATGCCTCCCTCCTCCTGTGGAAAGGCGGCAGTGTGCTTCACTGCCTCTGCTATGACTTATCAACAGACTTATTTCCGCTGGCTTGTCCTTCTTACTGTCATACAGTGACAGGAAAAAAATGTCTACCTCCTGTATAATTTCTTTCCTTCTCGCATTTTTCACATTGAATTTCCTCTAAGTCATTTGTTTGAAATATTTTATGAGCTATTCGGTTCATTCTAACATTAAATTATCAAGACACATTAATAGTCAGATTAAGTACATTTTGGTTTTGTCAATCTAATTTAAAATGTATAACAGTAGAGCTATCACATACAGTAACAAAATTCACCTGAAAAGCAAAATTTTAGGTTTTAGTATTTTTACTTATTTTCATGTTTATGAATATTTCAGAGGCACAGCTTACATTTAATTACATTCATGCAACAACTGAATTTACTGGAAAATCTGCATAAAACATGTGCAAAAAAATGTATTCTCTGATACCATGATGCATATCTACAATTTAAAGTACGGTAGTGTAAATGCCAGGTACAAGTGACAAATGAACAATTAAACACTCTTAAAGGGACAATTCTAAGGATTTTTGCTAAGTTATCGCAAAACATATCTAACGTTAGATATGTTTTTGATAGTTTAAACATCATTCCATTTGTAACTACCATAAAACATTTGCACTGATTTATAGTGTAGTAGAATACTATAGTACATTATTGTAGGTGTGGTTATTATGTTTTATCAGAGCACAATATAAGCTCATTCCTTGACATATTTGTCATTGACCAAAACACCTCACAGAATTCCACGAGAATGAATTGGACACTCGTGTCCTGGCCTCATTTCCCCCTCAATCTCTCATTCTCTTTGTCTTCTTTTTCAACTGATGTGGCTGCTGTCCTCCTCTGTTCATCTGTCTTACTCGTCTCTGCTCTTTACCGTTCATCTGTCTCACTCCTTCTGTCTGCTACCAAAATTGACTGTAGCTGCTGGCTGAAAGGTGGCTTGTTTCACCATTCACAAGCCTACCTCCCAAACCAAAGAAACCGTGTTAACCAGTTTAGCATGCAAACTCTGTTAGCCAGCAAGCTAATCCTGGTAAACTGCATCCCAGAGACAAAAGTAAATGTTCTAAGTGGACCATCAATCTTTTTTCTATCTTGGTATAATGTGAAGGTAGATTCTGTTTTATTAATTTTATCAAGACAAAGTGTGTAATGTGTCCTTGCTCATCTCAAAGTTTTAGTGTGGTATTAGTGTTGTTAATATTCACTTTCAGAGAGAGTTTGAAAATCGGGGATTGGCTATTTGCTCCATAGGGTCTCCATAAAAATATCAGCTGTCCCAGGGCTCCCCCTGCACATTAGATAGTTGACAGTCTTCTTATAGCAGAAATGAGTGGAGTGCTCTGTGACTGATGGAGCTCCTTTGTCAATGACGGGTGAGCTGCTGCTGGCAGTTTTGGGCCAAAGAACAGTACAGATTGCATTAACATCAGTCAAGCTGTTGTCAGACTGGTAGGACATAAATAGGACCTTATTGATGCATAATGCAACAACTTTTCACTGTGACGTTTTCTGAGTAATAGGATCAGAAAGCGAGGAGTCTGTGGTGGAGGAAGGCAGAACGCCAAGAAATATCTGCAGAGATTTTTGGGAAATAGTGCATCAGGAGAAAAATCAGATGTAACGTTCATAGAAGTACATGTTCTCAGTTTGTAGGTGTCAATAGGTAACAGCAAGCCTGGCTTTGTCACCTTCCTCCAGGGCTGAAAGTGGTTCAATAGAGAACTTCATTTAAAGCCTGGAACGGTACAAATTACACATTTCTTCTTCTGCAACTCCTAGTAGCATCGAAACAAGACATTGTCACTGTCAGTAAAGCATGTAAAATGTTAAGCTCTGAGTTGAGCACACATACTTTCATGACTAATTGAGACACAATGCAAATCATGGGGACTGACTGTTTTGGTAATTCTTCTGTTAAAAATATGGATTTCATCTGCAGAGCCGCTTAAAAATGTGGTGACATTAGGAGGAAGACATCATCAGTAGATATGATTGGGACTAGCATTCATATGACCGACATCACCTCCTTTTCTCTCCATTATGAGCAGTGTGTAATTCAACAAAGTGCTGTGACAGTTTTGTAATAGAGAAAACAAAGCTTTTGACCTGGTCTGTGCAGGCAGGCGGTGCAAGCCAAAATCCTGAGAAACCTTGACACAAAAATTGCACCGTGCTGTTTGATCACTACTGACACTGCCCCTACTGAGTCTCTCCTCCTACTTCAGTACAGTCAAGTTCACAGAGACTCACAAAATACAGGTGCAGGTAAGAAAAGAACTGGCATGCACCCAAAGAAAATGTCACTGTGCTGGCATAAATCCTGGTATGTGTTATGCACAGTCATGGAAATAGAGCTTTACAGTGTGTATGCTCCGGATGCACATTGTGTTCCTTCAGCACAGAGTTGACAATACCATGAATTGAGAACAATAACAATAATAATAATAATGATAATAATAACATTATTACCCAGTCACATTATTGGTGTCATAGCACAAGGGTGCCAATCACAGTGGAGCATGACAACAATAGCTCACCAAATGAAGAAACAGCTTCATCAGGAAATCATATTGTTCTCTGCAAGATGTGAAGCCCACACCATTACATTTCTACCATGGTGATAGAAACAAATAATTAGAAATAGCTTGGTCAAGCCATTTATATGGTTGCAACAGTATTTCAGTCATAATTCTATATCTCATGTCGTAATTGGTCACATCATATTATAATCGATGCACTCTGGCCCAGCACATCTCAAACCGGAGGCTGCAGATTTCTGTTTTTGCTCCAAATACTTATTAAGCTCTTGTTGAGACCAGAACCGTGCAGTGGCAGAGTGATTATGCGACAGAAACAGGTGTGGCTCTGAGACGTCTATTCTCAGTGCAATGTCTAAGACCAAATTTCCACCAAAATATCAACACCTTGCTTTGTACTGCATCATTTGAATGAAACTCCCACCTGTGCACCATGTGTGCTGCACTGTGCAACAAAATATCACAAGAATTTTAAGTTTAGGAAAATTCCAGAATGATGGAGAGCTGCTAGTGCCAGTCGTTGATCTGCCACGAACATAGGACCCTTGATGTCAAAGCTGTAGGGGTTAGCAAGGATATACTGTATACTCCACAGAAAACAAAGTGAGTTAAAGCTGTTTTAAAGGGAGTGTTAAGAGTCACTACATAGGAACATTTCTGTTGAATTGGAACTGCTCTTGTTGAGAATATGAATATTAGTATTAAAATTTGATGTTGTTTGTGTAGAGAGGGTGAAATATTAGATAAATGAGATTCGTGACAGTCCCCATCTTTCTTTAGGTCTAATATTTCTTCCTTTCTGTGTGCGCTCCTGAAGAAGGCTGAATTTCTGTGCTGCAGGCTTGAGGAGAGAAAGCTGAGGACAGTTCCCCGGAGTCCGGACACCAAGGCCCCCGGGCCTCCACAGCTCATAAACAGATGTGTCCTTGTCCCCAGCCAAGCGCAGCCACTCAAGTGGCAAAGCAGGGGCCCAATAATTGTGAAGAATTGAAAGCTAAATATTGGCTTTATCTCCTCAGTAATAAAAGGGCCATGAAATTGATTTAATGCTGCAGCGCTTCTCTTGGGTGGCTTCTTACAGCGTGAGCACAAAACAATGAGCAGCAGCCATCTATTAATTAACCCACCTAATCCTGCAAAGTTAATCTCTCACCACAACTTTGCCCGCAACTAACTTCCAAGCCAGTGGGTCTATTGGGGGTGTCATGACAATGGCAGCCAGGGGAAGATAGATTCAGCACTTAGGAAAGGAGAGAGAGAAGCAAAAGGAGGTGAAGAGTGCTGCATGAAACACTGTTCCGCTCAGCAACCATGGGGACACTGTGAGTGGAAATACAAGGGTGGCATGGCCATCGTTAGCATAGTATCAGAGTTGATTTGTGTTTTTGTGAAAAGAGGGAGTGAATATCATTTTAGCTGTTGGAATCTGTTCCTGGCATTGTGTGATGCGGTTGCAGTGGTATAAATGTGGCTGATTTTAGTAGCCTTTTTTAAAATTCTTTTTCTCCTATCACCATGCCGCTGTAGTCCCTTATTCTCTACTGAGCTGTTAGATAGTTGAGGGACAAGCGACATTTCTTTCTCTTTTTCACCTGCCTGCCAGTCGCAGCATGGTGGCACCTCACACCCAACAAGCACATTCGTGGTCATATTGTGTCGACAGAGCTGTGAATTACCTCCTTCTCAGCCACCTAATGAAAAGCTATGTGTTTTTCTCTTCGGCTGCGGCTCATCTGACCCTGCACTCTCACCTCCTCCCCCTCCTTCTCTTTCATCAGTCTTTTGTGTGAGCCCCTCTTCATGGAATAGCACTACAAGCCTGGCTCGGAAAATAGGTCACCCGCTGGTGCTCCTCTCACCTCCACAGCATTCAAAAAATAATCCTCTAAGGTGTCCTGTGCTATTTCGTAATGTTTAAACCAGTTTCCAGAATATGGCCAAAATATAGAAAAAAATGCACATACACACACACACTTATACACATGCTCACTCAGTTAAAAAATCAAGAAAAACTCAAATTGAGAGAATTTTGAGATCTTTTTTTTTCTTGCTAGTGAGGAAAGCATTTCCTGTGGAGATAATTTTAGGAAGCTGATTAGGCATAGACGGTGTTGAGCCCAGAGTGAGGAATCTCATCACCACCATTAATGACATGCCATTCCTGTGCTGAGAGAAGAGCCCAGGCCCTGGGCATGGACTAGCCTCTGTCAGCCACCTCTAGCTACTGTGTTCATTAAGGCCAGCAATGTAATTACAATTCACAGATACTGCTTCGGCTTAATTACAGACTGATTATTAGGCTGATATTTGTAGGAATAATTAGACCCTAAAGAAGTAGCCTCTGGAAATTTGGCTTGAAATTGTAAAAATGCATATATGATATCAAAGTTTGGTGTCTCATTAAACATCTACAAAAACTTTGAGTGAAAATAAGTGTTCATAACTATTCGAAAATCTCGTTCAAAAACAGCTCATTTAGCTGTTCAAACAATTCTCAGGACTGTAGGGGCATGATCAGATCACACTTGATTGACAGCTCGCATTCAGCTAAAGTAACATTTTGTTTTTTTTGCCATGGAATAAACTACTGAATACTATCAAATGGACCCTACTCGGTTAGAAAGCCTGACTAATAGACCTGACTAACTAGGTTAGACCACCCAAATCTGCGTTTTTAGGTAACTATACCTCCTAGAGTTTGGCACTAATGGTTTGAGCATTCTCCATTAACATGCATCGCAAACATTGTACTATTAACTACCAGATCTATTAAATTAACCATACAAATGGACCCTAACAAGCTTGAATAATCTAATAACAAACTAAGTTAGAACACCCAAATCTGTGTTTTTATTTACCTCCCAGAGTATGGCACTCATGGTTTTAGCATTTTCCATTCACTTACATAAAATGGTTAGCATTAGCTTTTCTATGTGAAACATTTGAGTTTATTATTAACCACCTCAGTAGTCTGTTAGTTATCTTGACTAATTAAGCAGCTTACTAGCAGACTAGGGTAGACCACACATACATGTTTTTATAGATATATAGCTCTCAGGCTAAGAAGGTACATGTTTTAGTACATTCAATTTAAACTGTTTGGAAAAGGGTAGGCAATTTCAAAAATACCTGGCAGGTGATTGGATGAACCATCTGTCTATCACCATCTATTGCAGCCTTACCTTGCAAGGCAACTGGATCCACAGTGCTTATTGGTCTGAACCACTAGTTGAAACCTGACGAGATGGATTCTTGCGTGATCTTGTGATCCAGCAGCCTAACTGCAACCCAGTAACGAGGGAAAGAAGAGAGACATTCTGAAAAAATGACATAGCTATGTCAAAGGCTATGTCCTCTTACGTTTTAGGTGTTTACTATATGCACATTAGATCCCAAATTAAATCATTAAAAGCTAATCATGGATTTGCCTTTGCCGGCCTTTAAGGACTTTATTTTATTAGTGCATCATAAACTGAAAATGTGGGCAGATTTAGAGCTTTAAAAATCTCAGTATTGGCCTATTATAAATGTTTACATAGGAATGTTTACAAGTACAAAGATGCCAGATTAAAATCTCCTCTGAATGACAAATCATCCAACAGATGTCTCCATCTGATTGCAGGAAGTGTAAAACTACTGTAAGTCCTCCACCTGAATTGCCCAAAGAAAAAAATGTGTAATACTTTGCCTCTTGGATTACAGTGGGCGATTCTGATTCCATAGAAGCTCGCAGTAATTGGGAGCACTCCCGAGCAAAATGCAGGGATTGTCCCCAGAGGTAGTGCTATTATGCCCGTGTCTATACAGCTCAGATGTGACTATAATCTTTCATCCAAAGCATGTGACATAAACACCCCCCAGAGCCAAATTCTTTCACTAATATAATCAGGGACTTGGTGAATTGTGATCCCAATTTACTCACAGTTTCATAGATGAATAAGAATTTGCACCTTTCAGTCTGACAGAATTCTACTATATAAAGAAAATTCAGAGGATGCACATACAAAGTATATATCCTAACATCACTGTTCTGTAAGTTACTATTTATTAGGAAAATATAAAATGATTTATTTTTTGTTCTGTTTTTATATCATTTGATATTATGATAATCAATAATGTCATTACACACCTCTGTGCAAACAGTACACCATCCATTGTTTGAAAATAATAGCAATCAATGAAAAGGAGAGTTGGATATTTAAGAAAGGTTTTCAGTAGTGTGTATAGACCCCTTATACATTTTAACATATTTACAAAATGAAATTTGGCAGGAATTGAAGTACTGAGTCATTTAATCGAGTCTTGATCATGACAACAACTTGGAAGCTGCAATTATTCATTTTAATTTGTTTTATCTCTTAAACATATGGGGCCCTTTTCACAAACATTCAGGGAATATTCAGAGCTTCTAAAGTAGCCTAAACATTTTTATCAAAGAGTCCTAGCATACCGGGTATTTAGGAGCAACTCTGAGCAAGGAAGGTCACACACTTTTAACTTAGTAAGGAGATGTGGTTGACCTCATTGCCAAGTATTATTCATTCATTTAAAATGTATGATTGATGTCTCTTTTGATGGAGTTATATGAATGGTGTTTTATGTAGTTAACATCTCTGTTGAGCAAATTGTGAGCCTCACTTATAGGTAGCCTATCAAGTTTGAAAACACAGGCCTACTTATCCAGTAGCCTACTCACAGTTATTATACTTATTTTCTTATGTTTATTTATCCTTGCTGGTCATTTTAGTACTTAATCTATTTAATGTTCACAGGTGAAAAATGGCTCATCTTTCATTCATTTCATTCATTTCGTTTACCAGTCTATATAAGTAACAGCATTTGTTGGCATGTGAATCTTTTTTTCCTGCTACCAACAAATTCAAAATGTATCCAGTTGCCAAATATCTTAGTGTTGTGACCACTTTCATTTCTAGCGTTATAGTGTTATTGCATTGGGTGGAAGATATGGGCGTATCTCTAATGAGATCGACCACAAACATTATCCCTGTACGATCTAATCTTTAGCATTTCATTAACTCAATGTCATTCAGGGTTTGGAGAATATTTCTCCTACCCCTTTGTCTTTCCACTGTTTTCTCCTCTGCTTAAGAAACTCTTAAGCCTCTTAAAAGTCCTCTTCCCTGCTCCTAACAAATTTAACTTTAGAACCTCTCTTAAGATGCTTTTTGAATAACTTTTATCTTTACCAGTATCCAGTCTTAACTGTAAAGGGAAATTCTCTGAAAATGTCATAATTCTTAGAATTTTCTTAGATTTTCATCACTAGGCGCAACTTATTGTACTATGAAGCTTCATGAATACAGTATATACTGTGCTTTTTCTACCTAATATTCACTGAGTTGCTCATGGCTATCTTTCTGTCTCCGTGTGTGGATCAGTGGGTCTGCAGGGTTTTGAATATCACAGCGGGTTCTGTAAGAGTCTGCTGATAGATGTCGCCCTGACATGATCCTCTGTCTCTGACAGCTATAGTTTTATCCTGTAGCTCAGTGCTGGTATCAACATTCTCCTGTAGCTCTGGGACAAACTCATCCATGTGCAGGAAGTGATGTGTGTGTGTATATGTGTGTGTATGTGCCTGCAGGCTTCCCAGCGACAGCATACGGACCGGTGGCGGCAGCAGCAGTAGCAGCAGCGCGTGGCTCAGGTAGGGGGGCCCGTGGAAGAGGCGGCTACTTGGCGTACCCACAGAGCACAGGGCCAGGTAAACGCTCTGTCCATGTTCTGTGTGGCTGCTGCTCTCTCCAACTTCTCCTGCTCTGCTTCTCCCATAGACATACTGTAGTCCCCCAAACCCCCATGCACACACTCACCAATAATTATAGCTTAGACAGATAGCAAAATTTAACCAAGATCTATAAATATTTATGCATAATATATATGCATTGTTCTTAAGTATTTCAAAGGCATTAGTGGACAGTGCACTTTCAGCTCCACCTATAAGAACAACGTAGGAACATTTATCAACATACCCTCAGTGTGCACATGATGCTCCTCAGCCACAACAGGACCAAGTATCCTGGTCTTTAAATGGGGTACTTGAGGAGAGCTAATGGGAATGAAGCAAAATGAGACAGTTGAATTTAAATTACTCACTAATTTATTATAATGCAGCCCCATTCCCCACTCACATGGGAGTTTTTAGACTTGAAGGTTCTTAAAAAGATAAAGTTTTACATACTGTGCCTTTTTAGGTCATAAATAAGGTGCAAGAATTGGAATAGTAGCTCACAGCATTTAAAGTGCAGTTTTCTTGGTATTTCCTTGCCTCAGACATTTCCATATGGAGTAGGAGTTAAAAATATGTGGATAAAGGCCCAACTAAATGAAACTACTGAGACTATCCGTTGAAACCAAGTAATACATTTATACTTGGTTGAAATATTTGACTGGCAGATTGGATATTTTCATTGTCAGTACAAAATCTTGTTTTCTTGTATATGATGAAATGTTATGAACACCATATACAGTAAACTAACCTAGCAAAACCTAGTAAAACATCAAGATGCACAGTGTTTCATACAGAGGTGGATTGTCCCTTAAAACAGGTTTGTCATCGAAGTCGTCAAAACATGCAGTTTGACAGTGTTGAACCTATATTGTGGTTCCAGTTGTGTGGCTAGTTGTTGAATAGTAGCAGCTGTTCATTTTCTACCATTCTACTTATTCATGTTTCTATCCAATCAGACCTAATCATTTGAGAGTAAAGCAGTATGACCCTGAACCTCACTAATTATGGTTTGCCATGTAGTTGCAACACAAATTGAAGCTCACTCTGCTTTTGAACTTGTATGATCTATAAGTAAATTAAGTAATATTAGTCAGCATCTCCTTGTTAGTATGTAAGATGCCTCTAGACATCAACTTATAATAAACACAGTCCAGTAAGGCATACTTCTACACCATATTCACATACAAATGAATAATTGCCAAGAGATTTATTCCAAAAACAGGGTGCAACTTTCTTTCTGTCTTTAACGCAGCATTGATCGACTTGTCGGCTTCATTTAGACATCCTGCTTTTTCCACCCGTACAACTGTAGATCATTCAATAGCTGTCAATAATAGCTCCCCTGACTGAACACACTGCCTCCAGGCTTTAGTGAAGAGTGTCTCTCCTAATCAGACATACTATAAGAAGCCTGTTAGAGAAAATCTGTTTTACTTGTAATTCAGATGTTGTCTGGTTTGTGCAGTCACTCCCAGAAACGGTAATAAAGTCAGCAGATACCTGCTCTGTGATGTCATGTGCTGTGACACCTGAAGCCACTTGCTCATGGACACACAGAAAGCTACAATATAGGTGACTGTAGTGTATGCATGCTACCTGTGTATGCACACACATTACAGGCAAAAAAAAATCAGCCACCTGTCCTCATTTGAACTTAATTCAAATCAGCAGAGGAAACACTGGAAGCCAATCAGCTGCCCTTTCTTTCACATCAGGCTATTTGATTTTGCATTTTCAAAACAAACAGTTTGCCCAACAATTGCAATGAACATCACTAAGAAGCAGGAATGTTGATTTGGGGTTAGCAACAGCCAGGAAGCAAGAGACGTGATGGCAACCATTATGTACAGTTTAATTCTGACAGCTGCAAATGGAGGGGAGACAAGTAAATGATTATGAACAGGGGGTGAGGGGAGGGGGGAGGCAGGCAGGCTGGAGGGTTAGAGTGGTAAACAGTGACATCATGGGCTTGTTTTAGAGTACTTACAGAGACATGAGGCAGTTTTCAGGAAAATATCACTCTTTGAAATCTCTACATTTGCTCAGGATGTGCCTGCAAAGCAAGAATATGAACACAATTATAGCAGTAAAATGTGAATTTGAATAGATTTGACTAGACATTAAGTGCCTGTAGGTTGATAACTACTGTAAAGCAGCTGTATTAGAAACTCATCTGTTCTCTGTAGAAAAGATTCACAGGTGCGGTTTTGTGGTTTGTGGCTTTTGGACAAAGTAAAAAATAGCTGACACCTGGATCAATTAATTTATTGAAGTGTTTGAGATGCTAATAACATATGACATGGACTAATACATTCAGTGATCTCTTCTCTCTATACTCTACAGACACTACCAGAACAGAGGACACAGATTGTTTTAGCTTGACCTTCCTCTCTGTGTATTGTCTGCATCTCTGCCCTATTGTACGATTACATTTGTAGCACACTCAGCCCCAAAGCAGCACAGGAATAGCAAATCGAATGGCTTCATTTCTGTTCAATTTTGTAATTTTAGGGAAGACTACACTTTTTATTGTTTTAAAAAAAAGCCTTATCATTGATGTAAGTGTGGATTCTTTGTGCTTTGACTCCACCTACAGTTCCCATAGAGCAGCAGATATTACATACATCATGTCAGCTATGACCCAGTTAGAGGGAAGCAAGGATGGTGGGGTGTCGCCTAAATTGGCACCTAACCAAACCAAATTTTAAGCATCACTAGATATCTCTGGTTAAAATTATATTTTGAGACCTGAACACCATTTATTGTTTACTTGGTGTCTCTCTAAAAGAAACCTTCCTGTGTTTATATTGTGTGCACTGTGAGGCTTGTTTGTAGTCTTGTAGACATTTTTCCATCTCTGGCAGAGGGCACTTTCATCCTTCTCCCAAATCTCAACAGACAAAATGACAGCATGCTGACTTCCCCTCTCTATGACAGACCACTGCTGATGACAAGGTGTATTTTGGACTTCTCACTGTCGCCTGGCACTTGGAGCAAACTATACCCTAGCCATAGTTGAAGCATAGCAAAAAAGTTACTGAAGATGTAGCCTTTGCACCCCCAAAAAAGTTACTGAACATGAAAACACTGCACCATTTTTACTAATGTTTCCCTACATATATATATTATTGTTTTCCTTGAGCTCCGTCCAATACTTAAACATGTGAATACTTTTCTTATTGTAAAAAACAATATAGGTTAATGTATTAAAAGCTAGTTACTATTGACACGTTTCCAATTTTAAGTACCAGTTATCACAGTAGGAAAAACAAAACAAACAAACAAACAGATGAGAGGTGACTAGTCAGACAGTCTAGCCAACATGTTTTATTTAGTAAGTCAAATCTGAGGTTGTGTCTTTCTTCATATTATGTAAAGAGATGGATCCTCAGTCGATATTTGAACACATGTTGCATCACTAAGCAGTCCCTCCAGGAAATTGCAATCTTATGATCAAAATAATGAATGCAAATTCAACCAATATCCAAAATGTTTGTGCAGGATTGAAATTTTATGAAATTCCTTCAATTTCTCCACATTAATGGTGCTACCAGGAAGATTTGGATGTCAATATGTCATTGTAAATGTAATGTCCATATCCTTTGATGAGAATGACAAACAATTGACACAAAAACATGGATTGATGTGCAGGAGTTCTACTGAAGGCATTATGGCACAAAGTAAGCCTTCAAACAGAACTTGCTTCATCAACAAAAATAACTCCTTTGTCTTCAGCGTCTGCACTCCTCATTAAAACAAACTCAATGCCAGTTGAAACAAGAAGTAACAGGGTTTATTGGAAATGTGGTCCGATCACGAGAATGAGCCCACCGATCGTCATACTGTACTTGCGTTAGTATAATGTGACAACCAATGTGACACATCATTACATTGTCAATTCTGGTTAAATCTCATGATGAAGAAAGTGCACTCCTCATTTGCCAATGAAAATAACTACAACAGACCGTGACAAACAATTCGTAAATGGTTTACACAAAAGTGGAGGCAAGTTATTGTTGGTTTTTTATCAGATTTTTCCTTGACATGCAATTTTTGCCAATTCCTGCAATTTTACCACAAAAATGTTGCATAGAACTTTGACAATTGCAAAAAGACTCTGCAAAATCAAACATTTTTGATTGCAACAATAAAAAAAAACCCTGCAAAATCCTGGAGGGACTGACTGGCAAGAGGTGCAAGAACAAGGACTAGTCTTGATGCAGGTTGGTGAGGCCGTTTGCGACACGGTGGCTCCAGGCAAGAAGTAGATCACAGAGATCTGGCTACTGCAGAGAGTTTACCATCGCCTGGAGGTAGAGGTGTGCAGGCCCTGTGTTCGGCTTTACAGGCTGGTATCACAGTTTAGAGCCTGATTTGAACTACGACAGGGAGTCACTGGAGGGTGAAAAGGACAGCAACATAATGTATCAGTTGGAAGGGCTGAACATCTGCATAGTAAAGCCAGCAAGGAGGAAATTGCTAATCTGGAGATGACTAATGCATGCAGCAGCACCTGGGCATGTACGATCCACCTCTTCTGCTGATATGAAGGATGAAGCTGCACAAATGAGCTGCAGTTGCCACTTTTACTGAGACAGACAGGTAGTTTAATCATGAACAGACTGCTAATATTACATATGTATGTCATCAACAACCGAGATATTGATATCTACACAGAAAACATATTTAATGGATGCCCAGATAATTCAATAATATCTACAAATGTGGCTATTTTGTTTTGTCTGACTTATCTGAAATATCCTGAGCTATAGCATTGTCAGATAGAAATAGACTAAAATCCAAGTGATGAAGATGGTTCTGACAGTCCAGGGAACTCCACAGGTCCCAGTCTACTCTGGTTGAGTGTTTTCCTGAGTCCCTCTGAGCTTCCTGTTAAGCTCAAATGTCAGTTTCAGATCTCAGCTTTACCAGTGGTGTACACAAAGACCCACTCAGCTGCTTTGAGAGGTCTAGGTACTTGTTATGTACAGTATGTCTGATTTGACTAGCATTCAGAACTGAAATAGTGTTGGCTGTGGTCGTTGTTCTGCTGAAATTGGACTGCAGTGTAAATTGCAGTGGTTCTTCTGCCAGTTTCGTTGGGGCTCAAGATGGTCTTCACGTTTTTGAAATCCCGTTCCTCCCCTTAGTTAGTTCTTGCGCTTCTTTGTTCTGCTCTCTCTTTTACCCATCTCACTTCTTCTCATACCTCTTTTTTCTTCACTAATAAAAAGAGGGAAACTCATGTGACAGACATTTCCAAATTAAGATCATTATCAATTTCCTCCCAACAAGCTCTGTGATCTTCAGCAGTGCCCGAGAGGAGACCAGGATTGGCTGTGTGCACTGGGCTTAATCAATCTGGCTCTTAGTGAGCTCAGGTCTATTTGTCCCAGATGCTAATCTGCAGAGCTCAGCTCTGGGGCCAGAAGCGCTTTACATGTATTTGCTGCAAAATAACATGAGCAGGCATGCCAAGCCCATCCTGCTTGGGTTTTTGTCTAAGGCCCAGGGAAAGATGTGACACATTGGGGAGGGCAAAGTGTCCCTTTGCGCTTTCACCATGAAGCGGTGGCTCTCACAGCTGTGGGTAGCAGATGCTCTGAGGTTACAGGCACAGGCCTTTAGGGACATCACCACTCTGCCCTCCAGGGGCTGCATACATAACACACTCTCCAAAGAAAACTTAATGATGGCTGAATGGAAGTAAAATAGTCCTGTGAATTCATGTATGACATACAGTATGTTTTGTATCAGGCCTACAGAAGTTACAATATAATGTGTATTATTATAGTATTTTAAAGTGGCATTATTTCCAACTTTATTTTTAACTGTGTTTTTTACTCATTTTTAATTGCGTACAGATTTCATATAATGAAATTTTGTAAGATTGTGAACTGTGTAAACACAATTCATATTTTCCTTGTCTCTGTATCTGAATGATTATTAGTTGTAGCCTATATCACTCTCAAATTTCAGCCTTAGTGAGTCTTACATTTCCTCAATCCACATAAGCCTGACCAGACATGTTTGAAAAAATGTGTCCAGCCGAAAGGCCAGGGCTGTCAGCTCTGAGCCCGCTCACAATAGGATAATCTGTGCCGACTGTCGATAACTGAGTGCCCTTTCTCAGCCCCATCTAGACCAGATCCCACACAGGTTAAAATCTGCATTAAAATCATTTAGTGTGGCCTGTGTGGGCTTCCCTGCAGCAAATTAGTGTGCACTGATTTACCACACAGTTTTACCCCTGATTCCGTATTCAGGTTCCTTTCCTTTTACACTTCCCTCTACCACTCCCCAGCCAAGATATGAAGGTAAATATTAATCAGTAGCTCTGTTGAATTTGTCCATCACTGGAAAGAACAGTAAGAAAAGGGAAAAGCAGGCATAAAATGAAAAGTAAAAAAAACAGAGGCCTGAGTATGGGTGAGTAAATGCAAGAAGAAATCATCTGTTAAAATTCATTAGCCAAGCTTCTCTGAACACAAAATGACAAGACATTAAATATGTATTATTTATGAAATGTCTGTGCTCTCTGAAAAGGGTGTCTAGTGCTGTTAATTACTCAGCCATTCATTCAGAAAAGATTATTTCAAATGGAAAGTGAAAACAAGGCTAGACAGCAAAAGAGCTGTTAGTTTCTTTCACGCTATTTTTAAATGACATTGGTGAAAATGGAAAAGCTAATTATGGTAGCTCTAAAATTCAAAGCTAATTTGAGAAGCAGCATGTCAGGTTTATTGACATATTCTGTAGAGTGATGTGGTTTGATGGCCACCAAGGAATCTCTCTGGCGCCGCGAGGGAAAGGGAGGAGTGACTGCATGAAAAATTATTCCTCGCAGGAATGAAAATAACTTTTGGTAATAGATTTTTATATTCCCCAATTCCCTATATTCCCCGTTCGCTACTGTAGAAATAACAGGAATATGTATTGTGTAGATGATAAGAATTAGAATTAAAGGGCTCTATAACTGATGAGTGAGTGCAAAAATTACTGAATTTATTTCACCAACATCAGAAAATATTGTAATATAAATACAGGTTTTTATTGTTGTATAGTGTCAGCCTCTGTATTAAGAGACCTGTCAGTAAATTTGAGCGCAATAGCAGTTTCCAACAGTGTTTTCAATTGTGCTGGTGGAGTTGCTGTTTTGTTAACATTTGGATCAAGGGGCCTTGTCTTCAAAAGTATGTATGTGTTAGTCAGTATGATGAGTTTCTATGGGATTTAAAATGAGGAAACTCGGTGCAGAACACTGGCGAACTTATGAAAATATTTTTCACCTCCTGAAGTCCCAACAGGCCCGGGGGAGCATGGCGCTATATTTTATCATCAGCGTGATTAGTTTTATTTTCCAACTAGCGAAAAGAAGAGCAGCAGTACTTTCAAGGTTTGTGATTCCTCCTTAAAGGCAGTCACCTGGCAAAGTGGGAACGGGAGCAGGGCATTTATCCACTTAAAGAGAGCCACCCCAATGATGTCAGTAGCAGATGACTGCAAGACACTCCCCTCTCCATCGCCTTGCCGCCAGCTTTGGTCACTGAGGGCAGAAGGGAAAGAGGGTGGGGGTAGGGGAGATAATTATCAGTATAAATGAAGCCCTGCGAATGATTCGCACTGCTGGGTCCCCTGATCTAGTCTCCAAGGCAACCTCAGCACGCTCATTTGTTTTGTAGATGAGTAATTACATCCAATTAGTGGCCAGTGGAAAAAAAGGAGTCCAAGAAAGGCCCATTGTTCTGGATAGATTGTGTGAATATTAATAGTGGGACGGTCTGAGGCACAGTGATGTGATCGGTGATACTAATGCAGCTGTGGGCACACTCTGCCCAGTCTCATCCTGCATAACAGATCAGATAGCCACTGATGAAAATATATGGCTTTGGGAATGTGTGCCTGCATGTTTGTGGTTGAGTGTCTGAGAAGTACTCTTGTCCAGCTGCCTCCATCAGGCCACTTTCTTACTCCAGGCTGCCACAATACAGCGGCATGCAGTGTCTGAAAATTCCTCAGATTTCTGCGTCAGAGGAAAAAGATCTCAGAGGTTCAGTTGACGTCTCCTCAGTAGAAGAACTATTTATTGTGGAGTATGCAGTATATTTTTGTCAGCATTCACCAAACACCCAGCGCTGTTTAATATGTGGTACTTTATAGATTTGAAGATTTCTAACTTGGTGCTTATCGTCCTTTGTCATTAATTAATGGTCCAAATGTCATAAGATCTGTACTTTTTTAAAAATGTAGTTTAGTTACTTACAATTACAACCTTATTTCCACCTTATTTTGAATCTACACCCTTTTCAGTAATCTGCTGATTATAATGTTTTGATTGAACATCCGTAGTTTAATGTGGGCTTGGTATTAATATGGATAATAATAATCTGCCATCAGTCTCCATCATACAAATCAGACACAAATTCTTGTTTCATGAGAAAAAAAACCCTCACTTTATTCAATTTAACATAGATGACATTAGATTGTTCAAGATTCATTTTCAGTCATTTTTGAGTCAGTTACAAATTGTATGAAAGTGTTTTTTTGCAAATGGGTTGACTTTTGTTCACTAGTGAGGCAAAGTGAAAGAATCAGAAAGTGGAAAGTCATGGCTGCTTGTTTCCAGTCTCTTCATTGTTCTGAACTGGTGACACATTTGGTATGTCTTCCTTATGAATTCCCAATAACATGGTTTGTGCTATTGTCAGATGTTTTTCCCGCCACTATAATTATTCCATTGATCCAGTTTTCCTCATTAGCAAGGCCAATCAATTTTCTGTGACATTTGTCTAAGTGAACTAAATAGAATGATTGGTTCTTGAGCTTTGTTCAATGTGTCAGGCATTATGTGACGTACGTGGGAAGCCTGCCGTATTTGGAGCCTATAATTTGATGAGTGGGCAGACAGCCCACAAGTGGTGAGATCAGAGTGCTAAAAAGCATTGGCGGAGAAACATGGCTGGTGCTTACATTCCATTTGGCAGAAGTGGACTGTCTCACTCTGAATGGGTTGAGGTGAAGTGGCTTTGAATGGCTGTTCGCTCCAGGACCCAAATAAAAAAAACAAACACACAGCAGGGGAAACCCACCATAGAAAAGCCGGTGTCACCAATCTCGGTCCCTCCTGAGTAGATTAACTCTGTTATCAAAGAGGTGTGAGAAGGAGCAGTTTCTTTTAATTGCACTCTTTATAAGAGCAGCTTGTCTCAGATTAAGAGGACAAGCAATAAATGTCAGCACGACTTATTGCTGAATGACAATTTCTAAACTGTTGATAATCCACCATCTGTGTCAAAGAGAGAATCATTGGAAGAGGCCGATCTGAGGCATGCGTAGAGTACTCAGTGCACTTCACAATGCCTATCATCAATAAACATGAATGTCTCTGTATCTCATTCACATACAAACCTTATCATCTGTCGCTATTTGTCAAAAAAGAGGCTTTAAATTAATTATTGATTGGTGCGCTTTGTGTTTCTTTCATTCAAGCTTCCTTCAGGTACGTCGACGTTTGAAATGAGAAGTGTATTGACCTGTGTTTTAATGATTCTTCAGATTCATCTCACTTCTTAATGATTGCCAGAAAACATGGGGGACACAGGTCAATTATGCAAAAGCCAAAATATCAAAGCTGTGGCCTTTACTGTATATTTTGTATTTATTGTTATTGGTCCATTTGAATCAAGTCATAGCATTAGAGTAAACTGACGAGCTTGTATCTTACTTTTATCCTTTCAGACAGAGATAGTATGTATCAATAATTGTAGAACTAGTGTATATGATACAGCTGAGCGTATCAAACATGGACCATATGTCTGGGGGGCCTGGCCACATGGCAGGAGCTGCTGGGGAGGGAGGGCAGGGAGGGCCAATTCAAGCAGACAAAACGCAAGGATGTCAACTAAAAACGGTGTAACACACCAACAGGCTATGCTCAACAATCTGGACATTGACTTTGACGATGAAAAAGTTTATATCCACAATGATGGAGTCCCCTCCCCCTCCCCACCCTATACTGTATCTCCCAGGCCTCCCCGATTATGGGTTTTACTCTGCGCCCAGTGACCAGAGGGGGGGGCCCTGCTCCTTTGCTGACTATGGCTCCCTGGGGCCCCAAGCGGCTCAGATGCTGCACAGTGAGCATGCCACCTCCGCCTGCAACTCCCCCCTCCAGCACCTACACAGCCCGGATCAATTTAAGAACCCAGGTTTGTATATGCGCATCTATCTCATCCACGTTTTGGACTTTTCAGTTTGACTCATGACATTATTCCATGCAGATGGTCTAATTTCTTATTGTTTTTAGTATTATTATTATTATTATTATTATTATGATTATTATTATTATCATGATTTTACATTTTCTCTTGCTTTTGTCAATGAAAGAAAAATATATCCCCCCTTCAAAAAAAAACAAACATATAAAAACGTCTTGCTGATAAAATAGCATTGCATGTTTTTCCTCCTTTTTCAATTTTTAATGTAGATTTTCTGTTTCTTTGTGAAGTTATGTTCCGGCCCCTGCTTGCACATAAGGGGCCAACACATAGAGAATGTAATCCTTCATTTGCATGTGAGCAAAGTAACTACTGATGATGTCGGAGAGTACACTGGCCTCTCTAACAGAGCTCAGGTTTATCTGAATTTTGAATAGCAGATGAGTGAGTACGTGTCGGAGTGAGTGTCATTTAAGGATTTTAAATGTAAGAATGATTCTATTAGTGCGTCAGAGTCTCGCTAGGAAAACTGTAGAAATGCTGTATGATGTTGAACACTTAATAGACAACATTTTTGCATAATACAGCCATTACTCTGTGAAACGTCATCTTTTGTGCTTTTTCTACCTCTTGTCTACCTTTTATATAATCATAGCTTTCAACAGCCAGGGATGAGATCTCACTGACGAGTCAACTACACCACTCTGACATTTCAATACCTGCATGTACTGCTTCAAAACTCTTAGAAGTGAATGCTCTTTCTTTGAGGGCATACCATAGTTTTCACAATTAACCTTTTTTTTTTAAACACTACAGTATTTGTTTTATTTTTCTCCTGATAATGATATTCTCATGATCATGTTTACACTGACATGACGTACCACCGATGTTTAAGCCATCTAAGGTAGCTGTAAGAAAAGGAAGTGTAGTTCAGTGGAAGGCTGTGTTGCAGTGTGGGGAATGTGTCTTGTTGTTGATGACACGTACACACAGTGGTTAGCTTCCTTGTCTCTGCAGACTCGTGTGCCCCTGCTGGGTTTAAATCATGTGCCTCCTGTGTCTCCAGCTCCTCTTCACAGTAATAGTAACAAAAACTAAAACTGAAGGGGCTGTCTTCTTACCCTTTTGGATTAATAAAACGGGAGCTGCCGATGGCCCTAGCAGACTGGACGAGAGTCCAAACCCTCCCCCTTATGATTAAAAGTGTTGGCCCGTTGCCTCAGGCAGATGTTGGCATTTCCTAGAGACACTCTGTACAAACTTTAGCACAGAAATAGCAAAGAGGACACAGACAGATTGTATAGTGACAATTACACAGATGCGATGTTTCTTGTAGGTCTGCTGCTTCATATTGTCATAACATCTGTGCAAGTGTGGCAACACTGCAAATAGATTACCACGTTCTTTTCTTCATATAGATCTGTTAAACAGTGTGAAGTGTTTCATGGCAGGGGAAAGATTACCCACTAAGATACATCACTGCATAGACCCATACCAATGCCACTGTCTATGTTGATTTAGTTGTAACATGTTGATTGATAGTATATTATAGTGGACATGAGAGAAAGAAAGGGGCTTGTGTCAGTTCCAAGAAAGGATGAAGTGAATTTGAGGCTATTTGGATGTCTGCTTAGATTAGATAGAAGCACAGATACACAATTTACAGGAAAAAAAAACAATTAGATTTTGTGCCTTTTGATGCTGATTACTGGACATCATAATGTATTACTTCATCACTGCTATCACTGTTATGGTGAGTAAATGCCACAGATGAAGACTGTGCTGCACAGATTGTCAGCCTGAAAAGGAGAATATGTCCATGTGCAGTTTGATGGCAAATCTCATTGATAAATGCTTGCCTACATCTGTACTTCAGCACTACATTTAAGAGAAGTAAAGTGAAACAAATTTAACTTGGAGGACACAGGCAGGCAATGTGGTGCACAGTGTTCTGTATAGAGTGAGACATAACTGCAGATGTTCATTAATTCAGTTCTTTCCATTTTTTCTTTCAAAGCATCTAAGACAGAAATCCTACATTACATGATTTTCTCTCTCTGTCTTTTTTATCCTTTCAATCACAATGTATCTCCCCCATGAGTGCAAAACAACTGCAGCACAGTTTAAACAGACTATCATTCCTTGTTTAAAAAATAGTAACACACTAGTCAGTGTTACAGTGGACATTATTCTCAACAACATTGTGACCCACATTACACTTGGGATTGTTGTGTTCCCAAAGCTAAAGAACAAATGAAGCCTCTATATTTAAAAGAAGGGGAAAAAAGCAGTTTCATAGGGAGAGGGGTGCGCCACACTCTAATAAAAATCACCAGTCACAGGAAATGAGGATTGCCATTTCAACTGAAAAAATCCTTAATTATATAATAAGCCAGCCTATTGGGGGCTGTGCAGGCAAGATAAGAGCACTAGCTGCTCACTGTTTAAAGTCCTTACAGTTAAACAGCAGTGTCAACTGCACTCGATGTGTGTTTAGTTAGATGGCTTCATTTTTCTGCAGAGCACGATACATCGATATCTAGAGTATGTTTTCAGGTTTCTAAGTGATCTAACCTGTCTAATATAGCTTTGATAGATGGAGCAGTGATATGTTAAACAAGGTGGCAATGATACAGTTATTATACTTCATGTGTGTGAGCATCAACTCATTGGATGTACTGCAACTACAGTGTATTTTCCCTCACACATATACAAAGATTTCCTCTCAGGCATCGCAGGGTTCATGAGCTCATATATACACAAGATCGAGCAGCTTCTGTGGTCGGAAGATTTTTCTTTTTAATGCAGCTGTACAGTTTTTTTTTTTCACAGTCTGTCTGTGAATAAGGGTGAGACAGAGGGTTATGTGAAGCTGACAGCAGAGGAGATTGCTGTTAAGAGATTCACATTTTTCTTTCTCCCCGGCTGTTTTTTTCCCCGTGTATTGCCAGTGTTATTGGCCTTTAGTAGGCATCTGGATTTTCAAAAGACATTTTATTAGTCTGAGTTGCTCTTACTCACAGGGCAAAGGTGGTAAGTCATGTACAGTATTTCTTTTTTATCCCCCCTGAGTTTGGACCTGCAGATGAACTCGGGTCAAGCTTTTATATTTCCCCCTTATGCCTCCTTCTCTCGTCTCATGTACCTCTTTTGCTTTTACGCCTCAAGTTACTCCAGCAGACTTGAAAAGCTGAAAGCAGTACTGAGAATATTTTCAAGGAGGTTCTTTCTGGTGTCTAGGAATTATAAAAGACCTCAAATGTTCAAAACGTGAAATCCCACATCCTTCTTAATATGATAATACTGAGTCACTCTTCTGATTCAACAGCCAATGTTGTTTTACAAGTACTCCTTCACATTCTGCATGGCAACATTTACACTGCAACCTTACTAGTTTATTAGCATGGTGGAAGTATTTCTAGCAGTGTGCTTGTTTTGTGTTGTGCATGATTATACAAAGTGAATGTTACTCCTATGCATAATACACACGGCATGTAGATTATTATTAGAATATCATACTGGATTCATCCTTGATTTGTTTCTTCTTTAAAAATACTTGAAACCAAAATTCTGCACCATTTTCTCGACAGATTCCAAATGAAATTGAATTTGTTGTTTTACAAGCAGTAATTATCTCGTTCCTGTAATCTGAACAATGAATTAAAGTCCTTTGAGACAAACATGAATCCAGTAATGTGTTCTTCTGATTTAAATGTGTCCGTTTGAGTCATAGCAAGTCAGTTAGAGATGAGAGTGGTACTGATGTTTGTTGGGTGTTTCTGAGCTGCTCTGCTCCTTGTTGTGTTTGTATGCAGGCACCAACCCTTCAAGGCCCGGAGGTTTCCCAGGTGCTAACAGTCCAGGACCTGTGGCTGACCTGTACGGACCTAGCAGCCAGGATTCAGCTGTGGGCAACTACATCAGTGCTGCTAGCCCTCAGCCTGGCTCTGGGTTTGGCCCCAGCATCACAGTGAGTACTCGAATGCAGACTTTCCGTCATGCCTGACCGTACCTCGAACTTAACTGTCTCGTTTATGTCGGAAAAACCACCACTAAACTAAGACACTAAGCCAATGCACGCTGATGTGATTGTCAAGCTCTGTAAAAGCTATGTTTTTATTATAAACAGTAGAGTTTACTAATGATAGGACAATATACTCTGAATTTATCATTTGACAGCACCTGCATTTTAGTAATTGCAAGCACGAAATAACATTCAGTGCAGTCCAGGAGTTTAGATATTTTCTTTGCAGAAATGTCTCTACTTTTATTGAGGTCATAGGTCCCATAAGCATTTTGTGCATCAGGGTAAACCCCATCTTAGCTCTGAAAGTTATCTGTGTCAAATGCAAATGTTTTTTCCCCTTAGCTGTTGCACAAATCACCTCACTTCAGACCCTGTGTCACCTTCACAGAACAAATTCCCTTTATTTTTAGAAACCCATCTGTCCCAGAGCTTGGGTTTGCTCCGACACTGCTTCTAAGCAGGTTTTGTCTCCGTCGTTGTCCTTGTCCAGGTGTAGCTTCCCAGCCAGGTGCTGTGGCACATTTCTTCTCGCTAATCAGGTAGCTGCCAGTTGCCATGTCAACTCATATATGTAAGACTAGCAGGGCTAGTAGAGGTGACCAGAACAAAGAGTCTGATTATGTCTCCAACCTTTTGTGGATGAACTCTGTTTTTCCATGTGTGTCCGTTTAGCTGATGTGCATCAACCTGTTAATAATAATCTGGCCTCTTGCTCCAACTGTAATCACAAAGAAGCAACCAGAAAAATGCTACAGTGGCTTAAGGAAAAGTTGTAAACCCAAGTCTAAAATGAGGAGAGATTAACTTTAAACATCTGGCGAGAGAATGATTCTGAGGATGCTGAAATGGTAAAGCTACAGAATTGAACCTGGATCCTCTTTTTAAGAATTCTCTTCCACTATTATAGCACGTGAAGTCAATTTTAGATGACCGTTTTATACAAAAGATAAATTTTAAATTCAACACTAAGCTTATTGACCCCAAGTAGGGAAAAAAATCTTATTTCCAAGACCTTCTAGTCAATGAAGGGACAAAGCTCAAGCACTCCAACACAAGACTCAATCATCTATTTGTTTACTTTAGTCTACCGTGAGCCTCTGAATAATGAATCTAAAATTTTACCATCTAAATTTTACAGCCCTCAGCGTGGTGCAGCAGGGCTAAGCTCATAGACTCACTGCTCGGCTTGGCAGGGCATGTTTGTACTGTTTTACACAACTGAACTGACTGACACAGTATAGGTTATGACAATAACACCTGCTTTCTGAAAGAAGCTAATTAATGCATGGCTTTACTGAGGTGGGATAACAACGAGCCCATTAGCACTGAAAGCAAGCTCTGCAAGACTACAGGGTGAAGACACCCTTTCCAAAAGTTACAGTCATTAACTTGAACTTCCTACTACAGTAACCAGAAAGTACAAGAAAGGTTAGAGTGGTATTCTTTAGCTGTGTGTGAAATGATTTTCTAGTAATGTGCTGTATGTTTTAAATTGATTTATCATTGTGTGTGGTCGTAGGTATGCAGTGGTGTCAGGTGTTAGATGTGGCATTATTGTTCATCTCTTCTGAGAAATAGCAGCTTATATCATACAATGGGACTAAGTGTGAGAGTTTAGTAAGGCTGAAGTGAATGTGAGACATAGCAGTAGTTTGGCATTATCAGTATGGGATAGTGTCACCCGGAGCAAATGTGCAAATAGCTCATTTAAATTGAAGCAAGTATGTATAATTGATTTATGATATCCAAACAAAAAATATATTTTATTGGCTTGTTGCATCCTAAGCAAAGCCTCTTTTATTAATTGTTTTAGGTCCACTGGCTGTCCGCCATAATCTGCTGGTCTCTGTGTAGGAAGCAAAATATTTGTAATGAAAGACCAGGCTGGCTCATTTTCAAAGCAGATTTACCAGCAGATAGTTTACAGATGGAAATGAGGCGATTTGTTTCCATTATTTTCCGTTTGTTGCAACAGTTTGTTACCATCATGAGGTTTAGTGTTGAATTAGAGAACGTGTGAATGTCTTTTAACGCAACAATTTCTGAATCCAAATGTTTTGGTTTTTCATCACATTTACTTAAAAACTGTTGAGAAGGGCTAATTTATGAAACAGTGTCTGTTTTTCTTTTCAGTGTTAAGAATTTAATTTACCAAATATAACTCAGGGCAGGTTTTGTGCTATCCTGACAGAAAGTCAGATCGTGCCTGTGATACTACTGTATGTACTAAATCACTTCAGAATTACCCAGTGAATCAAACAGCGTGTAATAAAGCAGAGAGGTGATGCGGCAGGCCTCTGACTCTGCTCTCAGCCAGATGATCTCTCTATTCAGAACATTAAAATAGGAAATGATTCAGAACTAAAATGTGCTTTATAATTCATTTTTTTTCCGAGAGGAGCTGCCGTTGAACTAAATACATGTAAGATCATCACATGTCACAACCTCACGGATGACTTGAGATCCGGGCGCTTTTGTCCCTCGCTCTTCTGCTCCAACGATTTTATTAATCCCTTTAGCCAATATCAAAACAGCCACTGTGAAGAAGCAGTAATGAACTTAACTGTTTTTATATGCAAGACAATTAGAGCGCAATTAGTTGATTGAAGTGATAAAGACAGATAATGGCTGTTGAAAGTGCTTCTCTTTTCACTGTTGTGTTTGAATCCGACGGTTTCTACAGACCTGTCAGCAGCAGCAGCAGCACTCACAGTGTCCTGATAACTGAGCAACATAATGAAAACCATTCAATACTCCAAACCACACTGATATTACTAAGGGGTGTTTATGATCTTATTCTCAGCGTGCTTTCAGATTCAATCACTTGTGTACGTTAGCATGAATGGGGATCGTCTGTGTATATTACCTCCTTCACATATTTTTATTTAGACTGTTGTCTGCTGAGGTTATTGTAACCTGACTACTGTGTTGGCATAGAAATTACAATGATTTGAAGTAACTGTGTCTTGAATGATTAAAATCAGTATGAATCCATCTACTTTACACAGTATGTCTAACTGTTTTTAACATCTTTAACCATTAGAAGAGTTTTCCTGTAGTAATGTAGAGTTCTTCTGTTTCTCCATTACAAGAAAACGGAACAATCTGTGTTAATATATATGTGACAATAGCCTCCCGCTCTGCTACTGAACATGATCCAACTGAATCAAGTACACATTCATGCTAGCTGAAATAAAAAATAAAAAAGTTGACATGATACTCACTTTTCTTTCCTTGAAATGCATACTGACAAAAGCACTAACTGTACACTTTTAGGGCCCGTTGATTGCGACAGCTTTTACAAATGGATACCATTGAGCAGGTGGCCGGTTGCCATCTCATCAGAGGTATTGCATTTTATTTACTGTGCATTTCTATCACACTCTCTCTCTCTCTCTCTCTCTCTCTCTCTCTCTCTCTCTCTCTCTCTCTCTCTCTCTCTCTCTCTCTCTCTCTCTCTCTCTCTCTCTCTCTCTCTCTCTCTCTCTCTCTCTCTCTCTCTCTCTCTCCTCTCCCTCTCTCTCTAATATATGTTCATGGCATTATTGGTTTGTTTATTCACCTCCTCAGAATGACAGAGCTGGTAGTAAAAAAGCGACAGAATGTTTTATCTCTTCACCAATCCAGAGCAGTGAGAGGGAGGTGGTCTGCTTGACGTGTGGATAAAAAAAAAATGGCGGAGGAGATTGTGGTCAATTTGTTGGCTTGACTTAAAGAAAAATGAATCCTTAAGTCATGCAGTCGCACCTACTACCAGTTCTGTCCTTTTTTTTTTTTTTTTTTGCTTTTTTTTTTCTCCTTATGATTAACGTTTTTGAAATGTTCTCATCCTAAAATAGCCCTGCACATATTTAACTAGTGCCAACCTTATGTCAAGCATACAGTGCGTCACAGAGCAGTTGATAATGTTTTTGATGTCACCACATGACCTCAGCTCTGCTCCTCTAAGGGCAGAGCTGCCGTCCCCACCCTTTCACCTCCATGACTCCAACAAATCTAAAACTTCTTACTAATAGACTTAATAGCTTTGCATCATTAAGTATTTCTCAAACGGTAAATGTCACTGTATTACATCTTTATTGCTAACATTGTGCCCCCTTTCAGAATGTTTCCAAGAACCTTTTTTTATGCTGTATTTTGTAGATTGGATGTGTGGCGCGTGTTGAGTTTATTCACATGTGTTTAAATAGTTGAATCAGTTTTTCAGCTAATATTAGAGCTAAGCAATCTGAGCAGTATAAAAATGACTACGAGCATGATCTCTAACCAACTTGTTAAACGTGTGTCATGTCATGCCTGCAGCCACAGTAAGTTTTCACCTGCTCTAATTAACCAATATTTCTTTCAAACCTGTGTTTTGTGGGCTAATACCAAAATATTTGATCAGGAATTTCTATTAACAATCACATATTTCTGCCATTTTCATGTCTCAGTTATTCTCAGTAGTACTTTATGATTATTAACTGAACTCATTCTAATGCTCTTGTCATCCTTCTTCTTGTTTTTTTTTTTTTTATCACCCAGCAGAGTATATCTGGTGGCCCAGGAAAGACAGGACGAAGTTTCTAATTGGCTTTGTGTGCAGGTGATGCTATCCAACTTCAAGCACTACAGCGTCACCCAGACAAAAAGAACGAAAACGGAACCATATGAAGAAGAAAAGAAAACGTTAGTCATCTCAGAAAAATAACAACTGCTGTACTATATCCCAAACCTCCTATAACTTTACAACCTGGTTTGGTATGATGTTTCACGTCGATTTCATCCACCTATTTCCTTCCTCTGTTAGCTTTTTCTTTTTCTTTTTTTTTTTTTTTGTTGTTCTGATTAGTTTTTAGGAAACTTATTTTAGTTCAACTTTGATTTTTTTGGTGTCGTTTTTATTTTATCTTCTAGTATATTTGTGTAAATGGATTTTGTTTGAACTTACAGTACGGGGAGGGGGGGGTCATAGCCAAGAATATCTGCAAGTCATGTCTTCATCTTTGTATCAGTTAGTGTAAAGGAAAAGCGGATTGGATGTTGCATTTCAGTCTTTCCACTTTAAAAAAAAAAAAAAAAGGTGTGGAAAGACTTGCAGAAAAAAAAATCAAGTTTAAGGAAAATTTTAAGAGGGTATCTAAGTAATAAATCTTAGTAGCTGTTTTATTTCTTGTGATGTCTCATTGTTAACCATAATTACCTATTTTTGGGCAATACAAAGAGGACTCCAATATTTTTATGGTCCTTTTTTATAAGTGTTGTTTTTGTTGTTTAGAAATATATATATATGCTATAACAAATTTCATATAACTACATTGTGAATTCAAACTTGAGAAAAAGAAATGTAGCTGTACATATTATTCCAGTCACTGCATATAACCAACTCAGTGAGAGAATAGCATATTTTTGTGATGGTGTGTCAAAGAAACATGTTATAGCGTGTGAATAGAAGAAAAAGCTGTAAACACTTATTATTCTACTTTTCTGCTGGAAGACGGTAACGACCCCGGAGACAAACGGAACACACTTGCTCTGTAAATACCGAAGCTGAATAATTTTACAAGTGTCATACCAGCAAATTTACAACCAGTGAGTTAAGTCAACACAGTTTTAACAAATAATAATAATAATTAAAAAAAAAAAAAAAAGAAAGATCCTGATTGGTATCTTTTTGTCTAACTGTTAAGATATCAGTATCATTTCGAAAGAGAGAGTGAAAAAAAAAAAGATGATTTAATCCAAAGCACACTGTACTTAGATGTGAAGATTAGAACTTGAACCAGGCATTTTACAGTGCTCTGTGCATCCTGACACTTTTATACTCCTGAGAGGATCTTGTTAGTCGTATGTTACTGTTGGTTACATCCTGCTTGTTCCTGATTCATTTTTGGAACACGAATATCTTGGGCTCCGTTCGAGAGCCTTTTATGTAAAACGCTCGTTCTCTGAATCAGTTCTTTTTTGAATGAATTAGGAAAGTAAACATTTTGATACCATACCTCAGCCTTGTGAGTTCTACCGTGGAAATCATTGGCAGGTTTTAATTTATTTCTAGTGGCAAAATAAATGAAAACACTGAAAGGTAATAAAGCGAGTAATCATTGCACTGTGAGTAGTAAAGTACAGGCCATTTCCTATTTGCACATGTATATGTTGGCTTTTTAAAAAAAACACACAAAAAAAACGGCCCTGTGCTTTGGGATAGTATGAAGGATTTTTTGGGGTTAATATATTCTAAACTAGACAAACACTTCAAAATTGTGAGGTGAGTTAACAGCTTGGGAAATAGTAACTGACATGTTGCAGTGTACTGAGGCAACGCCTTTGGATTTCTTTCTATATTAGACCCATGACTCATCTAAAGGTATTTATACAGGGTCAAAAGATGACACTGAATTATTCACTATCTGTCGCTGCACCAGGTTTTACACAGTATGTGTGGTTAATGATTTCACTCATGACAAACGTTCAATAATAATAACAATGATAATAATAATAATAATAATGATAATAATGCTCCAGAGTGCAGTCCGGTTTTTAAAGTCACTGATGGAATGAATGGTGTGTCTTCTGAAATACTTTACCTGCTGCACATGTATTTGTTGTTTTTCATTTTACCCAGTTCTTGTCTCATTACTTTTCATTTCAAAACAACCAGGTAAAGAAATATGCTGGATACTTTTAAAGTAAATGACATGGAGGTGTGATCAAGTAATAATTTAAAGAGTAAAGAGAAAAAAAAATACCCTTGTAATGTTCAAATGTAAAAGAAAATAAGAAATACAAAACTATAAAAAAAAAAGAAAGATGCTTCTTTGCTGATTTCAAGTTTAATCAGAGTTTTATTGATACTTTGTGGTTTATATATTAATAATTGTAATATACTATTAAAATGTACTGTGCATCCATTGCTTTCTCTCTTTCCATTCCCCATCCTCAGAAACCCTACTATCTTTTGTTGATCATTCATGTATTTCATTAGTGTGTAAAGAGATCACAGTTAACTTGTAAACAGAGTGCTGTCTTTGATACCAGTGTAGTGCTCTTTGTTGTTCTCCCTCGCTCTACCTCTCCTTTCTCTCATATTTATCCCTCTCCCTCGCGCTCTTTTTCTATCTCCTGTAATTACAAGTAGATGTTATATAGGACTCATTAATATAATACTTGTAGTGAATAGTGGATTTAGGACCAGTCAAGATAGACCTTTCTCTAAATGATCATGTTATTCAGATATATTTGCAGACAATTATTTTTTGTTTAGAGGTTCATTGTAATTTATTCCCTGTATGTTTTCTGTTGGTTTTACCACTCTCACATGGTTTCAGCTAACCAAAGCTCTCATGGATGAACAATAGAGAAACCGTTGCTGTAAGATGGAATTGTACACAAGGCATTATTTGGATCCCCACCCTTGAATGTTTTAAAAGGGGTGTGCCATACTACCTTAAATGCTAATGCTAGATATGCAAAACGTTTATTTTTGATTGTTTTTTGGGTTTTTTTTAAAGAGGGACACAAGCTATAATCATGAATACAATTTTATGTAAAAAAAAAAAATCTTTAATATTTTTTTAAGTGACATACCAATGATGACCACAATAGTCATGATATGAGTCATAGTGCTGTTTTATCTGTTATATCTTTTAATGTTTTGTACACCTTGGAAATATCCCAGATGCCTCTGGCATAATTATTTTTAAATAATACTGATTTTAATCTCATTCAGACTTTCATTTCTCTTAAAACTTTCATTAGTATTTTTAAATCTTAAACCCTGGGCACTAGTATTTTGTTTCATCATTATAAATGGCATCCACACTTATTGACATTATAGAGGCATTACCGGAAGAGTAAAAAGACTGCATGAAACAAAAAATGTCTGACTTTAACAGGAATAGCAGCAGGTGTTACAGGCTGGAGTGCATTTCGAGGCTGATTAATAGATGGTTAAATCTCCTGATGTGGGAGCGGCACCCTGAAGCTGAGTGCTGAGCTAAATCAGACAAGATGAGATTATTATAATAAATAAAAAAAACTACACATATTACAACTTCAGATTTAAATGATTGAAGTGCAGTTTCCTCAAAAGGTCCCACAGGACGTCCAGAGGTGAGACAGGAGCAGCTGTGTGCCTGTTTCAAGCTAAAAACAAATCTGTTGTGAAGCCAATTCAACTTCCCAGCTCAAGCTGTGTTCACACTCCAACAGCAGATTGTTTTTTTAAAAAGAATTCCAATCAAAGAGCATTTGCATTTTTATATCAGTTAGTTTATTTCACCTTGTGGGGTCTTAAACATTGTCACATTAATAACTAACATTAGTATCTATTCATTCTTGTCATCAAGTATAGACTGTCAAATGAGATACTGTATGTACAGTAATGGCAGCTTTGTTAGTGACGCTAATCAATAAATTATTCCAGTGAATCCATTAAGATATTAATTAAGACAAAGACAAATCATTCTAAAAGCAGCTAATGGCCACGTGTAGCAAGACAAATAATATCCTATTTTATTGTAAAGTGATCATTGGACACAAACACAACAGTATTCTTTTAAACTAAGGAAAATAAAACAAGAATGAATTGAAAACATAACATGTCCCAGGTATTAATGCTTATCCTCCAAAAATGTCACCTCATTTGCACATTTTAGTGTTAAAAATATCTGAATAGTAGAAATAACAATAAATGTAACAAGAATCAATGAATCAGTCATTTAAGTGTATGAACTTAGTTAAGTTTTATTCTTATTGGATAAAAGAAAGTGTTCCTCCTGTTCATTTGCAGCAATTTCCTTTTGAATTTATTAATCTGAATAATTTATTTAATAATTAATGCCACCTACGAACCCACACAAGAAGCTCATTAGGAGCTGTGGTTGGTTCCAGTCGTGTTGCCATTTCATCTAAAAGACAAATAACAGTGCAACAAGTAGAACATCTACTTTTGTTTAGCTTTTTTTCACTGTTGCAGCGCCTGATGGCTCTCACGCTGTTATTAAGTGTTTCCACTTAAAAAGAAAAAAACACTTGAAATGGCTCATTTCCCCTTACACAATATTAAAATGGCCTCCTCTATTGTTTTGTGATCCTGTAGCTTGGACTTTAAGGTAGCATGGCTCTGTTGCTGTAATTTCATTTTATCTCAAACTGACAGCAGTTTACAGCTGATGAATGTTACACATCTTAGTAGACTAGCTTATCCATTCGGGGAGAGGGGAGGGGACTTGGTTTAAGAAAAATAATCAAAAAAGAAAAAAAGTCAACCTGGAAGGTGTTGACATTTGTAGTGTACTACCGTATCCATTTAAACTTGAATCTTGAGGCAAGTGCTAGGCAATGGCCAAACAATTTATCCCATCCACTCTGGGAAATCCCACCCTGAAACCACACTCATACACACACACACACACACACACACACACACACACACACATTTCTGTCATCTTGGATATGAATCTGTTTTATGAATATGAACAACTGTTTCAGGCTCTGCTCCATTTCCAGTGAATTAGACTGACTTTGAAGGCTCATTGAATGTTCTTGAGCATTTATACCCAAAAGAGGCTTATTCATAGTGGTGCTAATGGTTTTAAACCAGACAATGTGCCCTTATCTCTGAGAGATACTGGATACTGTCACAGTGACCACAAAGTTAGTCTCCCAGTCCATAAAGTGACTCTCACCATTTATAGTGTCCACTCTCTTGTTTCAGGATATAACAAAGATTTGTTCATGCTCACAAACGCAGACTTAAGTCTTCAAGATGACAGAAATATTGTGTTTTAGGGTGAATTTCCCCTTCAGTCCAAACCATTGCTATCTCACCCACCGTCATTGCTAAATATATACACACACAATTGCAATATATATGTGTGTAGATGAATATATATTTGCAATCTTCACACAGCCCTCATTTGAACTTGTCTGAACAATATTAGACTGGAGACCTCAGCTGTATACAGATATACTCCTCAAACAGCTAAACCCAGGTTCATATAGTCAAAGTGTCATTATTAGCTTATGTTCACCAACACGAGAGTTCACCCCTGGCGTGTTGTCCAGTTTGGAGCAGACTGCATGGCCTAGAGGGGGGCTTGGAAGCTCTTCAGACTGCATGGACGGCAGTGTGAGGCTCTGCTGTGTTGCTGTGTTTCTGCAGGCTGAGCACAGAGCTCTCTTCACTGCTGTCTGCCCATTCCTAACACTTGCCCCTTTTTTTTATGTTAACCGACTTTTTATGGCGAGAGACAGACAGACTTGACTGACATCTGAAAGCATCTTTCAGGTTATCATATGGCTTGCTTAAGCCCTGTTGTAAAATATACTAAAAAGAAAAAAATAATAATAATACTGGATGGGGGTCTCTCACATATCAAATGTGGAAAGTCTAATTTTATATTTGTATTTTCAAATAATAATATTGACAAAAAAATGTCTGTGAAAGGTTTCCATCCTCTACTGTGGTCCAGAAATTGATGTGTCTGTCTGGAAAATAAATAAAATAAACTGAATTGTTATATTACTTGTTTTCACTGTTTCATTGTATTTTTACTTTTGTCATAAATTTGCTAAAGAAGGAAATATTTCATCTGATTGTATCAGTGTTGTCTGAGTAAATCTGATTCTATTTATCTCAACATTTGAATCTCGTGTAATAATGTAGTGAACCATCACATCAAGAGGCATTCACTTTCTATACTGTTCAGCATCAGCTGTACAGGAGGAGTTCTGTTTATTGTGTGTGTGTGTGTGTGTGTGTGTGTGTTGTTGTGTGTGGGTGTTTTTTTAACAAACAAGATTTTTCCATTCCACGTTTTCACTCGACCACACACTCAGCATTGTCGACACCGGGATCCTTCGAGGTCACTCTTAAGTCAGCAGGATTAATAGATTCTGAGCACTAAGATGCATTTGGGGAACAAACAAGCCCTGGCATGTAAGTCTGCTGCCCCTCAGTGGTCTCTTCCAGCGTTTGAGATGCAGTGCTTTCAGGAAAAGGTACGGCATCCACCAGTGGTTTATCTTCCATCAGCAGCATCACATCGAGAGCTTTAATATTAGCTGAGGCTTACTGTATAAATGGCTGAGGATGTGATGAGTAGATGAGTAAACAGGCTTCTGCTTGACAGGCCTTTTAGAGCTCAGCAGTGGAGCAGATACACACACACACACACACACACATATATATAAAATGATAAGATTTACCTTTGATGAGTTTGTCACAATGTGATTAGTTGTGCTTTTTCTTGAAATGGAGAATTTCATTTCAGATGCCAGAAACCAAAATCTGATTTGGAGTCATTTTCTGAGGCGAATGAGCCACTGAAAAAAAAAAAAAAGAAATCTGCCACCTCACCTAAACAATGACGAATTCCTCCAAATGTGACTCTATATCTAGCATAATAATAATTATCTAATGAATATTCTCCTGTAGATTCCCATGTTTAGTGTGATAGATCATGATTGTTAAAGACAATGTTACCTTTGCATTGAAATTCAAGGATCAGGGTTTTTTAATGTGGGCGCTTATCAGGTGAGACCAACAGACCGACAGCTTCATCACTCATTCAGACAAGGTGATCTATAATTCTCCCTCAGATCAATACTGTTCCCAGCTCTGTTTTTCAGAGCCGCCGCACTCGAAGTTTAGATCACACTGCAGTCATTTTAGCATTTTGTGTTTGTGTAATGACTTTTCTGATAACCTGATTGACAGTCTGGATTTCAGGAATTCACAGTCTGGACAATCTTTTCAGTCTGACAGAGGCTGCTTCTTTTGAGTTTGTGCATTCTCTGACAGAAGAGCGTGGGATGCAGTTAGAAGGTATGTGCATTCACATGTCAAACACACAACGATGTTAACAGATTAAGTATAGCACATGTGTTCATACATGTATATACTGACTTTTAAATGTTTTTGGATGCCAAAGTCACAGTTTTAAATTCATTGTACATTACCTCTAAATGTAGATGATATAGCAATACAGATGTAAAATTATCATAAGCACACTTTGGAAAATGTAAATGAGTAATATGTTAAATTGGATTTTAACATGTATGTGACTTTGTGATTTTATTAGAAATAACCTGCAGCAGATGTGACTGGAGTTTATCCAGATCCTGGTCGCTGTAATTAGCAGACAAATTCATCAAACAGTCGATACTCGGCCCTGTCTGTGTTTTTAACTTACAGACCTAACTGGTTGACCTTTCCAATCCACCTGCCTTTAATTAAGTGCTAATTAAAAGTGCCATTATGATTAGAGAGCTTGACACTCACCAGCCCTTAAAAACAAGGATTCAGGTCTTTGGTGGAAATGAGTACATTGTGTTACAGCTGCTTAATTATAGTGATAGGTAAAGGTCATGAACACTTGTAAAAGTTTTACCTCTGTTGCTTGAGATTCATTCAAAAACACTCAAATCCAGGTTGATGGTAAAGTTGTGACTGGCAGTGTGTGTATACAGTGACACACATAAACTTTGCCATACATGTGTGTGCATGGAGCAGCGTGTCACCAGCACATCTGATGGCCTCACCTCATACCTGCGGCTCTGTGTAAATTTCCCATGGGCCAGTACCAACAGGCTCAATGTGACAGCTCCTGGCAAACACAAACAACAAGCCACAGTGTGCAGAAATGCCACTGCGAGGATGCAGCATGGCAACAACACTGCGTCCGCTGTGGAGGTGTAATGAAGAAGTTCAAGAGGCGATCTGCTGCCACCTCTGTGTGCGTCAGTCTGAAAGGAAGAGGAGAGCTGAAGAATACCTGGCTGGCATGCATATTCATGCTGTGATGTGGTGCTGCTGCAGAAGACTCACAACCCCCCGATCCTCAGCCTGAGAGGACACCTCAGGGCCCCTCAGCATTTATTAACAGTAATTAAGAGCTAGTCTGAGATGCCGGCATGTTTAATTGCCAATTACAGGTAGGTTAGATATAGATGAAAATGACAGCTATTTATATAGTACATCAGCCTAAATAATCAAGCTGTGTTTATACCTTGAAAATGGGAATGGAACGAAAGGTTGGGAAGCGTCCAGGATCCTCACACAAGCCTGGCATTGTCAGAATTCAAGTGCAATAATGAGCAATGTTCAATGGTTATGCACTTAATTTTATGTGCATCACTAAATTATCTCCCTGCACAGCCATGTAATGGTTGCTCCTCTTTTGAAGCGGAAAATTTTTTTGACAGAGCTGTGTAATAGAGTCAATAGTTGATGGGAAGACTGCTGTGGATGGGGAGATGAGGCACTCAGGTGGCTGTTTCCTCCCAGACTCTAGGCCTAATGTAGCCTTTGGCATGGAAATTGACGTGACATTGATGGGCACTCTCCCGCCGGCAGAGAGTCATGCGCCTGCACAGCCTTCCAATTCACTAATAACTGCTGATTAAAAACTAGTTAAGAGTCCATGAAAACTCAAATGTGCATTAACCAAATGACCTTCTGGGAATGGCAAATAGTCTGGAGCCAAGAACGCAGACCGCTTCATATGTGAGACTGGTCCCCGGGATGTTTTTGAGAAGCTTGAGGTAAGAAATAAACAGGAGTGTGTGTTTGCTGCACTGAGTTTCTTTCACAAATGACTTTCATTGTGTCTTAGTTATTATATTTTAAAGACCACTCATGAGCTCATACAACCTATTATGTCAGAGGAGACTGGCAATCTTTGAGATAATCATAAACAGAGCTAGAGTGACTATAAAAATGAAATCTAAAACTTAAATTCAGTAACATAATCTGATAGATGACTCCAACTGAGTCTTATTATCTAATATCTTAAATTATTGTACATCTGGATTATAAACAAAATCTGTAGGCAATGAAATTAAACTATAAATAAATGTATAGATAGAATGTCGATAAAAAATCAATTAGCTGCAACTTTAATAAACTGGGATTTATATTTACATATTCATGAATTATTCAATCAAATGTATTTGTAATGCAATTATTTTTCTTTTCAAAACTCCAAGAGCTTTGATTATTCTAATTGCATTACTTTGATATGTTTCATTAATCCTCCAAATGTAAATTATGCTGAATATGATTTACTATGAGGTCTAAAGCAGAGTGTCATTCCACCAGGTGAAGGTACCAACAAAGTCATTGCTATTTCTCCTTACTTAGAAAAATAACAAATACTACAAATGAATTAGAAATGAAAACCCTAAAGGAACAATCATTTGTACTTTATGATTCATGCTTGAATGAATGCAGACAGGTGACTCAGTCGCTTACAGAAAAGAAACATACACTTTCTTTTTGAAATCAAAGCAATTACAGTGTCAGTGATTAGACTCGTGAGCTGCATGTACCCAACAGCATGAAAAGCAGAGGAGGCCATGAGCTAACTGACTCAGAAAATCCACATATTGTGTCTCCCTTCTCTCTCATATTATCTGCCAGATGAGGCATTACATGCTTACAAAGGCCATCAGTTTTGGCCCAGATCACAGAGGATGCAGCTGTCTGTTCATTGTTCATCATCATTGTCTTCATGGATCTGATGCCCCAGAATCAATAGCTGCCTTAGAGCAAGCTAGTGAGGAGCAGACTGTAGAGGCAGGTAAGAGTGTCAATTATTAGTGGAGGACAGAGCAAAAACACAACGTAAATGCCAAGTGGGGAAAGAATATTGGTGTTGATAGGATCATTACCAATGAGTTAATGATTACTCGTCCAGGTGCTGCAAATTTGTAGGTTTAAAGCTTATTTTCTAGCTGGTGGTTTTAGCCTGAGGGTACAGGCTCTTCCTGAGTCTCTCAGTGTATGCAGTACCTTCTTCCCAACCGCAGCAGGAAGAAATGGTCATTATCTGGGTGGTTGGGATCCTTAATGATTCTCCTCATCTTATTCTTGCCGTGCTAGGTGTAAATATCCTTTAGGCAGAGTAAATAGTAGAATGGAATCACCGTTGGTTGTATGTTTAGCTGAACAAACCAATCCTAGCAGGGCCTTGCAGCCCTGTTGGTTGCTGATTCCGTACCAGACGGTGTTGATGCTCCCAGTCAGAACACTCTCAATGGTGCAGGAACTGAAATTGCTCAGTATTTGAGGAGATACCCAAAAGTGTCTGAGATCAAACAATCTCTCTCTTTCCTTCCTCACCACTGAGTCAGTATGCAGCTCCCAGGTCAGGCCCTCAGTGATGTGGACACCAAGGTATTTGAAGCTGTCCGCCCTCTCCACCGAGGATATTAAGGGGGCGTAGTTCGTACCATGCTTCTTCCCCAAGTCCACTATCAGCTCCTTAGTGTTGCTGATGTGTAGGAGTAGGTTGTTGTCCTTTTCATTGATATCAGTGATCAGGCCCACCACAGCTGTGTCATCAAACCTGATGGTGGTGTTGGAGTCGAAAGTGGCTACAGTTGTGTGTGTACAAGAGGAACAGCAGGGGCTTCAAACACAGTCCCGGGGTTCTCCAGTGTATAGGATGAGGATAGAAGAAGTGTGTCCACCTACCTTCACCACCCAGGGTCTGCCCATCAGGAAGTCAAGGATCCACATGCAGAGTTGAGGTGTTTAATCCCAGCTCCTTGAGCTTTCAAACGAGCCTAGAGGGAACCAAGGTGTTAAACCCTGAACTTTAGTCAGTGAACAGTAATCTCACATAACCCCCTTTCTTGTCCAGGTGAGATAGGGTGGTGTGGAGGATGTGTGCTATGGTATATTCTGTTAATTAGTTGGGGATAGTAGTTAAACTGTAGTGGGTCCAGTGTGCTGGGTTGTGAGGAGCAGATGTAATCCCTGACCAGCTGTTCAGAGCACTTCATCACTACAGAGGTGAATGCCACTGGGCTGCAGTCATCCAGGAAGGCTGGTCTTGTTTTCTTGGGCACAGGAGTGATAGTGGACTTCTTGAAGCATGTGGGTCTGACAGACTGAGCCGGGGACAGGTTGAATATCAGCGGTAGTTGGTCAGCACATAGTTTGATGACCTGACCACTGATACTGTCTGGTCTTGTTGCTTTCTTAGTGTTCAAACACTTGAAAGTCCTCCTGACGTCATGCTCAGAAAGGGTAACAGGTGTGAAAGGTCCACCCACCCATTAACCTCTGCTTCAGCTGTTTTTGCTTGCTGGCTGTGGACGGCCTCTGAGCGAGCATAAAAGTTAGTTTAGTTCACTTGCTAGAGACGCATCAGCTCTTGACAAGGATGGGAGAATGGATTTGTAATCTGTCATAGTCCTTAAACCTTGCCATATGCTTCTGGGATTGCCCTCTTGGAACCATTTTTTCCTCCTTTACTGCTCTTCTTACATTGTAGGCTTTATAATTATCCATGTTCCCAGACTGCAGCCCTAGGTTGTAGGTTGTAGGCTGCAGTGCGTTTGTTAATGTCATCCCGGATGGTTCTGGTAATCCATGGTTTCTGGTTGTGGAATGAAAATAAAGGCCTTAAGTTAATTTGTGTTAATTAGTTGTATTAAACTAAAAAAAAAAAAAGAGTAAATGATTTTAATGACCTTCATACTACAGTATATTTGTAGGATATGTGCTAAATTTCAAAAGCACAGTCAGAGAAATGGCCTGAAAGTGGCCCGACATGTCTGATACCAGGAGGCATTGTTAACAAAAAAGCCACATCACAACGCAGTGTGATCCAGTTGTGATGTGGTATCATTAAAAAGTGTCTCCAAAGTATTGCTCTTATGATACAACAATTACCATGCTTTTTCAACGCAGTGAAAAGCTCAAAAAATCAGTTTGGCTGCCTCTTAAAGACATTAATGAGAGCTGTGACCTACCATGCATGAATAGAACAAAAGCATTTTCATTGGTTAACACTGCTGCAAAAAGGTTGTTATCAGATAAAAGGTGATCTGTGTGAAATCTCACAATATCGGCTGGTGAGAAATACGCAGAAAGGATGCAGAGGGAGATTTCTGAAGAAAGGTCAAGCTCAAGGTCTTTTGTCTTTTTTGCTGGTAGAAATGTAGCAGCACAGCAGCATAATGGCATAAAATAGAAATAAATGTTAACAGTGCCACATAAGCTGTAGTTTAGAAGTATCTAAATGATCCATAATAGAAAATTACATTGCACTGTCTCAAAATAATAATATTTCAAAGATAATTACAGCTTGATGACAGAATAAAGGAAAATGATAGTTTTTTTTTCCTATTTCGTGGTTGGAAAGAACAGTAGGCAACTCCAGGCCACAGCAGCATGATTTTGCTTTTTTATGTTGTTTTTATTCCGTGTGTGTGTGTGCGTGTGTGTGTGCGTGTGTGTGTGCGTGTGTGTTTAGACAACACATACTCTTATCAATCTCTGCACAATAACAGAAAACAATTTGCTAATGTTTTGAAAATAGCTTTCCCTTGCCCTGCTGCAGCATTGAGAGATGTATGCACAATTTCATAAACACAATCAGTGCGCTGAATGGCGGCACTGATATTCAGGGGGAGAAAAAAAATCTCATTATTGTTCCTGAGCTATGGAAAAGCAGTCAATGGCCCATATCACACAAAATGCCCCCCTTCCTCCACAGCAGCCCACCAGCACACAAAGCTTAATTCCACCTAGCAGCAAACAATATGCAGCAGTTTGCACAGACAATATTACTGATGACCAAAAGAAATGATCAGCAGGACAGCTGCACTTGGCCTGGTCTTGAAGCAACACCGTCTTATATATTTTGGGCTTCGGTAGCATCATTGCAGCTGGACTGTGTCATGTCTGATTTCAGTAACCTAAAAAAATGATCTCTTTGGTGCATAGCAGAAGAGACATTGTGACCTGTGGATTCCAATGAGCCATCATGAGGCTGCATGTATGTATCACCTCCTACTGCTTTGTAGCTCACAATGAGTCATAGATCTGTGTGCATTGCAGGAACAATACAGGCCTGTCATGTTGTTCAAGAGCTTCACACAGTAGCTGATGTTTTTGTGGTTTGACTGAAGTAACAGGTGTTTCATATTGGGGCGGCTTTTCTTACAAATAACTTCTCTTTCAACACTAAAATTTGGAAAGTCACCTCTACTTAGTGGTTTGGTTTGTAAAAATGTATCAGCTACAGTAACTGAAAAATAATACTACTCATAAAAAATGTTTTCACTGTAACAGGTATGCTGAATGCTAATACATGTTTAGCACGTATATTGTTTAGCATGTTCGCCATCTGATATGTAATGCTAATTACCACTAAGCAGTGAAACAGAGTACTGGACAAATGAAAATCAATACAATACAATCAGTTAATTGTATTAATTCTTATGTTTGTTGAAAGTATTTAAACCCTATACATGACACCCTAGTGTGTGAGTGTCTTGCCTGAATCCAGAGCAGAGGATGCATATTCACCTCTGGCAAATGTTCCAAAAATGAAATGATAGTCTACATCGCCTTCTTCAGTCTACAACAATGAATCTGCACACTCTAGTGGACGCTGCCATGCAAAGCTTTTTATCTTGGCCATTTGTGTGAAATCTCAAATAATCTTGCACATAAATGTTCACCTTTCTTCCTACAGTAGAATTTGTACAGGCACCTGTCTACTTATTTTTTGCTTTTTAAAAAATAATAAGCTATTTTAAAAAAAAATATTCAGAACAACATAAAGTCAATAGAACTAGTGTAAGCCTAATAGTCTACAGTCACCAGCCTCTTCATGATCTGACTGTATTTATATACACTGCAGTGCTTTAGCTAAATGCTAACATGCCCACAATGACAGCATGATGCAGGTGAAATGTTTAGCATGTTCACCATTTTAATGCAGGATGTTAGTAGTAAACACAAAGTACAGCTGAAGCAGATGAATGTATTTGTTTAGAAGCCAGAATCTATTAAAATCTTGTATTAATGCTTGTACTTGTTTCATCTATTTATATTCTAGGTAGCTGAACTGGATTCAGTACAGAGGTCAGCCAGAGGAACATGTGTCTGGTGCACATGAAACTCGCCTGTGGAAATGTTCCAAAAATAAATAATCTGATACATTTGTTCGTGTATCTTTTCCATTCAGAATGAAATCATTTTCAAATTCAAATCATTTACACGACACAGCTCTGAACACCCTGCTGGACATCCTTAAAGCATACCAGAATAATAGAAATTCATACACTCTTAGACTGAACTATTAACACTCCACTTTATTGACTCGGAAATATGAGCCCTGGGTACATTATGATTTCACAACCTGCTGCTCCATTCCTTGTAAAGCATTTTGAGTCCTTGTACCTTCCTGCTCTCGCACATTTTTGCTGAGCATGCAGGTGATGTTAATTAAAGCCAGTGAGGGTTCAGTGTTTAAGGCTGAGGGCGAACACTAGGACTTGGGCCTGCAGTATTTATTCTCTGAACTATGAGGTACATCAGAACAGTTGCAAACTCTGACTCTGACATTTGATGATTTAAGGTTTATGGTTATCGTCACAGATCACTAAATGTCAGGGACTATATGGTCAGAGCTGATATATTCATGCCAGAAAGCAGGAGATGCACTCAGGTGATACAATGCTCCTGGTTTTTTCTGTCCTTTGTCAAGAATGAACAGCGTGTAAGGACTCATCAAAATGTGTTACGGCTTTCAATAGAAAACCAGAAGCAGCAGAGGAATAAAAGCACGGATTATTGAACAATGTTGCATAAACACAAGGCTGGATAACAGATGCACAATTACACAGAGATTAAGAGAAACTGACACGTTGTGACATTGTGTGCCACAGTTTGAAATGCCTGATTTAAAGAATGCAAATGTATTTTCTTGCGATCCCCTGAAGTCAAAATAAAGTCACATATATTAACTTTATTTGATCAAAATAGTTAATTTTTAATGTCTCATATCTCTGATGGGTCTGTATTAGCTTTTAGAGCGGAGAATGATTAAATATGGATCCAATGTTTGACGTATGATGGTCACTAAAATACAGAAGGATGGATTCAGACTAGATATGATCATGTGACTCATTTCATAACTTTGAACCTATGGTCACTAATGTACATACACTAATGTAAATCTCATAAACAACATGAATATTATAGGTGATGAACTGAGAAGTGTATAAATATTAATAGGATATCATTTTAACTGACAGTGGGAACAAAGCTGCTTGAATTGAATTGATTAAATAACATGTAGTATTTAAAATGTTCATATCAATATAACTTTGGTTTTCAGTGGTGCAGCTAAATACACAGTAACACTGACCTCTTTACCTCTGAAGACAATGTTGTTGTCACCATGCTTCTTCTTTTCTCAGCATTCTTGGAGTTTACAAGTTCAGTGTCTTGTTCAGAAACACCTCTGCAGAGATGAACTGTTGATACAAAGATCAAAACTTCTAGTGACCTTCCAGCACGTCAGACAATCTGTCTGAGCACCAGCACGCTAACCACCAAGCCCCATGTGGCCTCCACGAAGCACAGAGTAATCAAGGTAAATCTGAGGGGGGTGGCAGTAAACACCGGTTCAGTTCTATGAACAAACTGGAAATGTGTGTGTATGTGTGGTGAAAATACACCACCTGCAGTGTCATCATAGTACTCAAGATACTCAAAGATTGAACCTCCTGCACCAGCTGCCAAAACATCTCAGTTTTGAAGTAAAAGAAATGGGTGATTAATTCTTTAGAAAGTACAAAAGACAGCCCTAAATTGAGCCAAGCAATGAAATAAACATGAAACTAATCAGATTATAATTCATTTAGATACTTTACAAATGATCCAGGTCAAAGTTAATGTTGAATTTAATTTAATACTGCAATTCATTTTCAAATACTACTAATAATTTAAAAGCATTTGTTTCAAACTTAAGAACTTTTTGAAGATTTGAAGCAGTTGTGAGAACAGATTCAATCTGAATTGATGCTTCTGCTTGTGATGATTGAACTGGCCTCTCTGGCTTTGTACCACAGCAGTGTTTTTATCTTTCATCCACAAGGGGGCGCCTTTGAACAACAATCAGCACCTCTGCTCACTGATGATGCAGCTGCCTCAAGGCCTTTTGATCAAGCTGAGCTCATTACTACCACATGGCTTCCACTAATGCTGTCCTTGCTCCAGCAGCCTGTCTGAACACAAAGTGACTGTGAACACATCTATCAACTGAGTAGGAGCATCTCCTAACATATGCTGTCAAAAGCAGAGAGGACCGCCAGCAAACAGATGTGTGCAGCTTGAACTGCATTTTTGTTACTGTATGTAGCCAAAAAGATAAGTAACTTATGACTTTTTAATAAGTTGAAAAACTATTTTTCCAGAGCAGCTGAATTTACTGGCTGAATCTGATTTGAGATTAGCGTCAGTTATATTTTACCGTAGATACTCGATTCTCATAAAATGTCATAGCAATGAAATCCAGGCACCAGTGGTGGAAAGTGACCAAGTACTTCTACTCCACTACATTTCAGAAAGAAATATTATACTTTCTACTCCACTACATTTATTTGACCCTTTGTCACTTTTTAGATAAAGATTTGACATAATGGATAATATAATGAGCTTTTAAAACACATTGTTAAAGTTGAAACTTCAGATGTCTGAGTTAACAGCTCCATCAAATATTTTTTTCCTTCTAAACTTCTCACATGGCTTCATTTCAATAAATGATCCAATATTTCAGCAAAACTCAAAGATTAGAGAAGTCTAAAAACTGAAAACAGAACTTTGCTTTTTCTTCTTTCCTCTCCCATTAATCATCTCACAACCCCTCACATTTATCTCGTGACCCTTTGGAGGGGGCTGACCCCTAGGTTGAGAACCACTGGATTAAACTAGTTTACTACATATAAAGTAGTTCAAACCAGCTCCACTTTCAGCAGTAACATACTGCTCACACACTGACGCTTCAGTATTAATAATCTAATGATATAACCTCATAACCTAATGATGTCATACTACATTTACTTTAGTACATTTTACTGTTAATACTTTTACTTAAGTCCTATCTTTCATGCAGGACTTTTTAGTTGTACTGGAGTATTTGACATTACTGTGTTGGTAATCTTACTTTAGTAAATGGAGTACTTCTTCCACCTCTGCTCAGCACCAAACTACAAACATGTTCCTCATTGAGAGCCATCAGATGATCTGGGTTATGTCTGACATTTTGTCTAATATAAAACCAAACTTCCTGCCAAATTTAAAAATGAAGACACTCAAGAGATCAGTATGCAACATGAGCTCCTCTCTGCATACTTAAGATTCTACTGATACATATTTATCATTGATAATCATAAATGTCTAGGCTGAATTGCCAACTGGGCTATGTGTGTAACTGCCTGAGGGCCACAGAAGTCCAGAGGCCTAAAACACCCCAGGCATGTGTGTCTAAAGTGATTTGTCCTGATTTAATTGAATATTTGCCTTAAAGACATTATTTTTGTATCATTAAATACTTCATGTACTTCAATTATTAGGTGGGATCAGATGCTATTGATGCACACCGCTGTACACATTGCATAAAAAGTGCCCTGGGTTAATGTGTGAATGTAAGCACTTTACTTTTTTCCACTTATTGAAAGTAATACGGTAATACCACAGCTGCCAAGATACTGTCAGTCTGTTATAAAGAGAATATAATAGCTGTGCATTTGATATCTTTAATAGTGTGTGTGACTGTGTGTGAGAGCAGTAGTATCAGTAACACAACACACACAAAGGAAACACTCAATTCTTCATGAAAATTTGACATTTTAATGGAAACTAAAATTGTGAACACTGGAGGTTTTTTTTTTTTTTTTTTTGACTCTATTACATTGTTTGGAATTTGAGGGTTATTATCATGCTTTGAAAAAAAAAAAAAAAGGACATTGTAATGTGACACTTGTTAAATTCAAAACGAAACAAAAAAAAAAAAATTAAATAATCAGACTGCTCACTTGAAAACGTAAATGTCAACCTGTAAGACATTTGACAAAGAAACACTATTGCCTCATATTTTAGTGTAGGGGGATTTGGGGGTGGGGGTGGGGTGGGGGTGAGGGGGCAAGAGGTGTAAAAGTGATAAAAAAAAAATTAAAAAAAAGACGGAGCAGACAAAGAAAGAAAGAAAAAAAAAAAGCATCAACAAGCACAACAGCCATTTGAGATGACACAGAGAAACTAAACAAAGATGACTCGGCACGACACATCACCTCTTTTTTTTTTTTTTTTTTTTCCTTTTTCATGACCGTTGGTAGAGAATCCTGCAGAGAGACACGTTTTGTCCTTGTTAACGTGACTCCTTGGGTGGGATCAGAAACAATGTACCTCTCAGGTGTCATTGATAAAACAAATAAAAACAAACAAACAAAAATAAAATAGCCCCCTAAATTAAAACATTTCCACAAGAGGCAATGACACTTTTAAAGGAGGGACAGTTTTTAAAGTCGACCACAAACACCAAGTCCAGCATTTCCCATTACAGACTATTGATTACTGGATGAAGAAGCAGCACTTTCGGTATTTGTTTTATCTTTAAGATTTTTTTCCTCTCTCTCTCTCTCTCTCTCTCGCTCTCTCTCTCTCTCACTCTCTCACACACGCGCACACACACACACACACCGTATAACACGCTCAACGTGACATTCAGCTGCTACAGTAGTGACTTCTGTTCACTAGAAACTCTTCCAAAACCCAGCGATGTCAGGAAGCTGGTTATGACATCATCATCATCATCATCGTCATCGTCGTCATCATGATCAACAACACCCACCCCCACCCCCACCCCCGCGTCTGCATTCAGTAGCTGAATATCTGAGTAGTGTACCTTTGGCGAAAGCAGATTCAGAGTTGTTGAACTGTGCGTTAATACCTCCCCTCCCCCTCCTCACAACATGATCAACAACACTACAAATAAAAAATATATTAAAGAAGAACTCTGGATGCAGTGTATTTCAATGCTCATTACTCCGTCACAACTATTTGAAGAAACACATTAAAGTAATTTTTGTATAAAATCTGCTGGAAAAGAGCAACTTCAAATATATTAACATTGGTACTGTGGAGGAGAAAGGAGGGGGGAGTAGGGGGAGGGTCTACATCAGCCTTAATCAATAAACTAAATCATCTAAAACTTTTTTTTTAAAAAAGAAAGAAAAAAAAAGAAAGTGGAGACATCGATGATTCTCTGTATCATTTATTCCTTTTAGTCTCATCCTAACGTGTGCATCTATGGATAAATTAGGTTATCATTCAAAAAAACTAAATAAAAATAAAAACGTCTATTTTTTTTTTTTTTAAACATATGTTAAAATATTAATTTGTTAAATCAGTTCAAATTAATGATGTGCTACTTCAGACATTACACTTGACAATGGACTGCCATCAGTATATATATAAAAACAGCTAGCAGTTGTCGTCCGTCCCATTCAAACTGATTTTGGCTTAGGTCACATTTCTTTACACAAGCCCATGACAAATTCATAACCTACTGAAAAAAGAAAAGAAAAACTGAAAATGCTCATCGCTTTCAGCTGCGTCCATGTCGCTTAAAAACAGAAGAAATTAGGATTAGCTGTAAGAAAACTTGTACAGCATTGCAAATGTTACCAAAAAAAAAAAAAAGAAAAAGAAAAAAGGTACTAAAGACAGAACAGAAATGGCACGGATATATGCTGGAAGCAGATTTTAAACAATCAAAATTGCTGTAAAAGTTTGTTTGTTTGTTTTTCCTCACACAGGCACCTGAACATGAAACAACAACAACAACAACAACAACAGGAGGGGGGTAGGAGGGTGGGGGTGGGGGTTGAAATATACAAGGAACTTGCATATAATAGGAAGAACTCGCTATGCACACACACACACACACACACCCCCGCAAAAAAAAAAAAAAAAAAAACGACGAGGGCCCGACTCGTCACTCGCAGCCTGGAAGCCTGCGTCAGCATCCTTGAGGTGATTGCACATCCTGAGGGGTGGAGAACAAACCTCCACGTGATCAGGCTTCTCTTTCTCAAAAACGCGAAGCGCACCGACAAGTCAGTCACTCAAACCCTCACCTCCCTCCCTCCCCCTCCCCCTCCCCCTCCCTTCCCACCCCCGAAAAAAATCACTGATTAACCGTATACTCAGCTTCAAGAACCTGTTTTTGGTTTGCAGGCTACAACACTAATAGTTTGACTCTTTATAAATGCATATTCAACATAGCCTTGTTGCTGTATTAAGTGCTTGAAAAAGAGGAGCGTTGGGGTGGGAGGATAGATCTCGTTTCCCTGTACCAGGACCATCCTCTTAATAATACAAGACAAAATTTTAAAAAGAAAAAAAACAAAGACAAACAGGTATTCATCATAAGACTACAGTAACATCTCTTACTACTCATTTTGATCACCCTGTTTTATATTTAGAAGCCTAAAGATGCATCACTGCCTGCTGATGACGCTTTCAGCCTTAATTTGGCATTAACCATATGGGAACCTGATTATGCCGCTTTGTCTATGGATTATGGGCAATTGGATAAAACTAAATTGAAAGTTTTTAATGAAACTTTATGCCAGATTAAATGTCAATTTCTACAAGAACTCTCTCTCTCTCTCACACACACACACACACACTCTCACACACACACACATCAGTCTAATATCCCCTCAAACAACTTTGCTTCCTCATGGATCAGATACAGCACGACTGTTCTCATTCAGAGGGCAGCATCTGATGATCCACTCATCCATCACACGCCGTACAATGGAAGCCAAAACAAAGCATTTAAAAAAAAAAATGTAAAAACCACCAGAGAGCTGACTGAGATTAGACATAAAGGTTAAAATGTCGAGACAACTTGTACAATGACGAAAAAAAAGAAAAGAAAAAAAGGCTGCAGTTACGTTTTTCCCTCTCCGTGTACGAGTGCACGCTGCAGCGCTGCCTAATCAGGACACAGTGGAAAAGAAGTGTACTTGAAAAAGCTCATACCCAGATTGTAGTTACCCCACAGAAACACCAAAGAGCTGAGATGCTCTGAAATTATAAATCAAGGAGGTGCTTCACTGTGAACACATGAGGGGTGGCGGTGGGTGGTGTGAGGGAGAAAATGAACCATTTACAGATTGCCACAAGGTTACAGTCTAGTATACATAGAAAAACAGCGCATGGGGCAATGTACTTATTTAAAAAAAAAAAAAAAAAAAAAAAAAAGGGAGAAAATAAACAGGAAATGTCATATGTTAAGAGCCCAAAATGATCAATGACAGCACCTTGCATGCCACAACAGCTTCCTCAAAACTAATTATTTGGTGTTTTGTCACAAACATATATGAGACTCTATAATAAGACTCCAATTCCAATTAGAGAACATTACATGACAGGGGCCATTTGGCAAAAAAAAAAAAAAGAAGAAAAAAAAAAACAATATTTAACATAGTCATGGCTTTATCAACACTACCTGAGTTACATTTAATAATTCTGTATTTATCAACTTATTTTTTTCTGAAAAGTAACAGCCCAGAGCCATTCTTTCAAGGAGTATTTCTTGTCAGTACATATAGATCTCTCTAGTAATTAAAAGATAAAAGCAATTAGTTTACATAAAGTGCTATTAATCCACACATTAACCAAATAATATCTTCTAGGAGGAAAGAAACCTGTCAGTTTCCTTTGTTATGTTGAATAAACCAATCCTGATTTGGAGATGGTAAAGAAAGTGATGTCACAGCTGGCCAGTTAGCAGTTGGCTAAATTTGGGCTCCCTAGACATTTAATTAGATCTTTCACCGTGAGCTTGTTTGCACCAACCACGTGAAAGCTTGCAAAAAAAAAAAAAAAAAAAAAAAAGTGTGGGAGAGGGGGGGTTTTTTGTGCAACAAACGGTAAAACACGCCTTTAACACTTTGAATGAAGAAATGAAGTGCAGGCTGCACCAGCATCTTGGGTGATGATTTTTTTTCCTTTTTTTCTTTTTTTTTTTCTTCTTCTCTTCTTGTAGCTCCATATAACCCATTTCACACACTGTATGGATCACAGTGTTATTGCACACTGATTTGCAAAAATGTTACCCACAATACAAACAATAGAACAACTCATCTTCACATTTCAACACAGTTTGACAAAGTGGCTAGTTCGGGGGGGACCCTAGATTAGTATTGCGATTGTTTTGTTACTGTTATCTTTGTTGTGGAGATGAACAGTGACCTCTGACTCATCTGTTTCCCACCAGTAAACATGCAAGAAACACAATGCCGTAAGACAGAAAAGAAAAAAGACCAAATGCTGAGTCCAAAAAACTAAAAAGTTGTAAAAAAAAAAAAAAAAAAAGTGACACATGTTACTTTGACAAGAGGATTTGAACCTTTTTTTTTTCTTCTTCTTTCAACAGAAATGCAAGTAAAATAAATCTGTACGGACATCTTGGGAGTCTTGCTGCTGAACAAAGAGCACGCAACGCAGAAGACCTTATTGGAAGCAATGTCTCTTACTTAACAATGAAATCACTCAGTTTACTCCTAAACATAGGATTCATGTATTAGTGTAAATGAATCTGAACTTAAGAGTAGTCTGTGCTGACTTCTATATGAAATGCACGAAAAGCTTTTTGAGATTAAAAGGTTTTGCCTTTAACGGAGGAGACCTGCTTTTAAAATCTTTCACACACACACACACACACACACACACACACACACACCTGTAATTTACTATGTAATGAAGGGGCGTGGCTTTCCTTCAGATTGGGCACTTCTGTACCTGTGCTCTGGGGTCACACTGCAGTGCAGATAACACTCGCGTTAGCTCAGACAAAAACAGTATAAAAAGAAAACAAGCAAGCGTTTAATTTCTGGGCTCTTGATTTTTTTTCCTCCCCCCCTATGGATTTAAGACAAGGTTCTCCTTTCCTGGATTTTGGGGGGGGGGTGGGGTGGGGGGTGGAGGGGATTTACCTACAAGCCTCCACTCAGTTTACAGTTTAACAGGACTCCAGGGATCTTTATTCCATGACTTCAAGGCATTCTTTTCAAAAGTGTGTTCTCCTTTCGTTCACGATGAATTCAAGCTTGCACACAGATGTGTATGTATAACGTCTAACATATCTACAATGAACTCATTTGAACGCGTGAAGAAAGAAAATGACTGAGGCATCCCATAGTCAGACCGACGGCTGCCACAGTTCAACAGGATAAAGGCTTAGGAGGTGCAGTCTGTGACACCTTCCTTTTTGTTGAACTCCCCGAACGTCATCCCTACAGAGCCGTGAGACAAACGACTGTCACAGCCCAAAAGTTGCAAGTGTCCATTCATCACATTGAAGAGGCACCAATCCACTCCTTTAACATCCCTCCGTAGTGTGTTTATGTATGTGTGTGTGTGTGTGTGTGTGTGTGTGTGTTTGTCTGATGCCCCCAAATGAAGTCTCTTATTCCACCCGAGATTCCAAGGAAAATCTGTCATGCTAAACTATCAATGTTTTCACAGTTGTCACTTTTATCTATCCACAACAGGATTTATGATTTCCAAGGCAGATAACCGCAGCACCCAGGAGAGAAGTAGGTAAGTACTGTAGACCATCTACCTCACTGATCAGGTCCATCCTTGGTCACATCATAAACCACTACTCTTTTTGGATCTGGAACAGAGGGAGAGGACAGAAGACACGAGGTTACATTATTGAATATGACGTAAAGAAATTGGTGACTGAAAATGTGACTGATGCATTACAAGATTTAGTTCAACTCTACATCTACTAAGGCAAATGTATCGGCCTCAAGAATTTACAGCAGATTATGGTAAGGCTGCTCAATTCATCGAAATTTGATCGTGATTACGATTTAGGGGCCAAACGATCTCAAACCTAATAAAATCGGAGGGGAAACGATTTTTAATAATGAGATAGCGCTCAATAACAACGGTTTTATTTTGAAAAGCTTAGACAGGAAGCCACCGCAGCTCTGTTTCCAGCCTGCGTCAGACGATGCTGAGTTTACTGACTAATTATTAAAAACCAGGATGTGATGTGTGAACTATCGTCATGGTAATCTGCTCAGCTCTAATATCTCTGCACATTTTCTGTTGTGTGTTGCGTTAAGCGGCAGATGAAAGGCTGCTGCTGGGAGAGAAAACTAATTAAGCCGAACGGACAAGAAATGTGTAATAAATGCAGCATGTTTCTAAAGTTTAAAAAAAAAACGTTTTAATAATCATGATTTCAATTTTGACCCAAATAATCGTGATTATGATTTTTTCCATAATCGAGCAGCCCTAGATTATGGTATCCATAGTATTAATTAGGGCTGGCTATCAAATCTCAACATTATTGTTTTACTAGCTCTCAGTGTTACCAGTTTTAAAATATCCCATTTATATTGTTTTAAGTATTGCTACTTTTGTTTATACAGCATATAACGTGGGCTTCTTTTATTGAAATTAAAAAACATGTCTATATTTCTCAAAGTCAAGTATTGTTGTTTGGGTATTGGCATGAGGATTTACAATACCCAGCCCTAACGTATTATGCGTTTAGCTTGTGGTTGGATATTTTATGAACGCAGCCTCAAACGTCATTGGGCATCCACCCGCAGTACGTCACACTCAAGTGAGAAATTGAAATGAGAAAAACAAACAAAAAAAGCTCTTCTGTTTTTCCACAACTTCATTCCTTTTGGATCAGAACCAAAACAGTAATGTGCTTATGAAGTTATCCTGCACAGTTATAAACATGAGGGACTTCTGGCTCAGCTCTCAGGATCTCCTACCATTATGAATGATGTGAAGTGATCTGTTTTATTCTTTTTTTTTTTTCACTTTTGTAATCTGATCTTACATATGAAGGTGTAAATTAAAAAAAAAAAAATTATAATAATAAATAGAGAAAAAGTAAAAAACAACTTTAGCTTACCTTGTTTTTGCAAGTTGAAAATGAATTCCATTTCTGTTGAGGGAAAAAAAATGCACATTAGTTCAGCATTAACAGATCAGAAACACATTTTCAGCAAATGCAATGCAGATTTTCTTAAACTTAGTGTTTCATCAACTGATCTCTGTTGAGACTTGACAGCGTAACGATTATACTGACAATTTTATAAACTGAGAATATTGTTAATCAAAGTTACCTTTAGTGTGATAAGTGACAGCAGCTTTAACATCGAAGGTCCCCAAGCTACACCTTCTGCCAATGTCTTTAGAGTGGGCCTGTTCTTTAGACGAGCCAAACAACACTGTGGTTATCTGACCCTGTGCAGGCTTAGCACCGTTGTCTTTACTGGGGACTGACACAGCAGAACCTGCACTCTTAGACTCAACTTTTGTCTTTTCCTGGCCACATGGCTGCAGCTTGTTCTCCTCCTCGCTCATCACACAAACAGGAGAACAAGCGTTAGACACATCGCAAATGCTGCAAGTCCTTTTCTCTGGGTCTTGAGCCAACGTGCCTGGCTGTAAGAATGATGGGCTAGCTTCAAAGCAGGTCTGGGCAGCCTTTCCTGCAATAGCCGGACACTCGCTTTGAGGTGTGACCACAGTAGTCTTATCCTCTGCAGGCACCTGCCCACTCCCTCCCTCTGGCCGCAGGTTGGGCTCATTGATGAAGGAAAGCCCCCACGGATTCTGGAAGATGTCTACCAAGGCTTTCTGATTTGTCTGAGCAGCCGGTGGGTCAAGGTGACGAGCACTAGGGAGCACAGGTTGCATATTTAAAGGGTAAATTAAAAGAGTACACTTTCTATGCTCATATTCTTCTCCGTCTACATTACTGGTTGTAGAGCTACAGTTACTTTCCAAAGGAGATGCTACATTCTCGCCACTTGGGATAGATTGGGCTGGTGGAATACTACTAGCAGCAGGAGCAAAGAAGGTACCCACTGAAGGGCAGCCGTTTCCATTTCCAGAAACAGGACCATTAGTAAAGCTAGCTGAGGTGATAGTTTTCATAGCAGACATGGGGACCTGTGTCAGTCTCACAGGTGGAGGCAGTGCCTCTCCTCCACCTTGAGCTACTTTGTTGAGGTTCTCTTTTACTTTACTTGCATAACTGATCTTGGGAACAATTTTAGCACTGCTATTGTCCACAGGAAATACTGGAGGGGGCTTGAACAAAGTCCATGAGTCCTCTTTTGAAGGTGAGGAGAGCTTGGCTTTGTGCCTTTCCTCAGTCTTTTTACCAAAGGTGCCAACTGTTTTTCCATCAGAGTTTTTCCTCTGCGAATCACCCACTGAAGCCTCTGAGGCAACAGCCCGTCTAGCTGCTGACTGAGCTTCCACTTTATGGGTGGCTCTAAAGCCATCAAGTCTGGAAGTCACTCCCTTCTCAGTTGTCTCAAGATTAAAAGCCCCAGGCTCCTGTGTAGTGTTGCCCTGCTGCATGTCTGCCTCCTTTTCTCTTATCACATTATCAGTGTTCTTGACGTTGTTACATCTGGCCTTGCGTTTCTTGGGAGTAGTATATCCACCTTCGGAGCCACTGCCATCATTGTCCTTGCTAGAATAGCCATTTGTAATTAAGCCACAGTTTCCAAAATCAACGCCATTTTGAAGCAACACATTGTCTTTCTTATCCAAAGGTTGGCCCTCATGATGATTCAAATCCAAAGCCTTTTCTTTGTCATTTTTAAGGTCCATATTCTTCTTATGGTCCAACCCTTTGCTGCTCGCTTTTGGAACAGTCGTGTACAGCTTTTGCGTCGACTTCTGCTTCACATTTGTATTACTTATGTGTCTGTTACTATTGCTGTTGGGGGGATGTGGCATACCAACAGTATCAGACAGATGTGTATTCTTCTCCCCCTCCTCTTCACTGATGTTTACTTTTTTATTGCCTGAAAGGGGAAACAAAATCAGTTTATACTGCAATAATAGAAACACTGCTCCGCCTGCTAGAACAACCCACCCCCCTCCCTCCCTACGGAAAATATATTCATCCAAGGATTTTACATAACATTTTGGGGAACTATGTAAAAGATTTGCTAATGTATCCATGATGCAATGATAAGCAAAGCAGGATCATGAAGTAATAAAGCCAGAAAAACAATAAAGATGCATCAAGCATTTAAAATGTCTCTGGTATCCACATAGAATGAAGTGCTGTTTCCTTTGCAAACCCAAATACAAGTTTGAAAGCAATCCATTTATTCTGCTCAGTTACCTTTTTCTTAATTATTAATTAATGAAATCATCACAGCTGTTGGGGTTGTTAAGAAAGCTATGAGTTAATATTGTCTATCATCCTGTATCCCCAACAGTGAGACTAACAGGACAAGTAACAAGAGGACAAAATATGTATGATAGTTGATGTTTACAATAAAAATATACAAAATATAAAGGTTGTCCTAACATGTCTCTCCTAACAATCTCCATTCTGGGAGGAGCTGAGTGGGTGGTTATAAACATATGACATGATTCACTACTGTCAACTGCATGCAGGACTGTTTGGTTGGTGATTAACTGCCTTGAGAATATGTGATGTGACATTAAAGACCCATGGTGGAGGGTTCAGCATTTATGAAAGCATTTGCCTGGCAATGAACCATAAATAGGTGTATGCATTGCATGGAGGCATGGGAAGTGCTGTGTCAACGTGGGGCTCCCCATTCAATGGTGCTGCCCCTCATGTCTGTAGACAGGCACAAGCAGGCTCCTGCACATAGCCAACACTCTTTCCTGCTTCATAGCGTGCAAACGTGCCAATACAGCTGCCAGCAAACGTTACACTGCATGTTCAGTCGCAGCAAAGCATTTTTTTTAATTGTATCATATAACCATCTAGTTGTTGCGTGGCTTCACGTTGACTGGGAAAAAAAACATGCAACAGGCCTGTCAGGGGATGGCTAACGTCAGCTAATGTCAACTAAGCAGGAGCTTGTGAGGCGTTAACACACCCTGGCAGCAGTAGCTGGGTGTGCCACAAGACAGCTACCCACCACCATAAACAACCAGAGTAGGCAAATGGACGACAATGTGCCGTGCTTGGACAGAAAAACCCTAACTAGCCATGTAACTATAGCATTAGCTCGCAGGGATGTTGTAACATGGCCGACAGGAAATGGCAGCTCGGAGCCGGCTCATTTTTCCTAAAGTGGACACAAGCATGCTGAAATGAATTACACACATCTGCACTATTGGCGGCGAAATAGCCGTGCACATGTAACAATGAGGACGTTTACAGTTTAAGATTAACCTGAGGGAGGTTTTGAAAAATGATTTAGCTGCATTTTGCAAAGGAAAAATGGGTGAAACCGGCGCACAAGGTCAATCCCCGATATGTCAAAGCACTACCAGCGACAACTGTCACGCAGCGTCAGCTAGCCGACTGGCTAACGTTAACTTCACGGCTGGTTTCTGCCCTCAACTATCGGCCTATTCAATTGGTTGCCCTGCCGCTGTAACTCCACTTAAATTAGTCCGAGCAACAGCATGTAATGTTAGTGTGAATTCATCGCTGTGAGCCCTTATTCACGCTAGATATAACATTAGTTAGCAAATGGCTAGGCGGCTCGTTGACATTAGCTGAGTAAGGCTAGCCAAACGTTAGCTAACTTTTCCCGGATGGCCCAACCTGTTTTCTTCGTCTGCGTTTCCTGATGCTGGCACTGGAAGTGGCTCTGATCATTGTTTAGACAGGTTGTACGTTGAATAGAGTTTCTGTCCTCTCCGTGGTGGTGATATTGCCTGTCTTGTGCCCGATCTTTGGGCTGTTCCTCCATTGAAGTGTGGATCGTCGGACTTGTTCACCCACCGTGTGTTGGCTCTCTCTGGGTGAGTACAGTCCAATCACTACCAGAGTGAAACGGAAGCTATTTGAAGCCGCTGTAAACGTCAGCAGTAAACGTCTAAAAATGGCACTGTTTTGGGTGGTCACCGCCACTATATCCCCTGACTGCTGCCTGTGCACAGTTATGCAGGGGGTGTATCTTGCAGGAGTTTTTTGAAAAATCTGGTGGAGGATGAAACCGTCACCATCATTTCAGCGATTTGTTATTAACGACACTTTTTTTTAGGGTGGGCAACAACGGGGTGGGGTTCGTGTATGAAGTAAAATCATATGACCGGAGGCGCTGCCACGTCTCCAGCCGGTGACACACTTTGTTGGTTTGAGGGTCCCGGGGATACCATGATCTCCTCTCTCTCCCAAAATGGAAAAGCAACTCAGTGCAAACACAACACCCCTGTCCTGTCCTCAAACACTGCGAATTCATATGGAAGCGTTTTGTTGCGCCACACTAAAACTTGTGCCATTTTCTCCATGTAGTTTGATATTTTGATGTGCTTGTCTTTGCCTGTTCGTTTATCCCATCAGAAATGCCATGTTATATAAAAAGAGCGTGAGTTTTATTCTGCTAGCATCCACAAAAAAGAAAGACACACATAAAACTTGATATTTGAGCTTGATATGAACAAAAATCAAATATCACAATATTTCCATCAAGTACCTTGATATAAATACTGTGACTGTATTCTAGGGATGACTAATGATGCTTTCAAGAAAATATTCACACAGTGAGATTTTTGAAAGGCTAAGCAGATAACAGCTAGAACAGTCTGGTAAATTCAGAAAATCACTTCACTTTACTGTAATGCAGCATTTAAAACTAGGAAAAAACAACAGTTATGCTGTATCATGATATTACAATATCCAAAATATAAGATATTTAGTCCCATATCACAACATCAATACAATATCAAAATATTGCCCAACCCTGCTTGATATGACTATTATTTACTTTATTTATTTTTCATCATATTTCATTATTCACTATGTAGATAATTGCACAATGCACACAATGTGTTTCACTACTCTCATTTTATGACACACTACACTCATTAGTCACTTAATAAGGAACACCTGTGCAATCTAATGCAATCCAGTACATAAACTCTGTCATAAACAATACATTGTTGAAGCTTATATAATTTTCAGTTTTTGTTGACATTGTCAGAAAGGTGATAATACTTTATGTTTATTACTGATGTTGTATGGGGTGGTGGTGGTGTACTGGAGTGCATATATTGAAAAGTATTCATGATATTTTGTCCACCCCACCAACATACATAAAGTGGGCAAACTATTAGAAACTCTCCAGTACACCACCACCACCCACTGCAAACTCAATAATAAACATAAAGTAGAATTATTACATTTCTGACAGTGTCAACAAAAACTAAATTTATGGCAGAGCTGTTGTATTGAATTGCATTAGATTACTCACATGTTCCTAATGAAGTGGCTGGTGAGTGTACATAGGCATGGGAGATTCTGGCGGTATGATATAACCATAAGAAAAAATATCACAGTTTCACAATATTGCGATTACAGCTCTAAAATGTTCCTAAAAGGAAGAAAAATAAAGACAGACATGTTAATTTAATCTGAATATACACTGTAATGACAGTTTGAGGGGCATCTGCACCACCTGAGGGATTTCTGACTAGCACTTCCTGTCTTTGACCAGACAAAAAACAGCTCATACCTTAGGAACGGTATGACAGAAAATTTGGCGGTTTCGGTTATCGTGGCTTTTTCAAATCGCGGTATACCTTGAACACGGTTATCATCCCATGCCTAAGTGTACATATATAATTACTGCACAATGTAATATAAACACCTTTTTTATTTTAGTATTTAACTATTTTGGGATTAATAAAGTATTTATTATTCTTAAAGAATCTCATCTCCACAAAACAAACAGGATGAAAGTGTTGGAGCGGTGAGCAGAGTATAGTAATTATGAGATTAACTATCATGAGGGAAATGTTTATATTGCTTTGTATTTCCTAAATGCTTTCCCTCCTTCCATCCTTTAAATGTCATTTAAACAATATTTGCTCTCTTAACTGCCCCTCAATTAAGATGTCTGTCAGGGCCGGGCTACCATTACAACCACTTTGTCCTCTGACATTATTAAGCAAGTGGAAATCCCCCTATGATTTAATGTGTGCATCTGGCTTAATTGTCTGACAAGTCAAACAAAGGATAAAAGCACACTACTAGGTTTCGAGCAGCTTGATTAGAGCAATACACTCAGATTGTGTGATATAGTCATAGCACTGGCTGACATTTACCCGAGCCTGCAACACTTCAAAGCCTCATAAAGAAAAGCAGTCAAGAGTAATCATTATATTAGATACGTGTACATTTATTTACATACAAATCTGTACAATATTCTAATAACTAATAATTTGGAGAAAATGAATGACTTGTTCATATTACACGCTATGAATATAAATACCAAATAAAGGTGAACATGTAAAAGTCAATCCTGTCAGTTAGATCATCAGATCCTCACCTCAGCCTGAGTAAGAAGAGATGTCGTTGTAACTGTACTGTGTATGATCTGGGCATGTGAGACACAGTGTGGCACATCCTGCAACGTTGCTCACATGGATCATAAAACAGCCAACATCACCCTCTTGTGGCTAAAGGTACAAAGTCTGGTCCTGTATATATGGCACTGCTGGGGATCCAGTGAAAGTCAAGCAATTCATTGTGCAGTCAATATAAAATAAATGCAACCAAATTTGAGGAGTTTCTGAGTTTCTGTCATTGTTTGTAGTGTGTAATGATCAATTAATCTGTCATTATTTTCTTCATTCATTTGTGTATAAATACCTTAAAATACGGAATACGTCATCATTTAATAAAGACCAAGGTACTATCTTCAAATTGCTTGTTTTGTTTTGTGTACCAGTTTAGGTTCAAGGATCCTTTTATTATTACTATTTAGAAAAAGAGCCCATGTGTATTTCATGCAGTCTCATAGCACAGATGTATACCACTCTGCTCCACCTACCGTATATACATGTGACAGCTATTCATTTTAAATGAAATATTAATATGACAGCTTCATTGTATGACATGATTTATTTTTAAAATGAGATGAGGTTTTCTAGCAGTGGAGCTAGCATATGCACACTGCTCATAAGTACTCATATAGCAAAACATTAAAAAGCCAGTACTGCAAGGTCTTCTTATACATGTGTCATATGAAAATAGATAAGAATTGAAAATGCTCTCCTCTTTTTAGAGGGCATATGTCAGCTGCATGCAGTGCAACAACAATTCTATATACATGCCTCCTGCAACTGTCTTAGAAAAGAGGCTTAATTATCAGTGTTCAAATGAACAGTTCTTACAGTCATCATACCCCAAAGACAGGTTACACTATAATAAATGCAATAAATCTGATGAATTCATTTTTTAATTTTATATAAATTAATAGAGTTAGGAATTAGAATAGAGTAGGAATAAATTCATCACTTAGTTAGTTTCCTATTCAGCCATCCAGTTTCTTTACTGCTCATCTTATAAAGAGTCTCGGGGTAGAGACTTATTATATATATATATATATATATATATATATATACATATAGTGTGTATATATAACATATAGTATGTATAGAGACAGACTGCCATTCACACTCACATTCATACCTATCAGCAGTTTAGAGTAAGAGTTTAACCTGCATGTTTTTGGTCTGTGAGAGTACCCAGAGAGAGCCCACGCAGATACAGCTGGGTACATGCAAACTCTGCACAGAGCAGCTCAGCCAGCTGATGGGTTAAAACTCAGAACTCTCTAACCACTGCACCACAATGCCCCTGCCACAGAATGTGTTTTGTTCATGGTTATTTCAGTTTGATGTTTGAGCCTCACTGAGCAGAATGATGTCTGTGCAGACTTTGACACTAAAAGGCTGTTTTCACATTCATCTGCTGAAGTTGGAAAAGTTTCTCTGTGCTCATTAGAAATCTGAGTTTATAGGGCAGGCTTACATGCAGGATCTGTGACATCACATCTACTTTGGAAGTCAGTCCCGGTCCAGTATTCAACTTACATAAATATGCCTCCACTGCACACATAAACTGAGAATGGACTGTTTAGTGAAACAGAAGACATCTTGTGTTCAGCTGTTGAAATTAAAATATTTGCATATTCATCGATTTTTCAATGAGGGAAAACCAAGAGATGTAATTTAAAGGAATTTAATGAGGTAATTTTTGTGGAGAAAAAATATTAGACACTTATTATTTCAACCAGAAGATGAATATGATACAGGTAAGCATCTACGTACATTTTAAACCTTATTATTCATATATTTATTAATATTTCTATTTAATGTGATCCAGAGCTTGTTAGCGTCCAATAAAGTTTAATCATTTATTTACAATTTTAGATAACTTGTTACTCTTTTGAAGGATTTGAATAAAAAGATACATAAAATTAGACTATGTGTGACATACCATTATATTAATATACAGTGAGGTCTAAAAATCTTGGCAGAATGTATCTTTAACTTCTTTAGACATTAAACAACTTTAAAACTGAAACACTTTTTTTCACAACTTCACACATTTCAAAAACAGATTATACCTGGTGTTATTACAGGTAGGTTTATCGTTGGAGTTGTTGGTTCAGAAACTAATAAAACTAATTAATAAAATATAAGTATATAAGTATTGTAAATATGAATATTATTGTGTTAGATAAAATATTCATCTTATTGAAAAAGTGACATTCTTTCCTTGATGTCTGAAGCCTGCAAAAAAACCCAAAGTTTTGTTTTTAGTGCACGATTTACGTTTTAGCAAGAGTGTGCTGCAGTCCATAGGAATACCTACAGACAGAAATGCTTGCCAATGCCAAAAAAATGTGAACTGATATACTCAAGATGCTGACTGTATACATACACTCATGTGTAATGTATAAAGCATCTGTGCAAATAAAAAGTGCATTTCTTTGGAATTATTAAATATTTAATGGAACTGATGGACTCGTCCATGTCATGGAATTTCCCAGTGGCGCTGGACATGAAGTCAGAACACATCTTGCATGGCTCAGCTGAGGACTCTCCATCTGTAAATGTTTCAGTGAGGAGAGCATATGAAAGAATCCAACAACTATGAGTTCCTCAGTCGTTGGGTCACTACAGTATAGCTTGAACATCTTCATGTCGTAGAACTTTGTAGGTGAGCCAGTAGAGGACATTAAACATGAGGAAGCTCATGGGGAAAAGAGCTCGGGAGATGGTATCAATCCTTTTTGCCCGATCCACAAAGCGTCTACGTATATCATAGAAACCTAAGCCAGGAGGTAAATCAGCAAAGACTGGCGTTGCATCCATTTCTGGCGCACTTCCTGTTCCCAGTGCAATTCCATAACTCTGGAAGAGTAAACCCTGCTGTGCCAGCTCCTCCTCCTGGAAGAAGAAGATACAGCACAGAATAACCACCTGCTCTCATTGAGAATCACAGAGCTTTACTGTTGCATGTTTTCTTTTGGATTGGTTGGTGTGTAACTGAACGAGGCGGCAGCACATACCCTGGCACAAGCACTGCACTGCTGGGCTACGTTCCCTTGAGGAGCATTGTTGCCTGACATGTTGCTTCCTTTCACTTTACTTTCACCGCTTCCCTGCTGATGGGTAAAAAAGCAGCACATACATTTATTCATCAAACAGATTGCATCAATCAAACCGTTTGCAACCATGACACAACTCTGCTGTTCTGCATTTCATGTTTCAAATCCTGTACATTAACAAGTAATCATTGTCTGTTTCTTACAAAGTGAATACATGTGTGACATTAATGCCAAGTGAGGCAGCTTGAGGATGTAGTCAGAACAAATTTCAGAGACACAATCTAAGCAAATTAATAAGTACAAAGGATTCATGCAGATGTTTTGTGTATTGTGGTATGAATATTACAATATGAATGGATGCTGCAGCTGCTGTCACACTGCTTTGTTTAAAACATATTTTATATATAAAGGTGGTGTGGCCTATTTTGTCTCTTTTATTATTCTTCTCATGAGATCCAAAGTGAAGCAGCAAGATGGAATAGGTGATGGCTTTAATTAATTACAGGTCAGTGCTGTCTACATTTCCTGGCTGGAGTGCAACATGCAGCTGAGCTGTGTTGCTCGTGCATAGCTGGGCAAAGGGAATAGCAGGTGACAGCCGCCCTAGGGGCCTGAGTGGGTGGGTTGTACTCACAGTTCTCTGCCGTTGTTGCTCTTTGAGCTTCTTCCTCAGTCTGAAGAACTCCTTGTGCTGGCGTGAAACAAAATTCACAGCTGCATACTCCAGTAATGCAGCAAACACGAACAGAAGACACACCGCCATCCAGATGTCTATGGCTTTCACATAGGACACCTGAGAAACCATGGAAATCAAGTCAGTGAAATCTCTCAGTGGGCAGGGAACAAAGGGCAGAAGTATGGAAAGTTTAGAATTACAAACTCTGATAAGAATGACCTGTTTTTGATATTAAAAGATTAAGAAGGATATCAGAATGTTGACTCAGGGAAAGTAAATACATTGTACTGTAATGAAATACATTGTTTAGACTTTTTACTTTAGAATTTAGATGTAATCCTGCTTTGTATATTTTTTTTATTGTGTAGACAAAACATGCACGAGAGAGACTTTTTAAAGTAAAACCTTTCATGTAAGACTTACTTGTAGCGGAGTGTTAGATAAATGATTTACATATACTCTGGAGCACTGCTTTTTAAATTCCTTCCACAGTCTTTTTTATTTTAATTTCTGTGGGAGTTAAAGGCCTATCAAGACTCAATGTATCATCAATGAAATTTGGGATTGTAGAGAGTGGAATAAATGCACACTTGTGGTCAAGATCATTGGCTCCATTTCCCATGCCTAATCAAATACCAAGGAAAGGAAAGGGAAGTGTTACATGGTTGAAATATAACATCTGGTGAATCCAAATAGTCTAGTTTAACCATGCTAAACAATCCTGAACTCAAAGCTGGGGATGACGCATTTTTAGCTAGTGCTAGCAGTTAGCAGCTGTTTTAAATACACTTCTTTCTATGTGAATGGGAAACTTCGCCATGAGTGTTGTTGGAGGCTTTTTAATTGTTCTTTTTTTTTAATTATTAAAAAAAATTCAATCAAGTGACCAATTTTTCCTGAAATCATCCCAGAGTTTATAATTAAAAAGAAATGACTAACAAACTGTCTGACCTTTGGCAGGGAAGCCCTCGAGCCAGAGCTCTGCGTTGTCATGGTGAGCACTGTAGTGATACCCAGGCCCACTCTGGCTGGAGCCGCATCCATGTTGATCCAGAATGACACCCAGGACAGGATGACGGTGAGCAGGCTCGGTATGTACATCTGGATTAAGTAGTAGCCCATTTGGCGCTCCAGGTAGAATTTAACCTCAATGCAGGTGAATTTACCTAACCACAGGAGGAGATACAGGTACAAACTAACACTCTCATTAGAAGTTGATTGACAGCATCTATCGAGGATGTTGGCCGGCAGGTGGTCATATGTCATATACCTGTGTTGTAGTGCTTGGTGCAGTAGCCGAGACCTTTTTCCTCCTTCAGCAAAAACTGAGGGAGCACCAGATCATCAGCCACCTGCACAGCACCCACATCCAGCCATTCAAAAATGAGATCATTCATAGTATAGCCAACTAGAAGAGAGATAGAGAAAAAGTATATGGTATGTATGGTATGTGATTAGTTTATAACAAAATCTGTATGTATGATATCAAGCCCAGCCTTCAAAGATGAACTCACAGCTTTCGAGCTGCATGGTACACGTCTGGCTGTCCATGGGGAAGTTTTTCAGATCCATGGGGCAGGAGAGGGTGAGCGTCAGCCTGGAATAAAGAGAGCAGCACATGCACTGACATCGCTCACATTACAGATTGAAATGAATAGTTTAGAGATGAAAGAAAATAGAATGCTGCGTGAAATAAAAAGGTTATACCCTTATACTCAAACCCATGATTGGACACACAGATGAGAGAATGCCTAGGTAGCATACATTACTACCCCCTAACCTTTCAGCCATGCCATCTCCTGCTCAGGTGTCACTCAAACCCCTTTTTTTATATCAAGGGTCACGTCAAGCAGTTCTAACCTTTCTGACACCTGTCTTCCTTTCCATTACACCCCACACAAACCACACAAAGGACTGACAGGTGCAGACCGATAACATGTCAGCCGTCATAGCAGACTTGGCGCAAAATAGTCTGAAAACACAGCAACGCCATCATAAAAATGGCAGAATAGAAATCAAGATCAAAAAAAAGAAAATTCCATTTCTCAATAGAGGTACTGGCAATTATTTTACTGATGAGTTTCTGTAGCTGCCACTCTGTCTTTGTTGAGTCATGATGTCTGTCACTGCTCACTTTAAAGACTCTCATCTTCTTTATTCAAGTAACGACAAAGAGAAGCTTCTCACACAATATTGCCAAGAGGAGGAGAGTGAATGATGTTGTTTCAGCGTCATCCAGAGAGGTCAACCATATGTAAGTCGTTTTTGTTGTTGCTGTTGTTGTTTTATACATTTTAACTTCATGAGTCATTTTATCAGTCGGTTGTTTCAGGTTGATCCTCTAATGTTAGGAGTTATTTAAGGTTTAGTAACCAGATGGAGCAACTGATGATTTGGTTCATGTTCAGCAGAATTGTTAATAGAGCTTTACATGTTTCTTCCTCTTGACTCTAATTATAACTTCTTACCATTACGCTACAATTCACCACTGCTTTAGTGCTACTTTACTGACCTGATTCTGTTTTACCCCGCAGTTACTGTTGAACATGAACTTGTTCACTATGTGGGCTGGACAATACAATTACAACTGAACTGAACTGGAGTGAAACAAACATGTAGAGGTTTAGACTATAACTGGATGGGAGCAAAAATTCATATCCAAACAAAAACTTTACAAGTCATGGATGTGGATGTCTGACAGAAGGATGTCCAGGCGTATTATTTCAAATATGAATCACCTGATGCTGTAGAGGACATTTCCATTTTGAAATATCCGAAGCAGTTTGTTGTCTGTTGTAACCTCATGGAAGTTTGCTCCTTTTTCATTTGCAAAGAACAGGTCAGGCTTCCAAATGGAGTCCAACATGGACGGATCCAGGTCCAGAGAGTCATCTGGATACTCCTTATATGCCAGTCTTGGGTCGTTCCACTGCTGTCGCAGAAATACATTGAGCCGGTAATCCTACAGTATGGAATTATATCACAATTAGAAATTACACAAATTATAATTATAAATTGAATACAATATACAGCCACAAAAGGCATTTTACTGTTCTGTAACAATTTGGTTACACATAACTCACATTACTGATAGTTAAAATGTCTGGAGATTTCAGGATTAAATGAATGCTTTGGCATTCACTGACACATAATGTTAACAGTTAGTATCAGTCGACAAGTAATTTAAATGTTCCCTGCTTGCTACATTTATTGTTTCAGTAGTAAGATTATAGGAAATGGCCTAAATTCATGCATTGTTGACTTATAATTGTGTTAATTTTATGAATTTTTCATCTTGTTGCCTCTGAGGCAACTTTGACACAATTGCTGAAAACAAATTTCAGGCAAAGTGATTTTATATTCAATGAGAACTAACGACTCCAAAAGCAGCACTTAAATAATAAATGCCCAGCCACACAACATCTGTAAACAGTTTCAAAACATTTTTTTCAGTAAGAGTCAGACATGTAAATCATATGGGGAACAGTTAACAGTATATAGTGTACATTGTCTTACAATGAGTCGCAGCAGAAAAAACATGCACATTGTAAGTATTTTGATTTGTCTGTGTATCTCATTATGCTGTCATTTTATAGGACTTGTGGGAGGGTCAAGATTGAGTGAAGCAGAAAAATCTGGAGCAAGACAAAAAAGAAGCTGCAGCAGAGTCCCAGCAGGTGTGGCACCCAAGCAAACTCTGAATTGTGTGCGCGAAAATGAAAATGTAGCACAGATTTAAGTGCTCATAATCTGAAGGACAGCAAACTTCACTTACAATTACATCAATTAAAATTTGATGGCCCTTCCCTTTAGGTACTTTAGAAAATGCATGAGTCCTCCAAACTCTAAACGTCCCCAAACATTCACCATGGGCCTCATAAATAAAGGATAGTCTCTTCTTTGAGATGGAGATATGTTTTCCACTTTAATGAGGAAATCATAGCTGACATTTTGCAGCGACCTTACAAGATAGTGATTATACTCAAAAATTAGTCATAATCTAATTACAGTATATTTACACGACATGGAACTCCAGATGGCCTCTCAAAACAGAGGGAGAAGGGCCAGAATCTGTTGAATCTGATGAATGAGCATCAACCAAGATGGAAATCCCTTCTGTGGCAGCATGTTAAACCAACTAAAACACAGCTACACACCCTAAATAAAAGTGTTAATAGATGACTCATTGATCTGCATACTGATTAGGCATAGTTGTTTAGACATTACTTTTATGGTCATGCCTATAAAGTGACACTTTGAAAGAAAGAAATAATCAGGCAGACGTCTTTACTCCTATAGTACACTGTTTCCCTTCCCCTTGCAATAACTTAACCTAATTAAACTTAACTTATCTTAACTTAACTGAAACCTATACCTAATAGTGGAAGTCCATTCACTGTGACACACATACAAGACAGATATAGTGCATGTTGAAAAATAAAAATAAAGAACTAAAACAAACCTCTACTAATGATTGATATATTTTAAGTAATTATAGCATATATTGGCCTGAAGCTTGAACTGAATGGCCACTGTTTTGTTATGTTGTTCACACTTTATTAAGATAGTCCAGGTTTTTGAGTAAAGCAAATGTTTACATTCCTGCTGTATCCTCCGGATTACTTCAATTATTTATGCCCATACCATACCACACCATCTAAATCAAGTGTGATCATTGAGAATTATAAAGAAAAAATCTCACCATAGTTGTTTCAGTGATGGATCCAAAGCTGTTGATGAAGATGTTGCAGGTGACATTCACAGGAGGACCTGACAGGAGCAGATTGTCATCACGCATCATAGTCACACTAATACCATGATGATGACCACTGATGATGATCTCTGAGCAAACCATAAAAAGTATTCAAACAGGTAAAGAGCAGAGCGTTCTCGCAAAATAACATCTGCTTGTTCCCTTCGTAATGTGCTGCGCTGTGTCCTAATAAACAGACTCATGCAGGAAAGCCAGCATGAAATTGTGTTGTCATTTCCACTACGCTCCCATTAGTATAGTCCATCTGTCGACCACTGAAACTTTAAATATTTCAGTGACTCATTTCCTAAGAGGCAATGATTTATTGATTCTACTTTAGTTACATTAGTGTATTTATAGATAATCAGCTGGGATTTACCCAGCATGCACTGATGAGGATGTGGAGCAAGTATGAAATATATATAAAGCGCCACCCCAGAGGCTGAGGGGGAAGTGTGTCAAAGAGAATCTGCTGGCTTCACTCACAAGAGAGATAAAGATTGGACTTAAATAGGCCTGCGGGGTAACATGCAAGGGTAACTGCACATTTCTGACAAATAGAAGATCTGAAAGACGTCTGTGTAAGAATACTACAACCGAAGGCTGTGGATCAACATAGAATAATAACACATGACAAAAACCCCCAAAAAAACAATGTTCCTGTGTTCTAGCCTGCAGCTTCTCTCGCTTCCGACCCATCTGTGAATGATTTGTGCTACTTCACTTCCCAGATTGTTATGCAAATTCGAGCATCACACTCTCTCACACCTGTCCTGATAGAGTTTCTCCTACCACACAACATGATGCTACCTTTGAAGTTGGGTCTGATGCGAGCGTCGTAGCCAGATGTGCGACCCATCAGTTTGTCCAGAAAGTCAGATGGAGAGGGGGCCTTGGCTGCCCTGCTGGGGAGCTTCATTTCCTTACAGAGCACAGACCTGCCAGGTGTGGGACAACCAACTTTGGATGTACTGATATTTTCTTGCTTTTTCTTCATATATCAACCAAAAAGCTGCAGCATCAGTGTAAAATAATCTCAAGAGGAATTTAATACCTCCAATTTTCTTGCAGGAAAAGTTTAATATAATTTGTGCTAAAGATGTACAATAATTCACATCTTGAAGAGTTTTACAGGTTTTGGCACCACATACATTTTGTAAATGTGTCATATAATATATTATTTACAATCCCTTATTATACAGTATATTAATTTTAAACATCCTTATACAAAGTATCATTTCACATACTCAAATTATCTGTGAAATTACTCATCACCTAAAATCAATTATAAGCTTTCTTTATCTATTCATTATAATCCTATATATTGAGTTAATGAACATGACTAAATGGAACTCTTAATTATAGATCGTAATAAAATATTTTATGCATGATTCTCCAGACTTTAGGAGAGTAGCAATGTTGACATGCCTTTTAGTCAAAGAAGCACACAATTAATCTCGTGTCTTATCATTAATAGTTATATACTGTCATCAGTGTCAATTCAGTAAAAACACTATCACTGTCAAACTTGCATGCAGTTTAAACATAACAGTAGCACTTTTACTTTAATATCTCCTAAGAAAATAAATCCAGGAAGGTTAATGCACAGAAATTCAACTTAAAAATGATTTCTTACAGTACCTGCCTTGCAGAAAAATGACAGATGAAGCCCACACCATACACAGGATGTGCAAGTGCATTGTTAAGTCAGCGGAAACAAACAAAAACTGTTAAACCAATGCAGAAGAAAAAGAGGCAAAAAGAAAAAAGAAAGCGAAGATACTAGGAACTTGTTGTTGCTCTTCCAGCTGGGCTCTGTCTTCTGGACTCAGAGCTTCCCTCCCTCTCTGCAGGTGTAAAATACAGGAAGCTGCTGCTGTATAATTCAAAATCCGAGGGATGGGTTTTTTTTTTCCTGCTTGTGTTTGTGTGGGTGACTTCAAGCTTTATCACTTTTTTATGGCCATATGCATGCTCAAGGAATTACTGCAAGAATATTTAAAGAGACAGCTGCATTTTCACAGCAGAGTGGACCCATGTTGCTCTTCAGAAGAGCATCAGATGAGCAGAACTATTTGTAGTAAGAAATATAGTTTTTAGATTTTTAGTGTAGTTTCTAGTTTAGTTTTCTGCCAACCAATACAACTATTAGATACAATTCATTCAAATAAAATGAAAATGAAAATTATTTAAGAAAAAAAAATCCACAAATTTGAAGGGAATTTAAACTCTTGCCATAAAATAAGATTACTGTGTTAAAATTCAACACATCCAATTTAAGTGAGCCTGACATCTTCCATGTTGTGGTGATAAACTGTTGACTAATGTGGCAATCATGCCAGTATCACCACTATAAAGTGTAAATGTGTCTATAGATCATTAGGAGACATCTAATCATTTAAATCAAGACCACATTGTCAACTAATATACGACTAAATATCACAGAATCCTTCAACACTGCAGATTTAAAACATAAGTTTGGGAAAAGCAGGAACATAAACAAGTCAAGAAGATTGTTACTGTTTTCAAAATAGAAATAAGATTATGATGTTACTGTTAGTATCAGTGCACATTTAGACATCATGTATCTTTAGCACAGATGTCCAGAGTTTCTAGTTCAATTACTTCATCTTCAAAATCACCAGACAAATTGAAATATAAATGTGGAAGCCCGTGTTTATTCCTCCGTACTGAGGAGGAAGCAGTTCAGCCATTTACTCGTGTAGAATTAATGTCAAGGAAAGAGACGGGCGGGATGTTATAGCTGTACATGTTTGCCTCACACTTGAGAGGCCGTTCCACACTTCGCTCTGGAGCCCACAGTGTCAAATAGGATAAGAAATGTATGAGAACACAAAACATGAATGCATTACTAATAACAAGAAGCCCACAGTAGAAAAAAATACGCAATGTTTCTGCATGCTTGAGCATTTTTACCTCCAGACAGGATAAGTAGGCCAAGCTTCATTTTAATGTTTTTTTTTCTTGTTGGAGCAGAGTGGATCTGCTTAATTAGGTTGTACCTCTACACTCTGTTAATTGTACTTGTCAGGTGCCCTTTACACGAGCCAGCCTGTTCCCATTTAAATTAACAGAATGTGCTTTATGTCGAGGTTAGAGCGTCAACGTATCCTGACTCCATTTAAAAGGCCCGATCCTTATGTTCACATGAACGACTGAGGTAAATTTGCCAAGCACTACACATTGATTATGCTTCAAGACAGATTAACTCAACCACACAGAATTTAACAACCATCACAGCTCAGAATGCAGGTCGACTTATCTGTCATTAGTGCTGCTATCTAGAAGCAAAATAATGTGATCACTCCAATTTAAAAATAGCTTTTATTGCAGCTTTTCTCACAACAAGCTGCTCTGATCACACACAGAGGAACACAACAATAATCCATGCTGAACATTATCAACCTGGTGCAGAAAAGCGAACAGACAATCACACTTTGACCATGACTTGAAAAACAAAAACATGAGCAAAGAGTGGTGGCAGCAAGAAGATGAGACAGTGATTTCTCCTGAATAGAAAAAAAACAGACAAAAAAAAAAAATGATGCAGCAGGTTCAGATTCCAAATATGAAAATATTTCAGCAACATGACGTAATTTACATTGAGCCTCCCCTCTGTATGCATGATCAGTTGTGTCTGAAAGTGTGTGGCAATGACTGCCAAAGTTCAGTCTTCACATGAGGCTTAACTCCCCTCCTGTAATGAGTCTCAGCCTTCACCGTGTTAGTCCTCGTGGATGTTGAACAGTTTGGCCACTTCATTCAGATCCACGTGTTCCTCTCCATCCTTGATGATCTGCAAATAACACACATAAAAATCAATTCACACAATTCACACAACCCTGATATTTATTTTAACTTGTGCAATGACACAAATTGCCTCTCTTAAATCGTGCTTACCTTTCTTGCGACTGGCATTCTATTGAAGACATTCCACAGGACAATGCCCACCACCACTTTGTCTCTTAGGTAGAAGATGACTCCTTTGCCATAGTCGTCTTTGTGTGGCTGCGCAAGGGGGGCGGGTGTTGAAGAGGCCGCTGGGCTTGTGGCTACATCCTCTGTTTCACTTTCTGAGCGGATCCCAGTACCTGCAGCACATTGGACGGGTAAGGTTCAAGCTGACCTTCAATCCTCAAATTTACTTAAGATTTTTTTAACTAGATAGTAAAGGCTTTACCAGACTTCTCAGTAGCAGCTTTAGGTGTATCCTTGGCAGTGGCTTTGGCAAACACTCCTACTGTTGGTAGGCTGCTGTCAACGATCCCAATCGCCTCGTAGCCTACGTCAGGACCCAGGTCGCTCCTGTAAGACATATGAGATAGGAAAACATGTTGAAAAAATATGACCAAGACCAAGAAGATTATACAGTATATTGACACTGCAGCTGCACATGGAGTCATTTGTGTCAAGGAGTTTCAGCTCCATTTTCTGAGAAAATAGACAAAACTTCTGCGAAAATCTGATAAGAATTGTTATGCTGAAGTTCATACTCCAGTGTGAAGTATAGCAGCTGCTAGCTTTTCAGAATTTACTGTCAAAACGCCTCCCAGACAGAAGGTTGTGTACTTCTCACAGCATCTATTATTTTATATATATATAAATAATACACACACACACACACAAAACAAACAGGACTGAAGACTTGCTGTGAATCTCAGTGACGGCCTCCACTGCCACCTGATGAGTTTCAGGCTGGCTGATGACCTGAAGTAATGTCACAGTCAACTGAGCAGCTACATGCTGGGGGAGCCTGTACACTAAATTTGGCATCATTCAGAATCATCTAGAGAGGTGGTTCATTAAGATTTATGGCATATTTGTTCAACTCTGTTTATTAAGAGACTTTTAGTTCAACACCAACAGCGACATACTTACAGCACGATAATTCAGACTCAGTTTAACTGGTTACTTTTGAAATGTTGGTAAGGGAAATAGTTTGCAGTCGTGTTATCTAAAAAAGGACAGCATGTATATACTATATATACAGTGACTGTTGTATGTGTATGTATGTATATATATATATATGAACCTTAAGGTTAAATTTGGCTTTGACTTTAAACTGAACGGCTTTCAGTAAGGAGAGAAAATGTGATGTGAAATTGTGTCTTTACAATTCCTATGAATTAAATTTAAAAAAAAGAAGAAGAAAAAAGACTAACAACCTTTCAGTGAACTCACCAATCACTGCTGCTGCATAACATTGACCTGTTGTGTGCCCTCTAATTGGTTTACTGACATACTGTAAACCTCATGATTGTCATTGGATACAAAATTGATGATGCAAGCCATCAATATCATCGGCTATCTTTAAGGGAATTCACTGTGTCAACTCTCACGAGGCATCATATTAGCCTGATTGTGACACACAACATTGGCATTCACAAGAAAATCAACATATCGTATGACTCTGTCTGCTGCTAGTTGGCTCATGGTCCTGTGTTTTTTTTAGGGTTTTTTTTATTTTGGACTGCAATGAACCCACGCTGTCAGCAGTGTGTCACATTTCACCAGCTGCTAAAAACAAGCCATCACAGTCTCTGTAGTGAGGTCTACATTCCACACTGTACTGAAAGTTTTGGCAACTCCCACTTGTGATCATATCAGTAATGTTTTTAACAGATTTCGTACATTTAGGATGGGTTTCAAAAATGTCTGCCCGAGTAACGCAGCCCTGTGCTGGCAGCTCTCATCTCAATGTCCTCTGACGGCATTCTAAATATTTTAGGACTTAATGGTATTTGAAGACTCGTATGCAATCATGCATGTTCATCTGACTTCTAAAAGGATTAAATCTGAGTCATTTGCAGAATAATCCATGCTGCCCCAGTGCCTATTCATTTAAATCTATTTAATGATCTGGGACCAGTGCAATCAACAATTCAGATTGGTTTTCTCGAATATTTTCCTTCATTTCCACTTCAAACTGGTTTTCATAGCTTACAGGCACAGCTCTCACATGGGAAACGGTTTGAATTCATGACCCGTGAAAACCTTGAGCTAGCATCACTGACAGAAAACAGGAAGTAGGGTAATACCCACCAGAACATAGACTGATGCCAGTAAGGTTTGTTGGCTCCCGTCATGTTCTCTCCTGCTAGTCTACCACTCACAACAGCGTGATCGTGGTGCTCCACCCGCCTGCGGCCCAGCCTGATGTCGTAGAAACAAGAAGCATCTCCTGCCTGTGTAAAAAGACAGAGGGGATTAAATCGTGGATTAGAATGTGCAAATTTTATTCCACATTAAAGGTTATTGAAAGGTTAAACAGTAAGCTCAAAGGAAGAGACATAAATTATTACACTACACGTCTGTAGAGGTGCATTGTGTCTGTACAATGACTGCGTTTGCCTGAAGAGGGCACTATAATCATAGATATGACCAAAAAGACACTGCACATCAGCACTTTATGTAACCTTCTACACAGCTCACTTTGACCTACAAGCTTAACTATATTAAATATTTAAAAATCCAGCACATTGGATTTTTTAATTTTCTTTTAATTTATTCAAAGTAAGTCAACACTTTTCACAAACTCTCATTAAAAAGTGAGTTATGCTTAAATGAATACATGATTGTTCAATTGCAAAAACAACATGATCATCTGTATGGGAGAGGCGTATCACTAAACAGCTGTTGCTCAATGACAGTTATCATTGAGTCTCAGCCTCAGTACACAGTACATGCAGCTAAAGCCATAGCTGGTATATTATTGGAGAGATGCTTTTAACTGGCTGATTTTGAGCAGAATGATTTTCTATCTTTCTCACACTGTTCTGAATGTTCATGTTGAATTACTTCAATACGATCATTAACTTACCACCCAAATATTGGACCTGGCTTGCAGCTCTGCATTGACCCGATAGCCACCAAAGTCAGAGTCCACCTCCAGACCTGCTGACTTGGCAAGGTCAACATTAGGCTCCAGGCCAACAGCTGCAACAATGTGATCAGTTTTCACCTACATGGAAAAAGCACAAGATAATAAGTAACTCATTATTTTCTATTCATTTCCTGAATTACATTGAACGTTGGCAGAAATCTGGACCTACCATTCGGCCATCCTTCAGTTTGATTTCTAACTTATCATTCTTGTAGGTCACGGATTTTACTAAAGCTTCTGAGATAACTTTCACGCCCTCTAAAAAAGGAAGAAATGAGAATATAACAAAACAAAAATCTCTTTTTTCTGATATTAAGAAATGAGATATGGTCCAGACAAAGTACAAAGCATATGAACCTTTCTTGACTTTTTCTGTTGTCCAGTTGCTCAGATACTCAGGCAGCACTTTTCCCATGTTGCCCTTCTCTGGGAACATCTGTATCACCTCCAGGTCAGACTCATTACCTGAAAAGAGAAAGGAGGATGAGCGAGCAAACAAGTGCAGTCTGTTAAACATCAGTATCATGTATTCTGTAATTTTCTTCTTTTCTTCAGCACTCTTACATCTCCTGCCGAGGGCACAGGCCAGCTCGCTGCCCAAGAAGCCTCCTCCAATGATTGTGATGGACTCAACGTTTCTGGAGACTTTATCCAGTGATTTGAAGTCATTGATCTGAGGAGATTTTTCTGGTGAGATTTTTCTGTTCTATTGATATGCCACACATATTTGAGTGTCTGTATTTTGTGAAGAGATTGTAATGATACATAATTATCATAATATAAATTAAAGAGGCTCTCTTTAAAAAATTAAGCTTACGAAAAAGTGTTGACCAAACGAAGTTACTCATATTATTTAAGTGAGTCTGAATATGTGTGATTTCAGAATGAGTTAAAGCTGGCTAATCTTAGGAGTGGATCATTCTGTAATTTGCTAGAGGAAGAGTATTTATTGTTATCCAAATTAGTTATTCAAAATAGTAAATATTATCATCTAAATATTCTCATCATGTCACACTGTAACTACTTCTGCACAGCCAAAATGTGGCATTCTTGTGAAGCTATATATTATCTGTATAGTCACTGCCAAACTGAAACTGAGCTACTGCCCCCTGCTGGCTAAACACTGACCTTGCGGAACAAAGTTGTCCTCTTCATCACCTCATCTCCTCCTCTTTCAATGACCTGCAGATTTCTTGGCACACCGCCTGAAGACAAAGTTCATATTAGCGTCAGTCCAGCTTAATCCGCAGGCTGAATAATGGAGGCATTTTAAAGTGGCTTACCGGTAGCAATCAAGCACTTGTCATATGAAATCTCAGTATTATCATCCAGTTTGACTTTGTTTCCTCTCACATCCATGTGAACCACCTAGAATGGATTAAATCATGGCTTTGTTGTTGATATACATTTAATAGACCAAAGAAATTCACTTTTGGTAGAAATGTTTCAAACTCTTTAATTATATAAAGTCAACAAAGATGAAACAAGTATGAACAAACCTTTTTGCCATTAAGAACAGCCACTCCCCCATTCTCTGCACTTTCCAATTCTTCAGGATTAATGTAGAATGATGGGGGCTGGAAGTAGATACTGCAACATAAATACAAAAAGTATTACAATCATTCAACATTTTTTGATCACGATGCACTCATTTAAATACTGCTGTCTCCACCCTGTTGCACCAGTTTTCATTTACGCACTTATTCTTAGTAGATCACCAGCAAAACGCACACAAATGAAACGCGCAATCTATTGCACTGCGCACGCAATTTAGTACCCACTATTTGGGATCTTAGTAAATCAGGCCCTACGACAATATCCGATTAAAACGAAGTGCACTGTCATGTCTTTACTGACAACAGAAACCACTTGCAGCACAGGAAATGGTGCAAGACTTAATTTGCGTCAACAGTGGTCTGTAGCATATGCTGTAAAAAGTCAGTAATAATAAAGTTTAGTAAGTACTGATCATTAATATGATGAGTGACGTCCACCTGAACAAGAAAAAGGGTTACCAACAGAAACAGATTACATTTGTAATGAAAGCAAAGAGATGTGACGGGGCAAGACAGTCTGACAGCTCTTATAACAGCTGATGGATGTTGAGACAGAATAATCAGACAGATCTTAAGAAAAAGTGCCAAAGTAAGGCCAGGTTCACACCGGATGCGGAAGCACCGCTATTAGCTGTGAAGCGCCGAGGAGCTGAGCTACTTTCCTTTCGGCGCCCATGTTAATTAATGGTGTCGTTCACATAGGAAGCGCCGCGGCGCTCTGCCCCGCTGCCGTGCAGCGATCGTTTCAGCGTCTGGTCTATTTTCTCTGCGTGCCACGGCCAAATGTGTCAAGCCGGGTAGGAAGTCAAACAAACCAACAACAAGAGAATCCGGTTTTCAAAAAATAAAGCATTTCAAATATAAAACTATTTTTCAATAATTAAACATCCCGTTTGACGAATGCGATGTGTGTGTGTGTGTGTGTGTCTGTGTGTCTCTCTAATCAGAGCACGAGATGAACACACAGGCACAAAAGAGAGAGAGAGGGACACAGAGTGCGGTTATGCGTCCGGTGTGAACCTGGCCTAAGACAGACAGAACGATTTGAGGAAGTTAATCTGAATAAACCAAAAGCAAAATACCAGGAACTTTAACAAACCTTCTTTCCTTTCCATTCCACTGTTTGAAACGCAGTGTTTCCGCCACACTGGAGTCATCAGAGAACCACAGTTCCTTAGAAAGAGGTGGTCTCATGTATGGAAGGTCTGCCTCATCAGTTACAATCAATACCTGGTAGAAAATTTAAAAAAAAATAAATTCATTATTCATTACTTCAGAGACACAGTACATGAAGAAAAACACTCAGATTTAACTGAGAAAACAAGGAGGTCTGACTGACCTTGGCACCGGGGTCTCTGGCTCGAATGGACCGGGCCGCAGCAAAAGAGGCAGTACCTCCACCAATAAGGAGATATGGGGCATGTGAGGGGATCTTGGTTAGGGCAGTTGCAGAGGCCACTCCTGGAGTTTGTATGAGAGAGTGACAGCAAGCACAGGAGAGAGAGAGAGAGAGTGACAGAAAGAAAGAGAAAAAAAAGAAAGAAAAGCAAAAGCAGAAAAGAGACACAGTCAGAGCGTTATAATGGATTTATGAGTTCATCAGCACCCATGACTTACACAAATACACCTGAAAGGGGTAAGAGTGAAATGGACCTGGCAAAATAAAGGAAATAAAATGTTTCATGTGAAAGCGATTAACCATTATCATTATCATTATCACAACAAGAACCCAAACATCATGAGAAAAGACAAACAAACAGGCAGGGATGAATAGCTGTAATGAGAGAAAAAATGTTTAAAAATAAATCAAGAGGAGAAAAGGCAGTTAAAATTAACATTAACGTTATCAGGATGGGAAACCGTATCGGTGTCTGCCCGCTTCCCCGCTCCAACCGGGTCTTACCACTCTCTGCCACAACTTCAAGCTGAGGCTCAGACGGTTCTGCTGCGGGGCTTTCTGCTGCTGCTCCTGCTGCTGCGGGTTCTGTTAGTATAACCGGAGCATTGACCAGTTAAGACAAAATTAACCCTCAGATGGTTTAAATGTACATCACTGGTTCCATGCACAGGTCAAACTGGGTGCTTACCACTCTCCTCAACAGATGCTGTGGCCGGCTCAGTAAGCTCAGCAGGGGCCGGCTCAGTAAGCTCAGCAGGTGCCGGCTCGGTGAGCTCAGCAGGGGCCGGCTCGGTGAGCTCAGCAGGGGCCGGCTCGGTGAGCTCAGCTGGGGCCGGCTCTGTTAGCTCAGCAGGGGCCGGCTCTGTTAGCTCAACTTGGGCCGGCTCGGTAAGCTCAGGTGGGGCAGGCTCTGTTAGCTCAGCTTGGGGCTGCTCGGTAAGCTCAGGTGGGGCAGGCTCTGTTAGCTCAGCTTGGGGCGGCTCTGTTAGTTCAGCTTGGGGCGGCTCGGTAAGCTCAGCTTGGGGTGGCTCGGAGGGGGGTGAGGGTTCTGGTAGTACAGTTGCAAAGTGACATAATAACCTCAAATGTGCAATACAGCTAATATGCAAGTCAATTTATGCCTAATCTGTAGAATATATGATGTCTACTCCTCAGACTCAGGTCAGAGATGTAAATGGTGGCCGAACTGAAAAAAATGAGATGACACTATCCTTTTCTAACAAATCTTACCCTCCTCAACTACAGGTGCAGCAGGTGGTTCTGCTGTCTCTTCTGGAGGTGCTTCTAACACAGGCTCCTCTGCTGTTGAGGTAAGTCATAGTATTGGTTACGACTAAATTCTTAAGAAGATTATTGAGGGGGAAGACCATCAGGATCCATGCATTTCTTGAGATTTACCCCAGGAGTGTTCTGCAGAGCATGCATGCTAACACAGTAACAACTGGAAGCTGCCCAGTCTTTTCCTGCATGTTTTACTACACTCAACTATTGAGTGTTTTTCTGTCTTTTTGCATCTTAGACACAGCATGGAAAAAGTCTGGATCCATTTCAAAAGGGCAGCTTCCAATTGTCAACAAACACACATTTTTTACATGACACAGAATAAAAGAAATTTGGGTACAATCCCTTGACAAAGTTTCCCAAAGTATGACATATTCAAAGAAAACGTGAGACAGCAGGTGTTCTATTTGATATCACAAACATGATAACAAAACACACCCAGAGCCAACATATAGTATTTGCAGATAATACTGAGAACTCCAATGACTGTATCCCACAAAAACCGAAAATATGCACATTAGAGGATGTAGGTGAGTGTGTGAGATTCCAAACGATTTACTGAAACTATAAAAAGGGTTAATTAATAAGGTTAGAGGACACAAACAAACACACTGAGAATAAACACATGCATGACTAAGTATAAGAAGGTGAATAACAAATAAACACATGCAACATGAGTGACTCTTCATGCAGTAAACCTCTCAGTTTGTCAACATGAGTTAGATATCCAGGGGCCTCGTGTATAAAACATGTCATCATCAAAAAAAACCCGGTATTTTTAACATGACATGCATGACAATTATGAGCAGGTTATAAAGTGGACTGAAAAGACAGGTGTGTTTTAAAGGCTGCTTTTTTGCATTAAGTAGCTTTCCCAGCTGGTGTCACCATTTCTGACACCTCAGTTCTGGTCAAAGTATAAAACACTAAATGTGACAGTACACATAATTCCACATTATCATGTTTTTTGCCATTATATTTTAATTCTAACAGGCTGTTTATACAGGAGGCCAGATGTTAAACACGCACATATGGGTATAGTAAAATATGTAGACAACCTGGGGGAAGTTCAGTCTTTTCCGCAGGGCTCGACTTCTTTGGTGAAGGTGCTGCTTCTGGCTCAGAGACAGCTGAGAAAGAAATATAAAAACAAATGACCACTCATGACCTTTGATTAACTTTGGCTTATAGTCATCATAATTTGATTTGTGTTCCTTATGTATTACAGTTTATTGATCAGAGACGGGATCGTATAAAATAGAAAGACACAATTTGGTCATGTAGTTTGTTCTACAGACTCAAAATCTGAAGGAGGAAGTGGGACCATGCACTGTACAGTCAGCTGATTCTACTCTTACGTCTATTAACCTTTAACTGTGGTTCAGAAATGTTTTCAGTCTATAGAGCGACACTACTAGGGCTGAAACTAACAATTATTTACATTATCAATTCATCTGTAGATTATTTTCTGGTGATAATGGTGATAACTGTTTCCAAAAGCACAAGATGAATTCCTCAAATATCTGGTTTTGTTCACAAGGCAAAGATTTTCATCTTACTGTCATAGAAGACTAAAGCAAAAACAGAAATTATTCATATTTGAGAAGCTTTCTTTAAAAAAAAAAAAAAAAAAAAGATAAGTTGCACCTTATTTGTGGAATTGAGTAAATATTATCACTAAAATAAGTGAATACAAACTTACCGGGAGCATCTGTCTGGGTGGGTACAGCTGCCTCTTCTGTGGCTTGTTTGTATGGTCTTGATGCTATTTCATCAAGACGCTCCTGATATCGCTTTTTGTCTCCTTTGACAGTTTGGTATGCCTGTGAAAACAAAACAAAACATGTTTTATTCACAACAACTTCAACTATTTCTCTGTGAAACAGTGTTGGTCATTTTCAGGAGTATCTGCAAACACGCAGGTAAAGACATTTGACATGAAACCCTGCAAAAAAATGTATGTATAAATTGTCACGTCCAACTAATCACTTCTGATTTTCTACAACAGACTGAGCTTACTCACATATATCGTTCCACCAAGGCCGGCTGCCCCGACCAAGAGGGCGTACAGTTGGTTTTGCCTTCCTCCCCCTGCAGGCCCAGTGGACATGTGAGCCGCAGGAACACATGCTGGTATTCTGCCGTTGTTCAACCCTGAAAACAATTTGAAACATCAAAAAAAAAAAAAAGTACGTTGGTCATCAAATTTGACAGTTCTCACAAATGTTATCCAAACAGAGGTCAATCAAGGTTGCAGTATGTCCTCAAGCTTCGTGTGTCACAATTGTTAGCCAGGTGTAAATATTTAATTTATCCAGCTAATGGATAACATCTCATTTGGTGTGAATCAACTATGCCGGCAACTACGAGGTGGAGCATGAAAAGCATTACGCTACATGTTCCACCATGTCTGTAACATGAGAAAAGGTGTCTGCAGTTAAAGTATTGGAGTGTATGAAGTATGAAGGTGCTACGGTTCGTCATGTGTCAGAAGAGGGAACAGGGTTGCTTTGCTTTGTAAAAACATGAAAAGAGAAAATGAGTCATCAACACATTTTTAAATATTAATGATTATTTTCTTGATTAACTGATGAACCATTTTATCTATAAAAAGTTTTTAAAAATATTGAAAAATGTACTGTGATGATCAGATAATTACTTGTTTAGTCCAATTAACAGTCAAAAACCCCACAACATATTCAGATTACTAACATGTGACAAAGAAATGCATTAAATTATCATATCTGAGGAGCTGAAATCAGCAAATATCTGGAATTTCTGATTTAAACAATGACCAAAATGTTGAATCAATTATCAAAATTGATCAATTAATGGTCTGCAGCTATGGGCAATAATAATAATAATAATAATAATAACTTTATTTTGTATAGCGCCTTTCATGAAACCCAAGGTCGCTTCACAATAACAAAAGTTGTAAATATATCATTTTAAAATGTTTAAATGATTTGCTTAAATGCTGCAGGGCTGTGTGATATTTGCAGGATACACCTGTGGATGTTGACTATGAAGACAGACGCTTTACAAGATCATAAGAATATTATGGTGATATTCAGGGTATTAAATCTTGATATTCCTCTAATTGAGTTGACAGGCACACAACTCTGATACTTCTTAATTAGGTAAGATAAGATCATCTCCAGACATGTTTTAAGATCTATATAAAATACTATACTTTGAATTATAACGTAGGCCTGATATGTTTTTTCCCCACAAAAAGAGGTTATCTTGTTAAAATCCTTAAAATTACATGTAATACTTCTCCCTCATTTAAAATGACAGAATCTATTTCAAAAGTTTAATGGCTGGAAACAAGATGTCTCCCACGTTCTCAGTGTTTGTGCACTGAAGGCTTCAAGTTCCCACATCACTCCTGTATAAAAGTTAAACATTGGACCAGGGTTGGCTTCCAAATGAGTTTGTGATGTCACAAATAATGCTTGTAGGCCCACCCCTTATAATCAGATTTTCAGTGAGCAGAGAAACAGCCTTTCAGTATCAAAGTCTGCAGAAGCTCAAACTTCCAGCTGTTAAGCTTGACTTAACATTCCTTTAATTGGCACACAAAAAGTTGCCTGTTAATTAGGTTAAAAACAAAAGGCACATGTACTGTGTCTGTGTGTGAACTGGGGTTAGAGGATGTTATCATTAATTGTTATAAACCTCTCTTGTGAAGTACTCCTGTAATAACTCCTCAAATCATCACTAAAGGCATCCTCTGCAGAAGAACTCTTGTGGTACTTGTTGTTCTCATCACAAGGGGCTTAAACCCCCTCCCCAGTGACTCTGAATCAAAGTTAGGCCTGTGTGAGCATGGCAAAAAACAGACTGGGTACAGAATGTGCTGTAACACCTGTAATAAGCACACTAGGGTCCATGCATGTGGAGAACATGTGTTATTGTGTGTTATAAGTTCATGTTTTTAAGTCACAGGCGTAGCTTTCAGGCAGCAGCTACAACCAAAATGAACTGCAATGTGGTTTTAACTCAGCTACTCATAGAAATGTTATTCTTACTTTGTGCAGCCCAAGCAGCTCATTTAGCTTTTTTAACTGCCAAACGAAGGTCAAGTCCAACACCAGACGATACCCTGTCTGCTTTAATGATCTGACAGTGTGTAGTATCATGCTATAAGTTCATCGTGCTTGTGCTTGAGGCCAGCTAACAAGAGGACAGTAGTTAACTTACTGTTAACTAGTTACATACCTGCTCTTCTCAAATTCTGCCGGCACACAGTGGACGAGGCTCTAGCAAGAGGAGCAAGCTTTTTCCATACAGTCCTACATTTCAGCATGGTGGCTCAGCTCCGCTCTAACGGTTCCCAGTTTAGTGGCCGGTATGTCGGACGGGTTAAATGTTGCTAGTTTACAGTTTATCTAATCCTACAGCCCGCACACAGCAGCAGCACCGCGCTACACGTCAAGGCCAGAGACAGGTCATACATTTCAAAGGAGTCATGGGTAAATTGCAAAGACTCTTTGAAGGCGGAAGAGAGGTCACCACTAGAAAACCCAAGTTGGGTTACGGCTTTGAAAGGAAGATGGCGTCGCCGCTCAAATTAAAGTCCGGTTATTGTTTTAACTTTCGTATCGTTGTTGTTATTTTGTGACGTGATGGATCTGAGTATTTGTGTAATTCAGCAACCAATAACTACAAGAAATATGGTTAATGTAACCTCAGATTTTTTATATCAACTGCTGTTAGAGCGACTGACAACTGTTTCGCGCTCTTTCCCTGAAGACTCTTTGGTAAATGCGTAACCGGCTTTTCTTCTTCTGCTTCTCCTTCGATGGTTGATGGCGGTTTCTTCTTCTTCATCAGATATAAACAGATTAAATGCAGCCGAGGTATAATGGCTCCCCTTACAGGAATATATTTAACATTTAACATGATGAGAAATTGGTAATAAAAAAGAAACCCTTTTTCTTTTATACAGTCTATGAAAGAAACAGAGTAAATAGGAAGGAAGGAAGTAGTCAGTTAACATGATGTTATGTATGTAAACCACATGAAACATATCAACAGTAATAATGACTTACTTTATGGAATATTTCACCCAAAACACAAAGAGAGCATAATAATATTGACATAATGTCCATTAATATTTTACCTAAATGAAGATATTATCAACGTGATACACTGTAATGCTGTGTAAGTGTAGGCTAATGTATGTGGGTGTAATTTGAGCTATATTTACGTATATGCAAATCATAATTTGTCTTTTACTGAGTCATGATCTGAAATTTGCCTGGTGACAGACCAGACGTCATAAACTGGATTATTATGTCGCCCTCTGGTGGTCGATCAGGAAAAGTAAAGCGAGGTGACATTGGGGTTTGTTTGCCGTATTTACTGATGAACTGAAATCAGCTGCAGATTGTTAATTTTGAGAGTTCACAATGTTATATTCTGCAGCGAACTTCAAAGTGTTCTGAGATCATCTGTTCAAAATAGTTACAGTAGCTGATTATTCATGATGGGAAGTTCTTTTCATTTAAACAATGAGCATTTATATACTTCTTTTCACAAAGGAAATTTGAAACATGCTGAAAAAAGATGTGGAGGGTTGGTGGGATTTCATTGTTTTAACTGTCATGAGAAGTTATGAGGTGAACTTCTCTATCTGGATGAATGACAACTTCACCTCAAACAACCACAGTGTTGCTTTGTAGTTTAGTTTCATTTGATCGCACGTGTCTGATGTGTTTTGGTAGTGTTTTTGATCTAGTGACTGATAATTATGTTAAAATTAGAACATCAGCTACTACTAATATTTTGCTACAATCAATACCCCAGTTTAAGTAATGTCTATCTACACAGCATGGACCAATGTCCCAAACCAAAGCATTTATAGGCTGAGCTAGTTTGCATTGCTTGTCATTAGATAAGCCTTCATACAAATACACAAAAGTCAACATGAAAATACCTTTTAAAAAACAAACAGCCCAAAACACAAAACTCAACACAACAAAACATAAACAATGATACAATACCACTACTTTTCAACTTGATCCTAGTTATTAGGCATTCATGGATAAGTTTAATGTAGACAAATGTAATTGAATGATAAAATGATGACGGCTTCTTATTTCAAATTTTTAATTGCATGGTTGTCTTAAGAGGCTTGACCGTTGTAGAAGCTGCTTGTGACCAAGATGTTACACAATAACTTAAATGTGAAAAGATTGTGGAATGCATGAAACTATTTGCAGCATAAAATGGTAAACAGTCTCCAGTGTAAATGTATGTAAGTTTGCATACTACTCTACCTACCATGGTTCTCAAATTTAAGGTGGGAATCTATTATTAGACCATAACTTGTTCAATACATTAAACAATTAGATTGAACTCTGCAGCTTCTGATGGGGTTAAAGTCAAGCCTGTCAGAAATCATATGGATGACATGCTGCTCATAATATCGTCATTAGGCCTGAAATGAGCACAGCAGGTTGGTGTTTTGATCAGTAAACTACTGTCACTGTCGCTTATGGTTTCTGTAGAATCCTGAAACCACAAACTGCACCACAGCAGCAAAATGAAATCAGCAAAATGCTTATCATGAAACTTAGGATAAGATCTTTGAACAGCATGTGACTCTGTTACTTTTAGTTACTGGTCAAATACAACTCAGCCCACAAACCTGTCAAACCTCATTAAGTGTAGTTTTTTTTTTTCCTTGAATCCCCCCCACACGCCAACGGCTCTACTGCTCTATCCACTTGCCCGGAGCACTTAAGAAAATAAACAGATAAGTCTCACTCTCTCTTTCTCTCTGTGTCTCTGTCACACACAACACACACACACACACACACACACACACACACACACACACACACACACACACACACACACACACACACACACACACACACACACACACACACACACATTCTCTCTCTCTATCTCTCTCTCTCTCTCTCTCTTTCTCTCTCTCTCTCTCTCTCTCTGTCTCTCTCTCTCTGTCAGTGTGATCAATTTCTTGACTTCCTTCTTTTGGAGTGGCTGGGCTGAATACCAGAACACAGGATATGCTTCACTCTGCTCTCAGTTTCACAGCAGTAGCAGCGGCAGCAGCAGCAGCAGCAGTGAGGACGACACGCTCTGCAGTCAAGATGAGTGCTGGGGATGTGGTCTGCACCGGCTGGCTCATTAAATCCCCTCCGGAGAAGAAACTAAAGAGATTTGTGAGTAGAAGTACACAGAGGACACTTGTAAATGTCCTCTACCATTTTTATACAAGCAGCAGGGATGCCAGGTTGTGCTGTTGAGCCTTGTTTATGTCCGTCTGTCTGTGTGTATGTGATTGTGTGTGTTTTATGATGTGGAATAAGGGTTTAGAAACATATTTCAGGTGTGTATTCTTTTGTTAAACAGAGTTGTAATGTAATCTCCTTTTATATCAATTTCCTCATTCCTATAATAACATCATGCTTGTTGTTTTGGCTTGTGGAATCACTTCATAGTGACAACGACAATGTGTTATGACAACAATGATATGTCAGAAATTGTGATCAGATGTGAAAAATGACTCCTACAGCAAGGATAATTGCTTAAATGAACAGCATATAGGCTTCAGTGTTGTGTGGTTGTTGGGGTGGTCATGTGATAATGTTGAGCTGGCCACTCACTCTGCACTCTGCTGTGTGTTTGTGAGATGAGCGTGTGTATTGTGAAACATGGGAAGTAATGTCAGCGGCAGCCAGACGCTTCAGACAGAAGCAACAAGCAGAAATAGTCCAGCTTTATGATGGCTGTTTGCACTTCCTCTGTACAAGTAGAGGAGGGACATTATTTTGTTCAAACCTGCGGAGGTGCGTGTGAGTGTGTGAGGGGTTTGGGGGTTTGGTGCAGGAAATAGAAACTTTTTTTAGTCCACTATGCAAATCCTGTTGATGCCAGAGGACAAAGTAAATACATGCTTTTCAGACAGTTGTGAGCGCCGATCCATTATCAGCCTGGGTATTCAAATGTCACCTGCAGGCCTGAGCCAATATGAAAATTTTAATTATCTTGGTTAAATGTATCTTGGTATAAGATGTTATCAAATGATGTAAAAAAAAAAAAAGAATGTCCAACGGCATGAAATTATACGTCACTGCAGAATGCTGTGGTGATTTGTTTACTTGTTACACTGCAGCTCCTTACTGTTTTTTTTGGGTGGGGGGGTTTCACATCTTATTAAGAAACAGAAGTGTCACCATACTTCAGAACCAATCCTCTTTGACATGCAACAAGTCATGTTGTGTCATTTTCTAGCAACATTGCATTTCCACTTCCAGTCATGATACATGTACATTTAACGGTCGTCTTCTGTGTCAAGTCAGTCCGCAGCCTGTTGTGTAGTTGGCCCTCACTCACAAGTGCTACTTTCTTATATTGAGATATATAATTATGTAATCAAGTATTGTCTCTTGAAGGTAACAGAAACATTACCTGTTGTTGCTTCCACAGTGTGTGATTTTACTGTGAATTTGCACAAAGCTTTTTGGCTGCTTATTTGTTTTATTGCTTCTTTTAAGGAAAGATTTGACACTGTAAAATCCTCTGAAACTGTTTCTCATAAGATGTTCATAAAAAAGACTAACTTCCACTTCTCAAGGTCATATAATAATAATCCTATAAATCTTAATGTATATTGACTAATATCCCATATTATATATTTTTATTGAAGACATTTTGACATGTCATAGTAAGAAAAGCACAGTTGTAATATATAAAAAGAAAGAGAGCTGATTTCCATTGAGCTGTTTCAGTTTCAGGGTTCTGGTCCTGTGCTGTTGGCTCACTGTCACACTGTCCTGGCTTCATTTGATACCTCGTTAATTAAAATCGTTAATATGATTAGTAACACCTGTGTTTCTACTACAATCATTTTCTTTTTTTTAAAGTGTGCTGCCTGTTATGTTTTAAAGTGTTGTAGATATAAACCTCAGATGAATGTGAATTTTTACCAAAAGAATTGTCACCACCACTGACCACCTTTTAATCACATGACCATAATTCCATAAGTAAGTCACATGATGACAACCAAAAACTTCATCTGCTCGGGAGAACCATGAAATGCATTTGAAAGCACTGGACAATGCTTGTAACCCTGAACTTCAACTTGAGTTTTGTGATGGAGGAGGTTTGTTTTTGGGGGCTTTTTTGAGTTTCTATTTACATTTTGGTGTTAAACATAAATGATACCCACAGGGGAAATACACAAGCGTTAACATGCTCCTAACAGAAAGTAAAGACTGGAAGCCACTTTCATGAAAAAATGAAACTTTCTGATTTCCTCTGACTTACAATTTTTCTGAGAAAGCAAAATTTAAAAAAAAACAACAAAAAAACAAAACCATTAATCAGCTTTCACATTTACTGAGTACCTTTATTAAGTGCTCCTGTAGATACAAAACAACCCATTTTTCAGTGCACAAACTTTCCATATTCAAAACATCATTAGGATTAAATTGCCATTTTTTTTAGTTACGGTTTCCTCATAAACTTGACTGACGTTTTTGGCAGTAAGGGTGGTGTTTCTTACCATTTCCTGGTAAGTTGCTAACTGACTTGTGCAGGAGCTGAATAACCACACGCAGAGAGAAGAAAAAAAGTGCTTTCACAACACAGAAATATAAAGAGGTACTCCACCTCAATCTAAAGCCACAAAGCCAAGTGTGAAAATGACATCCACATCTATGTAGCCTGTGTTTATATTCTTATGAATTCTATGTTGCTATTTTAAATGATGATGTTTAGCACCTAAAATACATCAGGATGATGGCAAATTCAATGCAATGAAGGCTCAGATATTACATATTATAAGTAGTGTAGATGTTTGGAGCTATAAATAATTGTTGACAGTTTCAGTATGAAGTTTTCAGTGAATATGAAGCAGTGACCGTGTACTGTATAAATACCTCTTGAGTTGTATTAGACATTTTCTGTTAAATACAGTGAACTTCCTCTTCTTTGTACTTCTGGGAAATTTGAGTTGAGGTTCCGCTTACTGACCATATCAAAAGCAAAAAATTGAGTTATAAAGTTGCAAAGTAAGCTGTTGTGAGCAGGAGCAGTGATCCAGTTCCCATGACTGGTCATGACTAAAATGTTGGAGGAGGAAAGGGAGATGCTACTGTTAGAATGATAAAGTACTGTGCTCAAAATACCATGTAAGGATACAGTTTAAAGTTTGTTCCTTTCTTTTGTAGGCATGGAGGAAACGCTGGTTTGTGCTCAGGAGAGGTCGCATGAGCGGTAACCCTGATGTGCTGGAATATTATCAAAGTAAGAACTCCAAAAAGCCAATCCGCACCATTGACCTGAAAGAGTGTGAGGTGGAGATGCTGGATGGGCAGCTCAGAATAAAGCGAGACTTCCATGAGAAGCACCTCTTTGTGGTGAAAACCTCATCTCGTGTTTTTTACCTGGTGGCCAAAACTGAGGAGGAGATGAACAGCTGGATCAGTAGCATCAGTCAAATATGCCATTTTGGGAGCCTGGAGGATGCAGGTATAAATACACCCCCAAGTTTTTTTTATTCTATTCAGTTTGAAATGTGGCTGTGTTAAAGCTGTACTTGTCAAGAATTGTGTGCTCTCTTTTAAACCTGTCTGACGGAAAATTACAAAGTAGATGTGTTAAAAAGGACTGTTGAAATCCAGAGGAGAGGTTTTGCTTTCACATACAGGGTGTTGTGAACTGGAAATGTAGAAACTGTAGATACTGTAGAATGAGGTCAAAACTAAATGTTTATTTGGCTCTGTGCGATTATGGAAAAAGTGTCACAGACCAGTCAGGTTTCAAAACTTGAAGATGCAGTTTATTGATGACTTTTAGTATTTAAGTTCTAAATATGTGTAAGTGTGTACATATTATATATGACATACAGTACATATCGAAATATTGTTATATATCACCGCAATTAAGGTCTCAATTTAGAAGTTTTATTTTAAAATTCTTTGATTTAAGGAAACTTTATGGGGAAGATCTGAAGATGAATATGAACCATGCATGTGCTTCAATTGGCAATCAGAGACAAAGGAAGCAGGGACAAGATTAAAACGCAAAATCATATTTAATAAAGCAGATGTTGGTGGTTCAGTTGTTTTAACACAGGCGTCCGTTAAACATGCTGATAAACTTCTCTGTAACTGAGCCTCTAATCCCCCACACACAAACACATGTTGTGACATTGTGGTTAAAAGCATTTGATACAAATCATATCTTGTCTTCTTTCTACAACAACGATACGTAAACACTGCATTATTATGGTTATATTTGAACTCTTTCGGTACACTTCTGGGACACAAATAAATTTAGATGACTACAAAAAAATCGAAGTGGCGTTGTTTGCTGCAGTGTTAGAGGATATAACACCAGATAAGCTGGTAGCCAAATTCACATGAACTGATGAATAATTAGATTGTGACTTGCTTTGGAGCTGCATAGTAGTGGGTTAATTATTTTCTGCATATCACTAAGTCTGACTTTTACTTGGCTTGTGACAACTGTCTTCTTGACTCTCCATTTGCTAACACACCACAGACACATGGATATGAGTTAAATATAACATAAGGGTGATGCTTTACTGTTGCTTCAAATGTAAACATATTTTAAAGGATATGTTGTGAGGACACTTGTCTGTTAGAATACTGTTGTCTGTGTGGAGAAGATAGAGCAACGGTCCAGAGTTGCTGATATGCTTCCCTGCAGTTGACTAAATCACATATGCACACACACACACACACACACACACACACACACACACACACACACACACACACACACACACACACACACACACACACACACAAGTCATCAGTTATAATCTAAAATTATATTCTACACACTCAATTATGTGATACAGATGGTTTATGTAATTGTTTTGATAATATTTGCTTTAATTAAGTGCTAAGTGTTAAGTGAAGTGTTGATCCTGCCTGAATCTCAAGAGTTTTGTTTGAAGGCACCTCACAACTTAGGGAGGAATATAAACTCTTGCACTGTAAATAAAAGACATCACACAGTTTTAAGAGTAGCAAATATCTGATGAGAACACACAAAGACTCCCCTCACATCGTTCTGCAGGAATGGCCTTGAGTGAATGGCTTTGAGTGAAAAGGAATGAAACACATTTCTGAACCAGGGCCAACCTGACTAAAAGGTTGGAGAAGATATAAACAAAAGAGGGAACAAGGAGACAGCCTACATGTTTCTTTTTTTAAATATGCCTGCAAAAAAATCCTCTTATTAGATTCACCTGATGCAATGGTTTAATTGTAAATGTGTGTGCAGTCTGCTTGACACCTGTATGTGTTGTTGCATGATGGCACTTTTCTTATCACTAGTGGTTGTAACATTTCAGAAACTATATCTCTGTCCCCCTCTCCTCTTGCTCAACAGAGAGCTCAGAAGAAGGCTTTCCTCACACCCCAACATCCCTTCAGCCGTCTCCAGACAGCTCTGACAGAGTGTCTGTATCAAGTCAACCAGATTCCAGCCACCCACTGGACTATCTCTTTCTCTCACAGTGTGAGACAGGGAGTGTAAGCACTAGTAGGTATGTACAATCTGTAAAAGCTTTGGCACAAGATGAATTGATGGCTACAGTTTGTGTTTGACAAAAACAGTGTTTTCATTCTTTCCGTATCCGTAGACATGACAGCTTTTCGAACTCGGAGCTCTCTCTGGAGCAGAAGTCATTAGACGATGCCATCAAGGACATGGTTCCCTCACCTCTTTGCTCCGAGTCCTCTTCGGCCTTCATCTCTCATGCTGGCCACAGTCCATGTGTTTTCACACATGGAAGGTCAGCTAACCCTCCCTTGAGCGCTCCATGCACCTCCATGGCTTTCCCATCGTCCTCCTCTTCTCCGCTGCGTCACTGTGCCACAAACGTCTTCCAGTTTGACAGTTATTCTTCTTCTGCACCGTTTGAGACAACGAGTGACAGGCAAACGCCTCCTCCGCTGCCGCCTAAGCCTAACCACCTGTCAGAACAGCAAAGTGAAGAAGTACCTCACAGACTGACTGCATGGAACTTCCCAAGCCATGCTGCATTATTTCCTCGGAGAACCAGTTTTTCAAGCCTGGACCATTTCAAAATAGGTATACTGTCCTCACAGCACACACAGTAGCCCAATCAAATTAAACATTATCTGGGCACTATTTTGTTGGGCAGCATGTAGATAGGGGCAGACTTTACCATTTGGCAAGGTAGGCAACTGCCTGGGTCCTCCAACCAAAAGGGCTCCAAACAGCTATAGATTTATTATGATGCTTGGATATGAAAAATATTGAAATATGTTACAATTCTAACTCATCATACCCTGAAATATCTTGCAAAAGGCCCCCAAAGCACTTAAAAATTATGCAACTGTATACTAGCCTACTTACTTACTGTATATTTCTATTTCTATTTGAGATGAAAACATTGTACTACTACATTTAACTGACAGATAAATGTTACTGGTTACGTTGGAGATTCAGAGTCATATGATGCATTATTACTGATTAAACTGTCCAGCATTATATAAAATAATTAGAAATAAAAGCTCCAAAGGACGTTAAGTAAATGTAGGTATGTTGTTCTAATAATACTTCTGTTTCACTTAAAGTAAAAATATAAATGCATGACTTTTACCTTTTACTGTGTGGTATTAATTAACAACACCCTTGTTGAACTTCACATTAATAGTTTTCCTATTACTGTAATAGTCAACCGTTTTACTTCATAAAAAAGTTTTGAATACTTCTTCTATCACTTCCAATACCAACATTCTCAGTTAGAGAAAGGGTTAAAAGTAAAGCAAAACATTATTTGTTTGTAACAGCTGATTGTTAAGATTAAGAAGTAAACTAATATCTTTTTTCAATGATGTTTTTTTTTTTCATTTTATTTTTTTTAGGAGATGCTGACAGCAGAGCGATGAGGAACAGAAGGCAGAGTCTTAACTTGGTAAGAGAATCAACTCATCAGTGACAGAAAAAGAAAAGAACATATAAGATTAGTTTGAAGAAGAATAGTTTGAGATTTTGGGAAGTACGCTTATTCGTCTTCTTCTTCTAACTCTCTGCAAGAAAGAAATACATGCTGTCAATACAATTTTAAAGATGCTGTAAACTCATACAAATCTTGCACATATGCCCTTTTAAGAAAATGTTCCAGCTGTACTACAATGACATTATCACTTGTCTGAATCTTGTGATGCTTTGTCTTTTGGCAGCCTTGTTTAAATACCACACGAGTTCAAAGCTACCAGGATGAGTCATATGTGCCGATGGCTTCTCCTATTCCTCCTGGTGCCGCTGGTGATTCTGATGGTTATATACCCATGAGCCCTGTGAGCTTCCTTAATACAAACAGCAAAACCGATACCCCTCCGACTCTCAGCCCACTAATATGTCAACCTAGAGATTTCGCACCACCCCCAATTCACCGGCATCTCAAGCCATGCATGAGGAGAGGTGAGAGTCATAACAGGCCTGATTCATTCGTGTTATATTTTTGACATTGCAAGGAACCTTAGCTTATATTTCTACTTAAATTATCTTTGGCTGTGTGTTTTTGAGTGCATTGTCTTAGCTGAGCTTCAAACAATGTTATATAAAATGGTAGAAAATGAGGCATATAAAATAATTATGATCTCATGTGATAATTTACAGACTTAATCGTCAAGTATTTCCTTTGCTTTGATAATGATACACTGCTGTAAATGCCAGTACATGATTCATGGATATCACACGTGTACATTCTCTCCAATGTTTGTCTTTGCTACAAGTCACATTAGATCATTTCAACCAGTTCAGTAACTTTGTCCTTTCATGGTTCACAGCTCGACCTCCACCTCTTGACTTGAGAGGCCTCTCTACAATCACAGAATGTCCCACTCATCTTCCTTTGAGGAGAACTATAACTGATGCATGGTGAGAGAAAAACACTCTTTATCCACAAAAACTGTAATTAAGACACAATCCTCATTCTTTAATCATATAGATTTTAATTCCTACTAGAAGTCACATGCACATTTTGTGTTTTTAAACTAATAAAATGATCTTTTATTGCTGTATTAACTTTCCTAGCATCACAAAGCATTAACTTTGATCCTGCATTAAATTAGCTGTCGATAGGGAGTTTGCAATTCGATATAATTAAATCTAATATTTTACCTTTAAATCATGAGTTAAAGTTAAATCTACTCACCCAGCTCAAGGATTCAAGGATGATATCCTGTCATATTAGATCCTTGTAGTTTAAAATAAGTTTATGGTGTATTTTCTTTCTATTTCTGTATATAGTTGGTAATCTTTGTAGTTTGTTGCTAACTTAAATTCTCACTGTTTTTTGTATTTATTGTAATTGCAGCTTTTCAATGCACGGTCTACCTCTTGAAAGAAGACTTGAGAATGGGGACAATCCAAGAGGTGAAGACACAAACTGCACTGCAATGGTAAGAATGACTATTTTCTAAACATTTTAAACAGTATATAGCACAGTGTAAAGAGTAGGACTTGATCATGCCATTTTAATGATGCTGTCATCTTTCTCTATCAGGCTTTTTGAAATTTAGAGAAGTAACTCAACTAGTATTGTTCCTCTGTGTGTCATTACATACAAACACACTTACATACTCAAACATCAATGTTCAGAGCTAAAATGGTTGATAATTCATCATGGGAAGCACCTCTGATGGTAATATACTCTTAATGTGTGGCTCATTAAGTCCAGCCATCTTACTGACACCCAAAGCTAGATATTATTCACCCATGTTTCACACAACTGTCCTTCAAAGTTGTGAAAAAAACGAAAAAACAAACCCAAAATAGAATATTAAAGTGGAATTTAATAGCACGAAATATCATCTATTATTATTCATCATGTGAACACAAGTCCTTGAATTACTGTGGACTTCAACGTTATCGAGGAATGTAGCCAAAACATTTTCTAGATAATTTTGGACCTCACTCTACTTGAACAATATCATACGACCGTTTGTGAGTGGAAAAATGTCCACACAGTTAAGAATATGGGTGTGTTTCTAAAATATTCTGCTCAGCAAACTTGTTATTGCACTCGGGGCCTTCCAGGATGTGAATATATGTCATAGTGTAAGGTTTTACAAGACTGTTAGTCACAAATGAGTAAAACCAGACTCCCCAACTGTACAACCCTGACAGACTGTAAGTGACTCTCTATGTATTCCTAAACTCAACCCAAGACCCCCTTTTTATTTAATCAATGATTCACTGATAATGCAGCATATACATTATGAAATTAGAATGAGAATGAAAAAACACACTTGCTGGCAAATTTGACTTTGAGCTTTTTAACAGCTCAAAGAATTGTACATATATAAGATCCGTTTAACTGGGAGCAGATGGTGATTGTGCAAGGTTTTAATCTGTTTCCTTCCCTGGCAGGAGTCAAGGCAACAGTTCTTACTCACCTGTAATGGAGCAGGTCAACCCTGGCTGAGACGATCAAACCTTGACTATTTGTCACTGGATTTCAACTGTGCATCTCCATCTCCTGTGCAAAAGGTATGTTTTATGCAGACTTTTGCACCATTATGCAACAGGAGCCTCTGAACAGTAACACAAGATAGCCAAAAGAAATGTTTTACTTTCAGTATTGACAATTGGTTGCAAATGATTCTGTTAATTCCATCATTCTCTCTATCTGCCTACAAGCTTTGGATGTTCAGTGTATTCTGGGAAACAAACTGAATCTATTATTGTACCACACTTTTGAGAAAAGAGAACTGAATCCACAGATTGTTGATTTCCAAAAGCCTCCAGTGGAGGAATTCCTTTAACTAACCTCAACACAGTGAAGTAAACTGCTATTATAACACTAAATAATGCAATTTGTTCAAAACGCCACATGAAATGAGAAATGCAGGATTCAATATGCAATCCTCAAGATTGCAACATGGTTGCTTGTTTGTGCAGATAAAACAGAATCAACATAATCCATTTTTCAACTGTTTTAAGATTGAACCACATCACATCACAATCTCCTCATATGTCTCTATGTCTCTTTCTCTGTCTAGCAGAAGCCATTTCTCTCTGATGACTACAGAGTGGATTACGTGCAGGTGGATGAGAAGAAGACTCAGGCACTGCAAAACACCAAAATGGAGTGGACAGATGTTCGACAGTCAAAAACATAACTGGAAAATGCACAATGAAAATATGAGGCACACTTTGTTTCAAGAAGACCAATATGGACTCATAACACCAGCAAGGAGGACAGACGCGACAAGGACCAAAAGCAATTAAGGAGCACTTTGAAAAACAGTATTGAGATGTTTGCATCATTGAAACACAAAATTGCACTGTAAAACAAAACAAAAATCAATGAACTCTTAGCAGATCTTTACTGTAAATACTGCCGGATTGATCACTGTTCCCAATGATTTTTAATGTAGCATAAGGTTTCACCAAATTTATTTGAAAAGGGCATCACATTACTTCACTGTAAACATTTGTGAGACTTGTTGTAAATATGTAAAATAATTATAATTGTAAAGAAGGAAAATATTTTGACGATAAACATTTTTAAATATTTCTCTCCCTCATTATCTATCCATCCACATCATCCACCCTGAAAAGAACGGCCTATCTCACGCACAGAGGAGGAGTAATACTTGCTGCCACGTCCCAGACTGCTGGCAGATACTGTAAATAAGTGGCACAAACATTACTTTAAGGGCAGTACTGTGTTCACATCAGGTATCACAGATTCTGATGTTCTACTTTTGCCATCTTAAAGTTTGTAAGCTGGAAACTTTAACATGAAGATGTAAACTTTGTTGATACAGCAAAACTATAGCTTAAAAAAATCAAACACTTTCAGGAGAAGGATGAACATTAGCGAACTGTGGCAAAGTTAGTGTTTCTATGACCACAGAACTCTCACCAGCCACTTCGGCTACTGCACCATCATCATCTCACCTTTCACCTTCTCCTAAAAAGGTCTCTCAGGTCTGGTTGTCTGACATCTTAAATTAAAACTTGCTTCTGAAAAGCCTGTGCAGCATTGTAGCAATATCTCTTTGCATCTTAAACAGTGGTCCATTAAAACATTCAAAGATTTGAGAGCAGCAAACTTTGGGTTCATGAGTTTTCATGTCTGAGTCAAAAATATTCAACAAAAGTCAGTGTCACCTTTTATTTCAAGTTTGCAAGTGACACCTTGGTTTGCATTACCACATTAAACACACATGCTTGTCATGGATTAATACTTAGCTACAAGTCATCACCTGTACATTTTGGCATTATCAATTATAAGACCCAACTCACTTCAAACTGGTGTTTATAAATGAATAGTAAACTGGATGGTTTACAAATAACTGTTGATATGTGTAATAAATGCAGGTTTCTCTGATGCTGAACTTTAACTAAAAAAGCTTAACTCTTGCTTCTGTTAATTGCCAGTAAGAACATACACCACAATTTCAAAATGTGCTTCAGTGAAGCTGATGCTAGAATATACATGCCCAATGAGCAATACTCTGAAAACCATGTGAGGAACATATGGTTATATCCAATTTAATTCCTTTGGTTGAATAGTTGTCCCATTAGTCACAACACTATTGCACACACTGCTGCTTGGCAGTTCCTAAAGGCGCTTTCCTTAATTCTTGCACCAGTCAGCAAAGATTTTCATCACACTCCAGGAAATTAAAAAAAATACCTCAGCTCATAAGCTTCCCATCCTGAAAAAGCTAATAATATTAAACATATATATTCAAGATACAAGTGTACTTTACTGTCATTTCTCAGTAGTCACATACACTGACATGAAATTCTGTTAGCAGACCAAAAACATTCCTTTGCACTTTTAGAATAAACAATTTAAACAAAAGTCTTAAACATAAAGTATATAAAGGAGTTAGGAGCAGACTTACACAAAAATATAAAGGTCATAGAACAGCAGCAGCGTTAACATGAAGGGATGCAATGAGTTTGCAGAAAGACGTATTACTGTTGTGAAAGTGACTGACACAGTATGGAGATATTGCACTTAAAGTCAAGAGTCACTGGTGTAAAGTGCGATGATGATGTCCTTTTTAATTAATAAATGGACCAAAATAATATCTGTATTTCCTATTTTTTTCCCTCCACTTTATTGAGTGCATGAATGAAGATGAGGTTTATTCTTGTGAAAAAAGGCAATCACAGCACATAAGAAATAGGAAGAATATTGAACACAAAATAAAAAATACATAAAATAACTTGAACCGAACAATCAATTTTCAGCCTTGTTAATGGTATATAACTGCTGCTCACATTCTTTATGGGAATGTTTTTTATGTTAGAAAACATACATTTATGAATATGAAACTTGGCTAAGATAATAATAATAATAGTAATAATAACAATAATAATAATAATAATAATAATGATTATAAAATATTGATCATGTGAGCTTGTGTCTCAGTCCAGCATCATTATAAACCATCTACACACGTGTTGCGTCACTAGTATGCGCCGAGAGGAAGAGTCACCAAAAGGAGATTTGGGGGAAAAAAATCACCTGAGAAGTGGCCAGAGGACGTCATCACCCAGCATTTAAACCAAGGCGTTTTGGAGAACATTTCAGCTTGAAATCGACATGCATGGCTAAAATTGGACACGATAATGTGTAGCTGATGCATTTTTCACAGTGCCGTTTAGCTGTGATGTGGTTTAACATGAGCCACCGCTAACAACATTACAGCCTGTAACGGTAGCGTTAGCTGCAAACAAATGAAACCGTGTCTGCTTAAAGCTGCTGCGGGGCCCCGAGTCGACTGTAAGCCCGCTGCAGGAACCGAAAGTTGAAGAAAGCTCGCAGTGAGAGGTCTGCAGGGTGAGAAAGCAGCATTGAGCTCCAGGCTGCAGCTGGTAAGTTTGTTTACTTTATGTGTGCGCGTGTGTGTGTTGTTAGCTAACCCTGCATCGTCAGGCTGTGCTAATGTGGCATCAGGCGTTAGTTTGTTTACACCTGACAACAAATGTCTCAGACTGGCTCTACGAAGCTTTGTTAGCCGAACTTAGGTTTCTATTAGCTGCCTGTAGCACCTTTTTAGTTGAGCTTTTCTTTCTCATAAAAAGTCAAATTTGGAGTATTTTTGACCCACCACACCTGCTCTTTGTTGTGACCGGCGGACTACAGCTGTAGCATGAGGCAGTGGGTCTCAAAGTGAGGTTCGGGGACCGTTAGGGGACTCCAGGGGGCACAGCAAAAAAGAGGAATAGTTTATGTTCACTATAATACCATCCATATGTAACACAATGACTCAATGGCTATTTTGGTTGTGGGTTTCATACATTTCCTGTAATGAAAATCTCATCAGTTGGGACTCCGTGGTCTAATCTGTGTCATTTTATGAGTCATTGATGTGATACAAGCTGGAGCTTTATCAGCTGGGCATAGTTTTTTATTTCATCATTCACATTCAGGCACATAATTTTGTGTGACAAAACATTCCTGGAGTGGGTATTCTTTCCTTAGTCTGTTTCAGCAGGTTTATTTCAGTGTGTTTACTCATACAATGAATTTGCCTTTGTTTGTTACGGGGAATGTTTAAAAGTTCACAGTATGAAAAACAGTATAAAAGGTATATATGATGTGCAAATGTGAAAGTATAAATAATTGTCTTAATGTAACGTACCATTGTTTAATGTGGTGGTTTCACAGTTGTGCAGATGATTACGTTAATGTAATCTGTAGTGTCCATATTTACATGCATTTACATGGTTTGTCTTCATTGGTTTGGTTTAGTTTTATTCTGGTACAAAATAATATTCATAATGTACTACATACAAAAACTAAACACAAAAATCTCAGATGTCTGAATCAAAGGCGCTTCAACAGAGTGTGAGATGTGTATATGAAAACAAAAATAATGTAACATTTTGTCAGTCTAAGCCTTTAACTGCATTTAACAGCAGAACTATTTTAAACAAACCAACCTTTTAATTTTTTTATGACTTTTCTTCACACAGGCCTCTGGAAGTGCTTTACAGAGAAACGTGCAATAAATTGGCCATGAACAAAGACAAAAAAAGGCCCATGTGATTTTATAAATCACAGCTCACACAGTGGAATGAGCCATACAGACAGTTCACACAGAGGCTTGTGAAAATCCACACTGACTCTGAGAATATGTTTATAAAATATGAAGTAATTACTTCTTCTCTTTAGTTTTTTCCCATAGTAGGCTGAACTGATAGTATACTATTTAGGAAAGTAAAGCAGGCTTATGGCCACAGTAACTCAGGTGACACTGATGGGGTATTTTGGATACTGGATTATAACCCCATGATGGAAATAAGGTTGAAAATCTATAATGTTTTTGCTTTACGTCAGTGTTATATTTTAATTGATTTCAATTATTTAATTAATGGTCTCAACTTTCTCAATACAGGGCTTATATCAGATGGAGGACAAATTCACGGCTGTCATCCAGTGAGCAGATTGTGAAAATTCAGCTGCTATGCCTTCTGTCAGTGTCATGCTTCTGTAAACGTGGTAGCCATGGCTTCTCGCAAGGTAGATGAGCTCCCGAGTGACACGAAAGATTTGGCTGCAGTCTCTGGACAGCCATCACGATGTGGCCCTGATGACATCACGGAAGAGGTCCACTCGGATACGATGACCCCTGTGAAACCTCAGAAATCTGGGAAGTTTAGGAGGACCGCACTGACATTTTTTGGAGTTCGCAAAGGCATCTGTATTTTACCAAGTTTGTTTGGAGGCAGGAGTAAAAACCTCAACAAATGGTCTTCAAAGAAAGGAATCTGCAAAAGCAGAACACATGATGGGCTAAGTAAAGTTAGTAATGATGACAATCTGAGAAGTGGCTACACCTCAGCTGGAGATTTTGAGTACCACGGCCAGAGGGACTTGACTGGAGAGCTCCACAGCAGCTGTCACAATGAATGTAGTCACCCCGCTGCTGACCAGAAATCACTGACCCTCACCCGGCAGAAAAGGGGTTTGAGGAGTCTTTTTAGCAGTTTCAAACATCACAGAAACCACAGAAATGTTAGCTCGGACAAAACGGAAATGATTCCAATGTCCTCTTCTCTCTGCAAGAAAGAGACGCCTGTTGTCCAGGATAACACCAACCAGTTTGTCACAGAGTGCCTGGGATCTGAACCTGATGTGCCTGTTTTTGAGAATGTCATATGTGATATTTCCATTGGTCCTGAATGTATCGATGCTGAAGCAACTGCTTTAGAGAAGAGCGTGGAGCAAGAGAGCCCAAAGTCCGAGCTTGACGATCAGATATGTGATGATCATATGGAGGAGATGAATTTGTTGGCCATAGTTTCCAACGAATACAAGGAGAGCTCCAGAGGACGCAGCGAGCCCTGTCTGAAACTCGAGATGACGCCCGAGCCTGTACTGAAGAGTGAAACACCTGCTGGCTCATCCGATCAGCTCAACCTGATTTTCGGAGAAGTCGCATCATTAAAGAGCTTCGATTCGCTCACTGGCTGCGGGGACATAATCGCAGATCAAGAAGACGACAGCATCACAGAGAGCACGGTCTCTGGAGAAAGGAGCCGAAATGGAGGAAAGAGGTCCTCCTGCTATCTCACTTATCAGGGTGGCGGTGAAGAAATGGCCTCACCTGAAGATTTGGATGAGGAGTGTCTTCAGGAATTCTGGGATAATAACACATCAGAGGAAATCTGTTGCACTTGCAACCAAGACCACACAGATTTGACTGCCGACCTGACAAGTTCTCACAATATGGACTTACTGAACAGTAACAGTGTACAGCAAGCCAGTGGCATGGACACTTCTTCAATTGCTGATGTGTTAACTCCTCAGAGTGAGCATCAAGAGTCAGTTCCAAATAGTGATGAAGGCTACTATGATTCAACTACTCCAGGTCCAGATGAAGGACAAGAAAAAACAGACAAACTGAGGACAGACAGATTACCCAGGGACAGTTACAGTGGTGATGCCCTCTATGAACTTTTTGCACCTGATGAGAGTCTTATCAGTCCACATTATGAAAACAAATCTAAGCTGCCCACTTCCAAACAGAGCGAGTACGTAAGTGAGCCAGAAGAAGAGGCGACCGATTCTGCCTTTGCTCCAGAGATTAACCGATTACAAATAAGCGCAGAACTGTATAAAGTTAACGACTTTCTAGAGATGGCAAGCACGTGCAGTAAATCCTCAGAGCTGGCACGAAACCCAGTGGGTCTGCAGGAAGTAGGCTTGAAGAAAAACTGTAATTTGAATTCAAAGCCACAAGCGTCAGTCAACAAGAATAATACTGAGCCAGATGTATTCGATGAGAAGGGGGACATGCTTGCTTCCTCCGAAAAAAGAACAAAATCCATAAATGCTGCTTGTGAGAAAAGGCACAGCAGCGTATCATTCGGAAGCACGTGCGACCCAGATTTTGAAACTTTCTGTGAACCCAAAGAGCAGCATCTTGAGGAAAACAAGCCTGTGGCTTTGCCGTATAGAAATATCAATTCTCAGTCTCCAGATTGTAACAATGATTTGGACGATGGGCAAGCTGTGTGTTTCTCCCAAGCACTCGTGGACTACACAAAACACTCTGAGATGCTGAGCAACTTGCACAACAGTGTGGACGGTTTAGAGACAAACTCTGCTTTCACACCAAATATGCAGGCCTTACCTACCATAGTCACATTCGATGTAGTGGACATGCATAATGAGGGTGAATACGATGAGCAGATTCACATGGAACTGGAGGAGGACATCTCATCACCCTATCAGGAATTTGAAGAAAGCTACCTACAAAAAGATGCATTTGCTGAATGTGACTATCAAATGTTAGACCTGTATGAACAGAACCTGATCAGTAACACATGGGCAATAGCTAGTCTGCCACGGCACCTAGGTCTTACAAGAGTCAGCCAGTCCATGCCTAATCCATTGTCTCTAGACAGGAGAAGTAGGTCTCTGGATACAGAAAGCCTTGAATTAAAGATGCCTGACACATACAGAGAGAACAGAGCTGCTATCGTTTCTTGTCCTCAAACTGAGAAGGACACTGAAAGAGATTCCTCACCATATTACAAAAAGAATGTACTCATGTCCACATCAGAGGTTAGAGACAGTAGCAGCATTATGGCCTTAGCATGGCAAAACAGGTCTGAAATGGCTCTAAGCCTCCCTTTGACAGATGGGGAAATCACTGAAAAAGTCCAGAGTCTCAGTCAAACCCAAGTAAAACACAAATTCTTTTCCAATTCCTCCAGCAGTGATTTCCCCAGCAGTAAATCGCAGCGTCTTTGCTCAAACGCGTTGGACAGAGTGTCCTGCGATCTAATCTCACAGAACACAGAGCTTTACAATAGACAGCGTCACCTCCCTTTGCAATCAGACTCTTGTTTACCTCATAGCACGTTTGTTTATTCCAAAATGATGGGAGAGGTATCGCATGATGCCGGCGAGGAGATGTTTTGTAAAGCTGCCTCTGATTTGCAATCCTATAATCAGTGCGGTAAAAGCAGACAAGTGACCGATAGGGAGGGAATACCTCGTACTGGAAGTCCTCTGAACGCAGGTGTGCCTAAAGATGAAACGCCCAGGGAGGTGATGTGCCCCATGGCCTGCAACAAACCAGAGACAGCCATCGATTGAAAGGCTCTCAATCATACCGTCAGCAGTCACATATGCCAGTGAGTGCTTTTTACTTTACATCCAAGAAGAGTAATTGTTGCGTTTTTTTTTTTTTACTTGAACATGCGATTCCTTTTAAACATTGTTGTACATTGTGATAGACAGGACATTCATTTAAATTATGCTGAAACGGAGTGAAGTCTATGCCGTCATGCTGAGTCGAGTACAAACGCTGTCTTTCCTGGAAGTCAAAAGGGATTTTCTGCATTTGCACAGTCAGCAGCTGCTTGCTTCACACACGTCACACACATGTAAGTCCGTTGCAAGTGTTTAAGCGAAAAATGAATGTTTTATTTGCATTTGAAACAATGCTCACAGATTCATCTCATTAAGCTATTGATTTTTTTTTTTTTTTTTACTGAAATGTTCATACCCATATGTAGCCTCAGTGCCCAGGTTTCATTAGTAATGCTATGGCTCATCAACCTAGTCTCCACAGCACAGCTAAACAAGGCTAGCCAAGTCTTGCTTATGTTGCCAGTTGCCTCTAAAATGTGTGCTATTGCTTTAAGTGCTGAGTTATGTTTGTGTTTGCTGCATTTTCACAGTCTCTCTTTGCTCCAGTAAGGCTTAAGTTGGCCTGTCACGATGCTTAGATTTAGTCTCTCAAGCTGTTTTCTTGGTTTACCTCATTTTAGGATGAATTGCAAAACAAGAGAAGAGTTTGTAGTTTTTAATAAAATAAACAAAAAAAGAAAATCATGGTTAAAATATTTCAATCCACAATATAATCAGTGTCTCCTTTTTTACAGGGTATATTTAACAGAAGCAGGTATAGAAAATATGCAGATGGACTGATAGTTGTTGCATCTTAACTTCAGCTGCCATTTCTTTTACATGTAGACAGCTATGCCTTGCAAAGCGACTTTGTTTGTACAGCACATTTCACACGCTGCTATACTGTGTATGAAAGTGCTTTACTAAAAAAGAATAAAGAGAGGAAAATATCAATAAAAAAATAGTAGAAACGCAGAAAAAAAGCTAGTAGCATCTAATTATCTGTAACTTGGTGTGTTTGCTTCTGACCTGATAAACCAATTTGGCCTTACTGTGGAAAAACGCTTGCCGTTTTTCAGACAGCTCAACCACGTGTGCAGTGCAAAATTGTTACTGAAGTGATGCACTCCATTATTGAATAAATGTAAGGTTGTGGGGAGAAAAAAAAGTATTTGAAAAGTAGTTTGAACTTGTTTGGAATTGAAATGTGTCAAAAAGATGAACTGGTATTTTCACCGTGTATCACCGTGTATTATTTTCTTGTGACTTTAATGTTTTATTGGTCAGATGATGTAGTTTTTTATAGTGTAATATTGAACACATGTCAAAGAATTTGTATTTATATTCTCAGCTATTTGTACACTGTAACACTGTATTCAAATGGTTATTACAACTTGGCAATATGTTTTTTGTTTTGGATTTTTTTAGGATTTTCTTCTTTTTTTTTGATTGTGTCAAAAATCACATCTGTTACATTAGGGGATTCCTCTGGAAAATCCTAATCGTTTTGTCAAAGTGGAACACTGCCTCACACTACAATAAACACGACAAGACATCATGACTTTCCACTTTCATTTTTGTTTTCTCTTACATCTGGTACAACTCATGTGTATCCCAGCATCTGTTGGGCCAAAAGCTTTGGCAGACCCACACATGCAGTATATATAAAAAAAATTAACATTTACCGCTGTAAGTAGTTCAGAGATTTAAGTTCATTTTAACACCTGGATAAGATGTTTGTATATGAAATCCTCCAGGGTGATTTAAATCCAGGACTGTCTTTCCAGGAGTTGACAAAAGCTGCTGTACTGACCCATGACAGAAATACTACACAATTAAGACTGCATACACATATGTTTCTTACATAATATTTTTACAAAATATATGTCTGCTACTGTGATCTGCTTGATTGTATTTCCACATTCATGCTATATGTCATTCAGAAAATTCAAAGAGAATTACCCTTTGGAGTTTGTTATTCAAGCAAGTTGGTATTATTCAGAACAGAGAGGGCTTAAACTAAACAGCATCTGTCTGTTTTTAACTGATAAAGAAGAAAATGTATAATTGCAATAGTGTGTCAACAGTAAATACTGTATTTTATGAGAATTAATGTCTCCATTGGAGTTCATAATCACGTTATTTCAATCAAAAGGCTCAGTATTGTGGGAATGCCCCTCATTTTTAGAGGGCAGCATTCACAGGTTTTCAAGTCTGTCTGAAAACAAAGACTGGTATGAAAGTGAAAGATCACAGTGTGATAATAATGTGCAGAGTTTGACACTAGAAAAAAGTTTTCATATTCATCTGCTGAAAGTGGAAAGTTGCTCTGTGGTCAATCAAAACTTTAAAGTGATAGGTTTACGAGCAGGATTTGTGACATCACAACCAGACCAATCCTGGTCCAGTGTGCAACTTACTCAAATTTGATGTGGAAACTTCAGGCCTCCAGTGCTCATACACTGTGCATGGTCTTTGCAAAGAAGTAGGATACAGACAACAAACAGTTAAAACTTCTGAAATGAACATTATTTACATGTTCATAGATTCTTGATTTTTGAGGGAGGAGCACATGCAATGATAAGGATTTTAACAAGATAAATTCACATACAAACACATATCACACATACATTATAGCTTAGAGTATGTTTATATGTCTTACATGTCTTTAGGGGATATGAAAATACATTCTTTCACAGAAAAGAGACTTGTGGATTTTGGCTACCATCATTTACTTTTGTGTAAGTGCATTATGAAGGGATCTTATAATATCCAGTATGAACAGGAGGAATAATCACAGCTAGAAGGACCTGTTTCATGCCAATTCTTAAACTGTCCTTTCGAGCCACCAAGAAAGCAGCACAAAAAGCCCTGCGTCTCTGAAACGCCTGATAAAGCGACGAGGAGCAGCGATCCGGTTTGTAACGGTACTCTGAGCCCCCCGGTGTGTTTTCACAGCTTGGGTTACTTGTTTCGCTCGCGTTATCTGGCAACCCCGACCAAACTGCGACAGCGCCAATGGCAGCAAAACATAACTGTTCCAGGCGAGGAGGATGACAGCAACAAGGTGAGAGGAGCACCGTGTGGAAGTCAGCGGTGGCACTGATTTACGGCTAGTGTACGTAGACAAATCTTGTTGTGCTGCTGTGGTTTCACCTGCGTGCGAAATATTAAACCGTCGTCAACTTTTTATCTTAAGTTAATAACTGTAGTATTCCGGCAAAATGTTAGCACCAGCGTTAGCAACCTGGCGTTTAAGTTAGCCTCCGGAGCTAATGAGTTTCCCTGCTAACTACCCAGCTCGCTACCGCTAACTAAACAAGAGACTGGGGTTGCCTGACAAGCTGGATAGTTGGCGTATAGAGAGAGCTATCTGAACACCGTCTAACCATGAAGCACCAAAGAGAAACCGAAGTTTAGTTTATTTAGATAAAATGTTGACTCTCCGGCTGGCTAAGTCACGTCAGTGTGCTAAGCGTAACTCGGGGCCTAAGGGTGTCAAAGCAGTCATCCCTCATCAAATTCAACCACAAATCTGACGTCGTGTGCAGCAGTGATGATATAACGAAAGTAGAGAAAGTATCTATAGTAAGTATGAGATTTCGTGTGTTGTCATCATTGTCTAACCTCCCTCCATTTCATCCCTCTTAACTAACGATGCTGTTGCTAATGATTTCCAGCACTTCAGGGTTTTTTTCATATTGACGTGTCCAGTAGTGAGCTGATGGATGCAACACCACAGTCACCCAGCTGAGTTAACTCAAATATCAGTTCAGGATGGGTTTGTGGAGGGGTCACTGTCATTGGGATCAGTGCTCTGTTTTAATCTAGTTATATGCATGTTATGTGCTGTTAAGTAAAGGTAAAACTAGTTGGATTTAAGAATACAAACTCCCACTTTTCTGTCTGTTGCTAATATTACCCAGCCAAGGAGATCTATTCCTCTGTTTATTCTTTGAGATAAATCTTGTTTTTAACATGTTTAGACACTTAATTGGATAGAATTGGATAGATTGTATTAAAATGACCAAACTAATGAATTAGAAGGGTTAGAAGTATACATCTTTAGGGTAAAGTTGGTCTAAACTTACTAGGTTATATGATATAAAATAGACTTTTACCTTTTTAAATAGTTCAGAAAATTGGCAAAGATTTTGGGCGGCATGGTAGGAAGTATGAAGCAAGTTGTTTTCAGGCTGCATTCATGATGATTGTATCCTCCTGTATGCATTTATTACTTTGCTGTATTTATGGTGTAAATCACTGATTTGGCTGTTGGTGAATCTAAACACCAAGATGCAAAGTGTAGTCGCCCATGTCCCCTATGACTTCAGTGCTGTCTCATGTGATTAATTTGCCATTTTAATAAAAATGATTGACAATTATTGCAAGCAAAACCTCCCTTCTTTCTCCTCTGAGATAACAGTTAAAAATCCCCATTATGAGCTGAGGACAGGCTAAACGTATGCCTCAGCAGTTTTTGTTTGGCAGCATAAACTGTTTAGTGTTAAAAATGTAATGACAGGGTGCAGTATTAACTTTTTGTCCACTAACCAAATGGCTATTGAATGTTCATATTTTAGCAGCCACTCAATAGATTACCATTGTTTTTTGGCTGGTGAGTGAAGCAGATGTACCAGCCACTTGGTGCTAATTTTGTGCCCCGTTTAAAGGTCATACAAGTTAAACTTTTTTTTTATCAGTGTTTCTTCTGCCCTTCTTAGCGAAGTGTGAGGGCTATGCAGCACTTTGGTTTAAGTGTGAAGCAGCACATTTTGACTATCTTTCAGTGTTTCCAGTGTAGCAGCTGAGATGTCACCACTGGGCTAATGACATTAAAGTGAGATGGGCCATCATCTGAGAAACAAAAATATGGAAATAAGATGAGATATCAGTTTGTTTGGTTCTTTGTCCCAGCTCCATACTGGATACTATTTAGGGTCAGCAATGTAAAAGATGGCTTCAGGGACCTGCTTCACTTGTTGCTATGAAACGGCACTACACGAGCCTGTGCATGTGCACAGATAGTCTGGAGGCCTTGCTGAGTCTAAGCCTGTGAATCCGGAGGTGGAGGGAAAAGGAGTGGAAGAGCTCTGCTCCCTTTTAACATGTATCGATGTTGTCGTAAAATGTCTGAAAAGGCAGTGGGCCGAGCTTATGCACTATGTCTGTCGCTAATCCTAGAAGTTCCACAACAGTGCCTCAGCATCCCTCCTCTTTCTTTTTAAATGTTACAATCATACTTTGTTCTCCATCTTTGTCACACAAGTTATTATCTATAGTGAGACAGTGTGCACCACTGATTTAAAAAAACAAAAAAAACATTAAAAGGTACGTGTTTGTAACCACAGATTGACCCTCCAAAAATATATCAACCTTCAGTGTCTTCTATGATTGTCGGTCCTGTGTACTACGTACCATTTCCTCACATTAGCAGCATTGACAGCATTGACCTCAGATAACCACAATGTTCAACATCAGTCCAAATTTTATTTTAAGATACACTCACATAAAAATCCAGACTGAGTTGGTCAACACTGATAGAGGTCTAAGTAATGTCATATTTTATTACAAAATGTGCTGCCTCAAGAGTGTTAGTGTAGAGTTGTAGCTGTAAGTGTTCTGCATTTACTGGCTGCCTGAAGAGAGATGATGAGCTGTGTTTGTGTTAGTCGTGACTGGTAAAAAGGAGTTAGCTGATGACAAGGCTGGGTTGCCAGGCAACACACATCATGGGCTGTGCCTCTTGAAGCTCGAAGCTGGCTGTATTCTACTCTCTGCAAGACTGTGTGTGTGTGTGTGTGGTGGTGGTGGTGGTGGTGGTGGTGGGGGGGGGGGGTTGGGGGGTAGTGTAGTGTGGCTGTTCATTAACATACTAGATTTGTCTGATTGTGTGAAAATGTACAGCTGCAGATGTTATAGCAGCTCTGTGTGGTTTATGCTGCAGAGTGAAGTCCTGCGCTGCTTTGCCTTAAAACAGCTTTGCTCACTGAGGAATTCAGTTTCAGTTCTGATTGTCAGAGGGCCGGAGACGCAGGGACACACTGTTCAGCCCACACTCTGTCTCAGGTTATGTGATCTTGTGCACTCACCTCATGCGTGTCTGGCTTGAATGCTGCGTATGAGACCAGTAAGGCTTCTGTGCTTGCAGAAGTGAGGGGCTGTTCTGCAGCACATTAACACATTTTGGGCACGAAGACTGGGTTTCATTTTTAAAACCAGTAAGCAGGAGAGACAGCAGAGTCAGGTGGAGGCTCTCTGTCTGTTGTTTGTGCCTATATATGTATATACAGCACTTATAAAACAGGGGAGCAGGAACACTTGTTTTTGCATGTATGTATTTGTCTTATTTTAAATGAGTAAAATTGTGAGTTTATGTCATATTTATAACACGGTAAAGAATGTTTGTTTATAATCAGTGACATGCAAAGATCTAAAAAAAATATGAAGTAAGTGAAGTTGCAGACAATGTCATCACTGCTGCTCTCTGATGAAGGGCTTACATGGCTGGCAGACGAGTCTAATTGAGAATAGTTGATGCTGTTGCCACCTAACATCAGTATTGAGACTGCCGCCATCTGGTTTGCAAAAAACTCATGCAAAGAAGTTCACTAATGCAACGTAGCTGGAAATGTTTTAAAAAGTTTGCATATGCTGGCAGTTGCAGATCACAGCTTTAAGTACATCATTAGTTGCCTGTACCTGTAACATTTCAGTCAATTGACAGCTGGATAAGAAATACAGCTTGCACTCTTAGCAGATTAGTATTAGTATTTTGCTGAAAAGCGTATTTCACTAGAAACAAACAAAACTAAAGTCTAGACCGGTTGTTGAGTTAAGCAGCATTTATTCAAGTTAAATCCTCATCATGTCCATGCACTTCTGAGTGAACCACAGGCACTAAAACACAGTCATATAGAGAGAACATTTATTGGTCTGCTGTAAAATCAGTCCTCAGTCCTTTACCTATGCTGCAGTTGTTTTTTGGGGGGAGGGGCTAACATTATATATTTGGTCATGCTCGTTGGGTGCATAATTGTCGCTTGCACCAGATAGCAATGTTTCCCACAGGTAGAGCACTGGTCAACCACAATTGGGGCGTAAGGTGGAAAGGTGAAGGCATTGAAAAAGCAAAGTTCATTCTGGTAAACTGCTATCTTGCTGCACTTGCAACTGCTTTTCTAAGGAAACTTTGAAGGCAAGAAATATATCAATGCAAATAAATCTTGCTCAAATTAAAACCTGTTTATGGGAAACAACATGGATGATTATATCCACTGTTAATAAACATTAACATTAAACATTAACAAGTTTATTTCATTGCATTTCATCAGTTGAACGCATATTATAGAAACAGTTTGTAGAATTTAGGGGGGGGTATAACCCCAGAAATGAATTATGATATTCATAAGTATGTTTTAATTAGCACACCATGTGGCACAGAACAGACAAACCAAACACTAGCTTGAGAGAGGGCCTTTTGTGTTTTTCACATTTTTCCTGAGTTTCACAGCCCCCATAGGTTCTCCTACATGCTTGGAAGGATGAGGAGGAGGGGTTTTCCATTTGTTGCAACCTTTACGACCTTACCATTAGATGCCACTAAATCTCACACACTGCACCTTTAACCAACACTTTGCATTATGTGTTTTCTGTCTTTCAGGATTAATTAGTTCACATAGGGGAGACCGTATTACTTTGGCCCTACACACAGAGCCTGTAGTGCTGAAGTCTAGCAATGAATAAGATTCCCTGGTTGCGGTGGAGGTGAGGAAGCATGGGGTGGAAATCTGAGGTGACGAGGCGAACGTGATGACAGCATGGTCCATGTTGGAGAAGCTCAAAATGGAAAAACGCCCATGCAGGGAAGAGAACATTGACTCAAGTGAGGCCCAGCATGCCACTGATGAGTCTGAGGATGGAAGCAGCTCAGAAAGCGAATCCGAGGAGCAACAACACCTGAAGGTTCAGGCTAACAGCAGCAGCAGCTGTAAGAGGAGGGAGCCCTTGGCTGCTACAAAACCCCACCGCCAGCTCTGTCGTTCTCCGTGCCTGGACCGGCCAAGTTTTTCCCAGAGTAGCACCGTGCAAGATTTTCGTGAGGATGACGCCGGTGCAGGAGCGGGGATCAAACATGCCAGCGACAGGGAGTACCAGACAAAGATGGAGTTTGCTTTGAAGCTGGGCTATTCAGGAGAGCAAGTGCAGACAGTGCTCAACAAGTTGGGAGCTGCCGCTCTTATTAACGATGTGCTCGCTGAGTTAGTAAGGCTTGGAAACAAAGTAGAGCCTGAAAGTCAACCTTCCAGCAGTACGGCCACATCTGTGTCACGCTCCCCCTGTGTTAAAGAGACCGCGAGTCCAGAGGTGTCATTGGAAGAGGAGTCTGTGGATACATATGATAATCTCAGGCCTATCGTCATCGATGGTTCAAATGTGGCAATGAGGTAAGACACTAACAAAGATACACAAGTAGATGCAATTAGTCTGTGATTTGTACAGAAAGCACTGTTCTGAAACATTCCCCCTAATGGATGTTCTCTTAATTAGGTTAAGCAGACCTTATATCACATTGTTTTGTTTTCTAGCCATGGAAACAAAGAGGTGTTCTCATGCCGTGGTATCCAGCTTGCTGTTGAATGGTTCCTAGAGAAAGGACATAAAGACATCACTGTGTTTGTCCCAGCCTGGAGGAAGGAGCAATCAAGGCCTGATGCCCTCATTACAGGTACTAAAGCTATATTTTAGGCTGTTGCTCTGCATTCATATCATTTATATCCTTATCACACTGGGACTGTCTAATGGGCTGTTATGTTATTAATAGTTATTAATATTCTTCTTCTGTGATTCAAAAACTCTATTTTGGGCACTCAGTTAAACCACATGAGAGAACAGTTCTACTCTATTCTAACTATTTGAAGTTAAACTGACTCAGTAACTTTTAATGAAATGGTAATTAATATGAAAACTCCCTTGAAATTTCTCTTTCAGATCAAGAAATATTACGCAAGCTGGAAAAAGAGAAGATCCTGGTTTTCACCCCATCTCGGAGGGTTCAAGGCCGAAGAGTGGTGTGCTATGATGATCGCTTCATAGTGAAGCTGGCTTATGATTCTGATGGAATTATTGTGTCAAATGACAACTATAGGGACTTACAAAACGAGAAGCCAGAGTGGAAGAAGTTCATAGAGGAGCGTCTCCTAATGTACTCATTTGTCAATGACAAGTAAGCAACTATGATTTGTTGTTATGGCAGCCAAATGCCCCCCATCACCGGGATTATCTCACACATTACAATCTATTTTTAAAAATATATATATCAAAGTTCATTAGTAGTATTTAGGGACATTCATTAAAAAACAAACATATCCATTTAGTCATTGTAGAATAATAATGATAATATATGCAACCATTTTAAAATTCCTTTTTGTGACAGGGACACTTAATGCTAAGGTAATGGAAAAACTTGAAATGACTTGCAGGTTTATGCCACCTGATGATCCACTGGGAAGACATGGTCCAAGCTTAGAAAATTTCCTTCGCAAGCGTCCTGTTGTTCCAGAGCACAAAAAACAACCTTGCCCCTATGGTGAGTATCCTTAATGTCTGTTTGAAGCTATGTGACTATATTTCATGTTGGTCAGTGTAATCTCAGTGTTTAATTTTCTTAACTTAATCTACTCTTTCTTTCCAAAAAAAAAGGGAAAAAGTGCACATATGGACACAAGTGCAAGTACTACCATCCAGAGCGCGTCAACCAGCCGCAGCGGTCAGTGGCTGATGAACTGCGGGCTTTTGCCAAATTGTCTGCAGTGAAGACAATGAGTGAGGGGGCTTTAGTCAAATGCGGTACTGGTCCAGCGACTGTAAAAGGGGACAACTCTGAGGCCAAACGTGTGGCACCCAAACGTCAGTCTGACCCCAGTATTCGTTCAGTGGCCTGTGAACCTCCAGAAGCGCTGTCAATTGTTAGGAAGTCTGAGACAAATTCAGTGCCTTCCCTTGTGTCTGCTCTCAGTGTGCCCACCATGCAGCCCGCCAAGAGCCACGCAGCTGGGGCCTTGAATACCCGATCAGCCAGCAGCCCAGTGCCAGGTTCTTTGCAGTTCTCACACAGTTCTCTGGAGCACATGTCTAGTGTACAGTACCCGCCCATTTTGGTTACTAATAGTCATGGCGCCTCTGTTACATACAGTGAACAGTTCCCAAAGTATGACTCAGTTAGTGACCATGGATATTACTCACTGCACAGTGATTTTTCAAACATGAGCATGAGCAGCATGCATAACGTCGACAGTTTCTGTAGCATGGAGCATGAGCATGGTGTGTATCAGAGAAATCCCAGCCACTGCCCTGAATCCTGCCTCAGCCATTCAAACAGCGACTCGTTCTCCTCCTACGGGGACCTGTACCCAAGCTCTGTGGACAGTAGCTTAGAGGAGAGCATGAAGGGGCAGCAGCAGTCTTCTGCTCAGGCTAGAATGCACGCTTTCTCCCATGGGTTTCGGCATGAAGCGCTGACTAGGGTACAGAGTTATGGACCAGAGGAGCCCAAGCAGGGCCCTCGTAAGCAGTCTGGAGCTCATCTCGCACCACATATCCAGCATGCTGCAGTGGGGGCCAGGTCCAGCTGCCCTGGAGACTATCCCCTCACTCAGAATGTCCTCCCACCTCTGTCCTCCCAGCCCACTCGGTCTCTTGGCATGACTCGTATGGACAGCATATCAGATTCACGGCTGTATGATAGCAACCCAATGAGACAGAGGCGACCTCCACTGTGCCGCGAGCAGCACGCAAGCTGGGACCCTCTGCCTTGTGGTAATGAGTCCTACGGGTATCACTCATATCCACTGAGTAACAGCTTGATGCCATGTTGCGAGCGGGTGATGGTCCGCAGCATGCCAGACAAAATGGAACAAATTTGGAACTCGCCGTGGGAGACCCCATCTGCAGCTGAACACCAAGAGCGGTATGTCATCCCAGATCACCAGTATCAAACATATCGGAACCTTTGTAACATCTTTCCTGCTTACGTAGTCCACTCAGTGATGGAGAAGAACCCTCATTTGACAGATCCCCAACAACTCGCCGCCGTCATTGTTACAAAACTGAGATCATGCCATTGAGGTGTTATTAAGCATTCAAAATTGAAGTGATAAGGGAAATAAGCATTGTCGCAAAGATAGGCACTTGTTAAATGTTGCTGCATCTGCAACATCTGCCCTCAGGAGTTAATCATTTTTTAAATGTCTGATGCGAAGTCTCGCTGTCAGATTTGACATCAGTAAGATGACATGGAAGTATTGAGCATAGGTGTTTGTCTGATCAGTAGAATTGTAAGATGTTTCACATATGAAAGCTACTTTTTTATATGAAGTGTGGCGCACATGATATAAGGTAACAACCTACATACAACACATTCATAATACCTGAGCAGGAGCTGCATAACAGCTTTGCACCATATCCATGATTAACTGAATGCTTTAGGATCATTTTAGTTTTATAAATCAATCAAATAGTTAAATGTCCCTCAGATTAATGTAGATTGTGTTTCTGATGAATTAATTGGTCACACGTTATCTACAAGTCATGATCATCAACTGGTTAACAATCATAATTTCAATTTAAAGACTAATCTAATCCTAATTAATGTAGCTAGCAAGTGTATTATTGAACCTTATCCTTTCGTGAGTCAGTGTGAATTACGTGGATTAATAAATGGGTCAGCCACACAGTTAAGATAGGAAGTAGTTACACCCCCACATTTGCCTTATTAAATTTGACATCAGTGTATGTCAACATTTGTGCACCATGTAGCTTTTATGAAGATCTTGTTCAGGTCATGTGAATGTGTTATGAAAGTGGTGCAGCGGTACTATAAATAACCTTGCTTAGGTCTGCCTCTGCTGTAAATAATTCTTGTGACTTATTTTGTGCTTTTTATTTTAAAGATAAGTAAGAGGGAGGTAAGTACATACCTCACAGCATGAACTATGACATTTAATGGCCTTATATCTGAATGACCTCACGCTTTCGTCGTCGTCTGATCGGTTTCAATGAAAGTCTTTAGTCGTTGAAGCCTCCTACTTTAAAATGTAAAGCACTATCTCAGTATCTAAAGAGATATATTTTCTCAGCCTCACTTAACAAAGCTACTATTTTGGTAGAATTTGACAGTGCACAAAGCAAGCCAAAAAGGAGATTTGACTTGTGTGTGTATACATATATATATGTATATATATATATATATATGTATATGTATGTGCACATATCTATGTACATATAATCACACAAAAGCCATTATTTCAAAGTCATTTATAAGCTGCTAAATAATGCCAAAAAAAGAATTTCTATAGTGTCAGTATTCTACATAACTTTACATTTTGGTTCACACGATAGATTGGATTATAGTATAAACCTAACATCTGTGTTTGGATTATTTCCTATGGTGTACTGTACAGTTACCTTACTGATTTTATTGGATACTACGTCCTGGATTTTCCTATTTCTATATTAGTCAAACCTGTTGTGCTGATTTTTTTCAATGTGGAAATATTAGTATCTTTGTTTCAAACACAGTAGCTCTAATAAACTCCTTGAAGTTGTCAGTGGAGCAGTTTATTTTCAGGAGCAGGCTCATTTTGTTTCAGTGACTACTTTTACATGCACTTAAGTCGTCTGATGATTGCCAGTTTTAGTCAATAACCCAATTGATACATAAATAAGAACCTAGTAACCTAGTCCAAGGCATGAAGAGGAACTTGTTAACAGCTAGATTTCTGATGGGATTTATACACTTCCTACTAGGTTGTCTTCTTATGTGTGCTAATGCACATGATCGAGACCCAGGACAGGGAAGACATCCGTAATCTAGCAGAATTAAAGGAAATATTGTAACCTTTGTCCAGGTTTCATTGCATGCAGTATAAATAAATCGAAAGTCCAGTCTATGCGCAAACATATTAATATCCTTAACATATACTACAATGTTAACCATCAGGCTAGTTTGATTAGTTAGTGTTTCTCCAGATGCACAGTAGGAATTTGTTTAATGTAAACACACAGCAACAAAACTATCTTCAATTCCGAAGATCTGCACAATGACACATTGCTCAGCTGCTTTTTTTGTCTTGTGCTGTGGCATATTTCTTTTTTTTTTTTTTTTTTTAACAAATCTAACAATGTGCATCTGTAAAAATGTATATTATAACCTCTCTGATAGTCAGTTGGTTTCTTATGTGCATGTGAAAGTAGTATAATGTTGATTTCCTTGGGCTGCGATGTGACTTGCCCAAGTTGTAGAAATGTATTGTCAGAGGAGATGGGAACAATGTTTACCATCACAGTTTAACGGTTTGCACAAGTAATTCTATAACAGACTGAATATGTACCTGGTGTTGCGTTTGTCAGATGAAATTATTAAAAAAAAAAAAAAATCTGCCTGTAACAGTCAGGCCTGTGAGCAAGTTCAGCATTAGGCTCATTTTGTGATATCTTGTAGAGTATGAGGATTAATGTACAAAAAATGAATGCTAGAAAGCATGTTGAAGATGAAATATATTGTACTGTTTGGCTTTTTTAAGGGAGACAGAAGTGCTCAAATACAGATGTACAGTATGCATACATGCAGCCTGTCTACCAGGATCATGGAAGGGTTTGGCGGTGCCTTGCAGCACATTGCTCTCAGGATGCTTTCAGTTTTCTAATTTTCAGTCTTTTCCTGCCAAAAGAGTCTAGTAGTGATATATTTTGTGAACCTTCTACATGTAACATGTAGTACCTTAAAGTTAGTTATGTACAGTTGAAATGTGGCGATAACATTGCAAAACTTTGTACTTTTTCTGTATATCCTAGTTATGCACCTTGAGTTTTTGGAGCGGTGGGCGAATAGGGTGGCTTTATGTGATGCAGCTTGAGTCAGATGTAGTAATGTTACTGTTCATTAGGGTGCTACAGTAAGTAGCCCAACACAAAAATGGGTGATAAAAAACATCTTAACAACCATTTGATTTCCCCATCGTTTCATAATACGCTGATTGTTGAGTCAGTGAACTTGATTGGATCTTTAAATTAGACCCATGGGTGAGACATTCATGCTCACAAGAGGATGGATGTCATGGATTTCAATCATCCATGGTCTTTTTCTCCACTCTCACCCTCAGGACCAAGTGCTACATGAGACATGCAGCTTAAAATAGCAGAAAGGTCGTACCATGTAAAGCCAACCCTACAGTGAGATCATGCTTTGAGTGCATTTAAAGGGAAATGCCACTTAATTTCAGGATTCGGGCATGGTACTCTGAGGCTTACTGTTGAATTGCATGACTGAGAAATTTTACAGTATACTATCACACGCCTGTGAAAGAGAAAACAAATAAATAGAAATGGGGGACAGTTTATTCTTTTTTTTGGTGTTTTATTATTTAAATAAATAAAAAACACATGGTGGAAGAGCTCAAACACAAAGTTCACAAAGTTGTCTGTTTTGATGACATCAGACTTTGTGTTCGCCCTTTGCTTTAGGAAAGTATTTGTGATTATTGTCTAAAAGAAACTATGAGAATTTTTAAACTGAGTGGTATTACTCTTTAACAGGGCTAATTATGTGAGCCTGACTTTGTCTCGTTGGTGGTGCTTCAAAAATCTATATTTCTTTATAATGTTTAGGTACAACCACAGTGTGTGAACAGACATAAAGAAAAAAAAACATTTGAATGTGTTTTGCCCAAATGAATTTTGGGCTTTGCTGACTTTGTTTTTTCATGAAAAATGACGAGGCCACTTTAGGCCGGCTGTCTGTTCATGAGAAGGTGACACAAACTGCCTAAATGTTTCTTCATGTGAAACAATCAGATTGCAAGGCTGTTGTCAAGGTTGTTTCTGGCATTTGGCTTAAAGTTTGCGTGCTGTTCCTTTTTTTCCTTGAGGCAGTTGAACTGTCAGTCTCCAAGAATTAGTGCAAAAAGTAGGCCATCACTAATAAAACTCAAAACCTTACTCTGATTGCTGATTGAGAAAAAACCTCAGGATCTCCTGTGTTTGTTAGTGAGAGTGAGATCTTCTTAAACTTGAACGCTGGAATGGTCCATTGTTCTGATGAACTCAGTATGTTTTCTCAGATTGATGAAGGAAGTAGTACTTTTGTAGGACATATCAAACATAATGAAAGCAGTCAGGGTTTATTATAGTGTTTTGTATTCAGTGTGGGAAATCTTCTATCAACATTACACACGTCATCACTACAGATTTACAATGCATAAAATCAATGTGAAATCAATCATTTAAACTCGGACAGATCTCATTACATTGTCCTTAAATCCACTTAGTGGTTTTATGGAGATCTGCATACATGATTGAACTTTAATGCTCACAAGCTCATGTGTTACTATTTCTGGTATAGTGCCCCATGACTTGTTCTCTGTCATTAGATAAAGTGCTTCTCATGGACAACGTGGGCTGAACAACCATTAGAACAGATTCACATTTAAAGCCCAGCGGCTATTTCACACGTGACCATAATGTTGAAATTGATGGTAGCTGCCCCAATCCTAAAGGTTAGACTCTGCTTTCACAAATCCCATCTGGACATTTTGGACATTTTCCACTTTTGAACAAAAAAGAATGGAAGTGTAGCTGATTTCGTCACTTATGCATTTCATTTAATTTTCTTTTAGAGATATTTAAATTTTAAGTACTCACAGAAAGACACTGTTTTCACTGGGCCATAGACTACTTTCAAGCCAAAAATAAAACCTCCACAATCGCATAAAAGACTTTCAATGTACCAATCCAGTATTTTACTACTTAACCAAAAGGTTACACTAGAGGCCAGAAGTTGGTTTACAGCCCCCACCCTCCCTTTGTAAGTGCCGCAAACAACTAAGCCACAAATGTCTAGAATTAACTTTTGCTTGTTGATACAAATTGTATCTATACCTTGAATGTAACAAAATATGAAATGTATAATATGAAAATTGTTTTATTTAAATAAAGGGGGAAAAAATCAATGCCATAATGTTTGTGACACTGTGTGTCACTGGGAGTAGCCCATTGGTATGTACTAATTCTTACTAGGTACAGTAGTTAATTTACAGGGACATTAACGTGCTACCTAGAAGTGCACAGATACCCTGTGTACAACAGTAAGCATCATGTCCTCTCTGTACATAGTCACACGTGTGTGTGTGTGTATATATAGAAAGTGATCTGTAAATGTAACAGTAACAGTTACTTCAGTTGTTCAAATACTTAGATCATTTCTGTGTTGTAACCTGTGCACCTTGGTTAAGTGCATCTATTTCCTCTGAATTGACATGTCTGCTTTATGCTATTTTAATGGGAATTTCAATATTTTCTAATATATTTTTGCCTAATAAAACATGCCAAAGCTATTCTTGGGCGGCTTTGTCAAACATAATTTCTTGTGATCCAACATATGGGTTGTCATGCAGTGAATTCTGTATTTCAGAAAACAAAGGATTTCTGCAACTAACACCAAACGCAAATCTGGCTAACCTCATGGTTAAAAGCATGATATTGAAATTTCTGTTTGTTATTGGTTGATCTTTGGCGTCAGATGACGTCTCCACATGCCTCACTAAAGTAGCTTCACCTGGGCTGATCAACCAGAGGCAGACAGATTTTCAGTTCACTGACCGGTGAATTCAATGTTTATTCAGATTTGTGTCTGATGTTGAATGCTTTTTCAAGATAGATTCTTTTTAAAATGGGAGTTTACTGGAATGTTTGGGAGTTGATTTAGTGACTAACCCTGTATGTTGGTAAAGCAGAGGTGTGTTGAATATTCATTTCTTTTACTATCAAATTTTTTCGCCCATTGTGATTTAATAATCTTGGTATCTGAGGCCAGATAGTTCATTTCAAGCTGTCGTTTGAAAAGAACATTCTGCAGCTATCAGTTGGCCCTTTGGATGTTAGGCTAGTGCTATTTTTAAGATGTTCAAGACTAATACTTTCAATATAATGTTAACTTCAGTTCAGAATTGGTTGTTATTGACTAAGATCAAGACCAAAGGGATTTTTGATGTGTACACACTATGTACCTGTTATGATAAGTGGTTCAGTAACACACACAAACAAGCAGTTATGGTCAAATAATTGTGAACCTCTTGACTTTTTGCAGTTTGTTTTGCCAGATGATGTAAAAATGGGATTGTTGGTGCACAAAATGCTATGACAAGAGGTACACACGTGACTGTACATATATACAGTGTAATACTCAGGTTTAAACACACAAACATTTTAAATCACATACTTTGTTCTTTTCTAATACTTAGAGATGGCATGGTGGTCACATTTCTGAAGTGGTGTAGGTCACCTGTTTGACTAGGCCATTGTGTCTGCAGTGTAAAAAGGGAAAAATAAAGGTATTTTTGTGTTGTGATGATCTGCAGTATTGTAATCCACACTGACTGGAAAGTGTCGCTTTTGTAGACCAAAATATACAAAAATAGACTATTTGGGTCTGTGGGCTCAAACAAAATGTAAGTCTTAATGACAAAATGTGTTTCTCTCCATAAATAAAGCAGAATTCTGTTCAAACTGTGTTTTTTCTTTTTTTTAAGAGACAGAAAAGATTACAAAAACACAACTGTGTGGAAAGTTTTGTGTTGCACTCTTTTACATAAACATGGGATGTAAAACTACGGAAGTGGTGATGTCTAAAGGGAAGTTAAGTCGCAAAAAAGACAACTTCATTTTGTGAAGTTAATTTATATTATGTTTATTTATCCATATATATTAACTTCCTCCTCCAGTAGTTTATACAGTACGTAGCTGTTCCTGGGATTCAAGCCAATTTCTTTACCAAATATTCAGAAGCTGTTAAATGGTAAGAATACAACCTGGACAAGTTACCTTCGATAAGAAAAGTAAAAAACCCTTAATATACAACTTAGATTTCAGTCATTATATGTTCACATTGACAGCTGAATATGCTCCTCCTTGTTGTTTCACTGGCTAAATGTTTTCACACTTTAACTTTGAAATGACCTATATAATGCCTTCATCCCCTGTCTGTGTGTGCAGCAGCTGCAGTTGTGCAACAGGTTTCACAGCACATGCACACTATCTGCTGGCTAAACAGTGTAATCGCACACAGGCACACAAATTGACATGTAAAAATACTTTATTGATTTCAAATACACTCACTTTACAAAGAGTGACATGGCCCATTTAATTAGTGCAGTATACACCATAGTGAAAAAGACAACTGAGAATGTCTATCTTCACAAACACAGCAAAATATAAAAACAATCTTCCTCCATCTGCAGGCATTTAATGCTGACCTGTACAATATCATGAGGAGGGAGGAGAATCATCAACCATTTTACTGAGGGTTAAATAAATGTGGACAATATGGTTCAGTCTGAGTATTTCAGACAGCTGTATGGTGCAACTAAACTCTTTAGTCTTTAATATTTTACCCCAAACCTTTCTATAAAACACCACAGACAGAACAAGTAACCCACTAGAAAATGAGTGATGTGGATTTTGAATTAAAAATCATTAAACTGTACCGTCTGTACTTCAGGAATTGATAGTTAAAGCAGTACATCAATTACAGAGTGAAATCATGAGTTTAAGAGTAAGTTTTGGCACCACTTACAGTATTGTCTATTATAAATAAATGGCATACTTAAAAGATTGTGTTGCATTTGATGCTGTGTATTTGGATAAAGGAGGGTTGGACGGGACATGTCAGGTCTAGCTGAGAGATTTTGACATACTTTTAATTAGTGTGTGCCTTGATCCTGACTGTCTCACTCAAGGTGCTCAGATTGTGGGAGGTCATCCTGCCCTGGGAGTGTAGGAATGAGTCAATGTACAAAGGCAGTGACGTCTCCGCGCTGTGCACCCTCCTTGTTGGCCACTGTCCAGGGACTTAGATCTTAAAACTTCAATACTGTCATCATTTCTACTAGTGTTCAGCAGTAACTCTTGTTTTGCCTATATTCTGATGGAAAACTGTCAAGTGAACATGAGTTTTTGAAAAAATTAAATATAGTCACTATCTTTTAAATAGGCGTATCCAAGGGGGTTTTTTTTGTCTAAGTGAGAATGACTGCTGTAAATTAGATCTGATAGGGGAAATGAGTGACGTAGCTTAGAAGGTCACATTGTAATTTAGGTAGTTCATGTAAAAGCTAAACATACACAACAGACAAAATGAAAACTACAGTCAACTCAACCAAAGAAACAGATTAAGACATCACAAGAGGCTCCTGTGGTGGGAAACACACTTCTTAACTGTGTATATCAGAAATGATTCGAGCTACAAAGAAAAGACGACAGGAAACTGAATGCGGTGTGAGAACTGGTGCGAGTCAGCAGGGAGTATCACCCAAAGCAGAGATGGCTGCTATGACCTAAGTTACACAGCATTAAGAATGCACTTCTGTGGGAGAGGTGGTGAAGACATATCTTGATGTACCAAGCAGTGATGAGTCATCCTGTTCTGTCTGGTGCACACCAAAAGTCTACAGGCCATGAGGTCCTGCCTTTCCAGCTGAGCTTGATAGAGCAAGGTAAATTCCAGTAAGCACAGAGCTATCTTTAGGGGTCAGGGTCACCCTTTGAAGAGCAAGAGACATTTCTCTCCTGATGCCAGTGGACTTTCCAGGATATTTACTCTTCTACATGCCATGTGTGGTCACATACCTCAGTGCTGCCCAGCTGACCACATCTTAGCCTAGCTGGAAGTTTGTGGAGTAGTGCTTAAATGTTTTCCACCATCCCATTATTACAAAACCAATGGCAATCAGAGTGGTAACAATAACTGTGCCCCTTGCATATATGATATATATCGTTATACCAAGTAATGTAACATTTCATGGAAAAAGGCTTTTATTGTTACTAAATTATTATTTCTACCTTGAGATTGGTCATACATGCTGAAAACTAGTGTGCAATATCAGGCTCCTCTGTGAATGTTTGTCTGTGCTTCGGATGTCATCATTTTTGTGGTTTACCCCATGACATTTGATCTTGTTTACCATTTGTGTGCAGATTATTTGGCCTCTTATGTTAGTGGTCTCTTTCTGTTTTAAAAACTCACATATTTAAGCACTGATTGACAGGTCTGATTAATAGCTGACAAATAAAATTAACTTTGCAGAAGGGAAATTGTGATCAAATTACCTCAGAGATAAAGACCTATTTCCTTGTATTATTGTTTTTACCTCTTGTTATTACTTAAAAGTAACATGCTGAAGCAACTGTCATATACCTTTTTTTTTTCTTGATCTGGTCACAGGTTCAGTGTCTCTTAGGATCTTTGCACTATCTCTGAACAATCTTCTGTCTTCCATTCCTGGAAGGTTCATTGCACTCACTGCCTTTGTGTCCAAAACAGAAATAATACACTGATCAAAGTCAGATGCACTGAAACTAATGTACTGAAAAATTAAATTGAGCCTACCAAAATGAATCCTGGGGGCATACAGTGTGTGCAGAAAGAAACCCAGTGATAACTCAAATTTGAATCTTAATCTTACTGACTAGGGTTCCCACAGACTCCAGAGGTGTTTTCATCATATCTCACCGGTGCTTTATTCTGTCATTCCATTTCATCACTTTGTTTGTTTGTAATGACTCAATTCCATTGTTTTTTTGTTTCTGTTTTAGTGTTTTAAAAAATACCAATGTACTGGGGTCCCATGGGAAAAGCACCCAATTCTGCCTGTGCAGTTTTAATAGATGGAATTTAGTGAGTTCATGTTTGCAATGGGTACTAATTTAAAGTATCACAAACTATCAGGGGGTAGCATTGGGGGTAGTAGTACTCCCTCATTTGAAGGCCTTGTGGAAAGGGAGTATTAGGGATAACAGCTGCAATTTGTAATCAAGAGAGGTATTTTAATTTTTTTTTTACATAATATGCAACTGTTACTTTTCTTAAAGTAATCATACCTCTTTATTTTTTTCAAATGATAATAATTATGTCTTGATAAGAAATAAGTTTGCATTTTGCTATGATGGTTGTTTCTTACAGTAGTTTGTACTCCATAGTTCCTGTATGTTAAATATGTTGATAAGTTGAGGGCTAATGATGAGTGGTCTTCTGCGTCCTACCCAATGTCAGAGTGTACGTTATCACATGCATAAACCAGCATACGAAACATGAAACCATCATTTCCGATAAAAAAATAAATAAATACATGTATGTGTATTTAAACTGAAATGAATGTCAATTTATGTAATACAAGTACTTTTTATTACTTTATTCTGTGAAGTATGTAGGTTTTTAATAATCAGGAATCCATGCTAGGCCTGTTTTAATAGTTTTTACATGATGTTATAATGAAGAAGTAGTCTAATACACGATTTAGACTAATTGTTTAGTCGACAAAAGGAGAGTGGAAATTCAGACTGCATGCAGCCATATTGATGCGGCTGCTGCAGGCGGAGTCTGCTGCTTGCCTGAACCCTCATTTTCAGTCTGGCTGGTTGCTGTCCTGTCAGCGGGCTGGGTGTGGTTTTCGCAGTGAGGGTACCGTTAGCAGGAAATCAAGCTTTCAGTCCCTTTTCACTTTAAGGCTAAACAAAGAAAAAAATACTCCAACGAGCGTGAGGCTGGGACCAACTCATCCTGAAGCTAAATCACGTTTAATTGGCGCAGTTGTTCTGATGGGAAAAAGTTTTCCGCTGGTTTCGCTAACTGCTCGTCTTTTTTACTAACTCTGTTTTTTATCAAACCTGAACCGGACGTAAAAGAAAGGAAACATGCCGAAGACGGTAAGACTGAAAACTGCATTCACATTCTCCGTCAAATCATTCTCTTTTTGTCTCTTTCTCCAATAATAGTTAGTCCTGTAACGTTAAAAATCCTCATTGTGGCTCACAGTTTGACGTTGAATTACAATAATGACCTTTATTTCATCGCATACTAAGCCTTGGATATCTAAATGACGGTATTTAAAAGTCATTTATGGTTTCAAACTCAGCCGAGGATTACTGGTACTTTCCGTTAGGTGTGTGCGCGTGCGCGCTCCCGCCTCTGTGTTCATTAAAATTAGCGCCTTAAATCACATCTATGAGTTAGACCTTTGGGGTCCGCACAGTGCGGTGTAACGTTACTATATAGCTCTCCTCACAGTTGAAGAGGCAGAAATCACAGTTTTACAGTCGGATTTAGCAGCGGGAAGCCGCCGTTTGGCCTGCTATAGCAAGCGGGCTAGTCCTCCTAAGGCCTCCCTCCCAGTCAGGTCCAGCAAGGAGGGATCTGAACTGTCATTCAGCCCAGCTGTGCTCTCTCACTGCCAAAAGCTGGAGCAAATGGAGGCTAAACTTAAAACGTGGAGGTGGCATTAGAGGGAGCTTATATCACTATTATGCCGCATTGCCTCAGATAAGACTGCTCTGTGATGTCAAATGAAGGAGCTCAGTAGATTTGGGCTGGTGCTGGTGTAGCTCTGAACAAAGAAGATGAGGGCCGCACTCACACACACATGGACTTCATTCTTTCTTTTATTCAAACAGAAATGTGATGAGTCAAGCCCAGTGCTTCAACGCACACCTCCATCAGTGCCTAACAGGAGTGAAAGTGGTTTGTAACCCATCACCTCAGTTTGTCCACTGATGAAAGTGTAAATGGGAACGGGCGTTGACTCTCTGTCTTTATTGAATTACGATAACAAAGAAACTCATATCTGTTTGGGATCCATAGTTTTGTTTTGAGCTCACGTTGGACTCTCACACCACGACACGTTGAGCTCATGACACGTGGACTCTGACACTAAGGAGAATCTTTACATTAATACAGGGAAAACTCACTCATTGACAATCCATAAGATAAATGTGATACTACACAAGACCAGTTACATGTCATGCTGAAGTGTAATTCATTAAATCAAATCTATTCTTTTCTATGGACTCCAGATTTCTGCCATACATACATGCTTTGCGTTCACTATGTACCCCATGTTATAAGCATGATATCATAATATTTGGCAGCAGTGTAATAGCACATACAGTACCAGTCAAAAGTTTGGACACACTTTCTCATTGATGTGAATGGGAAAGTGTGTCCAAACTTTTGACTGGTACTGTTGATTAAATGCACCTCTGACTTTCCATATCATGAAAACAGAACTGGTGCACTTCCAAAGTACAAAGAGAAATACAAATGGTATCATCAGGTTGTCGCTGCGTTCTTCCTGCTGTAGTGTGTTTTCTAGTACCCACACTTCCTCAATATTTTTTCCAGCTGTCAGCTGGAAAAAAAACATAGCATCCTGGCACTTAAAGTATATTCTTAAAGAGACCTCACTGCCTCCCTTTCTATCCAAAAAGTATACCACTAATTATAACATTTTGTTATATTGTCAATTCAATTCAATTGAAGGCACTTTTCACATAGAGCAGGTCTAGACTGTACTATTTAGTAACTAAGGTGTGGTTATTGGTAGCCATAAATAGGGATATTCATTCATATAATGTTGCTTGAAATATTAAGTGAAATTGTGTGTATGTAAGGAGGAGTCTGACTCATGAGTGCAGTGTTTAAACATAAAAACAGTCAACGCAGCAATAAGCAGGTAAAGTTACCAGTTTCACAATTGAAGTGCTAATTCTGTTTCATTTTCTGTAATTCACTCACAATTAATCACTGTGAGTGTTTACTATGCTCTCAATGTGTATTTTTAGCTAGTCACTTGGTGTTAGTCTTTGAGATATTTGCAGAGTGCTGTTGAGACACGGTTAGCCTTAACAGAACCAGAGTTGTAAGCCTGTGCGCACAGCAGCTACTGCAGTGACAGCTGGGAGCCTCAAAAAGAAGCTGGCTGGCAATCACGATCAGCTCACAGGCGAGGGGAGGCTGCAGGGAAAGTGCAGCTGTGTTGTAGAGACTTTTGCCAGTGCACGATAAAGCAGTAACGTCTGAAAAGAGGAAACTAGTAGTGGTCAGAATAGATGATCAAGAGGAAGTGGCACAGGAGGGGGCAATGAATGATGACAGGAAAGGATTGTAGGATATGCTGAACAATAAGGTTTGTATTGATCGATCAGCAGCCTGTGATGTGCTGCCAAAGCTAAAAATATAAGCTGGGGAGCACCTTTGTGCAGCTGTATCTTATCAGAATACAGAATGATCCCCTCCCATTATCATTGCACCTGGTATATGGTGATATCAACGATAAAATGGTTCAAACCAAGACCTATTATTGCAACATGTGGGGATCTACTTCCTTTTGTAAAGCTTGCCGTGCCACATAAAAATGCAGCAGACAAAGTGTATGAAAGGCGGAAGTGTAGATACACTGATTCAGCAGAAGCTCCAAAGCTCACTCTCAGTGAAAGTAGTGTTCCCAGTTTACAGCCACATCCACAACAAGCTGGCTCAGGGAGAAGTTCAGGTTTAAAAAAAGATAGTTTTTCCATTAGCTGTTTTGGTGACCCAGTTTTTCAAACATACTTTATTTATTTAATGTTTCAGTAAGCTGAAACAACCTTGATGTCTCACAAAAACAATAATTATTGAGAAACTCTGCCTTTGCCGTAGTCCTCTTGGCAGTGCCTCAGTTTCCCAAGGAAGTCATGTTGTGACTCAAGGTTTCTGCACTTACATCAGTTCCTTTCTGGTAATTTCCTCGCCTGCAGCCTTATATGGACTTTCACATCACGGTCTAGCTGTTCTCCACCCTGCTTCCCCCAGCGTGGTCCTCAGATGCCATGCACCACTTTAGATTGCACTACAGCAGTGCAACAAGTTCAGGATTCACTTTTAGTCTGTGTTTATCAGCTTCTCAAGAGTTATTTGACATCTTAATGGAGCTATATTTGTTTGTTCAGACTGCTCACATGTTGCTGTGGTGCTTAGCTGTGACTTATCAACTGCTTTAATGTGAAGCTTCCTAAATGTACATATGCCCATTTTTAAAAAAGCCTTTCATCTCAAAGACTAAACAAACACAGAATTATATCCTGTTTGGTTTTAATTCTAAAATCTGACTGTTGGATGAATTTCAGTCGATCCTGTTGTAATAAACAGAAGATGGTACTGGTCTACGGTATAGGCCTTTACAGCTGTAACAACTTAGTGTTCTGCTAAATGTCAAGTTACTGTGTCATTGCTTTGTTAGTACAGCAAGCATTTTTACCCAAATGACGACTGAATAATGTTACCGTTATCACCTTTTCATTCGCAATTACAAAAGCATCCTGTTGTATAAAACTTGAGTGTAACTCACCATTTTCAGCCCACTGTATGGAAATCATGGTAGATGTAGGACCAAACTTTCAACAAGTATGGCTGTGGAGAAAATGGCAAATGGAAAGAGCCGGAGGTATGCAAGCAAGGGATTAAATGAGTCTGTCGTGCACATAGCAGAGCAGATTAACAGTTTGTAGAGTAAGAGGTGGTGGACGAACTACATTAGAAACTTTGGGTGTTGCACACAGTAGATAATTTCATGTTTGGATTTTGAAAATCAGCGGAAAGTAAGTACTCTGTTATCTTCCTCATGTTCCTACTCTGCTTTTTGTCTATTTTCATGGCTGCTGTTGCATTTTATCTGAACTCTTCTCAGTTGCAACCGTCTAATGTTGAGTGTAGCCTACCACATTATTACACCATTATTAAATTCATGACACTTAGTTGTTATAATGCCATGAGAGATGAATGAACTGATTTAGCAATGTTCAAACTGTGTACATAATAAAAGATAAGCATAAGCAAACCACTACAGCGAGCTTTAGTGTTGTGTCTGTGTGTGTGTGGTAAACATTGTGTCCTCTGGATCTGCTGATGATTCAGCATCATTCCTCTGCTGCTGATTTATATGGCAACTCTGCCCCCGTTAACAAGTATGAGTGAGGAACAGCGAGAACTAATCAGGAGTTAACATGCTTTCACTGAAAGTTAGATGAAGTAAATACTCTGGATGGGTTTGGATCTATTAGATGGAGGATAAACCTTTACATATTATCAGAACTGCAGGACTTTTGGTTATTTAAGGGGATAGACCTATAATGAATATATGGAATTAGGCATATGTAGTTATATTTGACTATAATTATCATTTTGTTCATTCTATGTTTTTTTATATATTGCTCTAACAATCTCAACACATGATTGCAACCTAAAAGTAGACTTGGCAGACAAAGCCAGTGGTGTAAAAATAGTCTCCTCTTCTTGTATGACGACAGACAAATAAATACAAAAGGCAAGCATTAGGTCATCAGACTAAAAGCTGGCAGACTGCACAGGAACATTCAGGCAACTTACGCAAATACAGTAGAGTATTGACCTTTTTAACAGCATACATTTTAACCAAGGACCAAAATCAATAAAGAGAATCTGTTGTATATAAGAGGAGAAGTGAAAGCAAAGAATAATAAAGATACTTTCTCATTATGCTTGTTTTCATCAATTCCACAAACAGTGGTCATGGGAAACCATTTACAAAAGATCCCTCTTCTGTGTGTGTGTGTGTGTGTCTGTATGTGTGTGTGTGTGTGTACTGTCCCCTGCTTACAAAGAAACCTCATCCTTCTCTATCTTCCTGCTTCCTGTCTCCCAGTTTGTCCTCATTAGCCATAGACTTTCATTGGATGGTGTCATGCCCACTGTTTAAGTTAATTCAACTTTGACCACCTAAAATATTTAACAAAGTGACTACTGAAAACTACTGAAATAAGAGACTGAATTCGGGTTTTTTTAAGCACCTAGATATTTTCCTCGGGGCTCACTGCAAACCCAGTCCTCTATTTAAAGGGTGATATTTGTACATTAGCTTCAGAGGATATAAACATGCCTTTTGTCCCTCTCACAAGTCTTTTCACATGATTTCTCTTGTATTACTGGCTTCAAGCAATAATATAACAAGCCTGTTGTGTGGGAGATAGGTCATCACCGTCATATTTTCCCCACATTTTCACACTTTATATTCAGCAATCAACTATTTAATATATAACTGTTTATTCTTTCTTTGCTCTTTATCTCTAGAGTTTTTCCTTCAGATTCGCTGCGAGCGAGATAGTGGCCGTGCTCAGCAGCATTGATTGCCATGGTTACCAGAGTAAATCTATTGTTAAGAATTTGTTAACCCTAGTTGCTTATCAGTCACTCTATCGTGTGACTGTTATTGGTGGCATTACTGAGAAGTATGACCTAGAATTATCAACTACTATTTGTGTATTTGTCTATTTATGTAGTTACTTTGGTTGTGTTTGTCACACTTAAAGTGGTGTTAACAATGGTTTGTTCTGCTGTGAGATGTGCTGCTGTGCACACCAGCATAGTAATGGAAGGGTATTAACACAATGATCGTGTCCTTCTGATTACAAATCCAGCTCCTCTGTCGCAATAAAGACTTCATACATATATTTAAGGGTGCGGTTCTTCCACAGTTTGTCTTCCTCCTTGTTCCTAAAAGCACTCATTAGTACTCCTTGTTGTCTTGTCTTTGGTTGGAAGGATTGTGATTGCGAACAGGGCATTGAGATAACACAGGTGTGAAAATGGAAAGGCGGTGAGTTTAAATGTTGGGACACAATTGGTCTTGGTATAATATTTTAAGTCATTTATTTTGAGTCTAACCAGGAAGTACATGATGATCGTATGCTAGACTGTACCCCCGTCACTGGCTCTGCCCTGGGTTGTTTTGTTTTTTAAATCACACCTTCTCTGTAAGTTTCGCTTCCTCTCCCTGAGCGTATTTACCTGTGGTTTTTCCCAAGGTTCATTTTCGGGTTAACTTCTTCATTCTTAAATATGCTTTTTATTAGTCTCATAGTTTTGTTTTTTTTTGGGGGGGGGGGTTTAAAATAATTTTTCAGACTAATCGAATATTCGCTGCATGCCAACATTCTCAGACACATTAAACACATTAATTAAAAGAAAAAAAACGTACAGGCTTACATACCCCGAAGAATATAACAGCGTGGATTTTTTTCTTTTCTTCCCGTAATAAACAACGCTGAGAATATCCTACAATCATGTTAGCAATGATAGACGTAACGTTAGTTTTCTCTTTGAGACTTTTGTCATACTTACTAGGTGCTGTTATAAATGTTGATGTACTAGTTTGGTACCGTCATGTCCGCCTCCCCCATTAACCTTTAGCCGTTTTTCCATGCTGGACGTTTGTGTGGCTTCATCTGCATCATGCTCCCTCCAATCAGTTAGCTGGCAGACTAACATATTACAGAGTCAAAGTGGCTGAGTGCAGGAGTAAAAATACACCCTGTGTCAGGCTGTACTTCAAAATAAGGTGGAGGTGATTTACAAAAACGTAGACATCCCCCTAGTGGCTGAAAGTGAAAATTGCTCCGTAGTAGTTAATGAAACCTTCATAGACTTTCGTAGACTACAGAGCTCAACTCTTGATTAAAGGTTTTCCATGAAAAAAAACAAGGACCACAGCACAAAGGTCGACTTTAGACTGTTTGATTATTCAGTTTTAATGACACATCCCTAATGTTAACTAGACATGAAAGAGAGAGAGATTCAGAATATTTACATTCAATTTAACACACCATATTATTTTTATATTTAATCTAATTTAATATCAGTGATTAGGTGTTAGCTCATTTGAAATCCTAAATATTACTTTTTGTGACACAGGACAGTTCTGTAGTATGTTGAAAAAAAGTAGTTGTAGTACGTCTAATTCAGTAAGTAGCTTGTCAGAAAGCTAAATATTAAATACGACACAGTCAAATAATTTGATATGACCTTAAATTCTACAGTTTAGTTTCAGTGTGATAAAAACTTAGTAGAGGAATGGAAACATGACACGTGGTGCTAAGTGGGCTGTTTTTGAGTGTGTTGCTAATAATAGTGAGTTAAGTGTTTTTGAATACCGGCCATGAGAGACACACCCTAACCCGGCAGAAAATGTATGAGCGCAGTTCCTTTTTCATGCAAGATTAGCCATTCTCATTCAGGAAATGAAACTGCTTAAACCCAGCAGGGTGGTCATGAACTGAACACTCAACTGAACTGCACGAATGGAGAGAAAAGAAAAACTTCAGCAGAGTTCATAACTGTCAGTTTGAAGAGTGCTATGTCTAGACATCTCAAGACATCTGTGTCGGAGGAGTTCGACGTAGGCCCGGATTGTAGGTTTCCCTTCAGGCCCTAACTGCTGGTGATGACAGGAAGTGACACAGGGCAAGTGTCCTGGGCAGTAAAATGGGGTCCTGCTGACATGACTGGGAAAGAACGCAACTCTAATCAGCCCCACAACTGGGAAATAATGCATACCATTGTTGTTCAGGCCAGGCGTGGGCCTCAGCCTGCACAGTTATTTCCCAACAGACATGCATACTGCTGTTTTTGTCATTTCGAAGAGGACAGAGAAAATGAGAAATGCCTACATGGTCAGTTTACTAAGCACAGAATCAGTTTATTCTCTGGCTGACCTCTTTGAGGGGGAGTAGGTTAAATACATGTATTCAACTCTTGACATGTAATTTTGCATTACACAAGCATTCTTGGTCACTTAATTAAGAAGTACCTCACTGGCTAAATAACTAGCTCTATTACCTTCAGAGGAAACAAACCTACGTTACACAGTCTATTCTTGTTCCATTCTTGCCTGAATAGAAGCTGACAGGTTTCTTGATACATGACAGGATGTAGGCGACTCTCAAGAGAGCTCAGTGTTTAGCAGCAGCGCTTCACAAGGCCCAGCCACTAGAGGATGTGGTTACTTCCTGTAGATAAGTCGTTCTATACTGATGCAGAGACGGATTGGCACGTTTTTTGTACACAGTATAGGAGCAAAAGACATGATCTTTCATGATGATATCAAGATAGAATTGTGTTACTGTCAGCCCATCACCCCATTTGTCACTTTTGTCTCAATGTCAGCAAGTGGTTTTTAACTGGGACGGGGAGGGAAATTTTCAAGTTTTACATGTAAAGAAATGCAGTGTTTTTCATCCTATAGGGGGGGGGCAATGATTTCAAAAAAATTGAGTTTATGGGTCTTGGTAATTTGCTAGGTGCTAAAAAAGTAGAAAAATGTATTAAGCCTTTTGTGGTTCACAGGGAACTATACAAATCTGATATTTTACCACAAGTGATGTCACTCGAGTAAAATTCAATTGGAAAAGAGGACTACACGTTTGAAAATGAAAAATAAAAATAATAATTTGGGTCGTAGAGTTACTGTTAGTGGTTGAGTTGCACTACGGGTATTGTAGGTGTCGGCTCTTGACAAAGAAGGTAGAATGCTTGGCATAAAAAAACATATCTCTGGTTCTGCTGCTTCAATTTTTTGTTCATCATGCCAAGTGTTATAATCTTTATAATCGTTCTTCCATTGTGTTCCCTTCCACAGATTAGTGTAAGAGTCACCACAATGGATGCTGAACTGGAGTTTGCCATTCAGCCTAATACAACAGGAAAGCAACTCTTTGACCAGGTATGAGATACCAATCATTTCCATTTCCAGATGGGGTTTTTTCATCGTCGGCGCTATGTGACAGTAAAAAATTGAATTTGGAAGAACAAATTGAGTTTTTGTTTGGTTTTTTGCATGTGATGTATTTTAAAGTATTTTTAACCCCTGCATTACTGTCAAATATTGGTCTTCATGATATTGTATGTGTATTTTATGATTCATGACTAATGGTCTGGTGAGGAGGCACATTAATTACACTTGTTTGTTCAAAGGTTGTTAAGACCATTGGCCTGCGAGAGGTTTGGTACTTTGGACTCCAGTACCAGGACACAAAGGGTTTCTCTACATGGCTCAAGCTCAACAAGAAGGTGAGATCTTCAATATTTTGCCTCCCAACAAAATAAAAATGTCAGATACACTCTTCTGCCTTCTTCTGTCAAGACCGAACTATTCTATGGAATTATTTACACAAGTTCACCTCTACCCATCGCTGGTGACATATCTTATTTTAGGTGACGGCCCAGGATGTGAGGAAGGAAAGCCCACTGCTCTTCAAGTTCCGTGCCAAATTCTTCCCAGAGGATGTTACAGAGGAGTTAATCCAGGATGCTACGCAGCGGCTGTTCTTCCTGCAGGTGAAGGAGGGAATCTTAAATGACGATATCTACTGCCCTCCAGAGACTGCTGTCCTGCTGGCCTCTTACGCAGTGCAGGCCAAGTACGCTGACTACAATAAGGAAGTCCATACACTAGGCTACCTGTCCAGCGAACAGCTGCTCCCTCAGAGGTAACACTGTCATTATTAAGACTGTAGGCTCTAGTCTTAGACTGGCAGTTCATGTCAGATAGATGTTCTCTGTGTGTTTGTGCGGTATGAGACATTTTTTCTCTGCATGACTTCTGACACGCTGATGTCTCATGTTCTTCAGAGTTCTGGACCAGCACAAACTCAGCAAGGACCAGTGGGAGGAGAGGATTCAAGTGTGGCATGAAGAGCACAAGGGCATGATTAGGTAAGAGCTGACACACATATGCACACACCAAACACACATGCAAAAATTGCTCTTTCAACAAGTTGTATTTCAAGGGGATCCCTCACTGTCATTTCTCAGTCCTCTTTTCAGTGTTGTTCCTGGTCTTTGAATGTTCCAGCAAACATTGTGTCACAATCTGACTCCACTACCTTGAAAATGCTTGAACTTTGCTGCTTATTATTTGGTTCTTCTCAAGGCTTGTTTTCTGCCTTGTTGCTGTACATTAAACACATCTCTGGGACATGCCACTTTGAGCTCATCATGGTCTGATTAGTTGTGTGTGGTGACCAGGGTCAGACAGAGTATAGATTGCTATCTCAAACTCATGGCACAAAGCCAATGCTTATGTGCCTTTATTATCTCTTCAGCACTAACTAAAGATATGTCTTCTGTATCTACAGAGAGGAGTCCATGATGGAGTATCTGAAGATTGCTCAAGATCTCGAGATGTATGGAGTCAACTACTTCAGCATCAAAAATAAGAAAGGAACAGAACTTTGGTTGGGTGTGGATGCTTTGGGACTCAACATTTATGAACAGAATGATAAGTGAGTGATTACACAATGCAATCATTGTCCTGATGCAATGCTTACTATCTGTACTAAATTCTATGCACAATGTAATGACTGACTCTGAGTTTGTGTTTTTGTGTTTAACAGAATGACGCCCAAAATTGGATTTCCTTGGAGTGAAATCAGGAACATTTCCTTCAATGACAAGAAGTTTGTCATTAAACCAATTGACAAGAAAGCACCTGTATGTTAACAATTAAAAACATAAAACTACCAATGAGTCACCTGTCTGTGTTTAACTTCTATTAAAAACCTTTCATGTTGTCATTTTAGGACTTTGTATTCTATGCCCCGAGACTGCGCATCAACAAGCGCATTCTGGCACTATGCATGGGCAACCATGAGCTGTATATGCGTCGCCGCAAACCTGACACCATTGAAGTGCAGCAGATGAAGGCTCAGGCTCGCGAGGAAAAGAATCACAAGAAGATGGAGAGGTAAGAGTCATAAAACCCCCATCAGAAAAACACGTCATTATGATGGTGCTGTGACTTGTGATGTTTGAAAGAACGCTCTAATTGTTCACAAAGAGGATTTAGAAAATTCAGGGTAAAGCCAACTAAATTTGCCAAAAACATGTAATTACCACAATTTATGAGCACAGCATGTTACTTTATATTGCATCAGAATGACTTGGTATGAAAAAGTAACCCCATCATTGCAAAAAGAGGGTCAGTTTTGTCCTACCCTTGAAAGTTACTGAGAAGAGTACAAGTTCTGTTCCTGATTATTGTTACAAATTACTTTTACATAACAAAGATAACCTAATATACCGTGTCCTGTACATTGTGTTCTGTCTCTGTTTCCATTAGGGCTCTGCTGGAGAATGAAAAGAGGAAAAGAGAAGCTGCAGAAAAGGAAAAGGAAAAGATCGAAAAGGAAAAGGAGGAATTAATGGAGAGATTAAAGCAGATTGAGGAGCAGACGAAAAAAGCCCAACAAGGTGGGTGACCTGTCAGTACTCAAAGAACAGCTTGTCATACCAAAATGAGTGGCGACAATGTCTTTTTTTAACATAACGCTACTTGTGCAGAGTTGGAGGAGCAAACGCAGCGGGCTCTTGAGCTGGAGCAGGAGAGGAAGCGATCTCAGGAGGACGCTGAACGTCTGGAGACTGACCTGAAAGAGGCTGAGGATGCCAAGATGGCGCTGCTGCAACAGTCAGAGAACCAGATAAAGAACCAAGAGAACCTGGTCAGTTATTAGAAACTGTCTGCCTAATCACAGGCGTTGAAACTAAAAAATATAGAAGGATGTGATAGCTGGAAAAAAATATGCTGATCCTTCAAGTATCTATTGGTCAATAAAAAAATGAATGCTGTCCTTTCAGGCCACAGAGTTGGCAGAACTGACTTCGAAGATTTCCCTCCTGGAGGACGCCAAGAAGAAGAAGGAAGATGAGGCAGTGGAGTGGCAACAGAAGGTGTGGTCTAAGTTTCTATTTTTTCATATTAACCAAATGTTATCTTTCATTGCGGTGAAATTAATGTACAAAAGAGGCGCACTGTGTAACACAAAATAAAAGAAGAAGAAGAAGAAGAAATAGAAGGGTCACACTGACACTCAGAAACTACCTACATTTCTTCTTGGTCCTTAGCTTTCAATTGGCAAACAGTACAAATGTGCATTACAGGCATCATGTGGTGAGGAGTAGGACCATCTCTATTCTTGATCTTCCTTTTCTTCGTAATCACTGATATTGTGCTTTAGTCATTGGCCTTTTTTCTAAACTCGACATAAATATGAGGTTTATGTCATCCGCGTTGTGTTATCAGCTATCAAAATGAGCTTAAAGTGGCCTTTATCTACATCTGAAATGAGCAGAGTTTGAGGCCGTCATCAAACATCATTTCAGTCTGACCACACGGCCCCTCCCTTGAGACAGAGTGACGACAGACATTCCTGGGGTTGTGTTGTTGTGTGTTTTAGGGGGAGGGGCGAATGCTCCTAGCTCGCCTCATGTCTTTTTTAGTCAAAAACCATGAGTGCCAGCCCAGGTCCCTCTGGTCAGCGTGACTCATGCTGTTTGTGGTGACGGCTGTCTTTGTTTTAAGGAAATCCTGTTTGATTCTTTTGCCCCATTATGATATTCTGGCTCATAAAAGGCTGCTGCAGTTAGTGGTTGTTTCCATGTTGGGCATTTTTGGCAAATGCTCAGATGACATTCCAGTCTTAGTCATAATTGGTTGTTATTCTTCACTCATATTCTCATTAACCATCCAAGAAGTAAAGAAGTAGTAGAAAGAAAGTAGAAAAGAGAAAACGTGGATAAAGCAGAGAGGAGGAGAAAGACATCACTTTAAGCTCAGGTAATGAGTAATGGGCAGTAGTAATTTTTTCATCAATGTCAATGTACAAACCACCTACTCTTGTTTGCTTGGTCATTGAAATGGTCACACATGTACATTTCTATCCATTGAATCTACTCATCTTTACAAGGATGTGGTCATAAACATAGCACAGAATCACCTCATTAGCATTCCCGTGTTCCCTCAGGCCACCATGGTGCAGGAGGACCTGGAGAAGACCAAAGAGGAGCTTAAAAACAAAGTGATGTCAGCTCACGTTCAGGAGCCCCTCAATGCCGAGAACGAGCACGACGAGAACGACGAGAGCAGCGCTGAGGCCAGCGCCGAGTTCACATCCGCTGCCACGTACAAGGACCGCAGTGAAGAGGAGCGCATGACCGAGGCTGAGAAGAATGAACGTCTGCAGAAACATCTACTTGTAAGTCTGTGCTCATATCTTCAGTAGATTCAGTAGACTATCAATAAATCACTGGAGCGATAGATCAGATAGAGTTTCAATCTTACACAACACATATTTTAAATGGCTTTTAAGATTTTATTAGATGTGTTGAAATGAATAAATACAAAGCACACAATGGCCTAGTGGGTCTGATTACTGTTTCCCTGTTATCAAATTACAGTTTGTGGCTATCAGTGTGTCAGTTATTCAGCTTCAGTGTTGTAGTGCAAGTAGGTAATAATGATTGCACTACAAATTAGGGAGCAATGAGATGAATCCGGGTAAAACTTACCATCTCTCATTGATTTCCTTTTTTAAATCTATTTCAAAGACAAAGGAGAGATAATGATAAAGACTGACAAAGTCGCCCTTCATCTTTTGCACTTTCATGTATTAACACTGCAATGACTGTGTTTCCAGGCTTTAAGCTCAGAGTTGGCCAACGCTCGGGATGAGACCAAGAAAACAGTGAATGACATGATCCACGCAGAGAACATGAAAGCAGGACGAGACAAGTACAAGACCCTCAGACAGATCCGGTCAGGAAACACCAAACAGCGCATCGATGAGTTTGAATGTATGTGATGTCTGCATTCACTGTTGCAAAAGCCCACAGCGCTGGGCCTTTCTGCCTGGACTGCAGTCCTGCCTCACTCAAGCTGTTTGCTCTGTACCCAAATAAATCAGATCCACAACATGAAATGGCTACTCAAGCACAGCAGTGTACAAATATGGATCTGGAAAAACCCCATTTGTTATCATTCCTAACTCTGAATTTAGACAAGTCACTGGTTGAAAAGGGACATACTGTATTTTATTAGTACATTCCTCACAAGGAGTTTATGTAGCATATTAGTTATGGGCTTACGCCACATTTCATGACATATTGCGTTCTTTTTATATTTGTCACATTTTTGTATCACGATTTCCAAATAAACGGCTCAGAGACCAATCAAAATTTCAGTTTGAGAACTGTGCCTATAGAAGTATTTCTGCTGCATACAAGCAGCAAGCTGGACATTTAAGACCCTAATGTTTCTCCCATGACACATTGCCAATAGTTTGAAAATGCACTGTAATCTAAATTATGTGTGTAATATGACTCCAGTTATTGTGTGGTGCATCAATAGAACAGTATTTTTTTTTTTTGTTGCAATTTTACAGTTTATTTGACATTTTATTTGACTGTATTCAGACTCTACCAACGGTTACAAATCAAGCAGTATTTACACCTTCTCACAAAGCGATATTAAAGATCAATTTCATTTAGATCTCTTTGTGTGTTTTTGTTTTTGCTTTTCTGAGCACCTTTTAGTCAGCTTGCAACTACAGGGTTTGTTCAGAAAAATGCAGTTTTCTTTCAAATCTGCAAAGTAACTGTACACCAAACGAATGGGATAATGTGGCAGAACTATCGTTGAAGGTGTACATTCAGTGTGTTTGTAGGAAGAAACAGTCGCGTCACTTTTCCTTACTTTAATAATTGAAATAATCTTTGTTGAATATAAAATTTAAACATGCCAGCCACAAAATTATAATTTTTTGTGGTTTGTGTAAAGCAATTTCAATCACTAACTAAAGTCTCCATACACTGAAAATGATCAAATTTGACCTGAAAAAGAACTAAACAGTGTTTGAACACAGCTGTACAACATCACTGTGGCTACATGCAGGTCTTCTGTTTCTACATAGAAACTTTCATCCATCACTTTCTTGGAAATTTAGTATAAATCAGTGTCATCAATTCAATATTGCAATCAGATTGAAAAAGGGAAAGCACATTTAAAGTTGATTTTACTGTACCTTCGTGAGGTTTGATCTCTCTGCTTTAATTCTGCTCATCAGTGTGTTACTTCCAACAATCCAGGACAGCATAAGGAATCATGTTGTAATTTGTTATTACATTTCACGTTGCCTTTTGTTGGTGATCAAATGCCAGTCGATTCATCTGTACATCTTAAAATTGCAGTTTAAACTCAAATGCTCTGTAAGAAAAGCAACAACACAGTTTCACTCAATGTGCACTGGAAATATACAGTTAAAAATGAGTCAAAACAGACTCACTGGCCTTGATGGGTAGTATCTTAGATGCATGCATTTTTGATATAATGTATGTATTTAATTACATTTGTGTATTTTGTAATTTGGATTTTTCAAATGTGATAAAATGATGTACGGTGTAAATTAAAAAAGCACCACTTAGGATATTTTTGTATTATAAAACTCTAGAAGTTCTTGTCAAAGATAACAGTTTTTGTGCAAACAACATTTTAAAGACAGTATTAGTTTTAATCTGAACAGCTGATGGCTGTGATAGTAAACTGATGGAACAAGCAACACCCTCATGCATGTAATAGGACCTATAAGTGCCAGACGCTGCAGGAATTCCTGCCATTGTGTATCGCCTGCATTGAGCGATCTATCATAAACACCTTGAACTATACAAAAACATTTGCATAAACAAAATGAACATTATGCACTTCCTTGTGCCATTGTTCCAGATTTCATTTTGGCATGAAGACATGAAAAAGGGTTTTGCTTGTTCATAGTTATTTAGAAATTAGGGTTTGAAAGATTTATTTACACTATTTTGCAAGCTGAATGTATTTTAGTGATAAATATTTCTTTTTATTTTATTGTTATGTATGTAATTAAGTGAACATGTCATTTGTACCAAGATGCATTTTGATATACAGTATTTTTGCCCATTGCTGCATATACTTCTTGAATCTGCCATGAAATAGACAAAAAAATGCAGTTGTTGCTACTTTGGAAGCCTTCCCATGCCTTTGACAATAACTTTTATAATGCTGTAGTATGTACTTCCTGAAGCACCATGTATTCACAGCCTTCTTTTAAGACTCGAGTGTAATTTCAGCTCATCATGATTGTGTGAAAGAGAAATGTATTAAAAGATTTTGCGCTATGTTTTGTCTTGAATCAAAAAGGACTGATATGAAATGAATATTTTAAATTGACAGACAGTGCCTTGCCCAGGTTGTTCATCTGATCTTTCTGCTTCAAGTCTTCCTTTCACCAGTGAATAAAAAGTCTGATTAAACTGCTGTCTCTTTTCCCGACCGTTTCTACATTTTACTACTATTACTGTTGCTACTATATCTGCAATAACCAACCATCTGTTTATATTAACTCTTTATTACAGTGATTATACTCATCCATGTTGGCCTTATGGTAAAACAAGCTTAATGCAGATTGCCTCACACTGCTGTTGTACTTGCAGCGACCGTCTTTCAATGAGCCACACGGTGGCGCCTCACACCTCAATCTGCAATGAGGAGGAAATGCCAACAACTTGAAAATGCTTCAGTTTATTCACATAAATGAACATTGGGTGAGTGAAACTTGGCTTTTCAGGTCATGTAAGTTGGTAGTCAACAAATGTGTACTTTATATCTTGTGATTGTACCCAGGTTGCTTTTATGTCCAGTTTACCGGAGCAAGAGATCAGATATGTAAGACATTTTTAAAGCAAACAACCTCACTCACCAGATAAGGAAACTATGCAGGTCATCCAAACACACTGAATCTCTCTCTTGGATATTATTCGGTAAAATATGAGTGAGTCAGTGTTCACTGAAATATATTGAGTTGATTTTAATTTCCCTCTTAGGAAAAAAAAAACATCAAATATCACATATTTGTTATATTTTTGTACTCCCATGTGGAGCACTCAGGTTTCAAACATACAATAGACCTGGTGACTGACAGGCAGACAAATAAGAAAGTCAAGAATGTGAATGCAGAGTGCAGATGGCACCTGCCTTTTTTATATAATACCATATTTCCACAGTGACAAGCTACTGCCACATGACTGCAACATTTAACATGATTTTGATATTTTGTCATTAGTGTGTTGAGTGAAAAAGTGAAAAAGAATTATTTTACTTTCTGCAATGTGTCAATAGCAGTTTCCTTTTCTTATATATTTAAACATTAATGGAAGTTTTCTCTATATAGTTCACCAAATAAGTAAGTAATTAAGAAATTCACATAGCTTTAAGACTTTCCCGCCATTCTTTGCAATAGGAAAGTCAGTTACGGGTAATTCTTGTTGAAAATCAACCATCTCTTTCTCAACACCAAAGGGAGGTGTTGTTTTTCATCTTTAACTTCCCTTATTCTTGTGGTATTAGTGGCCTGAGAAGAATGTTGAAATGAACTGCCACTTGCAGATAAGCTGTCATGAGTCTCACTGTACGAAACAAAACTCAGATAGAATGAGTCAGGATTAAACAGCTTTTCTCCTCGCTTGTGTTGCACATTTAAATTATGTGACCAACAATTCTTCCCACCTAAACAACATAATAATTTGCTTGCCAGTGTATTTTCAAACAAATCAAATGTATGTTAAAGGAATAGTTTGACATTATGACTTTGGCTTCAAGTTATATGAGTGGGCAGTTAGCTTAGCATACAATGCTACAGGCACCTCTGAATCTTATTTATCTTGTTGTGTTTCTTAACCAGTGGTGGAAGAATTACTTAGAAGAACTTGCATTCTTTAAGTATTAACAGTAAAATGTAGTTAAAGTATTGCAGTAGGCTATTAGTAGTGGCTTAGTCCCTCTGTCTCCTTCTGAATATGTATATAATATATGACATCATTATTATTAATACTGAAGCAACAGTGTATAATCAGCATGTTACTGTTGTAGCTGCTGGAGGTGGAGCTGGTTTGAACTACTTTATATACAGTAAGCTAGTTTAGTCCAGTGGTTTCCAAACTAGGGCCAAGGTCCCACCGAAGAGCCACCAGATAAATCTGAGGGGTTGTGAGATCATTAATAAGAGAGGAAAGAAAGAAAAAAGTTCTCATACACAAATCTCTTTTCTAGTTTTTTGACTTTTTTTCTAATCTTTGATTTTTGCTGATATTTTGGAACATTTATTGAAATGAAACCACTGTTTGGTAGACATCTGGTAGACAACTGGTTTCAACTTTAACAATGTGTTTTATTTTAAACACTTGTGTCAAAAAACTGTGACAAAGTGTCAAATAAATGTAGTGGAGTAGAAAGTACAATATTTCCTTCTGAAATGTAAAATAGCAGAAAATGGAAATACTCATGTAGTCTAAGTATGTCAAAATTATGTGAGTAATGTATTTAGCTGTATTCCATCGCTGGGTAGGTGCAGTCCTGTCATCACCTTAGTAATCACTGAAAGTAGTGGGGGGGTGAACAGGGGTTGAATGGGGGACCCAGGGAGTGAGACTCAGCGTGGGAGCACGTCTGCTTTATCAGACCTGGTAGTTCCTGCACTGAGAGACGGAGGGAAAGGGTTTGAAGATGACAGGTTGTGAGACATGAGATTAGGACAGAAAGGTTTCAGACAGGTCTATAGATGGGCACAGGTGATTGAATTAGACTTAGGTGTGGTCCTGTTCCTTAATATTGTTACAGGACTAATATATTTTTTTCAAATAATGCAACAGCATAGTTCATACTACACACATTCCAGCAATACTTTCATGTATATATATATATAGACACATATAGATACATAGAGGTACGGGCGCACACATGTTTGCAAAAACTCTGTAGAGCTGAGTCACACTATAACAACTTCTTAAGTGTTATTCATCGATGTAGAAGCAGAAGGAAGAAGGACAGTGAAGACGCATTTTAGTAACTTCCTATACTACAGTCACCCACATGGCCATGTAAGGAGTGAAACAAGCCTGCTATAGAGAGGTACACTGAAACGACATTGAGCCTCTACAAGACAAACGAACCAGTCTGTCTCCTTGTTTGTCTTGTGGTTTGGTGGGAAACTGAAACTTTGTTGTGGACACTAAACTAACAACATTTCACAGGCAGGGACAACACAACACAACAGTTGCAGTCATTTTGTTTGTTAAGGAAGCTTAGCATACAGTACAGTTGAAGCTATAGAGGGAAGTCCAGCAAGTGATTCATTGTGCATTGGTCCAGAGTAACATGAGGAAGTTACACAGCACTAACACAATTTAGTTGTTGCAAAAAAATGTTTGGGCAATCATAAATAGTATGAAATTAATAAAAAGTGACAGTGAATAAATGTCACGGAGAGCTCCTTGGAGGTGACATTGCGAAATCATTGAGCACTTGGTGGGCTGCTTACAGAGGCTAACAGGAAGTTGTTGGGAGCTCTGTGTCGTAGTGCTGGGAGCCAATGGAGCACTTGTGAAACAGGTGGTTGTTCTTTTCTTTGTGGTTTTCCTGCATGGAGGGGCAGGGAGGGGGAGGGACGGGGATGGGGGAGGGGGGGGGTTCAAACTGACAGATACACCACCAATCAGCAATGCAGACTAAACACTGATGGTTGTCCTTGAAGCAGGAAGGCCCAGTGTCTGTCGTATTTCATTTCATAGTAGCAAACCCTATTCTTAAGTGCAACCTTAATCATACATTTATATCTATTGATCTGAAATAGTCTTGAATTAAATTTAACATTATCAGACTTTTAATATTTTAAACCCTCTGTATGTGCACCAGTTCCATAAGCACTGTCTGAACACACGAACGCCACAGACGGAGAGCAAAGCTGTTGAATATGTCTCAGCTAACCATTATCTCAAATGCTTGTAAGCCTTCAACAGCATTTCACAACTGTGACATGATGACACTTTATTTCCACATATTTCCTGAGAGCTAGCTTTGCAGTTATCTTCCTTGTTTTGACTTCCTCTTTGCAGCGTCGAAGCTCAATGGTCAAACGAAGTGTCTTGTGCACACTGTCATTACTGCAAACTCTTGTGAGAGAAAGGACAGCTCTGCACTCGGACTCATCCTCTTCAACAGAGCTGGACAGTCAGGTAACAGCTCAGTGTCTACTTTCTAAAATGTTGATAATATCTCTCTGTAGAAAGAAGATATGTGTGATTGGGAATTTTATTTTATGTTTATGTATATGCACAACTGTTTTTTTTTATTATTATTATTCCACAGAACCATCTTTGAGTTTGAAAGATCAGGCCCCCCACTTAGTGTATTTGACAAGCTGAGTTGGACACTCTGTATCCGTGAGTGTCAGTTTGTCAAATACCCCAAGTGAGGTGTCACTTGTCTACAAATTACAACTATCCTGAGTTGCTCAACACGCTGATGAGCCAACTCCACAAGATGATCTACAACACCAAGGAATCGGAGAACACCAAATTAATTCATTTCTGGTTATATTTTTGAGGGTACATTGTTGTATCATATGTGCAATTGTCAGTTATTTAGTAAATCACATGCAAATTACTCTTGAAACTAATCATTATTTAATTTATCCCATGAGATTCAAAAACTGCAATTAATGAATGAAAAAAAGCTTTCACAGAGATGCATAAAAGAGATGTATAGTATGTTGTTAGTTTTACTGACCAAAAAAAAGAAAGATGCTTAAAAGATGATACATTGTTATTCTGAAGATACTTTTATGAGTACAAATTGTGTTTTGATGCAATTTTCATGCAGGCGGTTGCAGAGATTAAAATAACTGTGTGAAAAAGTCATGTGATGAACATGAGTAAGAATAAAAGTGCATGCTAGATTTATCTTACGCCTCATCTTGACTGTTTTTTCATGTTCGAGCATGGACTGAAAAAAAATGCCTGTTTATGATCAATTCCTACTTCAACAAAGTGGACGAAAGGGATGATCCCCCTTTCAGAAGACTACACATTTGTAAACCTTGTGGATATTGGTATTTCACTAATTGTTTTGTTCAACCTTGATAGAAATGTCTGGGGGTTTTTTTTCAATTTTACTTCTGACTTGCAGAGGGGAAGTTGCATAAAAAATATACAACGATAAGTAAAGCCTCATCCATGTGAATCATTTTGGGGATTTTAGGTGTATAAATCAAATATTAAAATGCTGCAAATGTATCAACTGCTTGTAATAAAGGTGAAGGAGTTACACTTTTTACAGGCTGATTTATGATCACTCATGTTCTGAAGGCGCTGGAAGTGCTGGAGGTTGAGACTTATCATCCAACTGTACTTCTCCTTAAAGACGACACTTATCAGACTGCCTCGCATTTCCTCTTCCTGCGTGGACCGACTGCAACGCTTCAGTAATTTGTAAGAACAAATGTGTGTGCCTACTTCATTCAAATAAAAAAATATGTTTTAACTCCTGTTCCAACAACTAACAAACTCTGAAACTTCAAAAATGCATGATGTCAGTTGGTAAAACTGTTGCCACACACCTTGAATATGACTACTGCCTGTTCCTTTTAATTTCCTCTTTACTACTGTTCATCACAGCATGTTGAGGCAGTTAACACACGGTATAAGTCATGTGAACTCAGTTTTGGCTGCAGAAGTGAAATCATTTTACACTGCTGCTACAGTCTTGTGTTATCTGCACAGCATTAAGTGTTTGACACAGATCGAGTTTTGGTGCCACTCCCATATAAAATTACATGCTTTGTGGATTTGTTAAGTTCCAATCACTTTTCTTTACACTGTTAAGCACTGCAGCCAAATATTGTATCATGTTGCTCTCAATTTGTACAGTACACTGAAACCAATACTTGTCTGGCTTCCAAGGCTTTTGGAAATGTTCTTAAATTAACATTATTTAACATATTTTCATAGGATGACTTCCCCATTAAACACAGCACATACATCAACAATAAGTCTACCTTGTCCAAATGGAACAATGCAATCTGTGTTTCTCACTGATTACAATCAATGTTAATTAATTGTGTACAGGTGTTGCTGAACCTGTATTTCTAAAACATAGTGAAACCCACACCTGCAATACCACCCGTCATCAGGTTTTAGCACAGACTCCAGAGTTGCTCTCCACACTTCATGCTACACGCTGTGTTCAGTTATAAAAAATGACTCTTATGAGAAGTGCAGCTCCTAAGGTCATCTGTGGTCACTTGTGACAGCTGTGTGTAGAAACTGTTGCTGTAATCCAGTTTGCCCAGTAAGAGGTGGTAGAGCTCTACTTTCATTTGTTTCCATTCAGGCCAGTTCTATTTCACAGACCCTGAACACAGCACAAATTAGTAATTTTACACTGTCCTAGTTAGGTTGTAAAGGCTAAAGGATACTTTTGACTTAAAGTAAGGTTGAGATAAATACTGCCAAGGATGCTCAGAGATCTTCTTTGAATATAGAGATATGGTACACAATCTCTATTAGATAAGGAATCTTTGATGGCAACACAGTAACATGTTAATGTGGGAAGAATGTAGGTCTGTTTCTGGGCAGCGATTAGATTCAACCACAGCTCAGTTTTCTCAGGATTTTCATTGTTTGTCATTTCTTTTGATTGATTAAAAGAAATTAAATAGATTTACAACACTTTTAAGGATTGTATCTGAAGGAGGGGAATCATTTCTGTGAGAGCTTTAGGAATCACGCTGGTCTTGGAACCATCAGATGTTACAAAGGTGTGGCTTGGTGTGCAGGTGGTAGAGTGGTTAGAGGTCATTAATCTGTCTACTGTTAAATAAAGGCATGTGTGTCAAAAAATCTTTAAAAACAAGCCAAAAAAATAGGTGTGCCTTATATAACACACCAGTATTGTTCTGATGGCCTGTCGGCTGAAATTCCGACAGTGCCAAAGTGTATTACTTTTTTTCTACCCTCATGAAGGTGGTGTTAGTGTCTCATGAGAACTTCTACTAATTGGTGATAATCTGTTTATTTGTGACACTTTTTTAAACAGTGAAGATGGTGACACCAATAAAAACACCTCTGTAAGTGTTCCCAGCTATTTCTTTAAACATGAATACAGTTTTAAGATGAACCCAAACCACAGTGCTCTACATGGCCAATTTACGGATAATGAGATGTTGTCTAACTCTAAAAATAACAAATACTGTACATAAGCCTGCATAGGGAATCTATTTTAGATATTAAGAAATAGAAAAGCATTTGAACTCGGGACTAATAGTTTGAAATCTGTTTCCCTTCTGAACAACACAAGGCTTTTTCTGTAGTGTGTTGTACTGCAGCAAACACACCTCAGGCAAAAACAGCAACGGGCAGAGCCACATTTTTTGGTCTGTGGTCTATGAGTGAGTATGATTCCCTGGTATCCACATTAAGAATGATGCTAAAACTTGTGATGTTGATTGCATGGCAAGTATTTCCACATATGTGTTCCAGAGCATAGGCTGCCACACCTTCAGCAAACAGACCAAACACACAAAAGAAAATCATTCATTCAGAAAGGTGTTTTTTTTTCACAGGAAGATGCATTTATTTAATTTATTGTTTGTTCATCCATAAGAACATGGACATTACAGAGCTAACATAATCTAATTAACCAGCAATGATGACCAAATCATAAAAATTGAATATCCTTAAATTAAACAACCATAGATTAATAAAAAAATAATAATTACAAGTTTAAATCTGTTGATTAGTGATAACACCCAAAACCCAGGGGAAAAAATTAGGATTAAAATAAACAGTGCTCTGGCCTGTAAGTGTTCTGTTTGCAAGCTTATGGTCTCATTTTAAAGGTGTCAGACTGTGTTGGTGAGATATCATCTTTCAGCAGAATCACTGGTGTCTGTCAGTGTCAGTGTTACCCTGAAAACACAGGAGCACAATGCACAGATGCATCATCCTCCGAAAATGTCTCAAAATTCAGCCAGATATATCTGAGCTAATGATAATCTGAAATGAACACACAGAAAGTCTCAAAATGAAATTCCAATCAAGGTGCATTTGCAGAATCAAGAAATTAATTAAATTTCACGGTAATGTGAGAGACTTTCAGGGGGAAACAAATAGATTCTAGGTTTGAAAGATTCAAAATGCAAGAGGAGGATGAAAATGTGTTTCATCTCCACATCTTTTTACTGTCTCATGGTTCAGGTCCAATGCAAAATTTAATCCTGGTCTTGCATTGGTTTTGGATTATTTTCTTTAGTGATGTTGCTGAATTGGATGAATTGTGTTACATGTGTGCAGCAGTGGTGCCATCAGGAAGAAACACAGTTAGAACATGAAGCTTAATTGTGCAAAACATAATAAAACATTAACCCATCAACCCTTCCAACTCTTGTTCTAATGTTGCATCATTAACACACATTTGGTTTATTATTTCTTTTTACATGTCTGATCAGAGAAACCGGAGTCTGGGTGGGTCTCACTCAGCAGAGTCAATCCAGTTCAGATCACAGTTAGATCTGCAGAGAAAAGTTCAAGTGGCCAGTGGACTGATAGAACTGATAGAACTGAGAAACAGCAGTGTCTGTGTCAGCAGAAAAGATACTTAAAATATAACTAACATTAATTAGGATGAAAAACAAACAACACGAGTCAGTGCAAAGTATCTTTGTTAACTGCATCATCGACTTATTATCATTGACATATTGTTGATGAATGCATCTGTCCTTTTAATACTTTCAATATTTATTATTTCCATTTCCATTCCTGTTATTTTCATGCTATACTGTGATGTCTTAAGGTTTTAAACAATTAAAGTTTGATCATAAAATCCACTGCAATTGAAAGTAATTCATGTTTTATATTAATACCACAAATACAATTTTAGACATGTTAATAAATAGATTTTTTGTTGTTTTTAAACTGATAGGCAGCATAGCTCATGTCTTATTAGTCTAATTATTACCCAGCCTGACTGTGTGATAAAGCTTAAGACACTACATGACAGTTATTGGGATGGGGGGCTGATTCTTTTATTTTAACTCTTTTTTTAAAGCAAGGCCCTCTCCAGCATTACAATGTAATTCCCCCACCTAAATTTCATCATTTTAAATTACATGATACCATAATTATATATGAGTACCCATTAAGTAATTAATTCATACCCCATATGTAGATGACAGTAGTGGAAAGTACATTTACTGTACTCAAATACTGTACTTAAGTAGGATTTTGAGGTACGTGTACCTTACTTTCCTTCCATTAGATTGTTCAGTTGTATCTAATAAAGAGGCCACAGAGCTTATATTATTATTTATTCTCCGTAGCACAGTCCAGATCAGGGTCATGTAAGTCCTGCCACATAAGATACATGTTAGCTGGAAGGAATCTGTGAACAAGTAGCATGTCTTTATATAAGCAAGGGTCATATTCATCTATTTTGCTGGGGGGATAGTTTGGATAGAACAGCCCTGCGGTCCTCACACCACCATGGGATTCAGGTCCAAGTCCTGCTTTAGCCAGACACATTCCCATGTAAACATCATCAATGGGAAGGATGGTAATGGTGTGGGACATCTTATATATGACTGAAGCTGTGTAGCCAGACAGCAGGAAGCCGCCCCCACCCAAGTATGGTGGATATGATTCTGACTCCTCTACCTGAACGGGAACAAAATACTTGCTCTCTGGTACTCGAATGGGCCCCACACCCTCGATCAGATGGCCAGTATAGAGGTGCTTGCTTCCATCATTGTCCGTGAGGCTTTGGAGATACTCAATCATGTTGCCTGTGTGAGCAAGGACGTCATCATCACCATTAAACAGGAAGCGTGTGTGTGGACAGTTCCTATCCATCCACTCTAGGAAGAGTATCTGCTTCAAGGTGAGATTAAAGAATGAGTCAGAGAAGTCCCATTGCAGGATGTCATTGTACTGGCGTTGCTCCAATTTAAGGAGTTTGTTCAGTCTATGTTTCTGAAAGCCAGTATCCGTCGTTGCTGAGATAAAGATTCTTCGGATCCAAACACCATTGTGCAATCTCTCTTTAGCCCAGGTTTGGCGCAGCACCTGTCTGCGCTCGTAGTTTGAAGGGGAGCTTTTAATGACCAGCAGAAGGAAAACGTTTGCCGATTCATCAGCGCCTCCACATTTGTCAGGAACATCGAGTAGCATGGGAAAATGGCGACAATGTCGATAATAGAGAAATTGTTGTATATGACCAGGAAGTGAGCTGAAGTCTTTGACATTGGCAGCAGACATATTTTGTTGACATACTGGCCAGGAGTATGAGTAGGATGTGTCTTTATTGGTTGGCAATGGCACCATTTTTCTCACACCAACTTGGAGGGGGATGTTTTTGTGGTCGGTAAACTTTTTCATGAGATACAAGACCACAACAAGAGCACCCACCAGCAAGAGAAACCTTATTCTCTGTTTTATGTGCGAAAGTCTGAAATGACAAAAATTAATTAATTAATTAATTTTGTATCAACTTATCTCACTTATCTCAGCTTGTCTGACAAAAGACGAAATAATTACAAAGAGTTTAAGGTAAATTAACCTATAGGCATCATTAAGATCATTACAGAAACAAAACAGGCTGACAGATGTGTTGTATTCCTGTTGAGCACAGTCTTAAAACCATTTTCATTTTCAGTATCTCTATGCTAATTATCTGTTTGGATGTTCAAAGTATTGACTGGATAAACCTGCTGAACATAAATAGAGGGTATAATACTTTTTTTAAATAAAAATCTTTACTATTCATAATTAGACATACTTTTTTCAGATAACAGGATAATGGACTGATGCAATGATATCATCCCAATGTAAGTAAAAAATAACGTGTACTTCAATATACTTGGAGAATATAGATGCACAAGTATGAAGTACACTATTATTTGTGGTGCTAATGTTAAGAGTAAGAAAAATATATTACACTTGTGTTTCAATGTACTACTGCATATCTATTCAGCAGTAATACTTCAACGTGCTTCCAATACTAATAATCAATATAACTTAATGTGTACGTGTACATTCTTACTACAATACAAAACAACACATAATTGTGTACAGTAAGTACATCATTTTTCAAGTGTGCCTTAATCAGATTAAATATAAGTATAATATATCAAATATAAACACAATTAAAGTAAATGTACATACTATCATGAAGTATACTCAATGGAAATTTTTAATTACACTTAAATATATTTTTCAATACAATGGTACAATAGTAGCTTTCACATATATTTAAAATTATTTATTTAAAGATTTAGGACTTATTTTGTCAATACTACTCTGAGTTGTAAGTACATTAACACAAATACAAAACATTGTCAATCATTAGTACATTATTTAAAAATGTGCTTCCATCAGTTTAATTTTAAGTAAAATAAAAGTGGATTTCCATACAGTTAGTAAGTACAGTATGCTTATTGCATTGCCTTAGAAGTATTTTATACTTTTAATAATATTCTCTATATCCTACTTTTCATCCAGCAAGTTCAGCTGTCCATTTGAACACCGAAAGAGGTTTTCCTCAGTACAATCATTTCTTCTGTTCATGCTTGTGCAAACATTAACATTTGACATCATTTTGTGCAAAAATGTATTTAAAAGTTGATCGGAAGCTTATAGGAGGCTTCAGCAGTCTGAGTTAGTCATATCAAGTGGATATCTGCCACATTTACAATCTTCCTGAAATCAAATTCCCTCTTTGTGTTTCCCTGTTGAGGTGTGGTGGAAGTATAGTAACAAAACAGGAACCCGAAAAAAGTGTAACATTAAAGCATCCTTATTTGATTTGAAAAGGAGGTCTGTTGATTTCACTGTCTGTCACTTTCATTGCATTTGGATCATTCTAATGGCTGCTGTGACCGAAACTATTACTAAACGGTCACAGAAAGAGGGGCTATAAACCTGCATGTGCATCACTGATAGCAGTTAAACAGAATGAAGCCAAACAAGATTATCTGCTACAGTATGTTACTTCCACACAGTGATACTGAAGGTAAACAGCCAGTACAACTCATGTCTCTAAAGACTTTTAAAAAAAAAAACAGGACACCAGGAAATAAAAACTAATAATTTAAAGAGTAGAATGGACTTGGGCCTTAATAGTACATAATTAAATGATTAATTAGACAGGGTGGAGGGGGTAAAGACCTGCCCCAAGGCTTGAAGACCCACTTTTGATGTTTTGTAGCATTTGACAGATTTCTTTTGTAAACTCTGAGAGTAACTTAATATATAGTTTTATGTTTTATGTCAAACATTTACTGTTTTGAAGCAAATTAAATCTATTCATATTTTAACATTATGAAATACTTTAAGTTTAAGTGTCAGGAGGAATAGGTACTCAGAAAAATTCTCCATTAACCATATTTAATTCCCAGGACAGGCTTTGGACAACGTGACCTCCAGCATCCATATATACTGATTGAATAATATGTGTGTAAAACTATAAAATATATGGATTATGAAAGTTTAAACATATTCTAAACATATTATATATGCTGTGTATTTTAAAGCATACAACTTATAACATACATTTTCAATTTTAAAAGCAGCACAATTAAAGCAGCTTTCAATTAAAAAGAATTACCTGAACATGTTGGTAGGTCAGTGTGAGCGCCTCAAAAAGTATCCCTCTGTTGATAGTCAGTAGACAGTCTGTGGTGATTAGTGATAAAGTGACTTACAGGTGACTTACAGGCTTCCTCTGGGGCAGATTTTCACCTTGGTTGTAGCCAATCAGGCAGCATTTGTGACAAGAGCACATGTTCAACAAGCTAGATGGTTTCTGTTAGGGGGAAACAGTTCAATGAACCGAACACACCTAACAGGTTAATTTAGCCAGGGGCACATTTGAAATTATGTAAATGGTTCCAACACTAAAACTTTGTAATATGTGTTGTTGCTTGCAGCAGAAGCAGTAAAAGTTTTTTTCTTTCTTGGGATATACAACCCACTGTCTTTTGATTTTCTCTCCATTCACTAATTTTCTGTCCACTTCTGTCTCTAAAACATACTTATTCAAACAGTGCTTTTGTTCACACTATGCTGCTGTTATGATACCTACCTGGCAGAGATAATCCTGCACTTGCAGTAAAGTTGGAATGCTGTGAAAAAATCTTCCAAATGTCAGATAATTTTGATGATTAAGTGTTAACATATGGTTCTGGCCCTTAGACTCTACAGAGAGGTTTTGAATCAAGGAATATCAGTCCTAAGCAGCAGCAGGATCCAAACATTTGTTGTGGTTATTGGTGACTGATGACCTCTGCTGAGACTGATGAGGTGATGGAGAATTGGTAGTAAATCTACAACCAACAATTATGTCACAATTTCGTCATCTCATTATCTTACACTGCCATCTAGTGGTTCAGTGAAGGCTCATCCTAAATGAAATCTTAGTCGTTGAAAGAGAATCGGCCTGCATTGTTAGAACAGTGGAACAATTATTTAAAAATGAGATGGTGTCAACTGAGATGGTTGTGGTTACACAAGGTTGACTCATTTTATATTAAAAACTTATATTAACAAATTTTGTATTTTGCTATTTTCTAAAAGTCCCCCCAAAGTTTTGTAAATACCCCTAATTTTTTAGACAAAATTTTCCCTCTAAATAGTTTTTATATTTTGTACCAAAATATGTTCCTGTTGATGGGTTAGGATTAGTCTTCATGTCTAAAAGCTGTAGAGTAGTACCAGTGTATGTGCTTCCTGTTCCTTCATCTGTAGGCAAATGTAAACATGTATGCAAATATAGGCCTAGTTATTAATCCTTTAGTAAGGATACACAATGATTTATAAATTACAACACATCTGGTGCATAAGTTATAGGTCGGTTAATCAGTACTCTTTAAATACATGGGTGAAAAATTTAGGGTTACATTATATTTTGATGGGAATAAATTAGACAGTTGCAGTCTAATATATCTATATATATTTAAGTTAGCTAGTTCCTTTTCATAATATAGAATATAAATATAGTATATATTTATAATTCAATTTTTTTGTGCCAGTGTTACAATGGTAATACTAGTATGTAAGAAACCATTTAATAATAAATATTATTGGTAGTTGTCTTCTAGGAGGTGGCACTATTGCCTTCAAAATGAATGAAAACTAAAGAAATGAAATCTATGTGTGAAAACTGCAATTTCTATGGCTTTCTGTCACTGTGAAGGATTAGATAGATTCCCTGTCATCCATTGTGGAAAGAATATTTGATACAATTATGGCAAAAACATCTGGATTTGGCCATATTGACATTAGTTATGCAGCTGTAACATACAATTGGCAGAACTCACCTGCTGTAGGCTGTGTTTCACTGGAGGTCGCTGTAGTGCTTGATATGATGCTGGGTGTTGCTGTTGTTGGATGCTTACCTGCAGCTGTATTCAAACTGATGCTGTTACCATCCATACTGTTATACTACTGAATTAAGTCCTTTGTGTCATTCTATTACAGATGAAGTAGCACTATAAATAAAGTATTTAATTTCAGATGTCTCTTTACATACAGAACGGCAATCTCTCTGTTCAGGTAAAATTTAAACTTAACCGTCTGGTCCAGACAGCAATGAAAGTGATATTGAGGACTGAAAACTCCTCTCTGCAGTCCATATATGAAGAGTCTATCCTCAGACACAGAGAGCTTCTTCTGATTCTGCCCACATCCTCAATCCAGAATACCAACTGTTACCATCTGGTACACGTTACAGAACCCCCATATGCAAGTTCAACAGATTTAAATATTCATTCATCCCTACTTCCATTAGATTAATAAATAAGACTTTGTAAACAAGGTGAGGTATGCATTGCTGTCATGTTGATGCTGCTAGGATTGGTGTAATCCCCTTACTGTTACCTTGTACAGAAATTTGTGGGAATGTGCAATATGTGTACTTATTATATTATATCTATGTATGTGGGAATGTGCAATATGTGTATTTACTATATTTATGTATTTATTGAGGCAACAGGTAGCATTATATCATTTATTGTTGCGCAAATGTGCAATTCTGTCATTTTTATTGTATTATTGTTGTGCAAATATGCAACTTTACTTTTACTTTCTTTGTTCTTTTAACTATGGCGGCAGCTGTCTCAGCACTTAGAGCCCAAGACAAATTTCCCTTCGGGGACAATAAAGTACCGGTATATATCTATCTATCTACAGTTGGGGGCTTCTGGACAGTTAGAGATTAGATATTAACCTATTACAAGCTAATACATGTGGCATTTAGCCTTTTACTGTATAATTTATTGTGAGATTGTGATTTATGAATTTCAGATAGAAAAGCTATTGCACTATGGGGAAAAACTAAGTCACCACTAAATAGTGCCACTGTTTACATGATCAAGTGGGCCGACAACACGTCTCTCTTGCTCTTGTTTTTGTATAGTGGGCTGATACAGCATCTCACAAGCCAACTAGTTGCAGTGGCATGTCCTAAGCATTTCCTCTGCAACACAAACACCGGCAGCTGTGATGTAATGTACACCCCTGCTGTGAAATGTACCCCTCTTAAAAACTCTCCTATACAGTGTAAATAACCAATGTTATATTCTCTAGTTTGGCTCCTTCATGACTTCATAAGGGCATGACAACGGAAGTGCCAGGACCACCTTCCATGGACATAGAGCGAGCTCGGCCTCTTTTGCAATTCAGATTCATATCGTTCAATCTGTAACATTATCAGAATCTAGCAGCTATGGTAGCATCATTATCTAGCATGAGCTTTGTTGCTACTTTGCTACTACAGATGAACATCTACACACAAAATGGCATTTTATGTCAACATATAGGGCTGTCTTCCTCCTCCTCCTGTTTTCTCTGGTTTCTTCCTTGTTGCCTGATGGATTGGACCTTTCCATTATGAAATATATTGTGAATATCTGCCTCTTGACATCATATCCTGTCCATCAGTAACCCATCCCCCACGGTACAGGTGCAGGCCAGGACACATGAAAAACTGTGAGGAACAGGGATACACAGTGCATTCCTTTCTTTTTTGCTCATTTGTTGCCTTACGGCAGAAAATTATACTACCACATTTTTAATTTTTTTAAATTTTCTTTCAGGGTAACCAGTGTCTGCCCACTATATTGCCTACTGTATGCCTTTAGCTAGCCCTGAATCTAACCATGCCAGTAGCTGGCACTCTCTGTGAGATAAAGGAACCTTGTGGAGTTTCTAACTGCAACAATGAGTCTGTCTGTCTCACATGAAGCCGTGTGACCCATTCACAGTCCTGCCAAGAGGTTCACACTATTCCAGTGTTCTTCAGGCGGCTGTAATCTGCCAAGACATGCAGTAATGTGTCAGCATAGACAGGGAAGAAGAAGACTGCAAGCTAGTGACCATCAATGTAAACAATGCAAGAACATTTGAACAGTTTTTGCAAATGTTTTATTTAGAAAATGCTTTAAAATGTGTTACACCTCATGGAAACACTCGGTGCACTTTTGTTTTTTGTTTTTTTTTACACGAAAACTCCACAGACCACATTTAAGTTTGTTTATTTAAAGTAGAACACACATTGACACCACAAATTGCCTGGAAAGAGCCTAAAGAGTGCTTAGTTTAAACCAAGTGTTTTGTCATTTAAGTGGCTGTGTTTTATTAAGCCCACCGGCAATAGTTGCCGAAGTGTATGCTTGTCATTTTCCACTTATAAATACATTTCTAAATACTATACATGTTTTATATATCAATGATATGTGAGTAGACACCTTAGAAAATCATATTAAGAAAAAAATAAAGTTTCCACATACTTCCTGTCACATTGTGCTGTTGAGTTCCTGACCCATCTTACTGAAGGCATGGCGATGACAAACCCCCACAAGAAAAGATAATTTTGACATAATAATAATATTTTTTTGTTGACATATATATATCTACTTAATCATGAAAGTCTCTAGAATCACCCAAACAATAAAAATATTACTTTGGATGGATAGTTTTTTCTGTATGCAATCATTTGTCCAAGTGGCAACTATTGTTGCCGGTGGGCACATACCTTGTCAGTAGCTAATAATGTGTTCACACATGTTAGCTAACATTGCCAACATTATAAAGGGCTAATATTTGGTAACAATACAGTTTTTGATAGTGTTAGCTTTAACATTAGGTAACCAACATTACTAGTGTTTGGTAGCTAGCACTAACTAACTAGCTAACTAACTAGCTAGCTATTAGCACTGTGTGGTAGACTATAATATAGTTTGGGGGGTAAGCCCAAGCTACCATCTACCCGATTTCAGAAAACCCAGTTTTCAGAAAAAGAAATGTCCAGAGAGCGTCAGCAACAACCCCCCCCTGACTTGTAGCCGACCCAGGTGAGGTGCTCTTTTGGCTGTTTCAAGAGGCTTACTGCGGTTTTCATCCACTTTTGTCACACTGATCGATTGGCATCCGTGACCCGCCATCGTAGGGCCCCCGCCGGCCGGCCTCGTGCCAGTGTTTGGGTGGACAGTTCCTCCGGCCTGTGGGTTCGCTTCTATGGCCCAGAATTGTTCTCACACTTGTTTTAAATAATAAAAGTCTTTCTCAATAAAGACAGCTGGATTTTTATTTTTTGTGCTCTAATCACTTTTCACCATTAGAGGGGTAGATACAAGGTATGTGCCCACTGGCAACTATAGTTGCCGAACATTCAAATGAGATTTTCTTGAACAGAGAGCACAAAATGGAGGAAATAACTTTAGAACATGTTCATATGGGACTCAATTAACATAATTATATGCATAAAAACATTGAGAAAAATCTGGGCATAAATGGGTTAACTCATTGTCAGCTGTCATAATGTGGTGGCACCTGTTAACGTCTCATGAAAATGAATAATGTTTATCATAAAAAAGGTCCAGCAGCAGGATGTTAAATTTTAATTATGAATTCAATTATTGATGTCCTCATTTATAACAAAATAGTACTGACCTTTTCAACCTCTGAAAACAAACACAAACAGGTGGATATCACTGAAATGCTGCTTCAAAGTAGTAAGAGGAGGAGTTGCATCTGAAGTTGAGAGCGTGTCAGTAGCGGCTGCTGATGCCAATGGTACGTACAGTACAGTATAAACTAATGCTACTACTATGACTACTGTACGCAGACTTGTGTAGCATGTAGAGATCACGCTGAGTGAAAATACCACAATGATGCTAGTATGAAAGCTGAGCATTTATAAGTGTTTAATAAGGGAAAGCTGATGACATGTAATTAACATTTGGGGAAAAGTTACAGAAAGAGGACTAAAGAAAAGGCTTAAGAGTGTAATTGAGACCAACAAGGTCAAGGAGATCTTAGATATTTTCAGCATGAAAAAGGCAGAGATTGGACCAAGCTTCATGAGGTGTTTGCTTTTATTATAGTTCAGTGTGTATGTGTTCATTACTATTCTGGGCATGTTGGAGATTGTCCCTGCTCACTGTCATGCAGGAGGGAAGGAGACAACAGCTGATTGTGTTTTACACATGACTAACATCTATAAACAATGCTTCAAATGATGCGGCAACAGTTTGATTAACTGAGAAAGAGGTCCACTCTTCCAACACTGCAGAGCATCTGCTGCATCGATGAGCCATAGCTTTTACTCAGAAGAACTTGACAGATTAAAGGTTTGAAAGTCAACAGATCGCTTTGATAACTTTCACAGACCTCCAGCACAGCATCAACCATTAATCTCACACCTGAAGGCGACTCACCACACCTACACACCACAACACTAATGAATATTGACTACTAATAATCACCAGAATAACACAGATGAGCTGTCAGACCACTGGCAAAACAATAAAACTAAATGTCAAACACAATAGTACTTGAAACATTACAGAAACATGAAGCAACATAAATCTGTTGCCCCAGTGCATTCTGGGAGGCTTTTCACTACATACACCAGTGTATGAAGAGCTGCATGTCGTCTTGACACCTCAGCAAGAAGCATGGGAACAGCAATTGTATGTAAGGTTGCAGTTGCCTGCCCCTACCAAGCCATGGACAGCTGGAGGACCCAGTAGTGAAGCTGGTGAGGATACAGCTGCCTGTGCTTGTCGTTGGGCTGGACCACAGACAGAAATGGGTATTGGCTCTGTTGTGGGGAAACTTTTGAGAGGTTAATGTCTCCATGTCGTAGGTATTGCCATGTTGAGAGGCACCTTTGTGGTATGGTATTGTGGTATCCTTTTTACACCCAGAGCTAGAAACTATGACTATTTGTATGGACTTTGCTCACAGCGTTCTTTGATTTAATGTGACATGTGATTGGCTCACTTTGAACATGATGGGTATCAAATGAAGTACTCAATTGGTATCAGTATCACTTTAAGGGTACTTGGATTGGTATCTGGTATCATATTTTTTTAAACAGTGCCCAGCCCTAGTTCCCATGATTGTTGTGTGGCTCACTGATGTGTTTTAAATAGTTTATGAATAACAACAGCACTGGGGAATAAGCTACAGCATATAAGGCTTTGGTGACACAGAAAATACTTATTAGGATCATTCATTGTTTTGGTATTTTCATGTGATTTGTTGACAATAAGAATAAAATGTATCCAACCAGGGGAGGCAAAGTTTGAACAGATACATCATGATGTTATTGCAACTCTGTTCTTAGTTGAGAGAAACTGATCTGAGAAAGAAAGATAAATGTTCGAGGACACTGTGTTGTGGACTCCATTAATCACAGAGAAACATGTACTACACCTTCTTCATATCTATACTGGACAACACCTTGGCCAAGGATTCACTTTATCCTCTTGTACAGTTTGTTTAAATGTGCTGATGAATTACGTTATTCCCCCTCTGTTGTCTAATTTCAGCAATGGTTGACAGAAATACAAATAATTTGCCATATAAGTTGATGTTGCAGTAAAGAGAACCACCTAAGCGCTGCTTTTCCCGCTCAGGGGTGCAGTGTGACCCCGTTCATTGTGGATGTTGCACTCTCAATGTCACTCTGACTTGTGCTTGAAGGAGCTGAGCATCCCCTTAGAAGAGATCGTTAATTGAGGCAGAAACATGGTTGGAGGAGGATTACATGTTCCCTGCCTGCTACCAAAAAAGTAATTCAAATAAAAACATCAACGAGCTCATCTAATTACTTTGTCGTATCTAGTCATATCTCATGCAATGATAATTAATTGAGGGAGATATTTTTGTTTGAGTAGATGATTGGTGGGTAAGGTTTGTCTGATAGGTCTAAATAATAAATCTATGGGAAAAGAGTTACATAAATGTTAAAGTTAGCAACCCAAAGATTTTGAGTTGCACTTGGATGTTTTGCCCTTCAGCTCCCCTTCTTTATGCAGAGCAAGACTTGAGTTTGGCACCATGTGTATTGTCACATAGAGGCCATTTAAGGTCCTGTTTATTGATTAAAAGCAACAAAAAAAAGGAATACATTTTAAAGTACATTCGCTTTTTTAAATCAAAGTGTTGATTATATTTTTGTTGCTAAATTACATTTAACAGGAAAAATATGCAGTTAAAAGAGAAACCCATCAGTATTAATGATATTGCCCTTTAAAACATGAGCTGACAGTGGGTGAAGGAGGAAGCAGTACTGAGATCTCAGCAGTGAGGAGGGGATTAACGTGAGAACTGATTTGTTTAGATGACTTTTGCATTTTGACTAAGTCCCAAGTTTAAGGTCATGAGACAGACAATTTAAACAAAGTTTGGCAAAGTCAAAGGTGTTTATATGTCTGTCAAATGGAGGAAAGTTGGAATGAAGTTGCTTGTTAGAGAGATGTTTTTGAGTTAGGCTGCTAGTGTCAAAACAAACCTTTTAAGCTCAATCATATAGTTTTAAACTGCCATTTTGTAACATACTGTGCATTCACTGCTCCAGAATCCCGAACTCTGTACCTTTGAATGCTCAAACACTGTATAGTAAAATATATATATGAGTGAAATCCTAAATACTTTTCTTAAAAAGTTTGTCCACATTATTGTGATGCATTTGGCAGAATTCTTCACTTTTTATTGTGAAAGTGATCATGTTTTGTATAAGGTGATGACATCACTATTGGCTCAGTTTCTTCTTGAGTGACATTCACAAAATGCAAAGCTCCATCTGGGCAGGAAAGTTTTTTAGCCCATTTACTACAGATTACAAGTTACTCACAGCTAACCAATTTTCAAACCATGCTGGTATGTTTTAGAAATCAGACTCCATTGGTTTGCATTCATTTGTGTACAATATAAATACAATTGTCAAACTTGCTTAAGCTGTGTCATCCATTGTCAAAACTCCACTAATGTTGTGAACTAATGCAAATTGCTTTTCACACTTAATGGAAATGAATGGAAACAAATGGCTGTCTGACGGAGAAGGGAAACTTCACCATTGAAAACCATTGAAAAAATTGCATGTGATTTATATTAAAGAGCCAAAAATATACACATTTATGGATATTGAAATAAATTCATAATCATAATGAAAATTAGATAACTGCTAGAGATGCTGGATCCCCTGATAAGAGCTCATTCATGGCTCCGAAACAATATTTACTGTATCTTTTATGATGTCAGTAATACATATACATAGATTGTTTTGTGTGCATAGCTGTCTGAAGACAACCATTACTAATAATTACACAGTTTTTTTTTTCTACAGTCAATAAATGACGGAATATAAGAAAATCAGCCTCAGATTCCTTATGGGCTCCATCAAATCAAACCTTCTACTACCACAACATGTCTTTAATGATACTTTCTTCTACCATTTGACTGCAACAAATTCCAACTAATAGTGCGAACTTGTATCTTTTAACTAGCCTGACCAGCTGCAGAGCTGAAGATATATTTGATTTGAGTGCATTAAGACAATTCCAGTTTTATGTCAGTTTAAGTTATATTAAAAATATCATACTAAGGCTGGGGAGAGTGAGTGTAACCATAGATCATGTGTTTTATGACCTGGACATAATTGATGCCTTTGACAGTATGATTGAAGAATATGTATTTGTGAAGTGGTCTTCAGTGGTCAATATTGGGGGATCAAACCTTATATGGGAGAGGAGGAGAATTTACTAAATACTTTACTAATACTTCCAAACCCACTGTACACTATTACAAGGTAAAAACTCACATAATATAAATACAAAGCATTATGTTTTGTTCATTTCAGGCAACAGGTTGATTTGAAAACTATCCTGCCATTCGGCTGTTCAGAAAATCCAAAGTTTAAAACGTGATCTGTACATTGCATTACTGATCAAAATGATTGATCTGCAGTTGATTCTTTTATCTGTAAATATTACATTGTGTGTTGAATTACAAAACACCCATGGACCCCTTCATATTTCATTTCATTCATTTCCAGGCAGAATTAATGCCATATTTGACTTTGGTACAACATACTGTAGTCCTTTTTTAATACTTTTAGACTTCATTAGCTCATATCTCTGTACACATGTTTTTCACTCAGTCTGAAAAAAGTCAAATAGACCAAATTACTTTCTGAAAAGTAATCAAAGAATCACAGATCTTGACTTACTGTACCTCTGCCATCACAGTCCTGTAACCTGAAAGGTATTAACTAAAAGAAGACTAGAGTTTTCACTGAGTGTGAACTAATTGAAGGTCCACAGCAGCTTCACATACCAACAGCTCTGAAACCTAAACCCTGTCGTCTGAGGAACACTTCAGCGGGAAAGTAAAACTGCTCTCCTATTTCCTGCTGATTTAAAGGACTATCTGAATAAAAATCTTTCTGATGTCTCTATTCAAATTAGCAGATTTGTGTATGTGAAAAGCAACCGCGTATGATTAGACATGAGAAATACTGTAAATGTGGAAGACATGGAACAACAATCGTGTGGTGACATTTTGAGTGTGATTAAAGCCTAAGTAAGTGCAGTTTAGTGGTAGTAATTGCTCTTGAACAACAGGATTTTGCTACAACTGAGCTGTTTATGGTTGAAGTCTGATGAAAATTTGGGAAAATAACCTGTCCCTAGCTGTTATTAAAGAAAGCTGCCCATCACAGTAAAACACTGACTTTTGGTACAGTAGATAAAAGGATGTGAACCACAGCCTCTGGTAATGAAGTCACAGTCTTTGTGTGGGTGTCTTGTACTCTCTGCAAGGAAATTTTTTTTTCAGTTTTCGGAGTTTTTCCTTGTGTACTGTAATTTCTCAATGCTCCTTTTACTTTCCTTGTGTTTGACATTTGGCAGAAGTCTTGACTACAGATATCTCAAAACACTGGGAAGTCAAACTAAGCCTATCTGGTTATCTAGATGCTACTAGGGCAAATGTTTTTGTGATTTGTTTTTTCATCAGTCAAAAAGTGTCTGGTGCTGAGATGTCTGTTCATGATTTTTTGATTTTGGTGGACATATTGCTTTATTAGATGGTGATCATTCCTCTAATTTTAAATCATGTAAAATGTGGTCAACTTTGTTTGTTCATCAGTTTATCTATGATGCAGTTTATCTAGCTGTGGTACAGGAGTGTTACTCCATTAAAACTAAATGAAGACATCTGTGTCTTTTGGTGTTTCTGTGATGTTTCTTTCCTAGTTAAAATCTAACAGCAAATGCGCATTTTGCATTACTTCAGAATTGTGCAGGCAAATGTGAAGCCTATCAAAATTTGAAAAACATATACTCCATATATATGTATATACTTATTCTTTATTTTCTTAAAGAATAAAAAACATATTTATTTTTCAAGGTCTTTGTCTTGTCTTTTATGAAATGTACTGTAAGAGTTTTGTGTCATGCAGTGTATGCAGAATACAGAGTGGAGACTAAATAAAACCACATTACTGACCACCATCGCCTGGAGGGAATTGTGACTGAATCTTTATAATGTTGACTGTAGATAACCAGTTTGTATTGTCTGCTGTGAAGTTTTTTTTTTGTTTTTTTTTTAAAGTTTAGTGAACAACATCTGGGTAAAGGAAAACAACTTTCAAGAAAGAAGAAAAACTGGTGATAGCACAAATATGGGTATGACCATATTTAGGAAATGGCAAAGTGAGGATAAAGAAATATTTTGATTAGTTTCGGTGTTTTGACTGCCACACAGGTGCTCCAATGTGAAGCCCGGGAGCATAACGGCAGAAGATGGCACCTGTGATTTAATATAGACCTCATTGTTAATATACTTATGATTATAAAAAATGCTTCATAACTCACAATTGTACCAAAATGCAATGAAAGCAGTCTAAATAATACTTTTTGTAATTTAGAACAGAACTTGTGAATACTCTGCTATGAGTCACGACTACGCTGTTTACTAGAGTACATTCTCTGTAATGTCAGACTGGCCTATAATTGTGCCTTTCAATACAGTCTTCAAACATGATGGTAATAGCAGATGGTTATAAAAAAATGTAATATAGTTTTACAGTTAGATTAATTTTTACTTATGTTTTGTGTGTGTATTCATTAGTTTTAGGGCAAAGAGAATCTCAGAATTCAAAATCTCAATGCCCAGGAACAGTGTCACATTTTGAGGCCAATTGACATAGCGCCCAAATCGTGTAATTACATCACATGATGCTATTGGACCTGACCAACATTATGAAAGAGACACCTGTAAACCAGCAGATACATTTTTTCAGCATCACAACCCCCACAAAATGACTCATATCACTATCAGAAATTGGTCCATTCAGTCCAATCACATTCCAAAAGTCTAGAGGAGTCCCATGATTGAATCACTTTATTCCCATTCAAATTAGCAATCCTGGCCAGAGGAAAGCTAGTGAGCATTCTCCATGGATGCACTGGACCCACAGAACATGCGCAGTATATTTTCATCCGGGTATTTCTTTAGAGTGGGAAGTGGATTTTTGGCTATACGTGCCACCAAGCAGCATTCAGAGGAATGAACATCCAGTGCTGCATCCAGTTATCTTCAAACATCCGTACATCTGCATAATATGCCGAAGAACACCATTTGCTTAAAATGAAAACTACCTGAAGCGCCCCACGAGGGAAGTCTACCAAGATTACTTTAGCACAAAACCACAAAACTGTAACAGTATCCGCATACTGTACAAACCTCAGTGCCCCCTGGACATGCTTTCCTGCATATACATGTACATGAGATTGGGAGCTCAGGATGAGTGGCATGAGTCTACACTACAGACTACAGTATACAGTGTTTTAACATTATGAGTTTCAGCACAGCCCTACTTGTTAATGAGTGAATCCCATTTTCCTTTTCTTTTTTTTTGTCCACCCTTGTGAAGGACTGCGTTTTGTTCCAGCAGGAGCGAGCACTATGAAGGCCATGAATGATTGCCAGACAAAGTTGTCCCAGATAAGAACACTGATTGCAACATTTAACACCTGCATCCTTTACTTTCTTTCTTTCACTAAAATAGCCTCGCTTAAGCCTGTCGTAATGGGAGCAAATACATACAGCGTGTTTTTGTATGCTGTGCTCATGAAGTGTACTCGATAGATTCCTTATTTGTTGTATGTTATATTATTGAAATGAAACATGACAGATAAAATGACATGACTGATATCTCAATGCAGCAACATTAAAACAGTCCATGACTTTAATCTTGCAGTCTCCACATTTTGAGTCACACTTTATTCACAGTAACAACTTCATGTCACTGTTACTTCAAGTTAGTTTTATATGAAACCTAAAATTACGCCCCCTCCCCCTCCCCAGCTGAAAAAGGGTGGAGATAAAGGTGGGAATGTGTGGGAGAGCAGAGAAGAAGAAGCAAGGTTTCTAAGAGGCAAAATGCCAAGGCTGAGACATTAGACCTTTTCCTGGAAAAAAACTCAGAAAATCTGCGAAAGACAAAATTCAAGGTTAAACAAAGCATGAGGGTTCCCAGTCGGGGCTCCAAGCCCTCAATGGGGAAACCACAAAGATCTTTAACAGAGTGTAAAATCAATGATAATTAGTGTGAAATCTGACAAACATTCATTCACACAATTGTTCACTACACTAACTACTTCTGCATACTTTCAACAACAGGAACCATTCAACTATCAGCAGTATTCAGCTCTTTAAGGACATTCATTTTCTCACTTGTCTTTTTGAAGCATATTCCAGTGATTTTATATAATTTCCTAAAATATTAAAACCTATTCTATCTCATCTAGTATTCACATGAAATGGAGAGGTGTCCCATGTGGAAATGCATAACATATCAAAACATGGGACCAATAGCGCCACCATGAGGTCCGTTATTACGTGAGTTACGTTTTAGCTAATAAGACATTGACCCGTGAGGCATAACATAACAAAATTTGCACAGTATGTTTCTTGAGCGATGCTAAATCTACTAATATGGGCTACACCCATTTGGAAAAATGTTGCATATAGCTACCAAATTTGAGAATGTTGTACAAACAGCCATAGCGCACAAGTGTGTAACATCTGACACAAATCTACACACAGGGGGGGCACTACTGTAATACAACATAAAATGAAATATGGTACATGAGCTCTCCATGTGAAAGTGCACAACATACTGAAGCATGACATAAATAGCCCCATCTTGTGGCCATTAGTGTAAGAGCACCGTACAACTTATTAATTGCCTCTTAAATGCAGGACTCCATGGTACCAAATTCATCTTCAGTTGAAAAGATGGGGATACTCAACAAGTCTGTACCATTTTCACATGTTTCCTGCATGTATGTATATCATTCTATGACATTATTTGTAGAACAGTAGTGAACACAAACATTTGAATCCTGATTTATTTCAAAATGAGAGCAAACTATGAAAAACATATGAAGACCAAAAGGCATTATGAGGGAAAAATAAAGTGTTTCTATAAGTTCCTCTTCCTTAGCTGCCTTGTAAAGTAACTCCGTTTTTTTGTTTTGTTTCTTGGCTTAATTAATGGGCAGACACCATCAAGGTAAACAGGGATCAAAAGGAGGGATCCTTGGCCTACATGGACTGCTTGGTAACAAGCCAAGGCTCAGCCACAAATGTGAGGGTTTTCATGCTGAAACACTTAGTGGCCTCAGGTTACTTTACAGATAATGTAAAAAACAAACTTTACACGATGTGTGTATTCTATATATAATTTACATAAGTACATTTGTTCTCAGTCGATCAAAGAGTTTTTTTTTCTTGTCATTTTTCATTTACTATGAATTTTAATGTATGCTGCTTGAAGTTCAGTGTGTGTATGTGCGGTGCTTTTAAAGTTTGTTTTCTCCATATGTTCTCTGTCTCTGTTTGTTGATGTTGTAAATAGTTAAAGCTAAGTATATATGCTGAAATTGCACCTACGCATAATGGTGCTTTACGTATGGTTTACTTACTTACTTGCCTATGCTTTTAAGCTTTATTGGATACTTGAGAGCAGCAGAAAGTGACAGGTGACATAAAAAGACTGAGAGGCTTGATCTGCAACAACATGCATCTGTTCCTTTATGTAAACTAACGCATGCAGGAAAGCTGATGTTCTCTTTCTAGTGTTTTTCATTTGAATAGATCCACAACAAACAGATTCAGCAACTGGATTAAAAAAATGCTTTGGCTGTGTGATAACTATGTATTTTGAACAAATAGTGTCTCTGAAAATTGTGACTTGTTTGTGAAGCTCATGTTGTGGTGCCAAGTGGCAATGACTTTTACAACAGTGTCACATTTAATCTTATCAAACTTAGATAACAGTGAAAGATGCGGTGTGGACAGCATATTATGAAATATGACCTGAAACTCAGCTGCAGAGATATGACCACCTCTGAAAAGTATATTTCTTTCACATTTTCTTTTGAAATTGAGGCTAAAGCAAACATAATCTTAACTACATAGAGTCTGAGTCATTTGAAGGGTTGCACCAGAGATGAGAGGCCCTGACATTAAAAAGGGCAAATGCAGGACAAATGCTGGCATATTTGTGAGAGACAAACAGCAACAGCACAGAGGCTCTGCTCATGTAGAAACAGCTAGACAAGAAGGGCCACTGTGTCATAGTGACAGAAGGCTGCCTCCCACACTGAGTCATATTCTCCCAGTTGGCAATGGCTATAATGGGTCAGATAAGGGATATTTAAAAAAACAATGTGAAGGCCACTCTTTAAGAGTACTATCAGGATCAATGTCAAATTAAATTCACAGCACCAAGGACATAGCGCCAGCAGAAAATAACACAGATTTATAATCATATCACCACTGTGTCATATAGGACTGATGTTCATAGTATATTGTTTTACATTTACAAGGAATGGAGGGTGGCTGGTTCTGTGAGTCACAGATGACCTGTTTTAATGATACACAGTGTGAACTTTTCACTCTGAAGAAATGTTTTTACTATGAAATCAAGTTAATAGATAAACAGTTTGCAATTTTAAATAGTGTGTGGTCAACATTCATTTGCTAACATTCATTTGAGAAAGCGGTGAGATAAAGCCACTTTAAATGATGAAAATGAAACTTGAATGCAACATAAAAACTTTGGTTTGAGACAGAAAGGCCTGCTCTGAGCAACAGCACCTGCAACATGTTCACTCAGTTTACATTGGAAGCATCTTTGCATAATTTGAGTTCATTAAAGCCGAGTATGTCTACAGTGTCTGCATGGCCCAGATGTGTTCACATTTAAATGCACACCTTACTTTCAATTACATGAGGTGCACTGTGAACATACAGTCAGTCATGTGGGGAAATCATGGACACCCACACCAAACTGATTTTTGTCAAATGTCTGAATTTCATAAGCCTCTACCTTCAGATTAGCACATTTTAACAGAAAGGAGTAGAAAAGGAGGAGTAGGCTAGTATGCATACTTCTTTCAACTGGATGGAAATGGAAAAATCAGGTGTGTTTCTGTCGGTGAAAGGTAGAGTTTCCTTCTTGGAATTCTGACATGAATGACCATATCATTGCACTTTTCTGTGTCTGGGTCTTTTTTAGTATGAGTATAGAGTACAGTGTATGGCAGCATAAGTCCGACTGGAGATAAAACCTTGATGACACATCTACGACATCATCAGAGTTATTGTTTTAGACTTTTGAGCACTCATTCCATAGCTACAGAGGACTGTTTTCACAGGCTGAGTGGCACTGTTCAAGATGAATACCCGTACCATTACATGACCCTTTAACGCAGGCTGCCAACCATTATTAAAACAGAAAGAAAACGAAGAACCACACTTAACTTTGTTGCAAGTGTGTTAGCAGTGTTGAGTAGTGATGAGTAGATGCAGTCAAGGCCAGTTCAGTTCTTCATCTGGTCAACATTTTGAAATAGATTAGATAGCTCAAATAGATAGGTTAGAGGAAGTTTTCTCCAGAAGTAACAACATAATTCAGAGGAGTTCCAGTTGAATGCAGATGAGAAATTTCTTTTGTAAAGACAGATCAATTATACCTTATTAGGTGCTTGATATTCAATAATTGTTAGGTGTTCGCATTATTTTGCCCCTCAACAGTAATCTTCATGTTTCATAATTTGATGAATCTATTTACAGTAGGTTATGTTGAGTAGTGACGGTCCAATAAAATCTAAAATTGTGTTTGTTGCTGTAAATATTTTGGGAGATTTGGGACATTTGTTCAGGGGTGGTGGTCAGACGAAGCTTTGTGAAGCTTTTTGGCTTTCTTCCTGTTTGTTACTGGGAGAATTTTTTTATAGCTTTGAGGCATTTAAAGCAGAAAGCCATGTGATAGTCTAGTTTTCAGAAATTATAGCCTCTGTTCATAGTCAACACAGGGGCAAAAGCAACAGCACAACACTTGTCTGATTTCATAGTTTCAATCCCATATGTGAACATGATGATGGTAAATCTTGTCAAACTAGTTGCATTAATCAATCACAACAAATATTTACCACAATTTAACCACATGGCATTAGCTATACATCCACCTTTTGAGATGTACCACACAGTTAAATCATTTCATATACATTTGAGTGGCAAAGAAAAAACCAACATGAAGTGTCTTAGTATGGAGTCAGGCCTCCAGAACAGCTTCACTGCTCTTTGCCAATTCTGTGGAGCTCTTTTGGAGGGATGAACAACGTTCCTCCACAAGATATTCCCTAATTTATATAAACAACCTTTATTCAATCAAGTAATCTCATTGAGATCAAAATCACATTTTAATGAGACACCTGAGTACAGCAGATAAAAGCCAGGACATAAAGCATCAGAGATAATCACAGACATCCCTAAACTGATCATTTTCACATTATTTTGATAATGTCTGAACTATTCATCGAGCCCTGCTGAATGGAATCAACTGCATTTATGTTTCTCCACTCTTTTATTCAGGGTTTTCCTTTTATTTGTCCCCCATCTGAATGTATTCATTATTTCCTGCAAAGTACACATTTCCGCTTTTTCACTGGTTAACACTTCTTTCGGCCTTTGGAAAAGATCCTCACTGAGCATCAGTGACATTTGATGTTCAATCAGGTGGGGTCATGGTCATTTGAAACAAGCCTCTGTTTGCCCTCATGTTTAGCTAATCAGCGAGCAGCCTGCATGCCTGCGTGTGGGTTTGGCTTAACTGCTCACTTGTTACATGGTTGGGTTAGACTGACTTCTATGGCTGCCAAGTACTGGAGACCAGCAGATCCTCTAATGTTGCACAACCACAAACATTTATACACACAGCATGAAACATGGTGCAGGGAATTCAGGCTTAGGTCACTGTAATAAGTTTAAGTTAAGTAGTTAGGGCTTGTTGGGAAGTCACACCAGATCACCTGGCCACATCATGAATCCTGTTTTGTCATTTATGCTTTTTACCTTTTTTTGGACCTTGTTCTCATTTTTCGGGTAAACACCCCCACAGTGCTTAATTTTGCTTATTTTTGAAACAGCCTACCCCCCTGGCTCTTCTTACCAATTTTTGAGACAATCTGCCTCTCTTCTTTACAAACTCTATAGGATCTCTCAGTAACTATAAGTGTTTCATTGTTTTAAAACTTCTTCATCTCTCTCTGTCTTTTGACTTTTAAAAAAATGTTTTAATCAAAACTGATAGACACATGACCTACTTCACTGAAATGCTCACTCTTACTGATACTAGTTGTTTCAAGTTATCACATCACACTTGTTGCATATTGAACCAAGATCGGTTCTAAACGTGTTACTCATTCTCATAAATACAAGTCTTAGACTGAGATTTAAGATAAGACTCAAACTCAAAACGCATTTTTGAGTCAAAAAGAACTACAAATATCCAATAAACAATAAACCCACATATACATAAACTTACATTGGCCCAAAATGTATTACTGAGTTTTTGTTATTATTCTGTTGTTCTTATTTTTGTCTTATTTGACTCTGGTAGGGAACAGATGGTTTGTCAAACATTTCTGGATATCAATTAGAGAATGTGTTGTGTTTACTGGCTGTATAAAACATTTCTGTTTAAAATTTAATCTCAGTTTGCTCTCATGAATCCCTCTAAATAAATAAAATCCTGTAACCCATTCACTCAGTCCACCATGTTAAAATAGCTGTCTGTAAATTAAAATGTCCATAATTCACATTGTAGAGACTTTACAGTTGTAACATGAACGCATAACTGATTATTTAATAGTCAGTATGTATTGTTTTGTAAGGATCATTAAATTATCTGACACTATATAAAACAGCTGGAGACACAACTCACAATATTACATAAATGAGAGGTTTGTTTGTGTATAGTCTATCGACATGACCAAGGTCAGACCGATGCATAAGCAAACTAAGCTCCTGCTGAGGGCCCCCAAGAGGTCTCGAGTGTTAATGGTAGTCATACAAAAATGAAATATGTTTCATCCTGACTGTCAGTGAATGGATTTATTTTAATAAGCAATAACCTGTTACTTATCACTACCAGTGTAATCCTCCTTCCTACCACAGTGTGAGTTGTGATGGCAGAGTGGCTCTTCTTGTTGACTCTGTCTGTCTCTGAAGTTTTATCAGTCATGACATAATGTTATTGATAATGTCTCTATGCAACATAATAACATTGGTAATATTAACAACAAATGTACTGCTCTGTCTCCTATAACGGAAATGCAAAAGTTCTCTAAGTTACTTTTCTCATTAGGTAATGCTGTAATGTAACTAGTTACTTTTTAAAGGCGGTATTGTTGTGTTGTAACAAGTTCCTTTCAAAAGTAACATTACCCAATACACACCTCACATCAACTATATTCATTTTTTCTATTCTTAGTTCATTTTTGTATGACAGCTGTTGAGTGTTGGCTGGGTCATTTTGTTTCTCTGTCAACTCGTCTGTCATCAGGAGTTGTATTACCCAACATTTTCAACAGTTTAGAGATTTTATGCCTTGAGAATGTTGCTGAGACCTCTGATGTAAGATCTTGGGGCATAATTGTTTATGAACATATATTGAATGAAGGCATATTTACAACAAATGTGTGTTTTGTGTATTAGTATCCTGTAGGGGTATGGTTTTATTTCATATTTCTGCTCTGGGCTAAGTAGAATCTATAATTTAGAAGAATCAAATGTATTGTCATTATCCAGGTAGTACAACAAAATTAGAGGCAATGCCTTAAAGTGCACATGAAAACATACATAAACAGCATTCAGTTCATTCACACATAAAATTGCACTGAGTAAAACAGTGTAATAAGGAGGGGTAAGGAGGGTCCCCAAAGAAAATCTTGCCTAGGGCCCCCTATTGTCTAGAGCCAGACCTGAACGTGGCACACATTTATTGGCTTAATTATAAGTTATAAATTATAAGCTCCCTTCTACGCTTTAAAAGTGTTAAAATTGGCAAATCAATCATTCATCGCACTGATTTGATTTCAGTCGGGTGTATGTGATGTTTAAAGGATACCAAAGTCCTTTTCTGCATTCAGTTTGACTCAGAAGTGAACCTGAGCGCCTCTGACAGTGAAGATCTTCGTTTAGGAGGAGTTTGTGACTCCTGTAGCTCCTGGGACCTTTTCCAAAACGTTTTCACAACGTGAGAGTTGGGCTGAGCAGCAACTATTACTGAGACGCGTGGAGAGTTTTGGTCGCGCAAAGTTCGGTCTCCTGGCCAAGTAAACACTCTCTGGGAAATGAGCCAAACCAGCCGACAGTTGCCTTGTGGCAGAATTTGTCCAGGGGGGGAGAACATAAAGCCAGGCGACGCTGTGAGCGCCCCCAGCATGGCGCTAAAAACTGAAGAAAGTCGTTTCTATTTGACCAAACACTCAACAGGAAACGGTGGCGGCAATGAGGACGCAAACATTTACGGATCCGGGCACATTAATTCGACAGCCTGTGACATGGAAAACCACTGCTGTCTAACAGGTGCCGCTCCTCAGGAGGAGTTGTTAAACGCTGGATGCCGTGTGGGTGACAGTCGCTCTGTTTCTGCCTGCGCCACAATCTCAGAAACTGCCAGGGAGCTCTGCAAAGCTGTGTCAGTGTCGCTGGGACTGACCCTGGAGTCCAGCGATTCCAGTGACATGGACTCTGCTGGCCCCATGTGTGTCGCACATGACCAAATGTCAGGATTATACGGAGTCGGAGCCGTGCCTCTGAGCTGTCCTGGAGCCCAGGCTGCTGTTACAAAGTACAGGTGCTCCGAGCGGGATGACCGGCCCCTGCCTGGCCAGAAGCAACTGGTGGAAATGTTCAGAAGTTCAGAGACTCGGACATCTGTGGATGAGCAAAACTTCCCGCTGTGCGAAAATGATGACATAACTTCAAAGGGGATAGACCACCTGGACACGGTGTATGCCCAATCCGTGCCAGACAGCCTGGAGCACTTCGGCCTAGAGAGGCCGTGCAGAGTCTACAAACCCCCCGAGGAAGCCACAGACTTCGGGGAAACTATGGAGCACAATTTCTTCGGTTATCAGCCCGAGCAATACACTGTCAAAGTTAAATCAGAGGACATGAACTGCGACTCAGTCGAGGCGTTGTGGGGCAGAAATTACACATTTAATGAGAAGTACAACTCTCAGTTTTGGGGATCGAGGCAGCGCATGAATGCGCACAGCTCAAGAGCGAGCACCGCGCTCATATGCAGCCCGTACGAGAGGAGCGCCGTGCGTCCCGAGCAGTGGTACCCAGCTGGGATGCTGAGGACGCCCTGTCCCAACAACTACATCAAGACTGAAGTCGGAGAATGGCTGGATGTCAGCTACAACGACACGAGGTAAGACCAAATAGCATAATAATACTACTAATAATAATAATAATAGTAATGTTAAAAATGATAATGATGACAGTAATAATAATAATAATAATAATAATAATAATAATAATAATAATAATAATAATAATGATAATAATAATAATAATAATGTTAAGTATAAAATGCTGAGATAATTTTAGGTAGCAGAAAAGGAATCGTTTTCTCTGACATCTTAGAAGTTTTTACAGATCAAAATTCTACATTTTCATTTCTCAACATTCTACATCTACATCTACAAACTCACCAGTGTTAAGTTCCTCTCCCATAAATTTGATGTTTTTGGCCAAGCGAAGAGGAAATCTACTATATCTACTGGCCAGTCAAGCAACAAAATGCACTTGATCATATTATGTGCAAAACTTCATCACAAGAACAGATTTATTCCATCTTAATATTCATCCAGATGTTTTATGTTATTGTTTGAATGCCAATAAATAAAAATAATTATAGGCTTGCTTTTTTAAGGTACCAAAAGTCAGACTGAACAGATAAATGATAATATTTCTGATAAAGACAAACATAAGTTTTGAGTTTATATCAGGGTATGAAACGGGAAACTTTAAACCAAAATCTAAATCAAATTGTAATGATGGCTGGTTCACATCCTCAATATTTAAGATGTGTGTCTTTGCCTAAGATGAAGTTCTTTTAGATGCCGCCCTTTTCCATTTACATGTTCCTTTCATTTGAGTTTTTTCATTATCAAGATGTGCGTCATTACTTTCAACACTTTGAAAATAGAATAAAATAATCATATCTGCAATGTTTTATATACAGAGACAGATGTGACTATACAAGGTAATAATTGACTTTTTTTTAAAGGGATGTAAATTAAGATTTCTCGTGCTTTTTTACTGTCAGGTTATTGAATATAACTCAAGCCGTTGTAGCTTTGTATTACCACCTGCATTGTCCCTTGAGTCTGAGTCTGGTGTCCAGGAATACAAAGGAAACAAAATGGACATGTTGACTGGCAACTGCGTGGTACTCTCTGCAGACCAGAGTGAGTTGTCATGCAGCTGTCTTCATGGTGCTCTTTCTTCAGGACTGGGCTAGTGAATGATTGGCAGCTCTGTTTGACACAAGCGCATCTGGCTTTTAGAGCTGAGCTCAGTACTCCCTCCGTAAATCTGTATGAACAATGATTTATTAAACCAGAATGTAAGATAGAAGTATAGAGGAAACATGAACCAATGGACCATATGAGGACAACCAGCTGCAAAATCCCAAACAAGGAGCTGCTCTTCCTCCAGTCTCTGCTGAGAAACACATAGAAGAATGGCAGCATCGTCTGACTATCGAATCTAAACTCACTTAATCTGCTTTGAATTGAGAGGAAGTAGAGTTCTTAACGTATTTTGCATTTGCCTTATTTACATATAGCAATTTGCCTTTAATGACTTGACTGTAGAGGGCGACAGGACGCATGGCAAGCGAGAGGAGAATAATCAGACAGAGGTTAACTACAGTTTAGACTAATTTGCCCACAGGACACCCCCGACTGCACATGACCTTGGAGGACTGGGAGATCCAACTGTCTTTTTGTTTGTCTTATCAACTCAAGTCCTGGAGCTTGTTCAATAATGCAGAGTAAAACTCAGAGCAGGTTTTTGATCAGGTCCTCCTCCATTTTTACGTTTTCCACAGGTTTGCATTTCCATAATCTTAGTCTGAGTTAGTTCCTTTTTTTTCTGCTGCTGAGTTAGACCCTAATTGTAAAAATTAAATAATTTGCATTAAAAATACAGTACAATTGATAGTTGATTTAGCCAATAACCTGAGCAGACCTTTTCCACCCCCTTCTTATTTTTTTCCCTCCACTTTTCTTTCTTGGCTTTATTTTTTAAAAACTGTTAACAATTTCAGCAATTTCCTGGTGTACGTTTTCCTGCACTTTGCACCAGGAAAGACACCAGGATTCATAGACAGAAAGATCATTTCCTGCAGTCATTCTGCTGAAAAAGATTTAATGTGACTTGTGGCTCGGTGACACGGGATGCTGCTTGTATTTCATGTAATCTCAACATCTCATCATCAATTTGCAGCACTTTTTTTAATGACAGATTTACACACACACATTAATGATAGATAGATAGATAGATAGATAGATAGATAGATAGATAGATAGATAGATAGATAGATAGATAGATAGATACTTTATTGTCCCCGAAGGGAAATTTGTCTTGGGCTCTAAGTGCTGAGACAGCTGCCGCCATAGTTAAGAACAAAGAAAGTAAATAAAAGTAAAGTTGCACATTTGCGCAACAATAAATGATATAATGCTACCTGTTGACTCAATAAATACATACATATAATAAGTACACATATTACACATTCTCACACACATATACATAAATATAATATAGGAAGTACACATATTGCAGATTCCCACACACATATACATAAATATAATATAGTAAGTACACATATTGCACTTTCCCACAGGGGATTACACCAATCCTAGCAGCATCAACATGACAGCAATGCATACCTCACCCTGTTTACAAAGTCTTATTTATTAATCTAATGGAAGTAGGGATGAATGAATATTTAAATCTGTTGAACTTGCATATGGGGGTTCTGTAACGTTTACCAGATGGTAACAGTTGGTATTCTGGATTGAGGATGTGGGTCGAATCGGAAGAAGCTCTCTGTGCCAGTCTAAGGACAGACTCTTCATATATGGACTGCAGAGAGGAATTTTCGGTCCTCCCTATCACTTTCATTGCTGTCTGGACCAGACGGTTCATTGCTGTCTGGACCAGACGGTTAAGTTTAGATTTGACCTGAACAGAGAGATTGCCCAACCACGCTGACATGCCAAACCTGATGAGACTTTCCAACACAGCCTGATAAAACAAAAACATAAGCTTCTGGTCAACCCCAAAGACCCTGAGTCTGCGTAAGAAATATAGTCTTTGCTGAAGACGAAAACACAACATATCAACATGAACTTCACAGTTAAACAGACTATCCAAGTGAACGCCCAGATATCTGTAAGAACATTTTCCTTTGAGAGCCAAGCAGAATTTATGGTTTTCTATTATATTATCATTATATTTATAATCAGTCACTACACACAATTCAAATCCAAACAATCCAATCAAATTTCATGTGTATTTTCTTCTCAGGCCCAGACAGAGAACAATAAAGTACATTTTAAAAGTGTAATAAAGGCATAGTGATATAAACAGAGGCCGTCCATCTGTTAAGCTTCACTAGTATCTTTCATATCTTGCTTGTGAATCCAGTAACTCCCACGTCACAGGCCTGGTTAGATTTAGATACTCTACTCTTGATAAATTGTTTTCTGCAACTTGGAAAGGAACAACAGACGCTGAAAGTCTGTCTTCATCATGCTGGCTGTTTTAAAGCTTTAATCGCAGCACTTTTTATATGCTTTTTTTCACCGTCGGCTGTTCTCTGGTCATTTATTATATTATTGTTAAATATATCCTAATTTGGCTGAAATCACTTCAATAATGGCTTTTGTATTTTCATTGATACATTACAAAGTTGACCATGTGTATTTTACACATATAGCACAATTTCACCAGAAGTTTTGAGTAGTACTGTTCATTTGTTTTTTTCAGAGAAGGTGGAGGATTACACTAACATCTGTTTCATACAAGGAAAAGGTCATCCACCGCACTTTCCATCAGGGTTTATCTAGTCAGTAAACATGCTTAATCACAACTTGTTTTGCAAATAAAACCTGCAGACATGTCTAATAATCCTGTGAGCTTCCTGCTTTCAAAAACAAGATTTAAGTGCTTTGGTCAGCCAAGACAACAGTCCACTTACTCTGTATCGAAGCCCAGGACAAATCTGCAGCAGTAAATTATTCAAAAACAAAATCAAAAAGAATGAAAGGGGTTTGGATATGCACAATAGTTCATAACAGGAAGAAAAAGGACGGTCCAGTCAGGGTTAAAAACTATGAAACTATCTCACTCGACGTATTACAAGTATCAGTTGCACTGGAAGTTATTTGTTGATATTGTTGTTGAATGTATAACTACAGGCTCCATAGCCTTTCGGTATCATTATTGAAACTAGATTTAAGATAGTCTCCATTGTTTCACAATATTGAGAAATACTAGTAGCACAGTGTTCTATTGTAAAAGATTTTTATTTGGTCTTCTAATTTCAGTTTCTCTTTTTCTTAGAATTCTCTTTTTCACCTAAATCAATTAAGGACACAGTGAAGGTTCTTTAGTTAAGCTTCATCCTTGTCTCTTTTTCACCGAACCTTGATATGTAAGTTGCACGTCACTCAGGCAACGTTATGTCTGAGCGTTTTCCAATCTCTCTTTGTTCAAGGCTGAAGCTGGGCGCTCATCGTGCCCCCCCCCCCCCCCCCCCCCCCCCCCTCCTCAAATCTTTCTCACACCATCTTGTCATCACAGTCTCTGCTCTCCTTGAACCACATTTTAAGAGGCTGCCACACTGCTCTGGGGAGTGATCAGCAATGTGTGGTTATAGTTAGGACAGTTTTTAACAAATACAAAGTAATTATGGACCTGCTTGAGTATTTGAGTTCAAGGTTCAGCTTGGCTAATAGTTTCACAAGATAATAAAGCAACAGAATAAAAAAAATAAAAAAACTGGTGAAATACCAAAACAATGAATAATATAATACTTTGCAGTGATCTAGTTGATACCTCCAAGCTAGAAAACACCAACAATGGGCTCAAATAGAACTAAATGATATTATAGTAATAATAATACAAAAGTCATCAACAATCATTTACCAGTTATAGGAGCAACATGTTTAATCATATATGGCCTCTTTCAAAACTCTACTGTAGCTTTTTATGTTCTATATAATTCCTGTTTCATATTTGACTGCAGGTATGAGGCCAGCAGAGAGCATATGTTCCCGATGGAGTTCTTCTTTCCACCACAGAGGACGTGCCTGATCTGTTCGGATGAGGCATCCGGCTGTCATTATGGTGCACTTACCTGTGGCAGCTGCAAGGTTTTCTTCAAAAGAGCTGCAGAGGGTAAGTTTAAAGGGTCAAACTTGGATTCTGGGTCAGTGGTCATATACGTTAATTTCTGCTGAAGATATTTTCCCCACTTTCATGACAGTATTAAACAGCTAAACCTGTTTGTTTTTATTTTTTTGACATGATGTAAATTCTGTACACTCAGTTTCACATTACAATTCAATCACTTGGTGCATTATTTACCAATAGTGTCTCCTCTGTCTGTGTAGGCAAACAGAAGTACCTTTGTGCAAGCAAAAATGACTGCACTATTGATAAGCTACGAAGAAAGAATTGCCCGTCTTGTCGGCTGAGGAAGTGTTTTGAAGCTGGAATGACTCTTGGAGGTACGATGGATTAATGTACTAAATGCTGCTTTAAAAAGAAACAAGTGTTTATTTTATTGCTGCTGAGCTCAACTGACACTGGAATTTGGGGCGGATGCCAATACCGACATTAGGTGGTAAAAAAATTCGGATTGATATGTTATAAACATATATATATACATATTTAATAAAAAGGATAAAATATGCATAAAATGTAGCCTACATAACTTATATATATAAAAATCAGAGCATATCGGACAACAGTTTCTCACTATCTTGTTCTGTGGATTTGTCAGTGATCGTCAGCCATAGGATATGAACAATATGAATACACATTACAAATATACATTTGTACAATATGAGCTATAATAAACACGGTGTGCCACATAATGTGTGAACAAAAAACACTACAGAAAAAGTGAAGTTGTAAAAGTGAAAATATTAATGGTTTTCCAAGACCAAGTACTTTATTCTCTCCACACTGCACATCTTAGCTGGCTCTCTTCAATTGCAGCATCATCACAATGGGGGATGTTACTGATAATCAAGCCCCTGACTGAGCTGCCATGCAATTTAGACCTATTCCATTCACTTCTCCTTACTGTCACCCAGACCTGTTCGTCATATTAGGCTGTAAAGATTGACATGTAGTAGACTAATTTTTGTCTTGTGTTCAATTTTCACTCTCTTCCATTTTCTCATTCTGGTAACGGTGAAAATTGTACTGGAGGCACAAAGCTGACATGAGACATGTGAATTAAAGCAGGAGACATGCTGGTAATTTTGCCACCAGTCACTGACAAACCCATGGAGGGAAAATGTGATCTAATGCTGTGATTGTCAGTAAAAAGGCACACCTTTTCTAGTTGTGGCTAAAAAGAGCCTTCTTTCACTCATGTTCTCATCATAGACATGTAATTCACTCGCGGCATTTCACAGGAAAATTTATGACAATAATTTGTAGAGGTGAAGGCAAAAAATTATACATTTGGTCTTATTATCCCCAAGGTTTTTTTTTTTTCCAAATGTACTTCAAAGCTATGACACTGATAGAAAAGTTTTGTAATTCAACAAATTGGATTTCAATTAATTTATAACAAAATTACAAATGTATTGGCAATCAAATAATAAACTTTGCATCATAGTATCATATCGTTAAGATCTGCTATTTGTTTCACTGCGTATAGCTTGAAAGGTCTGAACAGAGAGGCAATACGGAGGAAATCTCTAAATCTTTGATTACATAAAATTGATTTTTTTTTGTGTCTTTTGAGTTGGCATCTGTTCAATATTGAGAAGCACAGATATTTTAAATTGCTTGAAAGTTTCATTTTGATCATTTGAATTCCACATTACTCCTGGAATCATAATAACATCCCTGAATAGAAGCGGAGCGGCGAGTTTACTTTATGCAAAACCATGATAACAGTCTCATTTTGCAGAGAGCTGATGGAAACTCACTACTCAGCTGTAGTTAGATGTCTTGTGTTGAAATGTAAACACACATAAACTGTACATATACTGTATGTTGTGCATTGTGTTGTCTGTCAATCTGATCACGGCTCACATCCAGCCCCTTTATCAATACTGCATTCAGATTAATGTGATGCTGTCTAGGTATAACCCCTGCTACAGTGAGATCTGTATAGTGGATCTGGTATCAACACACAATAGTATATCTACAGGTTGCAACTCCTCCAAGCTCACAGTGTCCAGAACAAGTTGTGTCCCCAACCCAAACAGTACTCTGACACACATATGAGACTTGCATCCAAAGCAGCCTCAACTACCGTTTCACTGCCAGCGAGTGAGAGTTCAACTTTTTTTTAGTCAATGATTTACACAAACTGTAAATGTAGTGGTGTAGAAACGTCCATTGCCAGATTAAATAAATTACTTATATGACTTTTTAAAAATGTGTTTTATATTTGTAATATATAAGTACAGTTCACTACATGAATGAATAACCACAGCTCCTTAACTACAGCTACAGTCTACTGGATAGATTTATTTTATATTACCGAAAAAAGGACAGGCTTGTTACTCCATAACTAGTAATTGTAGAGTAGAGATTTTTTTATTTTTTTTATTTTAGCATAATTATGTAACTTTTATTATAGTTCATCCATCTCCATTCAGCAGCTGCTCCTATGACTGCATCAAGGTGGAAGATCTAATTCCTGCAACCTGCAATTGTTTGGAATCTCTTCTTAGTTAGTTATGCCCTAAAAAAGGCAGCTAGGAGGTGCTTTACTTGTTTTTGGGGTGGCACTTTGCATTACAGGCAAGGCAGTTTTATTTATATAGCACAATGGCAACTCAATGTGCTTCACATGAAACAGAAAAACATGTAATTTGAAAAACATTAAAACATACAATTAACCCCCCCCCCCCCCCCCACTAATAATAAAAAACAAAGTTCAGCTCACTAATAACATGGTAATAATGGAGTCTTGATAAAAAACAGGCCAAAGGTGTGTTCAGACTTAAAGAAAAGCAGATGTTCACTTTGCATTATTCCTAAATAAAATGTTTAACCTCCCAAAGTAGCCAACTGTACGCAAGCTGTGTGTGTGTGTGTGTGTGTGTGTGTGTGTGTGTGTCTGTGTCTGTGTGCTTCTGACCTACATCGGAGCTCACAGAAACGTTATTAATCATCCTTACTGGCCCCTAGTCTTTCTCCTTTTTCCTCTGGTCTCTGTACATTTATAAAAGCAGATTCATAAAGTCTTGTGATACAGACACCCTAACATTTCTCACTCAACTCAACATTTTCATTATGAACTGAATCATCTTATTTTTTTTCACACCAGGTGAATTGACTCTTTTCAAGGCAGAGTTGTCAAATCTGGGAAAACACATGTGGGATTAATAACATTAACATTATCAATTTCCATGAGCCAGTTCAAGACCTTTAATATTGTGCAAGTTCACTCACTGACATGGTTTACTGGGACAATTAAAGGAATGGAGCCATCATTAATGTTATTATTAGCAGCTGTGACGAGTCTGTTCTATCTGAACACACAGTAATGATGAGGCAATACTGTTGTATGATAGAGGTAATACTACATGTAATGTTGGTATATAATATCACAAAGTAAAAGTATGGTGCATTTTCAACAGAGGAACTACCATGTGCTCCATACTGTTTACCAGTAAATATGCTGGCCTTGGTTGTTATATAAAATAATAAATAATGGATAATAAAAATATAATGAATTTAAATGAAATACTTTTTTGCATTTTTCAGCTCTGATTATGTGAGACCATTGTGAGATTTTGACTCTATTATAATACTAATAAAACCTTAGTAGTGTAAGGATATATTGTTATCACCTCTGTTCATTTAACAATGATCTAATTTTACCAGAAAAGTTTACATGTGAGTGTTAATCTGGCGTGTATGTGACTGTGTAACAACCACTGGACAACTAGAGAGTAATGGGAAGTGTGAGGTTGTAAGTGACAGGTGTCTGTGTGAAAAAGGTTTGCCACCTCCTCTCTTTCTCTCCATCCTCCTTTTCGCCCCGCACACACTTTGAGAAACACAGTTTAAATTGGCGAACTAATAATATAATGACATCTACAATCTGGACACCAAAGCAAGAGCAGAAAAGGATCTGCAAAGGCACACGTTACCAAAAAAAGGCATTTCGAGAGGAGGAAAAAGTGCTAAACCGATTTTCATGTTTTCGTCCGATCAAGCACCTTGCACATGGCACCCTGAAAGGATAGATAAGATAAAAATGGTGATTATAATGATGATGAGACTGGTGAAGACATAGAAGGACTGAAAAATGTGAGTACAATGAGCAAAAAATATTTAAAAAGTTTATTTGAGGGAAAATGAGTTTGTAATGGATACATCTGCACTGCAGCTTATTCACTGGAGGTCAGTCTGAGCTGGTACTGACACCACAGCTCTGTGTTCTGGTCAACATATACTGACCCCTAATACTGACAGTTGACATTGTCTTGGCTAATGAATTGCTCCTCTGGCCTTAATCCGTGTGAGTAACAAAGACCATGCTTGAATCCGTCATTTGGATAATCTTCTCCTGTTTGTATTGGCCTCAGCTGAAGGATGGGGATCTTAAAGTTAGTTCAACCCAACCTATTTATACTGTACTCTGCAAAGATCAGATGCCTGTCTGTGTCATGGTTGTGAATCCCAGGAAGGAATTTTTAATTAACAAATTTTATCTGAAATGTTTGTTATCGGATCAGAATTACTTGCAAATTTGACTTTTTATATAATCTGCAATTTGCTTTCAACCCTGCTACTCTTGATAGAGACTTAAGTCGTGTCTATAACCGGCAATTCAATATTGATCAAACTGAACTGAAAAGCCAGGCTACAGTTTTAATGAGATTTTCTCTACACAGAAGCTGCAAGAAGCAATTGCATGACGATTACTGTCAGTCAACAGAGAGTAAAAGGATTGAAGAAATTAAATTTTGCCTTATATTTTGACATTTTTAAAACCCTAGATAGTCAAATGAATTAGATGATGACTACTTTAAAAGTAGAAGAAGTTGCAATCTCAACAGCAAAAGTGTCTGTTCTAATTGACTCAGCACATAGTTACCAGTTTGTATTTGTCTGTCAGTCTCACTCCAGCACAGCTGTCATTCTGAAATAACAGGCTGAGCTGCAGCTCAACTGTTCGCAGGTCTATTACTCGTGGAAAGAAAGCGGTCAGAGACTGATTGTAGTGAATGGCTGCCGATCTTAGAGAACTGAACACAATTTATTTGGCAGCTGTTTAGGAGAATATAATTATTCCATCCTGATTGTACCTCTGCTTTCTTTACATGGCAGTCCAATCCACTGAGTCACAGACGCTGCACCAATTTAGTTTGTAAGTGCAGGTTGTCATATGGAGCAGCTGCCTTGAGGTTTTCAGCATCTGTGCACAAAGAAAATACAGTATTGTCATTGCAGGAAGGGGGAGCAGGTTTTTTCAATACACACACTGAGCGTTGTCATCTCTTAATTCTTATATGCTTTTAGTGCATAAGGAAACAATTGTAATGCAAAACAGCATGATTTACTGAGTTTTGTAGTCTTAGTTTATATTTGCAACACTCACTGCAAAACCTTCTTGAGAGGAAAAACTTTAATAACAAGAAGAAAAAAATAATTTATACGTTAATACCCAGCAAGGACTCACACATGATGAGCAGGCCTTCTCACCAGATGAGGCTCATCTGTTCAGATTTCTTTGAAATGGAATCTGATTCAATATCCTAAAAGCTATTAGTAGATCAGTCTGGTTAAATTGATACTCCCCTTAAAAAGGGTTGATTTAGAAAGCAGAATTAAATATATTCTTGGTACAGTAGTTGTAGATTGTCCTGATGACTTCCCCTCCAATGTTCCAAACATTTAACCATAGCGTGTATATGTGTAGACCTTTCTTAATAATAACAACTTGAAAGGATGTTTGCACGATCTATGATTGCGAGCGCTATCATCACTGGAGCGCTGTCTCTTCATTTTTTATAACGCATTTAGCTGTAATGGGTCCAATTGTGCAGCGAGAGATCCTGAAATCAAAGGCAGAAAATCCATCATGTTGGATGGCCTCAGACACAAATCCCTAGAGCGAGGAGAGTTGAATTTTTAGGCAAAATCGATCAGATGTATCAAAACTGAACTAAAGGGGTTACATCCCAGGTTATCCCAGGTTTTATGTCATTCAGTGTCATGTGACAAAGACATGCAGGTCATGTGGTTGTTGACTTGTAGCTGGCTGTATGACAAAATAGCAGAAATATTAATAAGCACATTGTGTTTTTTTTGTAGCACGCAAACTAAAGAAGATTGGTCAACAGAAAAACCCTGAGGAGGATCATCACGTTCATGACCCTCCAGAAGCTATGCAGAACATCTCTCCTAAATCAGGCCTAAACTTAAACTCCCAGCTGGTCTTTCTCAACATCCTGGAGTCCATTGAGCCCGAGGTGGTGAACGCAGGACATGACCACGGCCAGCCAGACTCAGCTGCCACGCTGCTCACCAGTCTCAATGAGCTCGGAGAGAGACAACTGGTCAAAGTGGTCAAATGGGCAAAAGGATTGCCAGGTGTGACAATGGTTGAGTTTTTCTTAAGCAGTGTTGATGAGATTATTTATGTATTAATTTATGTATGTTTTATTATTTCATCATCATCATTTTATCATCAAAACAAGCTTTAAACACAACACTGACATATTTTTACCTTTAAAGATAAAATAAACTTTTTAGAAATGGTTGCATGTTTCCATATCCAGCCGACATGGAGCAACATTACCATTCACTTAGATTTATATTTGTGGCACCCTGAAGAACTTAAGTCCAATATTCACTCTCTTCTTAGCTCTGTTTTGGAGTCCACAAACTCTTTAGAATAATATCTGGTTCTTTAGCTGCTAAATGCTCCACTATTTTCACCAGCACATTGCAAACCTGTCTGCTGTTTGGTGCTGAGGTGGAGGTCCTCGGGCATGCTGTTGCATTTTTGTCACGCACTTTGGTGAAACTAAAGCACTCATGCAAGACAACCTGAGGGGCTGTCCTAGTTCATACATCCCCAATATGCTAGACAAATAGACTGATGCAAGAACATGAAGTTAACCACCCATGTGTTCCGTCTCTCTGGTCCCAGTCAGCACCCAAACAGCAGAGTTTGGAATCAGCTGTGACTGATAAATACACAATTGTTGTTTTTTTCATTAGGAAGGAAAAAGTTTTATGATTTTATGATTTTCTATTTCATGATGCAGAGTCTTTGTCATTATAGGTTTCAGGAATCTCCATGTGGATGACCAAATGACCGTTATTCAGCATTCATGGATGGGGGTGATGGTGTTTGCCTTGGGATGGAGGTCCTACAAGAATGTTGACGGCAGGATGCTTTACTTTGCTCCTGATCTTGTGTTCAACGAGTACGTACAGCTCTGAATTCTTTAATTCAATCATGTTCTCTGAAATTATGTTATCAGGAGATGACATGCTGGGTCATTATTATATTTAGAGATAACCCCCATGGAATTAATCTGTGCTGTCATACATAATCTTCATCCACAGTCTTCAGCCCCATCTTTCCCTCCCCAGTCTTCAGCCCCATCTTTCCCTCCTCATGCACAAACACAGTATTTAGAACTATCTAGAGTTTTATAAATGTAAAGTGGTTCATACAATTTGCTCCTTAGGTATTCTTTTATCAGTCTGAGATTAAGGTGGGGAACATCTGTTCTCAGCATAGTGAGAGAAACTGATTCAGATCTGAAAATGACTCCTGACAAACGGGGGTGAGGTCTGTCCGAGTATGAGTGAGGAATATTAATGGTTATAACAACTTCAATCTTATCTGGTTCCCTCAGCTTCCAGATATTTGTGGATGTGGATACTGTCAAACTGTTAATCTTTAAATCAATGGTCTCCTCTTAAGTATTCAAAGTAGTAGTAGTATAAACTGATGACAAAAAGGATACAGTACTTTTTTATGTTAGGTTTTAGAAAAATAGCATTCATTCTTTATGTGTACTACACATTCTTGCATAAAGAGTTACTGACTTTTACAAATAATGATCCCGTCTTTAACACAATCAAATATATAATATATATTACAATTTATTAATTTTTTAGAGTGTGACAATAGAGCTATGATTATGTCCAGTTTTTGAGAAACCAAACTTGTGTTATCACAATATGAGCCACATCTGTTCATGCTGCATACCACATTTGGCTATAATGGGTCCAGTTGTGCAGTAATAAATCAATTATCTATTCACAATTTCATTCAAATCCATCATGACAAATGTGATTTTCCATTATTCAGAGCGAGAACAGTTAGATAGGTCTGTCACATTTAAGCAGAAAAGCTATCAAATGATTCATAATTTAAATTTAAATTCAGACCTATCCCTTGCTTTATTCTGTTTTTATGCAGGCTTTTGATAACATCTTATATTCAGAGTATTATCTCTGTGGAATCTGCTGGGCAGCCAATAGGTTAGAGTAATAGCCTTGAAACTGGGTGGGAGCTGGCTCGAGTAGGATAAAACAGGATACTCAACTGAAGCTGCTCAGTCTCATACTGGGCAGCTTCCAGGTACGACTATGTGAGTGAGAAGCACAGTGTTGCTGGAAAAGAGCATTTGTGCTCAGCGAACCTGCGCTGAATATATAAAGCTATCCATGTAGCCAAGTGTCAGGCAATATGAGTATTAAGAAAGGGCTTTAATAGTTAATAGTATCCCACACAGATAGCACTACTCGTAAGTGGATACTTAATCACAAAAGCTCAACTTAAATGATAGCTAAAGTACATTAAAATATTTACATTTAATACAAGTCAAGTCAATTTTATTTGTATAGCCTAATATCACAAATTTGCCTCAGGTGGCTTTACAGTCTGAATAAGGAATAAAAAAAACTGCCTAAAAAACCCTAATACAGGGAGAGAGAAAAAAAAGGAAGAAACCTCATGAAGAGCAACAGAGGAGGGATGCCTCTCCTAGGGATGTGCAATAGATGTTATGTAGAATAGAACAAGAAAAATAACAGAAATACAGCAGGGAGCAGGATAATAAAATTATAATGGAGATATATATATATGGAGAATGTGATCAAGATGACTCTAAGCAGTTTCCAGGCACCACCAGGACAGAAATTACATGTAGAATTTGTTAGATAGCTCTATAGATGCTGTTTGGTCCACTAAACTCAAACTATCAAATAATTCACATAGTCCTAGGTAATAAATGAGGGTGGTTCATTAGTCTGTTGTTTTCTCTCTCATTTTGTTCTTTTTACTGTCCTTAAATGTGACACCAGTAATTATGGATGTGCTGGCAGGTAGCAGCAACATGTAACACACAGCACATTGGCCTCACTGTCCAGCAAGTCCTGCAGCAATCACTTCATTTATTAAGTTAAACTGCAGATTTAAAGCAAACATACTGATGTCTACACAAATGTTTTTTCTTGTATTTGTCAGCTTTTTATGTGCTCATACAAAACTTTTTGTGACACTTCCACATTACCAGTAATTGTGTGTAGTTTGAAATGTGCATTAGGACAGCATTTGCTACCTAGTTACAGTTGCAGGTCAGTTAGATTCATTTATGCATTATTTAGAGCTTTCTGTCTTGGGGAATATAACAGAGTGGCTGTCCTTGGAGGAAAATTATCATTTTGATGTTAAAATTCATGTTGTAGCATTTTAGTTAGTTTAGGATGATCTCTCTAATGTATTATGTTAATTATAGGCCCGCTTTAGGAATTTGGTATTCAATTTCCATGATGTTGATGAATCACCTGAAACAGAGTAAAAAACAAATGCCCAAAATTGTAGCAGTAGAAGCTGTATGTCTGCATGCCCTGACACATTAAAGTTGAAACTTTTTAGGTTATGAACAGGAAAAATGAAACAGTTTTTCCAAAATTCAACATCTAAGAAAAAGATTCAAGCTGATAACATTTTACTTTAAGTAGACAGTATACCGTATTAAGTATATAAACATTTAATGGATGATCATAACATTATAATGTAGTTATAAGAAGAGTCTTATAACTACAATTGTAACATGGTGTGTATTTTAATGTACAGTATTTGTTAACAATCATAACGTCTCCTATGAAGTTATATTCTATATTATCACAACTGTGTTTTACTATAACATCATCTATTATCTCTTTATAAACCAGCATCCACTGACTGTATGGGTTCCCACAGGAGAGGTTATAGGCTAGTTGTTAAAAAAATACTTTTAACTGTTTATAAGGTATAACTTTCTACTGTTTATATGTTGCGTATAAATGCTAAGTAGTGGGGCAGGTTTACATCTTAATAGAAGATCATTTATTCAGTTGTTCTCTGAGGTTTGGTGGATAAGTAGTTCAGAATTGTCAGACTGAATTACGGCTGGTGACTGGTGGAGCCCATGTACGACTAGAAAAGGTGGATGATTTTAGCAATTTGAAACAAATTTGAGCAGAAATTGATAATGGGCTGAAATGCTCTCTGTCGTCCTTTAAAGGTGCTTCTAACTGTCTCCTGCTGAGCCACCACACTGCTTTAGTTAGAAGAGTGATTGAATGATTGTTGGGTTTTGTCACTGAAAGAAAAGTTGAGGTGAATTCCACCTTTACCCCACCTTCATAAAACCTCACTACAATTACAGGAATAAGTACACTTCTCTGGTTCACTTTCATTGTTATAAAGAGACATGGCTGCACATGAAATAATAGACACCAGCAGTGGTACTTTATAATTTTTTTTTTCAGAAATTACAAATGTGATGGCTGTATATGTTTCGTGTAACTTTTTGCGTACAGCGTGGTTGTTTTTGCCGTTGTGTGAACCTTTTGAAGCCACCACTGTCTCTAGATTAAAATGATGAAATTTTGAGCCAGAAAGTTCAGCCATCTGCCGACATCGATGAGGAGATTGGAAAGTTAGTTATCAAAAGCAGGTGCATCAGCTCAGTGTGATGTTTTTCTGATCAGTGTTTGGTGGTGGATGTCAATGCAGCGTACCATCTGTGGTGCCATTTCACCACTCGGATATTTAACCACTTGGATTTCCCCAACGTCATACAATCTCCACCACCAATTTTTAAATTTATATATCCTAAATATCACTGTCAATCAGAAGGAAAACGGTGCTTAATGTACCTTACATCCTTTGCATTTATATCTTACCAGAAAGTCTGCATCCATTTCATGAGAGATGAAGAAGAATCAGCTCTATTTCATATCGCTCTCTTTTTCAATTTGAGCTCCTTTCTGTGGTTTAAAAAATATGCTTTATTCTACCCTCATCTTCACTGCATAAGAAGAATATGTTACAAAGTATTTCTCTCCTAATAAAAGCCGAATTGAAACTGTTCAAGCATAATGAACACAAACTATCCAATCACCTCTTATGATTTTGAAATACAAATGACTCTTAACATTTTTCTGAACTTTAAAGCTAACAATAAATGAAGGGAGTCATGTGTTTAACATCTTGCTCCAGATGTCAAAGATCACACAGCAGAAAGCTATATTGTTATAAAGATAATTCACTGTGGATGTCTCCATCTCACACACAGTAGATATGAATCTAACCTCTGACATTCTTTCCTCTTCTGTAGTCATTCATTACAGAATAAATGTGCGTGTAAAGCAATTTATCCCTTGTCACTTGTGATCTGAACATTCCTATTACTTCACATCTCATCCTGACCTTTTTTTTTCTGCAGAAATCGGATGCACATTTCCAGCATGTATGAGCACTGCATACGGATGAGGCATCTTTCACAGGAGTTTGTGCTGCTGCAGATCACCCAGGAGGAGTTCCTCTGCATGAAGGCCTTGCTCCTCTTCAGCATCAGTAAGTTCATCTGCAGCTGTCAGAAAAAAGAACTGCTTTATTTTATCAGAGAAATGGACCTGAGTAGCAGTAGAGCTAACAAAGTCAGAAATGTAAATGTCAAACATGTAGTCAAAACTGTTTTCTGTTTTTGTTAGTTCCAGTTGAGGGTCTGAAGAGTCAGAAGTACTTCGATGAATTGCGTCTCTCCTACATCAACGAACTTGATCGCCTCATTAGCTATCGAATTGCAACCAATTGTTCTCAGAGGTTCTACCAACTTACCCGACTCCTGGACTCTCTACAGATGGTGAGATGTGCTGCTTCTTGTGATTTCACTTGTGTTACAAGTGTACAGTGGCACCATACAGTCCATTTTTTGAATGGGCAGTTTCACAAGGTTTATGTGCACAGTGAACCAAGTTATTACTATTGACTGTATATAAAAATGAACAACATGTCTCTACTTCCTACCACTATGCAAAATGAAGCCAAAATATCTCATTTTTGGGAGTTGCCATGTTGCTTGTGTGACATCACTTGGAGCCAGAGTCAGGCAGCTGGATGATGGCCCACAGATAACGCCACCTCAGCTGTTTCACTGTCTAATAGGGGTTTGAGAACAAATCAGAAAAATGAGTACTCCAAAAACATCAAAATGATAAGAACCTAAAATGGCAGAAATCATCTTTGGGGAAAATGTATTTACTTAGATTTTTTGGTTTTGCTCATGTCCCATCTGCTAACATGGAGGGGGCCAGATTATACTGAAGTCAGTCACTGGAGGATCAAGATATTTTGGCTTCACTTTGGCTGGTCGTTGATTGAATGTGTCAGAGGGACATTTTGCGAACAAGATTTGATAACCCTAATATTAAGCCTAGCACTAAATGCACTCACAAAAGTTCATCCCTCAGGCTCATCCAATTTAGCATTTACCCTTCACTTGATGTTCATATTTATACATAGTCAATGGTTGTTACCTGTAATTATCAGCTTTATCTGTTTCAAGCTACCACCAGTAACTTGAAGTATAATGGATGCCGCCTATTAACAATATATTGCATTTAAAAGCAGTATTGAACAAGAAAATGTTAGCAAAAAGACTCAGGAGAAACATTAGATGGTTACTGTTGTAGCTAGCAACATTGGTTATTTAATGTTGAGTAAAGAAAGCTCACAAACACATAGCTGCTGTTTTTACTGACACTATTTGGCTTTTGACTCTAAAAAATCAACTTCTCCTGTTGTTTTGACAAAAACAATAATTTAGCTACTAATAATAGTAAAGAAAAACAAGCTAACACTGGTGTTAATTACATAGTAGTTAGTATAGTTAAAACCACTAATGCTAAAGTCACTGAATCAGGAAAGTCATTTACAAATTCATTCATTTATACATTTCCATTGTAGAAACAGTTCTTGTAGTAAATGATGTCATCTATTTGTGTGTTTTTTTCTCTTTCAGACAGTAAAGAAGCTCCATCAGTTTACATTTGACCTTTTTGTCCAGGCTCAGTCACTCCCCACAAAGGTCAGCTTTCCAGAGATGATAGGAGAAATAATTTCAGTACATGTACCAAAGATCTTGGCAGGTTTGGCTAAACCAATTTTGTTTCATGAATAGATGGATTTCTGTTTTATCAAAAAGGGACTCATCTTTGCTGCCTCTTTACCGAAGGCTTTGTACTGTTTCCCCACATCTAATAGCGCTTACCCCTTTTCCTGTAATCATTATTTTCCCCTTTTAGCCATAATCGAAATAACTTGTTCTGAACTGTTGAAGCTTTTTATCTGAAATGCTGCAGTGCATTACTGGTTGACATCACTGCTGTTTCCAAGTGGAGAGTCTGTGTTTTAAGTCAGAACAGAGATGCTACTTTACATGTCTGTAAATCAGATTACAGCATCATGAAAGTAGCAGGGTTAAAAACATTAAGTTTCACATTTGACCCTCATTATAAATACACTTGACAAGGTACTTATGTATACTTCAATAACAAGAGATGACCAAAGTAGCAGATAGGAATTCAATCACAACAAATACTTGCTTTCCTATTAACTCACCAAAACCTGTTTTTATAATTGCACCTTCTGAGTTTCTACTTGAAAAACTGAATGTGGTAAATACGACTTGGGAGGCGTTCAAGTGCTGAAGTGCCTTGATGTGATAATCTCTGATTTGTTTTAAAAAGTCACACAATTTCATTTTAATATCATTCTTATTAAAGGTCAAAACCTCAAAGTGTTGACGAAATATAATAAGAAAGTACCAAAATATTAGAAGTCAGTTGTGTGGCATTAAATTGTGTCACCTTACATTGTAAAGATGCCTGGATCATTGTTATGACAATCAGTGTAGTTGCACGTATTGCAACTGTAAAACACAAAGTATATGTGGCAAATTTTACTATGTGTGCTGTGAATCAAAAATATTAGATCTGTCCCAAAAACTGTTTTCCTGTTGAGTGAATAGGCAGGAGTGTTTTTGCTGCAGGTGGGTAATTAAGGATAAAGCCTGCTGTGTGAACATGTGTTATCTGAATTAGAAACAAAATGCAAAAAAAAAAAAGATTATGAAAGTACAAATCAAGCTGAGTAGTGGTTATTGATGTGGAAATGCAACAATGTAATAATTAATTACACATCATTGTTGCAGGGTTGCAGAAAATTCCCTCCCAGTTGTATTTACTGCTTCTTTGGGTTGTCAGTTTGTACTCAACGCAAATGTTGTGTCAGGTAAAAGCCACACAACCAAAACCTCAAATTCTCTATTTTATGCATAAAGGAATATTTCACCTGATCATTACTATGTGCTCTTATGTACCTCTGAAATTAAATATCATACCTGATCTTATAAAGTACAGCATAATGAAGAATTTCAGCAAAGTGACAGGTATTAAAAAAACAGCCTAAGTTACAGTACATACTATCTGTAACTCTTACACTATTCTACACGCTTGTTATTCGTATAAAAGATTGCTTTAAAGATAAAGTACTTCAGCATTTACACATGTGGTCTTCACACAGTACATTATCCTTCTTTGACTGAGCCAGCACGACACAATGCAGGCGTCCACACAATACACTGCATGCTCATTGTCACTGGTCTGCACTTCAAATCTTTTTTCACCAGGCTGGCAGCAAATGTGTAAAGAGCTGTTTTCCTGTTGTTATTCATTTTAAAGCATTAAAATACTTATATGTAGTGTGATAACTTGTTAAAACAGGTACTTTGTTTAGAAGTATTGATACTTTACTTCTCCACTGCACAGCTTCACAATCACCTTTTTAAAAGAAACTGAATTAAACATCACAATCCAATACAAAGGTAATATAAATTTGTTTTTGGTAAATGTTGCATGAAAATTCAGATTGATAATGCAACTAATCTCACCACAGAAATATTGTGTCCTTTTTCTGCATGTCTTTAGATATAATGCCTTTAGAAAATGTTGAACCCCCATCAGATTATGTTTGCATTTAATGTCATGTGGCAAATGACAAGTTTGAAGCAAAAGATGAATGGATAAAACTGAAATAGTTATCAGCCACAGTGCACAGCTCTTCGCTCGTCTACCACCTGCTCGACAACACGTTGTGACAGCGTCGTGCTGTGAACAGCAAGCTCCAGCAGCGGGGACCAAAAGACTTGTACAGACACAAGGGAGAAAGGATGGCACCAAATACACACAAATGCTCATTCAGAGTGCCAGAGATCTTAGATTAGGGCAGAAATGTTCCAACAGGACAACAAATAGAAACTTAGAGCCAACTCAAAACTGAACGGGCTTCAAATGTAGAATGTGGAAGTCCTTGACTGCCAAACCTCGGAGATAAACACAGAGGAAAAATCTACGGAATGCCTTGAAGATAACTCATCACAGACACTTGAGCAAAACCGTTCAAGACATTCATTGAGTTGAAGACAATTGTTAGTTTTTGCATCCATTTCTGTGCATACAACTTGGTATATTTGACACAGTACGTCATTTAGACTGAAATAGTGCTCTACTTTCAGCAGATGACCTATTAACCTACAAAAAAAAAAATTCTAAAATTTCTGTGAGTTTTTCATGATCCAACAAAAACAAAACTTCAAATTGACTTCTGAGGTGTATTCTGCATCATCCTACAAAAGAAAGTTTTACAACCCTGTAAATTCAATGCTTTTTTAAAAGCTTGTTGATGCATGCATCATGTGTTTGTAAGATTGTATTTGTACTTCTGATTTGTAGCTTTACAGAAAGCAATGCATGGACATCCATATATCTATCCAATAACCTGTTTATTGAACACTCAGTGATGGTGTCATCTTTGCTCAATGTGTCTATCAGACAGCATGATAACATTTTATTGTACAAAGTACAGTTATATGTTGACTCTGATAGTCAGTTTAACAGTTTTTTGTAACGGATTCCTTCATCTGCACGAATGAATGTCCTCATATCTTCATCTTGACTGACTTTTCAATAAATGTATCTGCTGTCATGTGAGGGAGAATTAAACAGCAGTTCAATATAAACAAGAACCCAAATGACATATTTTACATTTGAAAAAACATTTTAAAAAAGAGTTTTAGTATCAGAAGTTTTGATCAAATGCAAAAAAATCTGAATTTCAGAATTCCTTCTTCTCATATCCTGAATGCACTATGCTGTAAGATAACATTACATTTTGTTAATGTTTATTCTTCAAATTGATGATTTTGTTTAGTTAATGCTGTTGTAGCTTTATTATACATTTAACAGGAGTGGATTGGGAGTTGAGGGTGGGGGCGTATGAAGGTATCATCAGTGCCAGTGCATCATGCACTTCTATGAGCCCCCTACATATCAATGCCCTGTACATTTTTAACGCTAATGTTTCATCCCACTAGCCTACAGTGTTTGTATGATGTCAGTGGACAATAGCTAGTATGTGCCTAATGCACTGCATATTCACCTGGTTCTTTGTACATGTTCCAGTAACTGTATATATATTGATTAGTCCAGTGTCTGTTTTTGTGTTCGAACACTTGACTTTTAAGGTCATCTCTTGTATGATTTATACTTTTTGTGATCTGTGTGTTTTTCAATATGTATGTTTTTTTAAAAAGGTGTAAAGCTGCATCATCTTTTAAAAGCAATTAAAATTATTCTGACTCTGAAGGCATAATACGTGTTTGAAGTTTTTTGTGGAGGAGTACTTTGATTGTCAGATTTAACTTTTACTTCAATTTAATAGACTCGATCTAACACTGTATCAAAGCAGGGTAACAAAAAATTAATCATGGAAAAGAAAATGTGTAAAAACAGTTAGACCATAGTAACACAAAGTTATATATAACAATCAGAAAGCATGATGCCTTTACAAAGTAGAAAGTACTGTATCAGGTTGAAGCACATTTCTATAGTAGTAGCAATGGCAGAAGATGGTACTAAATATATTTTAATTCATTGTGGACATCCAGTGAACAGTGCGCGCTTCAGTGAGAACACACATACTTTTGTTCTTGTGTGTGTGTGTGTTCCCCTATTTGAGAGATTTGCACTTGGCTGCATATTAATTTGCTAAAACCCCCAAGGTCATAGGAATTGGCATAAAATCATCAGGGAATTTCCACCACCAAGTTCACAGCTAAGGCTGGCAGCTGTGAGGAGTCAAGGTGCAAGCTGGTGGATTATGAGGGCAAGGCTCTGACTGGCAATGAAGGCTGGAATGTGGTGGGAGGATTGGATGGCAAAACAAATACAATGTAAGATTACACACGTTTTTAATACACATGGAGGTCTTCATAAGCTTAGCACAAAATATACACCTAGTTATTAGTGTTAAGTCATCAAACAATCAACACTGTTGTGTCTTTTAAGAGTCATCCTAGCACATTGTGCTGAAAACTTAACTAAAAAGTTTAATTTCTTACGAGATTGTTTTTTCATTATCTCTTTTGTCTGATAGTTTTCTTAGTCGTGATAGGTGAAGAGCACTACTATAGCAATGTCAGTCTGTCGGTCGGTATGTTGATGGATCCACCACTTTGGTCCAGGCTGAAATATATCAACTGATGGATGGACTGCCATGAATTGTGCTATAGCTGTTCATATCACTCAGGATGAATTCTAAACACTTTGGTGATCCTTGGTTTTTATGACCGGTACTTTAATTAAATACTTAGGTACTAATGTCATTCCCATCAGACTAAGCTGTATCGTGTTTAGTGCCATTTAGCAACGTTCACATGCTAACAGCTAAACCAAGATGGTGAACATGGTAAACATTATATCTTTTTAATTGTAATACACAGCACAGAGGAACGTTAAGAATGGTTCATGTTTATTTTCCTTTTCAAAAATACAGACCAACCAGACAACAACCAGGAAATCCAAGTTGGGTTAACCAAAAAAACAACAACATTAAAACAACTTTAAGTACAAAATAAACATTGGAGTGTTATTTTCACATATTATAACATCAGCTTTGTTTCCCTTCACCTGCTTTTTTATCTCAAATATTCATTTGAGGTGCAACAAAATCAGGTAAACTCTGAGGACTCACCTGAACAATCAAACCTACCCACATTAGGTAAGAAGTGAATGACTCTGAGGTCATTAATAAAGGAATGTAAACTGGGAAATTTGTTTTAATAATTCCCAATTAAACTAATACTAACAACTACAAGCTGACAGCTTATAGCAGAATACTTTTCCTAATGCCTCTTAAAAAGTGACTTATGTTTAAAAATGGATTTTAAATTATGACCTAAATATTCTTTATGAATAGACCAACTAAAACAGACATAAATACTCCATAGTGTAGATCAATATCAATTTATCTGTCCCATTCCTTTCTGCTACAAATGTAATTTTTCTCATTAGTATTTTTTTACACACTGTTTTGTGTAAATACTAAAATTAAATCTCTAGCAGTTGGTTTTCTGTAAGCAGATCTACTGAATTAACTAGTTTTGTCAAGTCCATTATCTGGTCCATTTAATACAATCTAGAAATTAATATTAAGACTAATATTTCACATTTTAAAACTAGTTCTATTTCATCTGATTAAGTCAATTTGAATCAGTTAATCTACCTTGGGAGATCTATTTCACACTGCTGAAAAAAGTGTTAATTATGTAGACTAAAAGTCTATATGAACCATCAGAACCAGTTACACTAGTTAATTCCTACAAATAAAATTGTCCAAGAGTCACTCAAACTATTTAACACTGTAAAATTACTAAATATTGTAATAATAATTGACATAATTGTCAATTGAAGTGAAACAAGAAAGAAATAAGTACTTTTACTCCATCGTAACTTTGGAATAATGTTCAACCACTAGAACAATAACGCTGCATCTCGTTCAAAAGGCAATTCGCTGCTGTATCTCCTGTACAGCACAACTCTATTGATTACAAATCAAACAGAACCAAATAAATTCCTTCAGTTCTATGGAGAGCCATTTCCTCCATCTATCCAATAAGATCTGGATCGTCCATTAGTGTGCGTCTAACAGCACATGTAGAGGTCACATGATGCGGCCTGAGTCTCCTTACATTTAATTCTGAGAAAAAAGAAAACATAGTCGGTCTCAAGTATGAAAAGAAACACATTTATATACAGAAAGCAAAACATAAAATATACATTTCCATAATAAACTGTCAAATTACAGTAAATCTCACCTCTTTTTTGACATTTGACATTGCTGATGGTGGCGGAGAAAGTGGTGGACTAAATTAGAAGAGAAAAAAAATTAATAACCAATCCAATTATGGCTCACAGCAGTTTTCCAGCTCAACCACCGGACACCCCATGATCTGCCTGAAGGCCTCTTGTACCATTGGTAACTGTTTTGCTCATTATGCGAGATGACGAGTCTAACAAAGTATTAGTGGCAAGGGGTGTCAGAATTTGATATCAAATTTTAGTGCTTTGATTGAAGACATGGGACAGCAGTCATATTCGGTCCTAATTCTTTTAATGACACAGTCTGGAGGTCTGGATGTGGATGTGGATCGTGTTAGCTGGCGGCACAACATGATGTCTCCTGATTCTCTTGTTTTAAATTCTGTGATTTCTATGACATTAAATTGGCAAGCAGTTATCTACAACCACTTGAAATGATCTTAAAAAGACGAATAGTCATTCAGTGAAAGGTTTTGTAAACAACACTATAATTAAAAATCATTTCAATTGTACACTGTGTTGCACTCTGTGGGATAATAATTACTTATATCACAATCTGCGCGTCTACTGTCCAAACATGAGCGTCACTTGTCAGCAGGGACCCCTCCCAACCCCTCCACTTTGTTAATAATGATGTAATTGTATGCAACACTGACAGAGCAGATTACAACAAAGAGACAAACTTTCTTTGATGCAACTCCCACAAACCCTTTCCTCTCAGTCGTTATTTACGGCCCCCATCATTGCCTGTGCGGGGAGGACAGAACCTTAACTTGGACCATCCAAGCAAATCATGAAAGAGCAGATGTGTGGTCTTGTCATCGTGGAATTGGCGTGGGGGGGGGGTTAACTCAGCCAAAATGTGAGAGTGCGTACTTGAACTAATGTGAGCTCTTTCTAACATTTATTGAGTTAATTAAATGTGATTGTTTGTGGCTGTTACTAATTATACCATTTTAATCATGAAGAAAAGGACAAAGAAAATGGCTTTCACTTACCTGCCAGTTTGTCTAGAAGCATTCTCAAAAAACTTTGTTTTAGAGGCAACACTGCAGAAAAAGAAGACAAATATGTTTGTATTGTAGAAACATTCATATTGTTCATGTTTGAAATCTGTGAATAGAATTCTTCATCAAATCCTTTGCAGTGCAGCCGTCACCATGAATTATTTGACATTTATAACTCAGAGCAGCAAGGGCCTTTTTTATTTAACAGCAGAGATTCTTTAATGTAACGCCAGGAAAACCAAAAATGGAACTAATCATTTCCATGTTATTGCTTCACTTCCTGGTACTAGATATGCTGACTCACTGTCATGGTTTACACCTTTTCTGTAACCTTTTCTTTTACCTCAAGATCAGAAATTAATAATCTCCTAATCTCAAGATCATTTCTTTATACAACAGGCACATTCTCTTTTTAGCCATGCTAGTGGAATGATGGCTCCAGGGATGGAAACATCAGTCTGTCGGTCAGTCCAACATCATTTTGACAACTATTGGATGTAATTTTTCAGACATTCCTGGTCCCCAGAGGATTAATCTTACTGATTTTAATGATCCCTTGAGTTTTCCAGCACCACCATGTTTGTATTTGTGTTTGGGAGTGAAACCATTGAATGGACTGCTGTAAATGTTGCTATATTCAAGATCCCTGAGGGTCAAATTCCAATGATTTTGGTGTTTGTTTGACTTTCTCTTATTCAGTGAACTCTCCCACCATCCACTTGATGGATTGACACAAAATGTGGCACAAACAATCAATCCTAACGTCTTTGGAGATCCCCTGATGTTTCCTCTGGTGCCAACACCAGTTCAAAATTTAACTCTGCCCAATACTTTGGTTTCAAATACTAAAATGCTCTGGAGAATCCTGTCGTGTCCCTGAAAGCATCCTGAGATAATGTCTCAAAAACACATAATGATAACACCATCACCTCCAGCCTATACTCTTAATGGGGTGGATGAGGATTTAGTTTATGACATTGATATCTATATGACACAGACCTGCCATGATTTGGCCATGATTGATTAGCTGATTGACAGAAAATTAATTGCCAACTATTTTGATAATCAATTAATTGTTATGAGTTATTTTTTAAGCAAATATGGCAAAAAAAGTAGCTGGACTTATCTTCTCAAATGTCACATTAGAAAATGACAGAGAGCATTTTCAGTATTTTATTATACAAAACAACTAAACAATTAATAAAGAATATATTCGGCAAACATATCAATAATGAGCTACTAAAGCCTTGAGAGGCCACTCATTCGGAGACACTGAAAGTTGCACACCTTGCATTATTTCAAGGTTTCATAAATTATGAGTTCTATTGTTTTTAATTAAATCTGCAGAAACAGTAGTTGGATATTGTCTACTTTTTGCATGCCCAAAAGTTTTCTAAATAACAGACTTTTATATCTGTGAAGAGCACTTACTAGGATGTGTGTGCGCCATCACTGGTGTTTGAACTTGGGGCCTTTTGTACAGGGGGGAGTCTGGAGGGGGGCTCAGGAGGCCTGACTGGAGGTCTACAAATGGCAGGTTTCTCTGTTGACCTCGTTTTGTTCAGACCATCACAATCTCCTGAAAAACCATACAAACAAAAAAGCTGCAAGTAATGGTACATAGGAACAAGCAACAAAATTGTAGATGGGAAAATAAATGGCGACCATGATGGGTTAAAATAAGCCACTGACATTGACTACTTCATCATCCATCATAAACGCCTGCAAAACATTTGATTTTCTCTTGATGACCAATTTCTGATTAATACTGTTTACTTAAACTGAACTAGCTAAAAGCAAGCCCTTACTTATTTATTATAATAATAATTTTGGAAACCAATTTGAGATAACATATTTCCAGAGTCTCATTTATAAGAAAGGATACAGAAGTTGAACATGTTGCGGCACATCATAACTAGCAAAACAACATTACTGGCACCCCCACAACAAAAAATAATCAATTAATAAATCAAATCAAGGGAAGAACATTGATTTTCATTAACTAGATGCACAGCGTATGGCACTCCAGAGTATTTCAAGACCTGCCTGTGAAAAAACTGACTATTCTTATGTGCTCAAAAATCTGACCAATACTTAGTTGTATTTTAGTTTTTTTCATATGACACCATATACTTTTGTCTTTACAGGGTGGGTTTATTCTTTTTGCTCCACAGAGGCTAAATGCAGCAGTAGACAAACAAGTATTTAAAAAAGTTTCAGCTGCATTTATTAATCATCGTACCTTCTCTGTTGGCTGATGTGCCTTTCAGAGGTGGTCTTCTGCTCTGGAAAGATGGCACACGGCTCACATAGACTCCTGACTCCCCATTTGCTGCAGAAGAAGAATCTGGCCTTTGCTTTGAATTGTCTATCTTTCCGGCATCAGAGTCTGATTGTCTGTCCTGACGATTAGGGGGTCTGGGCAGTAATGCTTGTCTCGGAGGAGGTTCTCTTGGAACAGATTTGGTCCGCTGCAGGGGGACAGGGTTTGCTGAGACTTCCCTATCTGCAATAGAGCTGTCATTCTGGCCATCTGTTACAGAGGAACAACATGAAAGTTAATGTATGATCCTTACTACTTGGAGTGGACTCCATTGCCAAAACTTAACACTGACACAATGAATGTGATGTTGTCTTTTTTATGAAGAGGAAAATGTAAATGTTTTCCTCGATGATTAACTTCAATGTGCAAAAACAATCATGCCAAGTACAGAAAAAATGTTAAATGTTGAATTAAAAGTTAAATTGGTAATATAACTACTGCCACACTCAAATTATTTGTTAATGAATTAAACACAAAGTTCAAGTTAGTCATACAAAGCTTGTTATTTGGCTTTACCAAGTAGTAAGTTAAAAACTGGTAAACATCACACAACACAAGGAGGACAAGGTGTAGATGCTCCAAATTTCTCTGCCAAAGTGAATGAGGGGATGAGTCACACCCACTTAAAGTGGCATTTTAACAGACAGACAACTGCATGATTTAACCTGAGGCACTACAAAAAGACTAATGTGAGAAAAAAAAGTACAGTATATAAGTTTATTTGTACTTGAAATAAAACACTACCAAGAGGAATGTTGCAATAAAGAATAAGGCACCAATTTGACATTATTTGAGAAACAACTTCATTTTACATGTTTAACTGTATTTAATGGACACACAAACACATCCAAATTTTCAGTACCTCAGAAAGTGTTAAAAAAAAAAGACCCTGCGGATGTGTTGTGATGCATGTCTTTCTGGACAATTTTTAAAACATTCAAAATAATCTACTGTACATTAAGCACAGACAGGATAGCATTATGATGAGGATGAGGATGACAATCAGACCAGGGGAAGCTTATAATTACTCGCTGTGTGTTGGTATTGGTCAGGACTAATAGCTTGGTAAGCACGAGGTGGCCGCTTGGAGATTGTGATGGGTTGCCGCTTTCTCGGGGTGATCCGTGGAGGAGGGACAGGTGGGGCGGTGCTGTCCTCTGGCATACAATTGAAGATCTGTTATCAAAAGTCACAACAGACATTATAGCGTTTTGGTTCAGTTACTTCAGCTAAATACAGCCTGTAACTTGTATCATAAATTAATAATAAAGTAAATGAAAGAAAAAAGTAAAAGTACGAATACCAAACAAGTGACTTATGATAGACAAATGCCTCTGCTGCACAAAATCACATCAATTAGTATTAAAGGAAAAGTTCAAAGGAAAGAAAAAGTTTGAGGAACTTGCTTTTTTTGCAAATAGATAGCTACCACTCACAAACATGCAAGTCTGTATGCTACGTATGAAGCTACCACCAGCAGATAGCTAACCTTGCTTAGCATAAAGACTGGAAACCGGTAGGAAAAAGCTAGACTGACCAAAGGTAATAAAATTTGCCTACCAGCACTACAGCTCACTAAATAGCATGTATTTAATTCATTTAATCTTAATATCAAATTGTTTTGTGCAGATTAAAGTAAGATACAAAGTGTTAGGGAGCTTTCAAGGTGGTGGTATACAGACTTTGTTACCTTCGGACAGAGCCATGCTAGCAGCTTCACCCTGTTTCTGGTCTTTATGCTAAGCTAAGTTAGCCAGTTGTTTGCAGTAGCATCTTATCTAGCGCGAAGACAGGTGAGTGGTATCAGGCTTCTAAAGCAACTCTTGACAAAAAAAGGGAATAAGCAAGTTTCCAAAAATGTCATGTCAATGGACAAAAATGTTCTTTCCTTTTAATTCTTTGTGGTAAGAAAAATGTGCCTGCTGCTGGTGTTACCGATATAAATCGGTTGTAATTCTCTGCAAGATTTCCCAAATATCCCATCATCTGGAAACATACCTTTTTGTATTCCTCAATCAGAATCTCAACAACAATATTTTGGAACTTGATGTCCAACATGGCTGCCACAGTCTCCTCTTTTGCTCTCATCAGCGTGGGTCCAAAGATAACTGCCATGTTTGAAGGGGTCATACGGTTGTCTTCACTGTGACTGCATACACTGTCAATGAACATCAAATTGGCTTGAATAAAATGAAACTTAACTGTTGGCACAGCCAGTACCACATTATCTCAGCTCATTTCATAAAGACAGCATGAGGCTCTGTAACCTGTGTATGAAACATGAGGTGATTTATAACGTGAGAGAGTAGGAAAAACAGTAAATCACAACAAAATTCGTTAGCACTTACTTGACCAAATGTTTAATAAGCATCTCCAGCATCTCCCGATTCTTCTCTGGTAGTTTGTAGGTCAGGCAGTGAATTTCACTTAATCGAAAGTCCAGATTATCTGACTCTTTTAGACAAAAAATATCAATGTTAAATAATGGATTAATGAAAGAAAGGTCACACAATATGGACAGTTCATCTGTAGACCAAAATCATAAACATGTTGTAAAAGTTCTCGGCAACTTAAAGAAAACACCAGCTTGACAATAAAAATCCCCAATATTTCTTTACAAGTAAATACTGTAAGTAAGGAAAGGACATGTTTTCACTGTAATGGCTGGTGACCAAAATAAAAAAAAGGCAGTGTAATGACGATCTCCCGTTCACCTAATGAATGTCATTTTCAAGGAAACTGAAGCCACCGCTGGTCTTAAATACCAACTGTAACATCCTGACAGAATGAGGCTGATGCTATTAAACTCTTTGTGTTCTCAATTTTACAACAATATTGTGTGACAGAAAAAAAACAAACGAGACTCAGATTTACTTAAATGTCTTCCAGACTAATCTATGGTTGCTTGTTGAACTGCTGGACCTGCAACCTGTGTCATGTAAATGTCTAAATGCCTCTTTCTTACATTTTGCAGTCAAGTCATAATAAAAACCTACACTATCTAAATCATCTGAAATGTGTGTTTTCTGAGCCTCTACTCTAGTCTTAGCCTATAAAAATAGGAACAGTCAATATTCAATCTACAACTGCATACAGATATTATGTGATGATTTTATAAGATATAATTTTTCACTATTGCATGCTAACAGGTTAAAACTAATTTGAATCACAAAAGCAACCTTCCTCATTCCCGTGAAATCGAACACTTTTTAAGATGATGTTGTGGCACAACACCCAGTCTAGATTTAAGACTAGAGTTTAAAAGGGAGGCACACATAATGCATGCATGACCGCCCCGGTCTTAGAGCGGGATAATTAACAAAACATGTCTTACTTGCAGCGCACATGAGGTCTCTGTGCAGACTGTAGGTCATCAGAGGTTCAGACAGGCTCCTGCAGGTAAATCAGACAGTCGTAAACACATACTGTACAAGAACATGCTGCAATATAACTCACCACATCAAACACAAGGAGGTCAAACAGCAGGACTCGGTTACACAATTACAGTAGAACGCACTCAGAGGGCACATCCTCTGTCAAGGCTGCATTTGTTATTTTAATAATAGCAAGTGTTTTAAAATGTGCATCTGGATATATTGATACACATTGTATTGTATTAATTGTAATTTAACTTTAATTTATATTAAAGGTAAAGTAAAGAACAGACATTCAGATTTGATCATTATAACAATGTCAGTTAAGAGCAGTCGCAGATCTGAAACTATAGTATTTTTACTACTTTTGTTCTGTGTCTCCTGTTATCAAGTATGTCTGTTCACACATAAACACACCTTAGATAAAACTTCAATGCACTTGTGATGGTTTTAACATCCCAGTCGCTGCCCTGGAGAGCCACATCTCCAGAGTTTGAGGGGTCTATGAAAGAGCAAACCAAAAACAAACAAACAAGAAATATTCAATGTCGTTCATTTTAAATCCCACATAAACAAATCTGAAAATCAGATTCAAATCAATCAATCAAATTAGTATCTTGACTGATCAAAGTAATTGACAATAACTAAACTTTAACTCTAACTTCAAGCCCTGTTCTTGGTCCCCACCACCTCTTGATGGACATACCTGGCTCTTTAGCTGCTAAATGCTGCACTATGATCACCAGCTAGTTGCTAACTTTACCTGTCGGTTTTTAGAGCTTTTTCACTTTAATCAGCTTACTGATGCCAAAAACAACTATGAGAGCACTGAGAGTGATTCAGAGGAACATCAGAGTTGGGTGTTGATTCTAAGAGTTTGTCATTATCTGCATTTTGGTGCATTATTATAAAAATACTGCTTGCATTGCAGCCACTTTAAAGGCAGAACTCTCCAGAGTGGGTATACTATGACTCAGCAGACTGCTGATATTTTCTCGTCATTCATATACTCATGAATCACAACAGCTAAGGTAAGTGTGATTGAGTAGCATAGTGAGTGGACAGATGTAGAGCAGGTTCACAGGCTTATTTCCTTACCAAAGAAGGCATTCAAAAGCTTCTGCACTTGGATGTTGCTGCCAACTGTTCGGTACACTCCTTCTTGTGTAACTCCTGGAGAGAAGAGAGTGGGGAGGTAAAAACAAAAGGGAGTATACCCTGGACAAATAAAGTGAAATGGAAATGTACCACATGCTTCTCTTCAGAGGCTGCAGGGGCCAAAATTAAAATACAGATGTTCTTTCCTGATGATGAATGCTTCATTTCCCTACTTACTTCGAGGCTGTACAATGTTGCACGCTAGGATCATGAGTCAAATTACATGCTTATGATTGAGTACTTAATTCCATCCTTGTAAGATAAATCGCTGGAGAAACATATTGTGACTTTCGGATTATACGGTTACATCTCACTTCAAGCCACGTCTGTAATATTGAGCTTAAGATATAACAGTAAAAAAAAGACCTTAATACTGTGGGATAAGCATGTGATGATTAAAACTCTATTAAAATCTGAAAAAGACAACTACTTGTATTGAAACAATTTTTTCCTTAAGGGTGCATATGGCTAGCAGGAATGGCATCAATATGTAACCTATGACTTAACTACGCCCCCTATGGGCAAGTAAGCAAACTAACAAAACTAAAGATATATGGGGCAAAACTTTTACCTTTTGTTTCAATATAGTTGATGCACTTTCTCACAAACTTGAATCCAATCTCGTTCAGTTCCACTGTGAAAGTAAGGCAAAAAAAATGAGCAGCTTTAACAGCACTCATTTCAAGGCCAAACTTGTGAGTGTTAAATCATGAATACAAATATATACAGAAACATGAGACATCATTTCATGACATCAACATCAGGACTTCAGACTTTTGAGGGTAATGATGACTGACTTACTTTCAGCTTGCTTGTGAATTGGGGAATGATAGATCTGAAATGAAAAAAATGGCAAAGGAAAGTGAAGACTGCTATATGGAAAAATCTACACCTGGCCTTCAATATGTCAGTGGGATTTATGAGCACGGCTTTCTTCAAACTGAAAATGAGAGAAAAACAAAAGATGACGATGGCGAAAGGGAAACTAACCTCCCAAACACACAGAGAGGTTCCTGGATGATTTATGGGAATATTAGCACCATTCCAGTTAAAATAGTAATGAAAACAGAGAAAAAAGGATCAAGAAGCAAATAAAGATCATTTAGTTAGTTTAGTTAAACTGTAATATTAAAACCAGCTTGTTTGCAACAGAAAATACAGAAATTGTCACCAGTATATCACAACTAGAACATCCAACTCAGGGATGAATGTGATACTGTCAGATGTGGTGGTTTTATATCAAAGCTTTGTCTAATTCTTTGCCCAAAATAACAGATTTTTTTTCAGTCAGTTGTCCTCCCACTAATAGACGTCAGAGGTCATGGTCAGCTACAGAGCAGCTGCAGACAGAAGAGTCTTGTTTAAGGACTCCACAGCTGGATGAATGTCACAGGGTGGATTTAAGTGTGAAATATCGCTGTTACGCCTGGTTAGGTTATTTGTTACTATTTAAACCCGGGAGTAGAACAACTGCATACACACTCTTACAAACAGATATGATGGATAGATTAGTAGCTTGGTTTTGGTAGGAAATTCTGAATCTGATCTTTCGACACAGACATAATAAAGATACCATTCAAGAAAGGAATTACACTGAAAAACTGAGCTTTGTTTCCAATAGCTGAATGTCTGTTTTCATTACAGTCACTAAAAAGCCACTATGCCAATTTGCTTAGTCTAATTGTCCAATCCAGAGTTTGGAGAGGCACATGTATGTGTTTTCCTCGTTGTCCTACACTTTAATGCCAAATACTTTTAACATATTAAGTTTCAGTGGAAAGTGAACAAAGGGAAGCCTTGAAATGATGTAGAAGCACATTTGTCATTTTGGCACAAAGGTTCATGAAATCAACCACGTCTTGGTTTGTAGATGTGACACATTTGCCAAAACAGAGACTTGTGGGTAAGCTAAATTATCAGGACTGTAAGGAACCAACTGGCAGCCTTTATAGACCAGTATCAGCCCATAAAGTTGAACCAAAGGACCTCTGAAATTAGTGTGTGTCTTTTCTCAGTCAACATATGTATGACAGTAGAAAAATGGTGCCAAATGAGTGCCACTGTACATTCAATTTACAGTAAAAGAACATTTCCAAGCTTTCAAAGCAAAGTCCTGGGCACAAGAGAGTTACGATTAGACAATAGAATATGAGGAAGTTTCGAAAGATGCAGAAACATCCCTGATTTTAAGCTGATATTAGCATACAGAGACAAATGAGTGTGATAAAGTTGAGAGATTCAATATAGCAAAAGCTCAGAGGACAGAAGTATTGGATCTTCAGAATATTTGGACAGAGTGGGTGGAAAAGCTCATATGAAATGTTCATGATGTACAAAAAAATCACTAGGGAAGTTGCACAAGAAGAGGGTACTGCAAAAGTGTGCCTTCTGTTATTTTCACATCCTGTGGCAGTGACAGTTTATTTGTTTTGTCCACAACTCAGGAGGTCTTCTCACACGATACGTACCACTAAACCACATAAGAATTCTAAACTGTCTGATTTGAAAGAGGTCTGACAAGAACTGCTGAGAGACCAAAATGACAAAAAATATTGTTTATGGCTACAACCAAAAAAGGAACTAAGAATGTCTCAACTTTTGCTACTGAAGCAAGTTGGTATTCTATCGCAGAAAAACTGCTGAATACAGAGACAGACGATGTGAGCATTAAAGTCTGGCCGATCAAATAGTCTACAGGGAGGTCTAGAGCTAAAACACCCAGTTACCATTAACACCTAAACATTATCGTAAAGGTAAAAAAAAAAAAAAAAAAAAACTAATGATGTGAATTCAGCCATGACAAAAGGGGCTATTAAGACCAACAGGGTGCCATTATTTAGCCATACATTGGAGTAATGTACCAAGCAAGCTTCATTTAATCATTCATACATCTGAACAAAGGTCACGGCTGAATTGTTGTCTGGCTTGCATGATGGATTCACCAAAAAAAACATGATAGCCATGACATTGTTTCCCTAAAAACAAACATATAAAAACCACTTAAATCTGCACACTGCTTTGTAAACAATGGGTTTTTTTCTCTCCTGGGTACAGCAGATTGATTTTGTGACGATAAAACACATTTAAATGGGTACGATCCAATTAAGAAGCTGTAAGTGACATCAACCTTGATAATAGGGGTCAGATTTAACAACCTGCCAGCATATTAGGGGATTTTATAAAAGACTGCTTTGGATGGACTCAGATATTCAGTTTGGAAATGGAAACTGGTCTTGGCATGTATGTCAACTCTGAAGCCATGTCAGCCGTCTTACTGTGGTGACTAACTTCACTGTAAATCTTTTGGCATTAATTTTCACAGGAAACCAAAAGTCATATCTAGCAGTAGAATAATCTAATAATAAAAAAAAAACTCACTGGCTCTTTTCCATCCATGGCCTCCATCCACAACTTCCTGTCTCCCTCCGAAAGAGCCTGGAAAGTGACGGGGGTGTTTCTATGGAAACAGTAACAAATGCCATTTAAGAGGCAAAGGTTGCAATTCAATTATTAATTCTGAAAATGCACTGCTACAGCATCCAACCATTGTGAACATTCACCTTTTTTTTTTTTAACTTTTCCATGTTATGAATCATATATATCTCACAGCAAAACAAGGTGGACAAAATAACAGGAACACCACAATAAGAAGAACAACCTCAAATGAACTTTGATTAAACCTTATTTGGCAATGATGGAAGTAGCAAATAGATTATGCATGAGGAGATGATGAAAATCCATTGTTGTAATCAGTCTACGGCAGAGGAAACAGAACCTGGTGCCAAATATTACAGCTTGTAGGCTACTAAATCAATTGTTAACTAAAACAACTGTGCTACAAGTTTGAAGCACTTTTTGCCAAATGCACCAATCAACCAACTACAAAAATTTGAAAATAACTCTTCTATCAACTTTAACAATTGCACTGATAACACTGATATCCACAGGAGCCACCCATGTTTGGCAAAGAAGATCCAAAAGTGTTTTTAAGCTTTCACTCTTGGTGTTTTAATGCTTTGTGTTTTGAAGCTGTTGCATGTTTGAATTACACACCTGAAATGGCCAAACCAGCAGTTCATCTAGGCTGTCTATTACTGGAGCAAACTAGGAAGGTCAAAGGTCAGGGTCAGGTACTCATACTGGGAACACACTTTGACTTCAAACATCCTGAGCTGACATCATTATCTTCTGCATTAGACAGCACTGCCACCTTGAGTCTGTCAAACAGCAGACTCCTCATGCTGTTGTTCACGTCGCACAATGGCACAAATGAGTTGCTAAGCATTCACAGACACTTTCAAGCACTTAATGCATAATGCAAAGCACTTTTTAAACCTTTAAAGACACCCTGTCGACATTCACATTTCCACAGATTTCAAGTAACAAACCTTGAATATGACAGAGGAGCCTATGGCTAAAGTGTCTTTTAAAATGCTTCTTGTTCTGAGTGACCTGCATACGGTATATAAATATGAGCTTGTTGTGTTCCTTCCCCTGAAATCACTGGCTTTGCCATCTGTTTCCAGCACCAGCCCCGTTGCTTAGGGATTGTTTGGGCTACAGTCCATTTAGCCCTCACACTGTGTCCTTGTAAACCACCTGTTCACCTCGCCGCCTGAACCTGTTTATCCCACAAGGCTTTTGTATTGCCTCATCTTACAGTCTCTCAGATTTGTTTGCACTAACCTCTCGTTTGTTTCCACGTCAAAGCAAAAGCGCTTGTCTATGGATTCAGTCTTCCGGCGAATGCAGGATTTCAGTGTCAGCTGCGTAGGGCCCTGCAGGGAGAGAGGAAAAGTTGGAAAGTGGTTGGCTATGTGTGATGGAGACGGCGACAGTAGGGCAAGGAGTCTGAGGATAAAAACTGCCTATAGATACAGTGGATGTCAAACCATGATAAGAAGTAATAATTATGATAATGAGTAGTAATAATTATTATTTTTGGAGGAGCACCTGTTTAGTTGTAGGTTTCTGTTCACAAGGTACCATGACCAGCAGTCTCCCATCCTTGTGATACTTGCAATAGTATTTTACCCATGACACGCCCAGAGCCCCTGTTTGACGAAAGCAAAGAAAACAGGACTGGCCTTGTCAGCTCTGGCAAGTGAGGGAATTCAAGCAAGCTCGTACAAGCTTCAAGCTTCTGTAGAGCACTTACATTTCTCCTGACAGTACAGGTAACCCTCCATTGGAAGAAGACTGTGCATTTTACTGATCTGAGATGGGTGTTTCATTCTTTTCATCAGCTCCTCCATCCCCTCGCGAGTGCTCTCATAGTGGTTCCTTGTCTGCAGGCAAAACCAGACAGTACTTAAGAATCATAAGGACATCGTATTAAAGGATATTAAATCTGGCTAATGGCATCATTCATTACCAGAGACACCACTTACGTTCTGCAAGCTGAGCTGCAGCTCTTGTTTGTAAGGCATGAAGTCCTGAGTCATTTCCACTGTCAGGTTATTGAGCGTTAAAATGCTGTGTAGAAATGCCAGCACCTGTCCAACCAAAGCATGAATTACATACTTAAAGAAAAAAGTCGAGAATGGGAAAAACAACAGAACTGCTGCCGTAAAGAATGGATGAGTGACTACAGTGATTTTTCTTAGCCAGTCATCAAGCTTTTTTCCTCTAAAGAGTAATGTGTATTTCCTAGATCTTTTGTTACATGAGTGCGGTAACAAAGAGGAAGAGTGGGATACCACAGGCAGTACTCACCGGCTCCACCACATCAAACTTCTTCCTGTCCTGTACCTGATGGATCTGGTACACATACTCCACTGAGGAATCATAGAAGTTCACTCTCTCTTTGTCTAAGAGTTCATCAGCCTGAGTGAGAAAAAAGTACATTTTAAAAAGCAGCACTGTGACACTGTCAATTCAATTCAACATTTCACCACAGAAGTGATACAAAATACTTCACCCAACCTCTTGAAGTTGAGTCTCTTTCTTCTTGGCAGAAAGATTCAGATGTTTGTCTAACTGGGAGTAATATTTTTCACTCTCTTTCTCAAACTTCTTTTTCTTTTCCTGCAGGACAGATGTGTTAATTGTGAAAATTATGACATGATTAAATCAAGATCTTATTTTTATCTGGCATAGCGTGACTGAAAGACAGAAAGTGCGGGGGGGAAGTATTGTGTTGTATAATGAAATAAAGATGTCAGAAATAAAATAATTCTAACCACAATATACTGAGAGATAAAGCAGGAGATACTGTTGAACTCTTTGGAGCTCTCTGATGGACAAACTACAGTATACATAAAATTAAAAAAAAAAAAAAAATTCTAAGTCATCTCAAACATATTTTTGGAATTTCTGTATTGCAATTTATTATTACTTTTCAAACAACATTTATGCTGTTTATATGTAAGCTAATATCAACCAACAAGTGAAAAGACAAGTCTGGACAGTCAGGTAAAAGTAAAAGATAAATGGTTAAAATACTTAGCTAAAAGTGATACCCCGCTAAAATAGTTAGCTAAAAGTAACGGTTAAAAAAAAAAAAAAAAAAAGGCTAACAGTAATAAAGTGCAAAAATAGCAACACGTAACATTAATCAATAAACTGTTGAAATACCTAGCTAAAACTAATAAACAGCTAAAAGTGTTAGCTAAAGGTAATGGATAAACTGTTGAAACAGTTAGCTAAAACTAATAAACAGCTAAAACTGTTGGCTGAAAGTAATGGATGAAAGGTTGAAATACTTGAACTTCTGCCACAAGTGTAGCAGTGGAAATGCAAACTTGCGAAAAACCACAAGTAAACTAAAAAATAGTTACAGAGCACTCAGTTGAAAATCAATGATTTAATGAACACAAACATTTGGAGTTATATCTTTTATATCTGACAAGTCAGTGGGAGTACATCAGATAAAATAAGTTGGGAACCACTCGCCTAGTTCTAGTAAGTTTTTTTTCACTGTTCTCTTGAAGCTAAACAGAGATTATTTTTAGTACATCATCTGTTTATGTACTTTTAAGTAATGATACCCATTTTTGTTGTGGAAAACACAGATTTTCTTAAACAGTTCATTATTCTGTTGAAAATAATAGTACTTGTTTGTAAAATACTTAACTGAATAAACTGCAATATATAATTAGAGTTGGTTGGAACAAGAAAATAATTTGACATAGGTTTTCAAACTATTTGCCAGAAGATATGTTTTTAATATGAATGTCTTTTCAAAGGCATCTGTACCTGCAATTTTCATGTATATTTCTATACCATTTTTATACACCATGATAATTTAAAGATAATTAATGGCAAATCCCAACTCAGCACAGCTGCACAAATTTTGGAAAGCGGCTGGTTATTAAGTACACAAAGATAAAAAAACCTCTTAGCATAACGCCCAAATGTCAAGCTAAATAATCAAGATAACATCAAGATAATATCTATATTGTTGGAGAAAGAGTGCACAGGAGGGCCACCTTTGAAAAACATGAGCTGTTCTTAAAAACTACTTGACTTCATTGTTTTACACATATAATACATTCATACACAGATTTGAGGAAGTAGCTCATAACATCCTGTTTGGCCTGTGTCAGTCGCTCAGGAGGGCATGTATGTTGTATAATAATGTTATTTCCAGTGCATAGAAACAGATCAAACTATACACAATGAAGCAGAACAGAGCTTCCAGCGTTGAGTCATGAATTTTAATATTTTGGCTCACAGGAATAAGCCACACTTCATTTACAGGACAGAGAATCTCGTAAAAATACTCACTTTTGTTAGTCCTATTTGCTCCTTCCTGAACTTTTCTAACGGCTTGATGAGTAGATCAGAAGCGTTCTGCACCTGTACAGTAAAACATGGAGCAGCTATTACTGCGATACAATTCAAAATACACACACACTGTAATTACCATAAGTGGAAAACACCCTCTAAACATAGTGTTTGTAGATAAATTGTACATCATATGTTTTAAAAACTTTGGAAATAATATTTTGCGAGTGACTGTAATGTATCCTTCATAACTGGAATGATGAATAACTGCTCCCAGCCAATGCAGCTCTTCCAAAACACTGCAAGCATAATTTACCAGATGACCTCTGGTATTAAATTAAATGAGCATCCAGAAAACCCAGTCTAACAGGAACTACTGCTAACACATCACATACAGTACACTGACATGACTTGATTACTGAGATGCAAAGATGAGAGTGTGTCTGAGTTTATTTGGCCTGAAAAAAGAGGAAACTGTGTGTAAAAACTGTAAATATGTATGTACAGGTTTGAAAAAAAATATTGTGTATTGTCAGCAGTACATTAAGGCGTGTGAAACAACATGAAAATGTGCTTGAAAAAAGGTAATATGGAACCATTAACAAAAGGGAACAAGAGAACTGAGAACCGGTAGAGGAACTGAAAGCAGAATAATAAACAGAATTGCCCATAGCAGTTTCACATGAGGCCACACACTTACACGCAAAGTATCTAGGTGTGTTTCCTGTGAAACTGAATACATATAATTCAACTGATGGAACATCTATTCTATATAAAAAGGTGTTGAAGCCGCATCAAAACACACAAAGTTCACATTTGCATGCGTGTTAGTTTGCCTCATCAGAATGTGCCAACTTCCTGCAGGATGCGTTAATTTGGTTTCTGATCTAATGAGGGTCAAATAGGATGTAGAGCTAGGAGTGGAGGAAGTTGATAACCCTACCAACATCATCCTGTCATCCTCCACTTCCTGCAGGAGTCCAGCAAACTCCTGGAACGACTGAGCTGAGGAGGAAAACACAGAGTGGGAGAGAAGAATGAAGACTTAGCACCTTCTTAACATGACTGTCTGATGCAGGAAATAAACTTGGCAAAGACTAAAAACACAACACACTCATTCAAGTGGTTACAAACATTAACATAGATTCCAGTAAGTTCCTGTAATATTTCCAGTTATTTTTTTATACACACATTTAGTTGTATGTCATGAAGCTTTAAAGACAGTTTAAAGTTTCTGTTTTTCCAAAGCATTGTGTTTCCTGTTTGACCACATTCAACTTGTGAGGAATTACAAAGCGACCACAAAAAAAAAGTTCCACACCACTGAGGTCGTACTGGGGAAGTCTTTTTGTACTTTTACTGATGAAGTACTCTTTAATAACAAATTCAAGATATTTGTGACTTGCTCCATTCTACACTGAGAGTGTTATTCTCCATAATGTATTAATAAACAGAACCTCCTGCTGGAATTAGGGCATGAAATGTTCTGCAAGTTCTCTTAACATCTGTTTATCAGCATGACTTTAATAGCCAATAAATATAAAGTGTGTATTTAGTGGAGTGTCTGTGTTATCTTACCAATGTTAATCTCATCATCTGTCAAGGAGTCACCGATGAAGTCGAACTGGAACGCACTGAGAGTCTGGGAAAACTTCTGAACTGCCACAGAATAGCCTATAAAAAAGAAACAAGATGTAGTACAACGAGATGTAGACGTAAGGGATCGCTAAATTGCTGCAATATACAATTGATATTTTTCTAATTTCACTAAACTCTCATTATTTAAACACAGTTCAGGATTATTGTGACAGTGTTGCATGTTTCTTTCTTCCCCTAGTAGGAAGGTCTGAAGTATACATAAGACAGCCTTGGCTGGGTTCAGCAGCACAACTGCAGCGGTCTATGCAATTTTCTTCCCCTTAACCAATTCTGTGTCCCCTTGAATGTGTTTATGTATTTAATTAAGCTTTGTGTACAAGCACATGGCAAAAACATGCATATTTCACAACCTTAACAGCTGCAGATCAGTGTTGAAACTGAAGATGTCCTGCAGTAAATCACATCCTGATTATTAGGAAGTAAGATAAAAATGTCACTTTTGTGAGTACATCTTGGTGCAGTTTAGCCCAACATCAGCAACTCGTGACCTCTGGCTATTATCTGAAGTGAATAAACCACCCTGCAGCACCACTATAGTATCTACAATGACTGTTTCTGTCTCTGAGGTGAAAAGCTTGTCGCTGGTGATTTGGACAGCAGAATGCTATCTTGATGAGTCAAACAAAACAAACAGTGTCCCCCCTTCATGGGTGCCACACTGACCCAAATATATGCATCTACTGTACTGTATGCTGTCACTGGCTGTGGTCCATACTATCAGCTGGACTGGTCCCACAATACAACCAGCAGCAGAGAGAGGAGAGGTGGGAAAGAAACAAAACACAACACATTGTTATATCCTGCATCCTGCTATAAGAGACAGCTGCTGTGCTGTTTAAAAACAAATAGACTGGCCAGTCATGCTGTATATCTGCACCAGGATCCATGGCTGTTTGGTCTTCTCCCAGGGGAGTACTAGCACCTCCCTGAATGTGCCTCTCCCACTCACACACTCTGATGCTGTAGGCCCCTCACACAGGCCCAAATGATGCTCAACATTTACATGCAAAGTGCAAACACTAATTACTAATGTAGAGACGTGTGAGATGAGATCTGCTTACCCCTGATTGCAGTGATAACACTGTTTCCATCTTTTATCAACTCTTTGAGAAATTTGCTGGATCTCTCCAGCTCCAGTTCATAACACTTAAGAGTCTCCCTGAAGTCCGGACTGTCCAGATAGCACTCACTAAACTCCAAAGGAGGATGCCCCATCTTCTGGACGGCTGGCTTTTAGACAATAGAGGCAGTGAAGTAGTTTTAGTGAGCCACGCAGCCTACGCTCGTCTACAGCTCAGTGGTCATTTCTGTTGCATACTCTCATCTATTCAGAGGAACCATGGTGTCCGTGGGAGCCTGCAGCGGCCGCTGGTCACGTACGAAGTGCACTAAACAACGAAGAAAGCTCGCTTTAAAACCACTTCCTTATTCTGGTTGCCCGACGCGCTGTTTAAAGTTTATTTTAATTGTATGCAGCTCCTCGTTGCCACTTTTTCCTCGTTGCAGAGTCGTGATTAGAAGAGCGACTACAATCCCTGTTGGACGCGTCCCATTCCGAAATGCTTCACACTTTCATTAATCTTCATTCGCTCCTTTATCTCGATTTAAATCCAAATGTTGTTTGCTAAAATCAACAACGCGCTTTCAACCCACCGAGAAGGCATTAAACAGTTATTTATTTATATCAGAAATATTATTCACGATCAAGTCCCATATCTGTACGTACAGCTATATGCAAAGCGGAATGGGACGTAACCAGCTGGCTATGGGCTCTCCAAAAAATCTTCCCCCTTTCCACACCCAGGAGACTCTTAAAGCGGCCGCAGCACAGATAGTAATTGTGTGGACGCTGCTGCTTTCGTGTACTGTCGGAAATTCCTAAATTTAATATAATGTTTAGACAATTTTGCTCTCATAAATGGGGAAAAACAAATCAGTAATAATAACCGCGAAAGTGGGATTCAAGAGACAATACTATCCTTATGTAAATATTTATTTACAATAATAAATAGCCTATGTATACGGACAGTAGAGATAGATGAATAGATTATTTATGTGACAAATTAAAGGAAAAACTGGTACAGGTCGGAGTGCTTGACTCCTACAGTTTGGGGATCCCGTGACTGTTATGCTGTAGGGAGAAATTTTGCTGGCATGGTTTGGGTCCACTTGTCCTCTTAGGGGGAAGGGTCACTACAAATCAATACAATGAGAACATTTCTATCCTGATGGTAGTGACCTCTTCCAGGATGACAATCAATACAATGCCTCCATCACTGAATGGTTTGATGAGTATGAATATGATATGAATCATATGCTAAGGCATTCACAGTCACCAGATCTCATGTTAATCCTATGCTAAGGCCTTCACAGTCACCAGATCTCAACCCAATTAAAAACTTTTAAAAACCACCACCATCATCAAAACACTAAATTGGACAATATCTGTTGTCTGAATCAATGCTGAGGCACACTGAAGCTGTTCTTGCAGCAGGTGGTGGCCCAACAGCAAGACACTTTATATTGCTTTTTTCCTTTAATTTGTCACCTGTCTCTTGTCTCAAATAAATCAAATAACCTTTTTCTTTTTTTCTTTTAATGAAGTGATACTCATGTTTAACTTAGAGCAGATGCAGTAAAGAAACTTCATATATGACATATTTTAAATGGGAGAAGTGGTGCACTAAAGCAATGGTCCATTCAATAAAACTCTGGACACCACATTTCTGAAAAGGAGAGCACTGGAAGCAAATGATTTTAAATTCAGAGCAGCTCACAATACAGACACCTGCATGGACATGTTATGTGTGGACTCTTGAACATATCACGAGAACCATGTGATTATTGCACAGTGAGACAGCTCACACCTGCATGTGACTGGGTGTGTTCCTGCAGGATTACGTACCAAAACATGACCTGTTTTTGTTGCACAGGCAACGTCACCAGATTTAGCTTGCAGCACACAACTACAGTAATCCTGCATGATATTTTGACTGATACAATGTAGACATTAATCTAAAACTATGATATATGTAATGGTGAGACTATTAGAGGTGGAAAAAATACAATAACCGTACCTCACTAGGAATCCTATTTTTACAGCAGTCTATTATTCAGTTATTATCTTCACACAAACTGTCTTCTCTTGTGAGATGACTGTTGTTGGATTTGAGGAATATAGAGATAACAGGCTGCTGCTGGATTAATGTCACACAATATCAGAAGTAGGACAGTGCTTCAATTGAATTGTTTATTCATGCATTGCATGTAAGTTTCAGGCAGAGGTCCAAGTACTTTCACTCTCACCTAAGACTGAATTCACTGAGGAGCTTTCACCTCTGCAAAGCAGTCATTTCTTATATGCTGCAATAACAGATAATCACCTCCAGATGTCATCCTGCAGACTGAAGTGAAGGAGAGGCTAGTCCTCCAAGTACACACACACACACATATCTTAATATTCTTATGAGGACACTCATTGACATATTGCATTCCATAGCCACTTACCCTAACCTTACACATCACAACTAAATGCCTAAACCCAACACTTACCCTAAACTGAACCTAAACCTAATTCGTACCCCACACACACACACACACACACACACACACACACACACACACACACACAGAGAGAGAGAGAGAGAAGAGAGAGAGAGAGAGAGAGAGAGAGAGAGAGAGAGAGAGAGAGAGAGAGAGAGAGAGAGAGAGAGAGAGAGAGAGAGAGAGAGAGAGGGAGAGGGCTGCAAAAAAATCACTAATATATCCAGGGAAGGAGATTAGATCAGTTTAGTAGGAAGCTTTGTGTACATTTAGATAAAAAAAACACAGCCCATCACTAGGATTAAAGTTTCTTTTAAGCCTTCAGCTGTAAAAACAACATTGGGGGTGTTAGATGCGTTGCAGAACAGGTCATGAAAGATATTAAATCCTCCTTGCATCACACAGGAATGTTTGTACATAATTACACATCTTAGTAACACCCCCTGACAGCAGCAGCAATTAGAACAGTAAAGAGGTGTCTTGCAGCCACAGCGAAGTGCAAATTGCATCAGTGACAGTCTTTAGTATTTTGAGTGGAGCCCATTACATGGGTCACATAGATTGTATTGAAGCACATGACAGATTGGAACCATATACATTCACTTGAATTAAGATGGTATAGGATATAAGGCACAAATGTTTAGGGTTGAATACATTTTTATTAAGATTGACATTTTGTAGACATTGTAGCTTCCTCTACACTCTCCTCCTCTAATTGGATACTTCAGCATGATGAATGATGTTTTGATTGTTGTGCTCCCTATACTGTGGTACAGGTTTGAGGTCAATGACAGTGGCAGGCTGTAAAGAACTGCTAGTTTCCATCAAGCACGTCTGTGGACAACATACTGCTCCAGCTCCAGACTATTTATGTTAAGAATTAATGTGTTCATTGTTGGTGAAATAAACACCTGGTTGGTCTACACCTCAGCTCTGCCTCAAGGCTCCTGCATTTAACAGTGCATCAAACAGTGCACATAGTTGTTTTCCACCTACCATAAACCAACATTACACACACTAACACATTTAGGATTGATTACCATTACTCTAGGTGGGTTCCCATAATAGTAGTGTATGAATAGATTTTTGCCCACACATCATGGTTATTAAAAGTGAACTGAGAAAGAGAAAAGTGCGAAATTATTTATGCTGATATTTGACAATGATTTAATCAAACTGATTATTAAAATACAAATCAAGTGTGACTAATACATTATTCACAGTTCAGAGATAGAAGGGAGATCATTGTGCAGTTTGTGTGTATGAGAGTGACCTTTTTCTTCTATTGAGCTTCTGCAAGGTGCAATGATATTCATTCATTCTCAAGACTATAATCTAAAAATTAAATGTAATTTATGGAGAAGCACTTGAACACCTCCGTGCTACAAACAGTTCATTCAGTCTAAAGAACAAGCAATTAGTCCCACTTAGCAAATGTACGTCAAACTGTGTTTGGTCTCCTAGTGTGAGGGAGGGATGGGCTCAGCAAAATTATCCATTGGTTGAATCAGTGGATAAATATCAGGTGGGCAGCAACAACGTAGATGTAAAGATTGAGCTGGAAAATTGGATGACAGGCTGATTGCTATGATAATAAACCCTTGTCCTCTTATCTTTAGATTTTATGGGTCTTTCTTTGTTGCAGACCTTTATGTTTTACTCCAGATTGCGTCAAAAACGTCCTCCACTTCCTCGGCAGAACACAGCACAATAAGGACAAGAGGACAGCCTGCAGTTACCCCCCCACACAGATTCCTCAGCTGGGCAGAAATTAAAACGTTTGATCTGAACTCTGAAGCTGTTTGTTTGGTCTCAGTAAATGGAGCTATTGTATGCAAATGCTGCGGACAGAAGCATATGACCTCTCCAGTGCAGGGCAGTGGCTAGTGTGAGAGAAACCATTAGCAATGCAAAGTCATGGTGCTCTGATACTCTTGTTCACAGTCACAGATTGAAAAAAAAAAAAAAAAGTCTGATAATGTCGACGTAAATGTTTGTGGATGTGCTTGACTCTAAACTGCAGCTGAAGGTAAGATCATATTTATTTCTCACTTTGTTAGCAGATCTTGTAGCTGAGGAAGTGACAGAGTTGGTTTTCAGAGAGTTCAGCTTGTTCAAATGTGCTTAAATGTAGTCTGCGCTTTACTTTACAGACTTAATACATGACAGAATATACTGGGACTCTCCAAGAAATATGTCTTTATAGAAATGTCATCCAAAATATGTTGCCTTTGATAGGCTGATTATCAAACAAAACCATATTCATTCTGCAGTGCTACTGTACAATTATGTGCATCTGTGACAATACAGCTGGTCACAAAGTAGAGTTAGACTGTTCTTATTCTCTAGATCATTATACATCCATCTCTGCTGCACCCGAAAACACTTTGGGTGCACAAGACATTTTCTTGCCAAGAATGAGGGGGTATTACAGACCGTTATGTTAGGTGCAGATGCCCACTTTGCATGCTACACCATGGCGGCTGGTGAAAGCATGTCACATGACGTGTGGTGCCAGACCTCAGTGTTGCACTCTTAAGTGGCCTGCCAACCATAGAGGGGGGCAGAGAGGCTTTCTTCTTCTCTGGATTCACATCCATGCCAAACCAGCGGGTCAACATTGTCCTCTACGCTGCCTCATATGCCTCTTACACCTCCAGCTGAGCCCGGTAATAACTCTGACATATATCTTATACCAGACTGGACATACATTGGAGAAACAGGACAATCAATGATGATTAGAACAAAGGAGATGAAACACTTTGGATACTTTTAAACTTAATGAAAAAAATATGGATTTGAGAAACCTAATTTGGTGGCAATAAACTGACATCAATTGATCAACTGAATTAATCAGTTCTTGGACAATTGAATTAATCAGTTCATGAAATGAAAATGACACAAAGTGCTCCACCTTAAATTCACGTTTGAGTGTCATAATTTATCAGCTACTGGGACTAAAGTGTCCCAACTTTGACTTTATAAAGGTACAGTATTTTGTTGATTATTCTGCAACTACTATCTTTTGTCTATCTTTTCTTTTGACATACTTGAAAGTAATTGTGATTCGTTTTACAGTAAAAATAATTATAATACTATCCCTTCAATCTCTGGTCACCACTGGATAAAAAAGACCACAACAGAGGGTCAAGTAAGGACTGAACCTGGAAACTCTTTACTATGAGGGAGTAGTGACTTGGTGCTTCAGCGATGCTGTTAAGGTTGTTAAGGCTATTTAAGAACCAGCACAGGACAAAAGTATAAACCAAAATATAGAGCTACTTTAATGTAAGTACAGATTTATGTAGATATTTTTCTACATTTCACATTAGAGAATATTTTAGTATTTTTTATCTGTTTTTGTATGATATTAATATAATTTTCTAAGGTATGTGCACATTTATTTTCTTTCATCCCAGTGACACAACAATGATAACCATATTAGAAAGTTATATTTATCTGGTGATTTGTATAGAGCAAATAATTTGAGTCAGTTTTGGAGGTATCTAAACAAGAATCCAAGCTGCTTTTGATAGCACACTCAGCTTCAGCTTTTTATACAATTTGGTAAATACGCTGTATGGTTAATGTGAAACTTTGACAACGATATTTAAATATAGGAGAGTATGCCATGGAAAGTGCTGTGCTGTTTAATGCTGCTTAGTTACGCAGTGGGTGAATTTACATACTATAAAATCATACACAGGTATTTTGCACCAATTACACTTTTAAAAATGGAATTTGTGGACGCTAATTACTGCTGGAAGACTAAAAATGATATTTCATTTAAAAGCTGTTTTTCGTTTTTTAAACTGAGTATTGGAGAGTGGTTATGCTACCAGAATCCTCCCAGCTGTGTTTTGTTAAGAGATTCTTGGACTGGCATTGGCAGGCTTTATGGGCACTTTAATGTTTGTTTTATGCAACTGGACAAGTTGCCTAGCCCATGATTTTGCTTAACAGTTCAAATTAATGATGGATATTGCCTTTTTTGAAGCTCTATGATGTTTGCCTCATTTTAATTTGGAAGGAAACAAATTATTTAGGAAGTAAATATTCCTATTTTTATTTTGAGAATGTGACTCATTTTTATATTTATGTTCTTTGTATATTGAAAAACATATAATATTCTCTCAGGTGTTGACCCTTTGATTTGTGACTATTCTCTATCAGACCCGGAACCAAAGATGAACTGGGCATCATTTTATGCTGTCATCAGTGGGGTGAACAGACACTCTACAGGCATCGGTCGCATCTGGCTCTCTGTCCTGTTCATTTTCCGCATCCTGGTACTGGTGGTTGCAGCAGAGAGTGTGTGGGGAGATGAGAAGTCCGGCTTCACCTGCAACACCCAACAGCCTGGCTGCAACAGTGTCTGCTATGACCACTTCTTCCCCATCTCCCACATCCGCCTCTGGGCACTCCAGCTCATCCTGGTTTCCACTCCGGCCCTATTAGTCGCCATGCATGTGGCCCACCGTCGTCATGTCGACAAGAGGCTCTACAAACTATCAGGCCGAACCAACCCCAAAGACCTGGAGCAGATAAAGAACCAGAAGATGAAAATCACGGGGGCTCTCTGGTGGACGTACGTCATCAGCCTGTTGTTCCGTATTGTCTTTGAGGTCACCTTTATGTATGTGTTTTACATGATCTACCCTGGTTACAAGATGATCCGGCTGGTGAAGTGTGACTCGTACCCCTGTCCCAACACAGTGGACTGCTTTGTGTCGAGACCCACGGAGAAGACCGTCTTCACCGTGTTCATGCTGGCTGTGTCGGGGGTTTGTATTCTGCTCAACATCGCAGAAGTGGTCTTCTTGGTCGGGAAGGCCTGCAGCAAGCATTTGACCGATGCTGGAGACTCGACTATGGGGGCTTGGATCCAACAAAAGCTTTGCTCGTACTAACAGAGGGACACAAAAGTGATCTTAGAGCCAGGTAACAGCTATTTAACTTGTGAGGATGATGTACATAAATATACTGTAAATCACAGTTTGATGATGGTGGTGTTCAGTTATACACAAGCGTGCAATACACCAAGACTTCTCACCAGACTTCAGGTGATATTTCAAAACATTCCCACAAGAAATACAATATTACCAAAAACCTGCATACAGAAACACTGACATGATATAATAGCTTGAAGTTTGGGCCAAACAAAGATGAATTAAGTAACATTTTATGAAGCAATATTCCAACTGACCACATTATAAGCTTTAATTTTCATGTATTTTGATGAAGGTTTTAGGTGCTCAAATGAAAATGTCAAATCAAGAAATGTGACTTCTTGTCATATGTTATTTGTTCAAGGTCAAAATCATCAGATTGTGTGAGAAAAGTCAGCTGAAACAACAACGTAGCAATATTTTGATGTATAATATTTTATAATATTTTATTATTTACATCATATATGATCATAAACACTTTGTCTTTTTCCATGAATCAAATCTAATGGACTGAAATCCTTGATGTCTTTAACTGTTATTATGTAATACTAAACACACAGATCATGTTGTCAAGTATAAATATTAAGTGGTGTTCTTTCAAACAGATTGTGATTTAACAATCCCTTCAGACATAAAGAAAGCATTAACATTTTCACCAGAGAAACTTGAATTACTTTTTTTCTGAAGTTTACTGATTGCTAAACATGTTATTTAAATGCATTTATTTTGAAGCTGGATGTTTATATATTGTCAGTACACAGCCAAATAAAATCCACCAGAGTTTGTGTACTTGTGTCAAAAATGATTATACAGTACACACTGAAGTGAAATATCTGTTGATTCCAGGGGGAACATATAAATGTAATCATTTTAAATTGTCCAGTGTGACTCCAGATTTCCTGACCGAGTGGAATAAGTTCATGAAATATCATAAATCACTAGAGAGCAACAATTATCTGCTGCCACAGCGGTGCCGCTTTCTGTGATTCTTCTCCACTGTCAGCAGAGTGCCTGGGAGAAAAAACCAAAACATGAAAGAAGCTTCATCACACACTTAGTGTCAGAGTCGCCATCTTTAGATGTGAGATTCTCGGAGCCGTGCTGCCACCTGTGAGGAAATGTCTCAGGCTGATTAAGTTCTCCTTCTGAAGGCCAGAGTGCAGAGTTTTGGGTTATCAATAGCCTCGCCTTGTAAGGGGGTCAGTGTGTGGGTGACAATGGTTGACCCTGCAGACAGCTGAACCTGCTATGACCGAACGTGAGGGTCTTGTGTCAACACACACCATCTATAGAGTTCAGATTGACTTGAAACCTATCGGCACCACTGTATCAAAAACAAATTCCTCGAAATCTGTTCTTCCCGTCTGGGATTAGTTTTTACAGGTGACTGTGTGAGCACAGTTTGTGTTCATCTCACCCACACAATCTTTGTTGAAAAGGTTGAAAACATTTCTTTGTATATGGCTATCATGGGGACTTGATTTTAATCTCTTACATAAAAAATTTACAAAGACTGGGTTGTGAGATCAGATAGATGAGCTTTTTTCACCACTAGTACCATGATTTGTGGCAATTATGACATATTACACAATTTACTTGACTAAAAGTAGTAAAACTAAAATGTAGAAGCCCTTTATTCAAACATATATTGAAGTTTACATGAAATACAGAAGTAATACAATGCAATGAAGTAGAAGCATTCATTCTGTAGAGTCAGATGTACATATACTATAATATATTATAGTGCTTATTGTTACATTCATATCAATAGTTGTTTTGTTGCTGGTAAAGGTAGGGGTTATACACTTTGAGACAGTGCAATCTGTAACGATGCATTATATACAGTATTACAGCTGATCATTTGAATCTGTAAAGTAACAACAGCTGTCATGTAAAAGTAGCAGAGTTTAAGTAAGGCAGCAGAAAGTGGAAATACTCGAGTAAAGTACATGAAAAGTACCTCCCTAATATTTGTGTAAATTTTGTCGTTTCATTGTTATTTGGTTTGCACCAGAGCAACATGATGCTGTTAATGAAGAATTTAGCTAAACTTTGAGTTACCTTCACATAATGCAGTCTAAAGAACAGCATAATGTTTGATGTTGTCTCTACTGTGAACCTCGTCAGTCATTCAACAAGCTCACTGCAGCGCTGAAGGAAGCCTCTACATTGTCTCCACTTCAAGGGTCAGCTCGCCAAAGCCCAGATCACCACTAGACTGACAACAAAGCCACTCCCTACACCAGGAATTATATTTAGAGCACACTGTCATGTAAGTCTAACTAACCTGCATTCTCACTGGACTCTTCCGCTGCCACTCAGCTGAGGAGGAACATCTCTTAAGAAAGGGGTTTTTATACTTTTCTACAGGCTGGAATGATATCATCTTGTTGAACGCTGGGCATTTATCCGGTCAGAGTGGGAGGGCAGCAGGCGGGATCATAGAGCCTCCAGTTGAAAACTAACAGCGAGAAGTTTAGCCTCAGTTTCCTCAGTGGTTCACGAGAACATGGTCTCACTGAACTGAAGGGGCTCCGTCACCAAGTGGATCTGCACTGCTGCATGAGATGAGCATTATCAGGTATGTCCTTCTTAATGAGGAAACCCAAGATAATCATTTTGTAAATCTTACCTAATGATCAAAAAAAATACTGAAGTTATGATTTGGTTGTGTACAGTATCTTTTATATGGTTTATATTTAACTAAATGTATGGATGAAATAAAGGTCCAGTTTTAAATACGCTTACCATCACATCTGTGTGAAAAGTTTGATTGATTGTAAAAGAGGATCCTTTAATTCTTGGCTGACAAAACTTATGTCTTTGAAACAGGTGCTCAGATTCAGATTCTGTTGACTTCGGCCTGCTGCTCCCTTTTTCTAAAGGACAAGCACAACTATTTTTAAAGTTAATATTCTCTATGCAGTAACTAGTAGGGCTTGAAATTTAAACTAGAAACCTAATTCTGGAGTTGGGGAGCACTGTTGGGTACTGTGTCACAAGATCTATGCCGAGGCAAAGAGTCTCCCTAGCCTGCTCCGGGGCTTTCTCTCACACACAGACAGCTGTGTCCTGGCCCGATTTATCAGCCACTGGATAGGACACAACCTTTACGAATACAAACAGCGAATTCATGGTCAATCTATGTTTGTATTGGTAAATCCCCTCTTTGTGAGATGTCTGCACTAGAAATGAAATAGACTATAGTTATAAAGACCTGTATGCAAAAGTTACTATCAGTCACCTGTACAGCAAGGAGTGTGATTATTAGATTCAATATAATTAGAATTTACATGTGCAGATTGTCAGTTTAAATTATTCTTCAGACGTACAGTATCAGACAAATTATTAACACAGTTACTTATTATTTAATTATTAACAGAGAAACTGAAATTTCCATCATGGTTTCTACTACAGAATATCAGCAGACATTCAGCCCAAATGCATAAAGATATTATGTTTATTGGGATCTAAGTTTTTATTTAAAAGTAATTTTTATTTAAAAGTTAATTCTGTTGGTGTATTTAAGAAAGTGAGCTTGCCTATACAAGAAGACATATTTACATTATCTATTTATGTAAAAAATGCGATACCACACTATAAAAATACACCATTACAATCAAAAGACTAGTATTCAAAAGTTAATGGGTAAAAAAGTACAATATGATCATGATGCAGAATGTTCCATGTTTGTGTTTTTTCAATTTGTTAGTGGATAATTATTGTTAGTGTATTAATTTTGTAAGAAATACTTTATAATTGCAGCTGGTTGAGGGGGAGCTTATACTGTTGGGTTTTTTAATACCAAAGCTTCATATTTCAAATTGATCATATACTTTCTAGGTAACATATTAAGCAGTTGCTTAATTAACATAGTGGAGCAAAAAGTACAATACTTCCCTCTAAAATGTATTGAAGTAGTATATAAAATTTAAATACTCCCACAAATACTTAAAATTGTACATGGGTGCTGTACTTTTGTAAATGTGCTTGGTTACTTACTGCTGGAAGCTGCAGCTTTAGGACATACTGTTCCAAGTCTTCAGTTTCAATGATGAGGCAAGAGTCTGCAACATGATTGAGGTTTTCTTAACACTTTACATCTTTCTTTGTCCTTACAGGCTTCTCTCCTGGTTTTGTCGACAAAACTGAGGGTATATTTTTCTGAGCCAGCATGGGGGACTGGAACTTGTTGGGGAAGCTGCTGGAGAGTGCCCAGGAGCACTCTACTGTTGTGGGCAAAGTCTGGCTGACGGTGCTGTTCATCTTCCGCATCCTGGTGCTGGGAACCGCCGCTGAGAAGGTATGGGGCGACGAGCTGTCTGGCTTCACATGTGACACCAAGCAGCCCGGTTGTCAGAACGTCTGCTATGACAAGACCTTCCCTATTTCTCACATCCGCTTCTGGGTGATGCAGATCATTTTTGTCTCCACACCCACTCTCATTTATTTGGGCCACATTCTTCATCTGGTCCGCATGGAGGAAAAGGAGAAAGAGAAAGAGAAGGAGAGTGAAAAGCAGCAGCAGTTACTTGGCAAGAACAAGAAGGCCTCAGTTAAGGATAACACGGGCCATGTGCGTTTGAAAGGTGCTCTACTGCGAACCTACGTCTTCAACATTATTTTCAAGACCCTGTTTGAAGTGGGCTTCATTGTAGCTCAGTACTTCCTGTATGGTTTTGAGCTCAAGCCAATGTACACCTGCGACCGCTGGCCTTGCCCTAACGTGGTGAACTGCTACATCTCCCGACCCACAGAGAAGACAGTCTTCATCCTCTTCATGCTGGCGGTGGCCTGCATCTCACTGCTGCTCAATCTGGTGGAAATATACCATCTGGGTTTCAAGAGATGCCACCAAGGCCTGCGCTATAGACGGGCACAACGAGAAAATGAGGCTTCCAAGGCCCTTAGTGAAGCCGTCATGCCCTATGTGCCAAATTATAATTATTATCCTGGTCATCCCGCCGTGCCTGAACCTTTCCCTGCCGATTCAAAGTACAGCATGGCAGAGCCTAACTCACCTTACAGCCCCTACACCAGCAAAGTGGTTTACAAGCAGAACAGAGACAATATGGCTGTGGAGAGGAAAGGTAAAGCTGAAGGAGATGATGTGAAGGAGATGAAAACCTCCAGTCCTGTGTTTGAGGTGCCCATTGAGAACCAGCGCCGAAACAGTCAATCAAGCAAGCATAGCACTAACAAGAGCAGGCTAGATGATCTGAAGATCTAGACCTTCTGTGGTTTTATCCAAGACTCAGGAACTACATGAGAGGTCACTATGCATTTAGCTTTGAAAATATTAGTGTGAGTACAGAAGATAAAGTGGGACAAAACTATTGTGTAAGGGGGGAGGGACAAGACAAAGCAGATTATAGGTGTGATTAATTTATCAAGATAAGAGAGCACATAGTGACAGTAGTGTAAGACAAGTGCAGAATTGGGATTTTTGCAATCTGCACTTGATGTTTTCTAAAAGTCACAGAACTTCTTCATATGAGACAGGACATATCAGCAGGCTTTATCAGGACATACCTATAAATGGCTCTGGGTCATACTTTTTAGGTGAATCTGAGAAGACAAGTAGCCTGACGTTCCTTAAAAGGCAGGATTTGATGAGGTGGTGCCTGAATACATTTTTCTCTACTCTCACTATGAGTTTCAGTTGTGTGTGAAGGGTATAACTTCAAGGATAATAAGCATGCAAAGACCCACCACTCATTCAAATCACAATTTAAGTCTTAATTTCTCTCATGATATCAAAACATCAACTATGTTCATAAAAATGTTTTGTCTTTACAAAGCTCTGATGTCTTTGAATTTGAGCAATTGTTAGATCATTCATGAACTTCCATATTTGTGGGTGATCAATTTTCTGTTTACAAATTTCATAAAACTAAAACTGTGAGATGAACAAAAATATGTCAAACCAAAAGCATGTGACAATATAATGTGCTTCTTAGTGAAGATTTAATGTGTGAGATGTTTTGTCTATTGAACATTTCTTTTATTGATCAATTTTTGGCAAAAAAAACAAACAAAAAAACTGAAACTGATAAAAATGTGTTCATTTGAATTTTGGACACAAGGTAGATTTGCTGTCATATCTGCTTATTTGTGACTGTGAAATTTGATTAAATTGATGTAAACCAAATGATTGATTGCCTGGTCAATATTCATGTTGTAATTCACATATCAGATGAACTATGATCGTCCAAAGACTCACGTCTGCTCACATGCAGCAATATACTCTATATGCACTTAGATTTCAGGTATTTAGATGCTTTATCAGTTTGGTTTGCAGGAGAAATGCTGCTAGCCACAAGTTTATATGAATTTAATGGATGTGTTGACATTTATTCACTGGGTCTAATCACAAATATAAGGTCAACTCAAACTCACAACTTCACTTTATTTGGTGTCACAATTAAAAAGCTGATTTTAGGATCAAATTGAATACTTAAGCATAAAACATTTATTTCTTCCAAAGTCTCTTTTTTATCTGATATTGATCAAGATAGAAATAATGTTCTTTACGTTGTTTGCCAATAAATGCTTTGAATTCAAATCTGGATTCTGATGCTCTATTCAATGCTATACTCTCACCTGATTCCTACTGAAGGGATCGATTTGTTTAAAAAACAAAGACTTTTCAATCATTCATATTGGATTGAGCTGTTCAGCTGATCAATTTTCAATGTCTTCTGCACAGAAAAATGTTAAAGTACACGTGTTAGTTATAATGTAGTAAAAACAGGATTTGAGTAAATATTGGATAAATACAGGATTCGACTTGCTCAGTGCTTTTATGAATCCCTGCTATTTTTTGCCTAAAGCTGCCATGTTAACTGCTTGGTCTCTACCAGCTGCAGCCAACACACACAGTTTGAGTGTGGTGTGCATGGACCCATTTCCAAAGCACATACCATCATATGCTGGTAAGAGCTATGCTTCAAAGGCTTCTTCACTGCTCCTATAAATAGCTGTTGTACACACTTGGAGGAGCATTGTGGTTGAAATAGGGGGTAGGGGGCCAAAACGTTCTTATCATACATCAGCAAGAATAACAAGTTGTTGTTACAGAAAGATTTATCCGCTGGATCCGTCTGCCCACTGAGGGATGAAGACAAATCATGAGGCTCAGCTAATATTTGAAGCTGATGATATCTAATCAAGCAAACAGCAGGCACAGTCATTAAACAGCGCAACATGTTGAGGATGTTTCGTCTGTTCTCTTCCCTGCAGCAGAATTTACAAATGAAATAGTTTCATTCATTCAGTCAGACACTGTTGTACTTGTTGCCTGTGTGTTATGAATCATTGTGTCTCTGTGATTTATCTCATCTAATCTCATTTTTGTTTTAGATTTTTAAATAATATAGTTTTTACAAATACTCACAAGTCTATCTTCATATTTGGTGAACTGGAGACTCTTTACATTAGTTTCCATTAATAAAGTGGCATGTATGAGTTAAGACCTGATCCATAGTATAGTCAGGTGGAACTATTCATACATTTGCTTGGAAGGAAATGTTTTATATCCTATGACGCTCATTAATATTCTCAGCTATGATAAGACTCTTAAACTTTCAAAGCAGCCTGAACTCTCTCGACAGACAGGTGACAGGAGGCGAGGCGAGGTTATGAACTCTGGGTTACAACCATACGTAACCAAATTTCTGAGCAAGAATAGTGTGAGTGATACGCAGAGATCATCCATCACGCAGTCACACTGTCACCCGTAAATCAGACAGACAGGATGCACACTTTAGGAACCAGGGGACATCTCACAGTTAACAGTGATTTAATGTGGGCCTACATGTATGATACCATTTTTGACATCCCACTAAGAAGCTATTTTTGTTGCTGCTACGTGGCCAGAGTGCTACAACAGGTCAAAATATGACTAACTTAATAGAGAAGAGGGACCTGTGGGATTAGAAATAAACAAGAGTTGTTCTTCTGTTTCCATCAGGCCTTTGCACCATCGTGTATTCAGTTCTACTTGCTTTATACACTTAATGATCATGCAGACTGAAAGAATTTTAATTTCAGGTTTGTGGTCTAACAAACCAAAAAAAAAAGAGTAAAGTCAGTGTCATTACATGTTGACCTTTCATCTGTAAGCAGAGTTAATGCTTTTAAAGGTCATCAGACTGCCATCCTCTTCACAAATACATTATAACATAACCCTAATGCCCATTATACCCTAATGTGGTCATTTTCCATTAGGCTACTTTGCTTACTGTAGGCTGGGGCAACATATGAGACCGTGGAGGCATTTATGGGCCCAGAGCTGGACAGGAAACATGCCAGAGACTGTAGATATTTATTGTTTGTTTGTTGGTGGAGGTGTCAGCTGTTGCAAGGGGGCAAATCATTTCCAGACCTGCAGTGTGACTGATACAGTAAACGTAATGAGTCATAGCTGCTTGGTCCAGCTTTGTATGACATATTAACCCTAACATTCAATTATCCTAAAATTAAAAGATGCTGCATGTTAAGACTTGCTTAATGTGAATTTGAATTATTATGACTGTTTTGTTTTATGTAACATAAGTGCATAACTATGTGATTGTGAATGTTTTTTCCTCCAAAATCAAATAATGTGAAACCTAAAGAATACCACCCATTTGTAAATGACTGATTATATATGACTGATTATATATGAATGAAAAATAGATTTATTTTGATGAGATACTGTGAAGGTAAGAATAAACAGTTGTCCGGCTACACAGTGATACTAAACATCATTTCCAGGATTGAGGAAAGATGTGATATTACAGCATGAACACAAATATGTTACTGACTTTATGATACAGACAAAATATTTGACTATATTTATTATACCATGAAAATCCTACAGAATGATCCCCATGTGAGAAGATATATATAGCTTAACACAGTTTATGACCTTTAACACAAACGAACAAGCCGCAGTTAACATGTCCTGAGTCACATTTAAATTCATGAATCACCAGTTTAACTATATGAAGAGATAAACACAAACCTTATTATTTATATAATTATCACTCTTTATTCTGGTACATTTTATCGAAATTAAAAAAAAACAATCAAGCAGGTAAACAGAAATATCTGTGCGTCACATGTTCAGCAAAATAAGTGTTTCATCAAAAGCTACAGACTATGAAAGCTGTAGACCACAATTGCACATATAAAGGACTTGATTAACCAGATACTTAGTGCAGCAGCTGAAACATTATCCATGCCGACTGTATACACTCTGATCCTTAATGGCAGAACTGACAGTCTGCCAGGAGGATGAAGATTTCCAATCCTCTGATTTTCCCTCTGCGGTTCCTTCATTCATCTCCTGTAATGCCTTTCCTCGCCAAGAGGAAACCACAAACTATTTCAAGCTAAAAAAAACCCCCCAAAAAACACATTTAGAGCAATTTTCCAAAAACTATGCCTGAAGAAACACAAGATTTATTGAATGTGAAAAGTTTGGTGTTGTCTTATCCAGTCTATATTTCTCCCTTAACATCTCTTAATATTTAGGATATCATCAAATAATCAGAAATAGACAAAACATGCAATAAACTGAAATGAAAACCCCCTTCACACAAAGATTACAACACAACAGAAGCTGTCATCTGCATTGGAGATGTTACAAATGCAGTGTGAAACTGCAGAGGAACAGTCGTACTGAAATAGTCAGACCATGGTCAGATATGATCGTTTGAAATGATGGAAATAAGAGTAGCTGTTTTGAACGGTTGAAAGATGATCAGATCCTAGAGCCCCAGGATGATTCCTCCTGTCCAAACTCTATGGCTTTACGTAGTGAATCACAGATGGAGCTTTGGATTTAAAGAGTTGCCAACATATCGAAGATGAACGTATATATATATATATATATATATATATATGTGTGTGTATATGTAAATGCATGTGTGTATATCTATATCTATATATATCTATATATATATATGTAAATGTATGTGTGTATATCTATATATATAAAATGTTCTTTTTACATTAGTCATGTAAACAGTGACAGATGTGTATATTCTGTTCCAATGGGAACAGCTGTTTGCAAAATGCTTATTTTCAATGAGTATGCAAAACTAATTTCAGCAATTTATATCTATTAACCCAAAAATTACATTACAGAACACATTTCAGACTGGAAGCTTTTAACCCTAAAGTGAAAAATAGGCAATTACATGGAGGGGGGGGGGGGGGGGGGGGGTCTGCAACACTTCTAGCAAATGGCAAAATAATACAAATATAGAAAAAATAAATTGCACTTGCACTTAAGAAGCCTCTAAAACTGACAGAGATAAAGCTTTATAAAGTTGTGAATTTGGCCCCTGATAACAAGCCGAGACTGAAGCGGTTGTAACCTTTCCGAATCCAACGCCTCCGACGGGGATACAGGCAAATTCAACAGCTCCTGAATCCCAAACACTCACAAATTACTGACTCATATTAGTGTAAACAAATAAGTGATGCAGAAAACGCACAGATTTAAAAAAAAGAAAAAAAAAAAAAGAAAAAAGAAACTGAAAAGAACTGAAATACTGCAAGTTAAATCTGGCTTTCTGTAGCGAGCATAACTGCTGATCGCCAAAGGCAAGCAGAATGTGGCAAATCCTGTAAGTGTGCTACACATGCTCTATATTTTAATGTTACAGACAAAAATGTTAAACTCAGTCATATATTTTATATGTCCCAGGTCGAAAAAATATCCCTTTACTCCCTTATATTTTACACAAATTGCACCCTGAGATTTAAACATCCTTCAAAAGGTTTAAGATGTGTCCATAACAGTCCACAACCTCATATCGTACATTTTCAATACAAGCCTCTTAAATACAATAATCAATAAACGACTATTGAACTGACCTCTATGTACAAAATGCTGCACTTAAGACTAGAGCGTGGGATCCTACATATACGGTAAGACAGACATAAGCAAACGGTACATCAACCAATCGCACTGTGAAGATCGCACACAGCTAATTTTCTAGCTAATTTCAGCTTGCTGTTAAAAGCTCAACTAACACACAGCTTCTAGTTTACTCAGAGGAGAGAGCTGATTTCAATTTTACCTTTACAGATCCTATGTTTCCTGTATACAACATATTTGACATCATGCTATAATATCATCACTATGTGTGCTGCTGCTGCTGGAGACAGGTGAGTGTGCTGTGGCAGTATATCGTTCTCTCTTCTATGTTATTGCAAAATGTGTAATTGAATCTTTTCTGCTCTCAATAAAAAGTAGGTGACATCCTCACTCAGATAATCTCTGAAATTAATTTATGGCTTCCAAGGACAACACTAAAGCTTGTCCTTACTCCCTATCCTACTATAACAACTGAAAAAGCTGGTGTTTCTCAAAATACATTAAGGATAACACCAACCAGGAGACACTGAGGTCACGGGACATGTTTGCATTTACAGTACGTTTCATTTTACAGCATTGACTACCAATCAGCAAGAGAACACAAACGTATTCAGAGGGAGAATCTTCCTGTGCCCCCTTGTCAAGTCATTTGTTATGGAGGTGTCAGCGGAGACAGAGAAGGAAGGACAAACTCTTCCATCATGTTTCTGAATAAGAGGGGCAGAACTGAATGTCACTTATACAATACAAAACTAGACTGTATGTACTTCATGGCATACAGGGAAATATATTTTGTAAACTTAACTTAAAATCTGAAGAATCGGAGGCTACATGAGAGAATTGGTTTCATCAGTGAGGTTGAAAATGCATAATCAGATTCGAGGAATGACAGAAAGACTGCAACAAGGTTTAACATGAGAATGCACTGAAGGTGTCGGTCAGATGGCGGTTTCAAACAGTGTTTACAGCACCTCGCTCATTTCATCAGCCATTACTGAAATCCATGTGAACAATTTAAGCCCCACAAACACACATGTTGCACCCAATATTTCAACATCTGATGTCTCCTCTGCATTTATCATAACCACTTTAACGGCTATCTTACCCTCTACCTCACCAAAACCCGCTGCCCTATCCGAGTAAAGAAAGGAAATTCATGGTGACTTCTGGGTTCAAATCAGAAGCAAAGTATCAATACACTTATGTCACCGTTCATTTATTTAGCCTTTAGCTTCAGTTGGCCAACCTTGGCTTGTCCCATTTTAGTCTGAAAGTCAATGGGCCTTTCAAAGAAGTTGACTATGGATGGCTCGTTGAGCAGAGACGCCAAAACCTGCTCAAACGAAAAAGACCATTCCACTTCCGTGGAGTCAGGACCTGCATCCTGACTGTTGTGGGAGCTGGAGGTGTCAGAGCTCTCGGGGGTGGCAGACGCTTCTTCGGTAGAGGCCTCCTCCCCCACAGCAGCGGCAGCAGCAGCACCATCAGTGGCAGTGGTAGTGGCAGGCTGTTTGGGCGAGGGCGGGCTGCTCGGCTCCTGCAGCCTCCGCCCCACCTCCTCCATCCTCAGGAGGAGGCTGGTCACATGTGCCACAGCGCGGTACAGGGACTCCTCTTCTGGGTCGCCATGAAAAATGTTATACAGGGTCTTGGAGAACTGGATGAACTGAGACTGAGACAGAGAAGGAAATATATGCATTGTATTTCTTTAGAGTTTTGACATGTCAGGTGGGTAATTTTAACTTGAAATTGTGATGTTAAATCTTACCTGATTAATTCTCGGAAGATCCTTGATGGTTTCCTCCTTCTTAAGTATTTCATTTTGCCATTGTTTCAGGTAGGCCTGCAGGTCCACTTTTCCTCTACCTGTCAATTTCAGACACAAACTGTTCAGAACCATACAAAAGTAAGACAGTGTTTTACAGTTTTTGTTGCACCATGAGGTGTTTACAGTAAATTTGTGTTTAACGCTACCTCTTTCAGGGCTCTTCCTTATCACACCATCTGCCGGTAGATCAAACGCTGAAACACAAAAGCTGCATGTGAACAAACTGTATTGAGAAATGCTTCAAGAACAATCCGTGCATTAAAAGAAATCAGACAATTAAGACAGAATTGAGGGGAAAAGGGAAAAGAGATTTGAGTTTGAAGGGAAGGGAAGGGAAGAAACAGTAAAGAGCTAACCAGCGAGTCTACTGAAGTGAGAAGAGTCTTCAGTCACTGGAAATAAGTGCTGGATTCTTTGTTCCTTTACGTTTAAAGGACTACCTGTGAAAGCTAGAAGATATAGTTTGTGAGTGCACTGAAAGGACAGATGAATAGACAAAGGTGACAGAAAAGCAATGTAGAAGAAATGTTAAAGAATGTGATTAAAAGAAACACGGATGTCCAAATACAAGGAGTGATTTATATTACATAGAGTCTAATTCAGTCCTGCAAGTAACTAGTACCTATGTACAGTATGATCACATCTATATATAAACTCACATTTATATAATATGCTAATAAGTTACTTTTTTGCTACTGATTTTCTGTCTCTTGTCTTTTCCTGCTTCAAATCTACTTCTTTTAGTGGACAAACTCACTGTCAGTGTCAACAAGTTATAACATCAAAGTGAAACAAACCCAGTTAGTGGCTCGTAGGACTTATTTTCAACCCAGTTGCCATTTGTATGGGTCATTCGTATCATATCATTTTGATAAAATAAACTGAACTTAAGATTGGGGCAGCATTTCATTATCTTTAACCACAGTTAAATTCAACAATATTCAATGTAATGAACATTTTTTCTTTTTTTTCCAAACAGTTAATTTCCTCATAAAATACTATTAATACTGTTTATAATTCAAATTTCTCATTCTAATATTTGGCATGTGCTATATTTCTGTACTCTGACTCCCACCGACGCTTGTGTTGTGTGAGTGTGCATGCATGCGTGTGAATTTGCACGCCTGGATTCAACAATTACACTCACAAGCCAGCAGTGTCACTTTACAGTATGTGCCTGATAGCTTTGAGATACACAAGTGGCACAGCCTAAAACTCGCCATGATGTCTGTGCCATGTGCCAAATTATCTGCTGAACCTCACTGATTGTGGTGACCCATCCTCATCTACCAGCCATGCATCAAGTATCCACTGTCCAATGAAATATAAAATGGAGTTTAAAATATTATGTGCTGATGAGAATAAACATTACTGAGCACTTGTTGCCACCCACAGGTTCTCTAACACATTTAGTAACTGTGTGATCTTTAACCTTGTGCAAACAATCAGCCAAATCCAAGATTACGAACGAGCAGCTGTGAGATTTGCTGTGAATATCTGTGGCCTTTTAAGCCACCCTCGCACTAATTTTTGACTTCCACCCAAGAAACAGCATTATGTAATGGGGGGGGGGGGGGGGTTGTCATTTGCTAATCATGCTCATGCTCCATAAATTTTTAATTAGAGCAATCCTAACGCCAGATTTTTAAAAAACCTTCAGTATGTTCATACAACAGCGTATACAGATCATCAGATACAGAGCTTTGACATTTCTATCTTCTGGTAAAAGTTAAGAGAAATATTGAGAAAATTTGCTTCGGACAATCAGTGGTTTTAACAGTTCTGTGCAAACCATGCAGAAGGGCAAAGTATGCATATTTCCCTACAACCACCTGTCACACATAAGACATGTCATGTGATGTCACTGAGTGGTTCCTCCTCCCTGGTTGAGGCTGATGAGTGAAATCAATGAGTTGCTGTGTATTTAGAATTCTCTCAGCTCTAAATAGCACATGATTTCATTTTCCAGATCAATGGAGTGTCTGGCCCAGTTCCAATGTCCACTCTTAGACACACACAGACTTTGATGTGGGCTTCAGTTAAGTAAATGAGGACTCAGGGCTGTCCCGCTATGAAATCAGCTAATGTTTTGAGGGCTTGGAAATGGGTCTCTACCATCATATTTGGATTGTGGCACCAGGATGGGACCTGTCCTTGGTGCTGAAGCAATGTGCACTCTGCGTGAGACATAAAACAAGCTTTGCTGCTTTGCTTTCACTAGCCTGGCACATCACAAATGCTGACTCCTTCAGTACTCATCTGCTGTGAAGTCAGTTGTAATTTGAACAGTTCTTCCTCATCACAGATCCACTTTGTGGAGAAACTAGCTCACTGAAAAATGCCCTTAGAGCTCCTTATAGTAATTGTTGCCATGGCAAAGTTCTTTCACCCTACGTAGACTATTCTTACCCATGCCTTGAGGCTCACAGTGCTAGATCATGCACACAAGAGCCACACATTCAAGGACAGTTTCTGTCCCTGGGCAGTGAGCTCACTCAACAAATGCTGAGTTATGGACTGGATTACTGAAATGACAACTCATACATTTTAAAGCCCTGCAGACCACAGACTGATGTGACTCTAGCTGGCCTTGTGTTTAACATTAGGCTGCTTCTGTATGTCTGCTGCTGTTTTTATTGCTGGCATGTGATAACATTAGGTAGAATTTAGAGACTGTAAATAATCCTGTGTGAAAACATTTGCTGCACTTGAACTTTGAGCCTGCGGGCGTCTATCATCACTTTAGATATGTTGTGAAAGAAATGGGACAGAGACTGAGGCTGAAGATGCACAAACACAAGAGACAGATGCCACTGAGACAACACAATGGGTTAGGGTTGTCATGTGAGAAATGTTCAAGTATTATTTTTGTTATTTAGATTTAGACTTGCTGCTCTTGGCTTTATCAAGTACTCACTCACCTGGTGGCAGGTGCAGCTTGAAGAGGAATTTCAGCTTGTTTGTGAAAGATCCACCGTACAAAGTATCTGCAGGTGAAACAAAATGCAGTTACAGCAGATAGTGAATGTTGAGGTTAACAACTGCATTAGTAAAAGTGGAGAGAAATGAGTGAACTTACCAAGGGCAGAGCAGAACTCTTTGAAGTTGACAAGGCCGTCCTGGTTCTCGTCTATCAGGCGGAAGACCCAGAGGGAGAGGGTGCTCTTGTTGGTGCAGAAAGCCCAGGGGTCCAGCAGGGAGAAGAGCACACTGAACTGTTGGAAACCGAGCTGGTACTGCTCCAAATAGGCCAGGCTGGGGTCATGATGAAGCAGAATTGGACTCTTCATTGTCCAGTAGCAGCAGAGGAAATGCTGCCTCTGAAAAACAATATATACATTTTTCATTTCAAGATATTTGTCCTTTTCTATTATGAAATGTGTTATTTATGTATGATAACAAGGAAGACACTGTATTATATTAGAGTGCACCAAGCACTTAACTCACTTTGAACAAATTATAAAGCTCATCAAGCTGTGAGGCACTAAATCTGACTTCTTGGGACACCACACGAATCTGAAAACACATTTTAAATCAATCCTTAATGCTGCATTTACAATTGAATTTACATGAACCATTTAAATAACTGTTAATGCAACGGTTACTTACAACATTTTGCTTGGTTGTATCCTCCAGTGTCTGGATCACAAACAGTTTGTTTCTTTTTCGTGAGCTCTCAACTTCCTCTGAGCGAATATTTCCATATTTCTAAAAACCAAACAAAATGAACCGAATCAACCACATTACTGTTATCACTGAATGAAACTGACAACTGGAGAACACCACAGTACCTCATAGGCCTCTCGGATTAGTTCGCTGATATCCACATTGAAATTGGATGATTTATCATTATTGCCCAGTGAAGCTTGCTGCACCGTTGGAGGCAATGGGCTGTCTTTGTTTGTCACACTATCAAAGAATCTGAACAGGAAATGGCAACAGAATAAATGTTTACATTCAACTAATGTTAAAATATGTCAGTGACTTTTCAAAATAGTGAAGTGAGTTGTCCTGCCCTAGCTGACACTGACTTGTTGAGGATGGTGACAGCCTCCGCATCGTCATGGCAGCCGATCAGAGCTTCCATGTTGTAGTCTAGCACCGCCAGGCCGAGCTGCAGGATGGCTTTTATGCCGTCGTAGAAAAAGCAGTCCACCACGTTTACCGCACTCTCTATAGGCAGAACACTGATGAAGAGAGTGAGAAACCAAGACAAGGACACAGAGGAGAAGAAACTCAGGTCTGTCATGTGCTCCACCAGCTGCGGGAGGTTTTCTCGAATTAGATCCTCGAACACCGCCTGGTCGACCAAAGCACCTGGAGAAACATTTAAGAGCATTCACATTAAATTTTGTCCACAAATTATCACCAGAAACAGTATTAGAAAAACACGCCCCCCTCACCAATAATTCGGCGGTTGAAGTAATCAGGTAACATCCTCTCACAGACGGCCACTAACAGCCAGAAAGCCTCCTCTTCTTTGGCGTAGAGCAGGAGGACTGAAGTGAGAATGTTCATGGCCTGAACAGGAGAGAAGGACAGACTTTTAAAAATGGAACAAAGAAGAAGCCAATATAAAGGTGCATGTGCATTTAAGCACCAGTGCCTTTTAAAAATATATTTTAAATGATTTAGAGCATTTGTGGCATTTTCTGATCTCCAGGGTTAAAAAAAAAGAAGAAATTCACCTTTTTGAAAATCAGGTCTACTTTTCAGAGTTGCTGCACTCCTTTGTCACAAACTGACCAATCATAGTAAAGGACGCAGGTGCTTAAAACCATCAGGGTTACAAGTGTCTGTACCACAACCATCACCACATCACCTCTTCAACTGCGTGTGTGTATACTTGTATGGCTATCATTGTGAGAGCCAGTCTTATACCTGGCAAGTGAGGACATTTTTGGAAAATGAGGACATTTCACTTTCTGACACACCTTCATAGGGCTGTTTGAGCTTCCCCAATTGGAAAAAAGCAGATTTTTGGGTCAATGGTTAAGGTTAGGGCAAATCTCCAGGAAATGAATGGAAGTCTATGTAATGACCCCAAAAGTGACCATGATCTGATTTTTGTATGTGCCTGTGCCACTACATAAATCACCACTAGAAATATAGAAATAACAAATTATCATGAGACCAAATTGGCCAGACACTTCCTGGTAATTGTATTTGTGTGCATGTTTTTCATATTCATCATACATATTTTTCGGTGATAATAGCACTGTAGCTACAAAATTGGCTAATAGCTGTTCATGCATTTAACCCAGAGCCTCTAATATCCTCTGAGTTGTTAAAAGCAGGCGGGGTACAACAATCCTAAACAAATTAAGAGTACCTGGCAGTAGCCAATTTTTGGGTTCCTGCAGGCATAAGCGGTAAGGACTCTGCGCAGAGCAGAGATTCCTGTGTCACTCTGAAAGGCAGGGTGCTCTGGCAGAGAGCGGTGCAAGTCTCTCTCGATCTCATCTGTAGCCAGAGTGCTTGTGCCCAGAGACTGTTCGACCAGCTCAGTGTAATAGCCAGGGTGAGTGGCCATGTCGTTTACAGCTCCTGCAGAGTCAGATCATCAAAAACAGATGCTGCAGTGAACCCACATCAACCATGTTTCACTTAATTATTCATGTTGAGTGGAGCATTCATGCCAGGCTTCATTAACGAAAGTCTGACCCATCGTATCACTTGCATAAAATAGCATAATTATGTCTGATGTAAACATACCTGAAAAAAGCATCCACAGCTCTCCTCGCAAAGCTTCAGGAACACCTCGAACAATCAAGTCTCGTGTCTTCCTGGTGAAAAACATACTTGTGCCACGTCCGTATTCAGTGAAATGGATGTTCCAAGACTGCTCCTTCATCTTTTCTTTGAGCTGTCAAACACACAGATGACAGCATTTATAAACAGATACATGCTTCCTTGACTTGATCTGACAACCGCAGCTGCAGGTCGTGGTGCATCTCAATTACATATAGGTGATCCAGTCAGATTAACGAAACGCTGATGAAAATAGGAGTATGTTTAATTTCAACTGAACTCTAATATTTACCATTTTGGGGTCGAGGTTCTCAACATCCTGGGGGTGGAAAACAGTCATGAGAGCCTCGGTGCTTACTGCCTTGCTGCTGTCTTTCTGCCCGACCATCAGGGTTACGTCGTCTGGGTTGTCCTCGAAGTGGTTGATGAGCGACTGGCATTCACCTCGAATGGTCTTCGCAATAAAAGATATAATTTCTCATTGTCACTGAATAACCACTGCAAACCAAAGCAACTATAAAACTGTACAAATGAAAACAACACATTACCTCTGATGAAGCAGAGTGCTGAGGGCTGGCACTAATCCCACACCTGCTACGGATTGTGTTGGCAAGGCGCTGGTAGTCGCGCACCTCGGAGAAACGCAGCGCCCTCTTGCCACGCACACACACTGTTAAAGCTCTGCTGCTGGAATCTGGTTTCTCAACATTAACAACCTGGAGAAAGGCAACATTGACAAACCAATTAGTCACTTTTCCTTGTCCTGGTATTTATTACTAAGCAGGGAGTGATACAGATTTTGTTTCGCTTCACCTCTCGCATTGGAATGATGATATGACACTGGCTTCCATCCTGACTGGCAAAACACAGGTAATTCTCAGACAAACAGATCTTGCCAAGGGTGTTAAAATGGCTGAAGGGCACCCACAGGAAGCTCTCGTGCACCTCTAGCAGGTTTTCCTCTTTGGGAAGCCTGAAAAATGTGCGGAACTGTTCACTCTTTGCATGAGCTTCTAGGCCTCTGGGTGGGGGAAGTGAAACAGAAAGAAACATAAACAGAATATGACCAATGAGTTTCATCCTTTTGCAGCCTCCACACTACAACACCACACATGCATTAGATCTCATAGTGCTATAGAGTATTACAAATACACAATATTCCTATAATACAAAGATATATTATGGTATGGACAGGTAGTTTACTTTGTTAGAGGTCACTTTCTAAATTGTCCTGTTGTATTATATATTATAATGTGTTATAATCTTAAATTAAACCATTTAGAAATTCAATTTTCTAATAATGAAGTGTGAAGCTAGCAGATCAAGATCATATCAAATGCTGGGATAGACATAAAAATAGTCAAAATAAATGACAGTAAGCTTACTTTAAAATACCTGGAACTCGTGTTGTTGTGTATGACCTACATGGCACTACATAAAGGTTAAAATAAACACAAATTCTACTTGACTGAAGCTGGGTGGTTTGTTTACTCTTGTCTTCCAGCTGACAGCCAGCGCTAACAGGATCATGTAAAGCTGTGCGGTGTAGCAGACAGACAGTACCTCTTGGTAATTTGCAGGGGGTCGGTGAGTGCTGGCTCTCTTTCGAAGGCCTCTTTATCGAAAAGGCGCTTGATGGAGTAGTCAGCCAGCTGTTCCATGATAACAAACGTTTCATTAAGGTGCAGCAGCATAGAGAAGTAATGATCCTCCCCATTAGCCAAGACGTGGATGCTCTCAGTCAGGATGACATTGGATGTTTTCTGTAGCCTCCAGATCTCATCCCAGGAGATGATTAGTTTCACTGCAAAGTCAAAGTAAATAATGAAGTCAGTGATTAAAGATTGAGCTGTAAGGACATTGATTTTTAATCAATGGATATATCATTACTATTGTGTAATACTGTTTCTCATTTTTCTAACAAGTCCATTTTTCTAAGTCCTTTTGCCTGTGAATTAAAATATATAAGATACCTTGCGGTAACATACTGGTGCCATTACAGAGTTGTTGATCACCACCACCAAATGAAAATGTTCATACTTGGCAGTATCATCTTGAAAATGTCACTCAGTGTCAAATGAACAGGAACTTCAGTGTTATCTGTTATCCACAATGCTTTTCAAGCGTGCCTTCAGAATGTGAGGTCTGCTATGATGGGTTTTTCACAATTATGGGAGCTGTCATTATCAAGAGCTATTTTTTAATGACAAAACATTCAAAGAATTTTCCTTTCAGGTCGTGACAGCCTACTATGATGGATACTTTGAGCTGCAACACCAATTAGTGTTACCAAGACAGATGCCAAGCTCTTGTGAATAAATGGCACAGAAATTGCATACCTTCGGATCCCAGCAGGTATGAATAGAAGCAGAGGAAGTTTGTGCTGAGGTAGAGCCAGCCCTGGCAGGGCACTTTGCCTTTCCAGTAGCTGCATGAGTAATATGTGACTAGCTTTTCCTCCGGCGGCAGCTCAAACCACTTTTCAAACCTCAACAGCGCTTCTCTGAACTTCTCAGGATCATCCTCTAGCACAAGGGATGTCTTCCCTTCCTCAGCGATTAGACCCTAACACATAAAACAGCAACATTATATTTGATGTTGAAGGTGTCAATACAAAAATGCATATATCAGAGTCCCTTATAAAATGATTTGTGTAACTTCTTACTCGTATCTTGCCCTGTACAAAGCTTGTGATGTCTTCACTGGAATCAAAAACAGAGAGCGTCCTCATAATGTTCTGCTGCAGCCATTCCCAGTGTTGAACTATCTCTTCTTTGGTGACACCTGATCAAAATAAAGAGTGAAAAAAAGACAAAAATAATGGCTGAATGTGAGAAGATCATGTTTGTGTGGGGTTTTTCTTTTTAAATATCTGAATAAGAAAAGCGACAGGAGAAACATTATTTAGCTGTTAAATCTCAATTTAACTTTTGGGATTTTGAAATATTGGCTTCATTGTATTTTCTGATTGACGTTTTATTAACTTCAGTAGATTAACAGTGAATGCAATTTCAAGATGTGACATTAACTTCATGAAATTTAGCATTTAGTATTTGTTAAAGCCCATAGCAAGAATGAGGACATCACTACTGAAATGTTTGCTAGAATGAGTTGAAAAAGCAACAACGTACCACATGCTATGGACCAATACACTTGTGAGTCTGGGGTGTGGTGCAGGATGCGGTAAGGAGCGACTTTGGATGTGGAGTCCAGCACAGTATCCAGAGTTCCCACAAGGAGGCCTGTAACATACAGCACATTGATATTTTTATCCAACACTGTGACACATGACCTTTAGCCATGTGACGCCAGCTTTATATATGACTTTCAAAACAGTAAGATGGAAAATTACAACCTTTAATTTACTACTTTTTTAAACTGCTTTAATTACAGCTAAATGTGCACTCAAAGATTTTGGTTTAATGAATAAAATGACATACTTTTATTTACTAATCATAGTGAGCACCAGTAAAGATTCATAACTTAACTTAAGATAATTCAGCTGTTAGTCCGAATATTAAAAGACCTTGCTGTCAATCTGTTGTTTACACTTGGATCACAGACTGCACCTTTATGCCTTACTGGCAGTATGGAGTTGAATGACTCCCCAGGTCCACGTCAGAGCCTCACTACTAAAATTAGCAAAATCTGTTACCTTACCAACTTCTCTCTGACATGCCCTCCATGAATAATTAACAAGGTCTCAGTGAAACCACACTCTCATGCACTGCATCAGTATTATACTGGCCTCCCTGCTGAACGTGGATCTGTACACATGTTGTGCTACTGTGCTGCCCGGGGAGTAAAGGACTCAACTGATCACACACAGTTAGGATAATGTGTTTTGTTCTCATCAGGGCAGAACAACATCACACAGCAGAGGATAGACAACTTAAACACATGAAAGACACTTCAGACATAACAGGCTCTTGTTCTGGAGAGGGCTTCAAGTGCAGCACAATGTACCATCAGGTAGTATTTAACCTCCACTATCATTAAACCAGCCAGGCAGGACATCAGTCCTTTTGTATGCATTGAGAACAACCTTAATTACCATTAATATCTATTCATTACCTTACGGCTGTCACAGTGTGGCTTATGGTCAGAAACTATAGGTCACAATCACTGCTGGTATTATCAGCACTGCTGCTGTTCTGTCTGTTTTCAAAGATCCGTGTCAGTGTGACGGCTGGGATGCAATTAGGTTTACACAACAGGATGTGTCTCAATCAGAGACTCCCTGGGGGTTCAGTTGAAAATCAGGACTTGAGGCTACACTTGATGTTGCAAATTGTAAAAGGAGCAGCAGAATTGAAACATTATTCCTGTGCAATAAAATTAACCTAATCACTCAGTTAACACTTCACAACAAATATACTCAATTCCGTTAAGTTTGGTTATTGTCTCCTAGGGGAGGCAACGACTTAATAAAGTGACTAAAAAACAATTAAAATTCCCTGTAACACATATGTAGAAAAACATATCAGTAATGACTTTAAAATGTCTTAAAAAGCTGTTATAAAAGCTCTACAAAAGATTTGTAACAAGGCTGAAATGATATATGCATAAATCAATTAGTTGATCGAAAGAAACCACAACCATAAATCACTAATCTTTTAAGTAATTTACTAATAGAAAATGCCAAACATTCACTGGTACAATAGCTTCTCAAATGTGATGATTTCCTGCCCTTTAATATTATAAAGTACTGCTATTTGAATAACTTTGGTTTTTGCCCCTGGGTTAAACTAAACAAGCAATGCGGATATTTCACCATGGGAAACTGCAGGCACTTTTAAATAGTGTCAGGATGTTTTAGACCCATCAATAAATTGGAAGTGTGACATTAATAGCAGTTGCAGCCCTGGTCCTGAGTAAGCAGACTAAAATATAAAAAATAATTACATCTCATTCTCATTTCCACAAAGATATGATATAACTCTAAATTACAGCGTGACAACTCAACTGAACATCAACGTCTCCACACAGTCGCTGACACATTTACTATTCAGGGAGCAGTGTCTGACATTGCAGTGACTTTACAAATGCGAAGGTTATCTCTATTATTTCTTGCTCCAGGGAGAGAGCGGTGCAGATATTCACATACTGACACAACTGACCCAGGGCACAGTAAAAATGTACTGTAGATGCTCACAGAGAGGTGACACATCCTTTTACAGATGGTCTGGTAAACCAAGTATGTTTTATTTAAACAGTAGCTGAAACACAATGCATGATTTTGAGTTTGAGTAAATCTGACACAACAAAAGCTTGAAGTTTTAAGGCTTATATACATCCTGTAGCATAACTACAAGGCACACAGCTGTAAAATCAGCAGGATATTAAATGACCTATAACAGTGCTATGACATACAGTCAACAAAGTAAATAAGCAAATACATGGACTAGTACACTTAAAGGGAGCTTCCCTCTAACATACTGCTGTGTCAACATGACAAACCAGCTGAGTGAAGCTAACTAACGGCCACTTGTACCTGTTGCAATGAGGGTATTTTTTCAGTAGAGGAGGGGGCTTTACAGCAGCACCCGCCCTATACATGGCAGACAGCACGTCAGATAAGCTAATGTATGGCAAGTTAACCCATTCATGGTAAGTTTGTTTTAAAGGGGTATCGTGGCGTCGCAGCAGCTGCCCTGAAGCACACGAGGAGGTGAAAACATTGAGGCTAATGTTACCTGTCAGACCGCCTCCACCTTCTCCGTAGCCTCGTCTCCTCTGCAGTACGAAGTACTCATTATCCTTCTCGGTGACCCACAGTTTGAAGGCGTTCTTCAACAGGATCTCATCAGGTTTGAGCCACATGTTTTTAAACGTTAAGGAGTTATCTCCCAAATCCACCTGACATGTCACGGTTACCTCTGTGGTGGCCCGACATCAAACCTGTGGACGTTTGTTTGTGTCCGGATCCCTCCCTTCCCACGTCGACAAGAACTGCTGCCAGCGCTGCAAGGCATGCTGGGATTGTAGTTTCTAAGGAGAGGGCGGCACCAGGAGACCAAACATTATGAATGAAATTCAAACAGTTGCCCCCCTTCTTCATTACATTTGACTACATTTCAGCAAATCCACAGTGAATTGAATATATTTCAATAACACTATAACATTACATAAACATATTTCAGCAGGTCTTTTAGTTCAGTTGACAACAAAATTTGAGTCTGAGCCTATTAGGCAATTCAGATTTTATTTTTAAAAATGCTTTCAATTAACTTGTAGCCTATTTTCTTTTTCTTTTTTTTATAATCCCAAACCCTTCCATATCCATAATTTTCTTACATAAGAATAATTTTAATTAGCGAAGATTTTGTTCAGAAAGCACTACAAAAGTAATCAACAGAATTGTAGTCCTGCATATAGTGGATCACAATTACAAGTAAAGTGTGACTTGTAGTCCTCTATATCCAGGACTACGATTCCCTTGATGTTTATCCACACAAGTTAAGCTGATTGACAATGTTCTGCATTAAGGCTAATGAAGTGATGTTCTCTCAGCTCTTTATACTGCTGCATTCATTTACTCTGTTGCTATGCATGTGAATCTCTTCTTCCTCTCTAATCCTACAATTGGGACCCATTTTGTCTTCATGGTGTAGTTAATTTTTTTATTTTAATTTCTAAACATGTACCTGTTGTCTAAATAGCATTCCGTAATGTTCATACTGTTATAGCCTACCTAACATACCAATTATTTTAATTAGCCTAGATACAAAGTAATGACTGAGGAGAGCATGATCTTATCTGCAGTGTCTCTATTGCACCACTGTCCATATCTAAATAACTGTATTTATCACTGTGTAAAAGCTGTCTATATATGGCACTGTCTAAAGGCTTAAGGACCCATTAAACATCATTTTAGAAACTGCTTTAAGAGGTGAAATACACACTTGCCTATTTCAGCTCACTGACACATTAATGATTTGAGTAACATAGAGTGAAAAATGGGGATCTGCCACCGCTTCTTGGAGAAAGTTACATGTTTTCATTTCACTATAAGTATTCATTCTGATCAGTGATGATTCGCAAAGGAAATATGTCGCCTGATCTAGAAATGTAAACGGTAAAAATGGCACTAAAAATGGCACCCATTATGAAAAGTCTCATGGTAGCAAAAGTACTTTTATTACTGTAAAAAAAACCAAAAAAAAAAACAAAGCATGTTATATAAAACCTGGCTGCAGTGAACATGACTTTTGGACGAACTCCATGCAGCTGCAAGAGAGGCTTTCAGAGAGACGCTAGTCTAGTTCCAAAATGATGAACAGACCCATTTGTAAAATGTATACTGCTGGGGGTATGTGCTTCATTAAAGGAATAAAAAGATTGACTGATTCACTTGCCAGGAAGTTGCAGCAATGATTTTTTGAAGAGGTCAGCAGTATGAATAACGGCAAATCCCCTTCTACCATCTAATATGAACAGTGTGAGCACAGTTAAAGCTGTTAACTGCAAAAGTGATTTGACTTGGTGAATTAAATGAACTGCAGAAACATGTTGATGATCCAATGAAGTATTAAGAGAAACATACTGTACAAGTATGTGGATAACCAGATATTACACCCATGTGTAACTGACATTACATAACTGCTTTGGAGTGTACAGGACTTTTTATGACTCTGTGGTTGCTTTTGCCATCTTTTACGCTGTGGTCTGCTGGAGAGGGGGCAGCACGGACTGGGACAGGAAGAGACTCAACAAACTGATCAGGAGAGTGAGCTCTGTTCTGGACTGTCTGCAGGACTCCATAGAGGAGGTGGGTGAGAGGAGGGTGTTAGTAAAGCTGACATCCATCATGTACAACACCTCTTACCCCCTGCATGACACTGTGGGGTCCCTGAGTATCTCCTTCAGCAGCAGACTGTTCCACCCACGGTCTTTCATTCCAACTGCTGTCAGACTCTACAACACTTGCACAACCTGAACAGTTTCTTTTCTCAATTACCACCACTACTCACCATATATTTATATTTATATCTGTATTTATATTTTTTCACATCCCAAACTGTTTATCATGTGCAATATTATTTATATTCTGGTCACTTTACTTTTAGTACTTGTTTTACTTTCGGTACTCATTTAGCACTCATTTGTTATTGTATATGTTTAAGGGTTTCTGTTTGTTGTGGGTGCCCATTTACATTTTCTGTAGTGTGTATTATACATCTTTTTGCTTCTGTTTGCTGCTGTGACTTTCCCAGTTGTGGGATTAATAAAGTACAATCTAATCTAATTCAATCTAATCTAATTCACTCATCTTGGATGGCTTTCCACAAATCTTTGGAAACTGTAGGGGTTTGCTCTCATTTAGCCCCAAGTGTGATACATGAGGTTGCCACTGATGTTTGGGTAATACAGCCTGGCTCACAGTCGGATTTCCAAATCATTATAAGGTGTGAGGTGGAGGCCCTGCTCAGACCAGTCAAGTTATTTAACACAGAAAACTATTTCTTTATGGACGTCACTTTGTGCAAAGAGAGGGCTACACCCAAATTTTAATCTTAATTGGAACAAAGGGTCAAGCAAAAATCAGGAAAAAAGCAGCCTCATACACAATATGTGGAAGTTTGAACATAAGAAAGTTCAAATAAGCCCCTTCCTCACTGAGGAGGTTGGTTTGTAGTAACTTGATTTGGACACCTGAGGTCCTCTTTGAGCTGTTGGACCCGCTTTGATTATTTTGCAATGGAAAGGTAAAGTCAGCTTGTCATTTCCCCTACTGGCACCTCAAACTTTTAAGAATAAAACACTTAAAGATATGTAAAGATAACATATGCCAAATCAAGTGTGATGGAATTTAAACAACATAACAAACTAAAACAAACCTTTTCATTGTTTTCATCATTAGATTGATAGTAAAGTTTATGTTGAAGTACCTTTTGTTCATGGATTTATGAGTGCTTCAACCTTCAACAACAATCCCTCAAATGTGGTTATCACACTTGTGACAAAGATATGTAAAGGAGGCAATGCAGTTTAACAATACTTTATTGTATAAAATTATATCAGTGCACTGAAACAGTAAACTTCCCTGAGCATTTAGTAATTACAAATAACTATAAGTAAAAACACATATATATTAAACTTGAATTAAGAAAAAGGATCAAATATACATAAAATTATGCCTTTTCATTACATCATGTTGTTGTTATAACTGTTGTGTTCATGATGTGGGCAAAGTATAACAGAAAAAAATGCACAAATACACAGAATATGCCTTTTGTAATACATATATTTGAGGTTCAAAGCCCCTGAGGTGTTCCGTCATGCAGAGTTTGAACATCAGTGATTCCATGGCAACAGAGCAAACTCTGCTGATGAAGGCCATGAGATATGGTTGAATACATTGTGCCCCCCACTAACAAGAAATTTAAAATATAAATAGTAGAATGATTTCAGCACTGCAAAAAGGGGGACTTTGTCTAATCAGCAGCTTTTGATAATCCTATTTCACACCTGATATTTTGACTTGACATAGCAAGAAAATCACGTGTCACTAATAACAGTGTATAGATAAGTCACTGAAATGTTTCTATCTTTATCTATTAATCTAATCTATTTCTATAGGCTATCTATCAAATTTCACACTGTCACGCCTGCTTATGAAGCCATAGCACAGAGGTGAATAATACACACATTCACTGACACTGACATTAATATGTAATGTGTTTTATTACATTATAATATAATTATTATATAATTACTGATAGAGTGGCGTCTGTGTAAAAAAACACAATTTAGAATAACTTGACTTGAAAGAGTTAGTAGGTTACTTTGTTTGACTACAAATTGACTACAAAAGACTACAGCGCGCGTTAACGCGTCGATGACGTCAGACAAACCCGACTCTCTGCACTGGCAACAGCGGGCATTTTGAAAGAGGGATTTCCTGTTTACATGAGGTCAGACCAGACTGAGATATCTGTCATAGTAGAAATATACGCGTTTTACGTTATTTCTCTTTGTGCATCCTGTGGTGTTCAAAGCAAAGAGTGACGCAATCAAAAAGCACCGGCGTTACGAACATTAGCCAGCGGTAGCTATGCTAGTGCCGTAGCTACTCTGAAAAACAAACAAAACAAGACTAATATTCAAGTTTTCCATTATAACCTAGCTAAATAAGTATTCTATTGTATTTATCCAGGTACCGACGTATGCGGAAATATTGCTAATAGTGACTAGAAGACATTAGTTGGCCCACAAGCTAACATGACAGCAGTGACCAACTTTAACTAAGTTACCGGGCTGCTAGTTGAAGTAAAAGTCCACGAATCCACAATGGATAACTCGTCTTGCTCTTCGGTGGCTACTGGTCCTCCTCAGGCGTCTTTCCTTCAGAGGACGCTGCAACACTTGTCCTCCACACAGTGCCTGAAGCTGAGAGCAGAGGACGCTCCTCCTGTCGCTGTAGTCGCTCTTCAGAGGTACTTAAGTGAGCCAGTTGTGGGTGAGCAACCCGACAGCTACAGCTACGATGTGACGGTCACCGACGGAGTCTGGAGAGCCAAATGCTTTGTTCACTCAAGTTTAAATCACCTGGTGCACACAAACACCCTGAGGACCGGGACTGACATCAGCATCACGCAGTGCTCTTATGTTTACAATGAGAAGAGACTGGGCCACGGTTACATGCGCATTGAGAAGCTAAACTGTGGTGCAGGGAGGTCTGAAGTCCTGCCCCGGGTGAAGGATGTGAGTGCACTGCCCTTGCTGGTGAAGCAGGGCATGGAGAGGAGCGTGGTGCTGCAGAGTGATGTGCCTCTTCAGGTGAGCCGCAAACATTACCTGTCTCTGTGGAACAACGACGATCCAGAGGGAGACATATGGACCTCAGGATCCCCCTCATCCGTCACAGTGCTGGACGGTGAGATGCTGCACTCTGTCTCACACTGATCTGTTCACATCACTGAGGTGGGGGTGTTGTTATGACCCTGTACCATTTGACACATTACCATATTTTAGGATGGCAGTAATCAGAATAGACAGAAACGACAACTCATTGCATTTAAAGCCAACTTTCAGCTTATACAAGTAACATGTTGGAACTTGAAGCCTCCAGTGTACATGCAAGTGGGAGACATTTTCTTCCCAACAGTTTAAAATCTACAAGTCTACAGTCTACAATGAAATATATTTGCATACTCAGATACTCAGAAGTAGTTAATGTAATTTTAAGGATTTTAACAACATAATGAAACTTTTTAAGACACTTTGTTTAAAGTAGAGTATTTGATACACATCTTAAAATATGTCAGGAGGGGATATTTAATTGTTTGGCTATGATGCAAGGCTGCACCATACAATTATTTACAGTATCATTGATGCATCTCCTAGGCAACAAAGTGTAAGAAAATAGTTGGGTTTTTTTTAATGCCCATCATAGTTTCTCAGAACCCAAGAAGTCCTTTAAATCATCTTGTTTTATACTAAACATACACAAATATGTTACATTTGTAATAGTATAAAAGAAGCTGTGAGTAGAGAATGTGTTATTTGTTTAATAGTGACTTAAATAATTGTTTAATGATCAGAATCGTCTTTACATTTTCTCTTGATTGATTACTTGATTAATCATTTAAGCACAATCATGACAATCAAGCAGACAGAGGCAGTGTTGTTCACTCAGCTAAAACAATCTAATGTAATAAGAAATCATTTGAACACATTCAGGTTTTAAGACCTGGAAATGACATTTATTAAATGTGCATTTCAAGTTATCAAATTTATCCCACTCAAAGATAATATGTTAACATACTCTCTCTTCACAATGGACTAGTAGCATAATTTAAAGTATATACTGAATACAGTAGGAATGCAGTTGTTGACTAAAATATGTACACTGAAATTTGCACGCTGTCCATTCCCACTAATGCTCTTGTGTGAAAAATATTTATTTATTTTAAAGTTTGGCTACTGGATTAATGATAAAATCCTGATGATGTGTTTGCCACAATGTTTTTCCAACAGTGTCCAAGATCACTCCTCTTAGTAGTCTGGAGCCATCCTTTAGAAACGCAATGAGATCTTCCCCTCTTCCTCTCCTTGTGAAGATAATACACAAATCCAGATTACGATATTATGGGAAATTTGGACTCAAAATTGATTACCCCTACCAGGTAAGTTTAAAAGAACCAAGAGTTTTCAGCTTCAGCAACATATTTCTTACTAATACTCTGCTGTTGTGTTGTGACACAGTTTTTCACCTCATGTGTTGCCTTATTTCAGGCGTACTTTGAAGTCGCTGATCAAAGCGGTACAATGTCCCTCGTGCTTTGGAACGAACTTTGTCCAGAGTTTTACCAGAGACTGAATGTTGGCACAGTGTTGTACCTCCAAAATTACGCCCTGAAACAGAGTTATTCACACCGCTCACGCCCGCAAATGGACCATTACAAGCTGAGGAGCTTTAACTCTGTAGGTATGTACCTGTACACCACTACTGCCCACAGTGTCGCATTTTGAAGTTTTGTGCCAGAGTTTAGTGTGAACAGCATTTTTCTTCTCTCTGAAACTTACATGTTGCACAAATGTTGTGATATGGGGCATAACATGGTCACTGTTTTCTTGTCCAAACATCACATATTCAAATTGTAAATCAAACTAACTACAACTACTACAATGTTTTTTTCAGATGCAAGATTTAGGGGTTCTGTAGTTTGTACATGCAATAAAAATGAAATGTAAAGTCCTTTTTAAAAGTAATTATAATTTTCCCAGAAATCTGCCTGAACCGACACAACCCAGTGTCAGTCATCACTGTAGTCTCACCGAAGAGTGTACTGCCGCAGTGGAGATTACCTGAGCTTTCCTACCAGTTCACCAAGAGGTAATGATTTGACATTATTTTGTATTTCTTATACCACAATACCACATACACTGTCCATCCATCTTTATCTTGTTATTAATTTGTGCCTGCTGTGCTGTTTCTTTTTTACTGTTTTGGTTCATACAAATACAGCATCTGCTTGCTGATCATGTGCTACTATGAGTTCAGTTTTGTTCATTTTGACAAATAAAAATAAAATCTGGCTTTCCTTCATGTAATATGTGTATTGCAGGTCAGAGTTGGACAAATTAGCCAACAATGTTGCATGTGACATCATTGGTTTGGTATTATTTGTTGGTCGTGTTGAACGACTAAAGAGTAAAAGCGACAAGGGTAAGAAATGTTCATATTTGATCTATAAAGTGGAAATTATTTATAAACCAAAGTAAAGCTACTGTATTTGCTCATTTTAATTTGAGTGGAGTTAAAACTGATGAGCCTTTGTTTCAGGTCCAGAGAAGTTCTGGACGTACCGCTGGGTCCACGCTGTGGACGGATCCACTGAGCAACCTTTTATCCTGGAGGTGTTTTCTTCTTCTCAGCCTGAAATCTTCAGTCATATTTGCCCCAGTAAGTCAACTGTGGCTCATATCTGACATCTTTGCTGCCACACTGGTTGTAAGCTTTTCAGTTTGTGTAATATATCGCCATCTCTTCCTCAGTGACCTACCTGGTGTGCACTCACATGAGGGTGTGTCAGGTGGAAGGCTCATCACCCTACCTCACAAGCAGCTGTGAGACAGAGATGTTCATCACAGGTTAGCATACTAACAATAACACTCTGATCATGTATATACTGTAAACATGGTGTGGCAGTACTAGTCAGTGTTTGTTGTCTGTCTGCACAACAGGGTATCACAAAGGTCAGCCATATGTGAAGGACCCTACAGTGAAGAGCTTCATCCAGTGGACCAAGACTCTGAAGGACAACATCATCCTCCAGAGGACCACTATTGGTGGCCATTATTGTTATCCTCATGCTCCGAAGACATTCACCCAGTCAATGATAAACGCCTCAGGTGAGGGAAAAGCACAGAATCGCTTCACTGCTGTTTTTATTTAAACATTTAGTAGGTTTTTTTTATTACATATTCATGTTTTTTGGTATTTAAATATACCACAAATTCATTGTGAATTGAATTTGAATTGAATTGAATTGAATGCCAGAAAAATGCCATTTTTTATAATTACGAGGTATGAAACGATGAACTCTGCTTCAGCACTGAGCTGTAATGAGATACAGTCAGTTTTTTCATGGGTGGCAGGAATAAAAAAAAAAATCTGGGTCAGCATTCTCCTGCAGCTCCACCACAAGACACAGATGGTGGACTTGAAATGTGGTGTATCATCCAAATAAAACATTTGTACTGAACACCTTCTCAGTCTGTATCCTTGTGCACATACAGCTGTTGGGGCTGAATCTTTTGCTTGAATTTTTAAAGCTATACACAAGAAAAGACAACTTATATAGACGGAAATAATTGTGCCCCCCACAGTAAACATGATTATGTTTTATTGTTAGTATAAACTTTTTAAACATTTTAAAATCTTCATTCTCCATCTTCAGGACAAGCTCCTCTGGTTTCTGCAGCTGACTTGAAGAGAGAGTTGGAGACCCTTCAATACAGGGAACATAAAAAACTTGCAATTCAAGGACAGATCACAGCAGTGCGATATATGAACAGCCCAAAGAGCACAGAGTCCCAAGGCCCAGAGGGGAAACGGGTAATAGACATTATTTAAGTCTCTTCTCATTAACATTGATCATCAACACTGTTAAACAAATTAACTGGTTTCCTGCAGGTACCAGATGTTTCTACTGATGCGTGTGAACAAGCTGTGCTAGACACACACAACAATCCCACCACTGCTGAGGCCAGTGTAATATCTCCATCTTCTGAGGACATCTCAGCAAACAGAAGGAAAAGAAGAATGAGGTATGATTTACACTTGGAGTGCTAGTAGGAGTACATTTAATCAAGTTTAAAGCCCACATTCAATTTATTGAATGGAATGTAACATCAGTGTGTTTTTCAGAAAAGCCCAGCAGTCCTCCTCGAGTCATGGTAGTACGCCACCAAAAAGGTACTGAGGATTCAGCAGATGGTGTTGATCAGTAAACCACTTCAACCATTCTGAGCTCATTTGTCTCTGCTCCTGCAGGAGGTCTGGACATGAAAATACAGAGGGAGGTCGAGGGCAGGAAGAAGAACAGCAGGACTCAGAATCAGAGGCAGTGCAGGATGTTGAATATGGCTTAAAACCACAAAATCAAGGTGCGTTACTGGAGCTACAGTTTTACTCTGTGTTCCTCCTGTCATGTGATTTAATATCAGACTTTGATTTTACATGCGTCATGGTTCGTTTCCACCAGACTCTGACGTATTATCCTGGGAAAGCAGCAGCTGGCTGAAGCAACAACAAGAAATGTCTGAGCATTTGTGTCGAGGCAGTCTGTACCAGGACAGCATCTCTCGAAGGTTCACGGTTGATGAAAAGAATGTACTCCTGCAGTGGAGTAACCTTCAGGCCTTGCGGTGGACACCAGAGCAAAGTGCTGACCCCACCCCACCCGTGGGTTGTCCAGGCTACTACCTGATAACAATATTAGGTAAAGTGTGTTTGATGTTCCTGTCATTTAATGTATTTTTAGCCTCTTTTGTCCAACACGTGTAAGAACATCCTTTTATTTCCTACATAATACTGTAGATTATTCAGAAGACATAGGCCTCGGCTTTCTATTTTACTAATTGCTTCCTCAGTTGGACAAAAACTGCTGTCTAATTAAATTAGTCTCAAATTAGCGTGGACCTAGATAACTGACCTTCTGTGAATTTATTCGATTACCTTTAACATCATCAATGAGTCTTCAATTATTTTTTTCTCTGCCAAGTGACTCAGATCTGAACAAACCAAATCAGATCTGGGCCATGCATGTGTGCTCCTAGATTTCCTAGAATTATATGTGGCCCTGGAATTCATGTAATTCTGCTTTTTTTGAGAATCTTTTATTCTCTGACTTCTGTTCCGTTTTCAACCAATGTATTTAGCTTTCAAGCTCTCGTTTTAGATTCTGTTTGTCTGTTGGGTCATAAATGACCGTTCCAGCTATCTAGTGAGCATGTAGTGTCACGTAGGGTCATCTTTAGAGCTTGCCTTCACCTACAAACGGTGATGTCGCCTATTAAAATCAATTGTTACAATTTTTTTTAAAAATCTTTTTGACAGGCATAAACAAGCAGATAGCCGTTGATGCTGCATATTTTCCTGTTGTGCGCTCCAACGAGCCCAGGGCTGTAGGTCTTCCTCAGCATCCCCACGGCAACACGATGCTGTCCTGCCTGTCGTCAGGATTCCTCTGCCCTCTCAGTGACGCGGCCAACCACAATGACGTAACACTTCCTGAGCCAGGTAACCACCACACTTTCATCATTAACAGGTGTAATCATATGTAGCATCAGTGTGACCAGTGGCGCTACGTCAAATATCTGTCTTGCAGAGGAGATTTTGGTGACTGCCAGTGAGCTGGAGGATACACATGTGGTGTGCATCTTGGACCTTTGTCACCTGGGTGGAGATAAGGTGGAAGTCCTGATCAACAAGGTGTACAGAGTGACGGAGGTTTCCATTAACTAGGTTTTAGAAAAACATGGTCAGCTCTGTGAGAGTATCTTGTAATTATGTTCAGCAGGCATTAATTATGTTCATTATTAAAATTCAAATTATTTTGGATAGAAACAGTAACCTTTTAAAAGCTGTTTTGTAAATCTCGTTCCCTGTTATGTACAGTAAATGTACAGTCGTTCATGTACAGTAAATGTGATGCAATACGAAAAATATAAAATTGCATATTTTGTTACCATCAGAATCAAACTGTGTGTTTACTGTGACTGCCAGACGTGACGCAGGCTACAAATAAGGTGTCAGTTTACTGCGAGCTGCAAGATTAAACTCCTCCAAACAGGAAATCTGCTTTGGATGGTGGATGAATCAAATGAATCACTGAAAATCAAATCAAAAAGGTGTGAGAGTGGGTCTTCTGTGTCCTCATTAACACAGTGATGTCATACCCTAAATCCCATCATTACCCCACAAAAACAAAATATCAGCTGTTAAGCTTTAGATTGTCAGATAACTTTGTTGTATGCTCTTTACTACGATGTGAATAATTTAAAATGCTCTAATGACACAATATACAGTGAATTCAGTGTTGAAAATGTGTTGAATACATTTTTTATACTGGCGCTGATGACTGCCTTTTTCTTCATACTGAGTTGTTCTCAGATTGATACATCCTCAGTCTGATATTACCATGTTGAGAAACATTCTTGTGCATAAATCATTAAGTAAACAGTTTGCTCAGAATAACAATACATATGTTTAAAAATATTTATTTTCAAATATTTCACAATATTCATGTTGATTTATAAATAATTCAATATAGCATAATTAATATCAAGATATTTTAGAATGTAAACTTAATTTGTTAATTTCTTTTAAAACAATATTAACAATATTTTTTAAAGCTTATTTTGATGGTAAATACAGAAAAAACAAGCCATACAAGTGACTGTGCAACACCAACTTGAACGCAAAAAAAAAGCTTCACCTCCTCTAATAAGACACTTCATTATCTGTTACAAAATTACTTTAATTTTAAAATCATGTAACATACATATGTAATCTATTAGACATATAAAATAAACAACTATATAGGCTAAGCTTTTTTTTTTTACATTCTATTATACAATATATTCAAGGTTTGTTTCTGCACTGAAACTGCAGAAATGGCTGTGTACCAGGTTTGTTTTGTTCATGTCCTGGTTTATCTTACACAGAAAGTGTTGATGTGACCGCCCAAGCTCACACTCCAGGCGTCAGTCATTGTTTTACAAATCAGAAAAGTACAAGTCAAATTTGATGAAGATCACATACCTTCAAAAACATTGACACTCAAAGAAAAAAACCCATGAAGAAGAAAACTGAAAGTTAAGGAGAAAAACAAAAAAGGTGCGACGACTACTGATGGAGAGCATTTCAACTCGACTACAAAGAAAAACAGTACCATGTGAACAAATGGATTATTTACAATAACTGCAAAACACACCTGAACAGCTCCAAAAATCATCTCATCTGGCAGAGAATGGTAATTTTTTTTTAAATTCCAAAGCAAAATTAATTTAGCAGAATTTCCCTCAACCACCTTTACAAGGCAAATAACATGATAACAGCTGTTTTGTAGACAGACATTGGATTGAAATCTTGTGTTTGATGGAAAACAACCATCATGTGGAATTTCACTGCCATTGACTGAACGACTGATATTCTACAAAAGTGACTTTTATATTACTGAGTAATGAGTGAGTGATGAAGGAAAAGAAAAATATAGTCATCTATGGCACCTCTGAGTTGCTGGCTGAACTGAACGTTTATGGGCAGTCACTTTAATGTTTCTTCACCAAATAAAAATGAATAAAGGGACTGAAGCTGAAACTTCCTCAGCCATTGAAAAAAAAAATCATTTTGATGATGTACAATTGCACTTTTTTGTAGAAGCTAAAAAACTGAAACCCATAAAACAACCTTTTGCAGTAAAGTTTTGGCTGAATTACCTTTTTAAAGATGCAGCTGTCATCACTAAGAAGTGAGCACACAGTGTCTTCACTTCTGGACACAAATAAGTTTCTTCATTTCATTTCTTTTGTCATGATCATGGTCCAGAGTTTCTGTATATATTTATGTCATATATGGGAGGAAAACTAACACTCTACACCACATTCCCATGCAGACACAGTCCTGTGTACAAGCTGTAGTCATTGTAATAGTCTTCAGTGGACACACTGTGCATCTTCAGAAAAGATACTGCTGATATCAACGTCTGAAGGAATGTTAGGACATTTTCATTAAAAAAATACTTCCATATTCCACATATAATTTACATGGTACAATGGCTTATTATACACGTCTATATACATCGTATACATCTGCTCTGAAACATTTAAAATTGTATAAATTAACATTCTTCTTCTCAAATCAACATTGCACATGGTAAAGTGTAAAACGGCACTGAACGTTACATGCTGAGAGTGTTCTGACATTTGAGTCTCGTTGTCCGGTATAAACAGCACCCGTCTTAAAAAGGGACCTATGATGGACTAACGTGAAGGTAGCTGTGACTTTAAGACCAAACTCTTACATGGAGCACGAAGGGCTGCTTTTTATAAAGTGTAGCACAAGAAGGAGCACTGTGAGAATTTCAGGTAATGCCAAATAGTGCTGAGCTACCCATGCACAACTGTGTAACCCAGGAGACAAAAGATTTAAAATGATAAAGTCATACAATCTGTGACTCTGCAGGCAGTGACTGAACAGTGCATGCATTACTGTTGCAAGATATCTGTCTGATTGTCTTCAACAATGTACTGTATGTTACAGTGTTCAAGTCCATCTGCAGAAAACCTTTCTGTTATTATTTTACACAACAAATACATCAAGTCTGATTTATATTTGATTGGAAATGACTGTTTGACTAAGTGCCGTTATAAGAGCTAAAGTAGTTGTAGTCTTTTACTAGACTGTAATAAAACAATCTGATGAACTGAAAGGATTGTCATACACAATGTATAAGAAGTGATTTTAACATTGGACATGATCGACTGCAAATAACCTCCAGTGTTTTCTTCATTACTGCAGCTGTATATTTAACACAACACAATGCAGCTTACTGCTGTGTCATTTCAGGGTACATTATTACTTATCTCAGATGGCCAAATACACAAGATGAATGACTGACTGGACTAGAATAAACAGGCCAATACTGTTTAGAAACCCAGGTCGCAGGCAGTTTTTATCAAATTATTTCTTACTCTTTCCAAGATATTCAAACCAGCCGCCTGCCCTTCTGCAGCAGTTTGTTGTGTTGTGGTGGGAAAAACAACAGACAGATTCGAGGTGGCCAACAACTGATGTGCTGTTCTTGTGAGAACAGCTTCCTTTAAACCCTGAACCCAGGAGGGCTAAGACGTCAAGACGTCAGTGTTGACCTTTCAATGTCTGAGCACATATACTCTACTCTTTTGTATATAAAACTAATTTCTTAATCCCATATATTGTTTAAAATACATATGTAATAAATAAACAAATGGTTTCCTTATGGTTTGAGCAGTTAGATGGATGCATATTATATCTCTAAATCATTACGGAGTTCAAAAAGTGTTTTGGACTTCACCGATTGTACATGTAAAGGCATTCAATATGTATTTGTAATATATCCCATACAAATCTAGATCTGATGCGGAAAATAATAACTTATGACCTATGAAAATATAATTTTGTATTCCAAATGGACCTGAGCTGGATTTTTAAAGCCGTAATCAGACGCAACCATTAAACCGCACCATGGACCAACTGTCTCATGGTTAAAGGCACAATTTGTTTTCCTCCCTCTGAAGGACTTGTGCTGCAGCGCTCATCAGAGCCACCTACAGTTGTAGCCTCGCCTCAGAGCTTTGTCATCACTCTCAGTGAGAAGTGGTGGGATAGTTGTAGCAGCCCTTCTTCAGTCCCAGATTGAGGCTTTAAAAATCTAGATAGACATTTTCCAATAATTGGAGAATACCCCCCCCCCCCTCCCCCCTCAATTTCCCAGTGTCGTGTATTACATCAAAATTCTTCCCAAACCTGATTTTAGATATGGTGGTCATGATGATTCACATTAAAAGCCCCTCCCTAGTGACTTGCTATGAACATACCTGCAAGTAAATTGTGTTTTTGGGACAAAACTGGAGCAACATCTGAACTCACACACGCATACACACACAAATCCCTTTTTGGTAAGGAATCGCTGTCAGTGGAGCTAAAAATCAGACTGAGTTGATGATGTGATGTGATGGGGAGGGGTGTCGAGCTAAGCATTTAAAAATAATCTCAATAATATCTTGTTATTAGTGGGAAAAATAGAATATTAAATTATAGGCAAAAATAAATATCTACTTTTGGGTGGGTGTGGGTGTGTGTGTGTGTGTGTGTGGGGGGGGGGGGGGGGGATGATACCAAAGTGCAAACAGACACTTAGAAATAAACTCTCTCTGTAAGATGAAAGCAAAGTCTTGTTGAGAGCTGATAATCAACTTGTTCCAGCAGTTCTACTGAGAGACGAATGTGCAGCGGCCCAGCGATGAAGGTCCTGCACCTCAGAGTCTCCTCAGATCCTGGCAGTGACATCAGGTCAGTGCAGCCTCTGCTTGTGGTTTCGCTCCAGTGACGCACAGACCACAAACGTTAGGTCACTACAAGCAATTTTCCTGCTTTCAAGTGTTTCCGCCGCACATCTCGAGGTCAACGTTTTTTGACTTCTAAATGCCACAGCGTGCTGACGCCAGCGCGGGCGACAACACCGAGGGAGATCTCAGCGCTCTGACGCAGTCCGCAGCGCTACCGAGTCAGCATATTTCGGAAGTCTGACACGCTGCCAGTCTGGTTTTGGGAATGTTGGTATTGTCTTTGCTGCTGTTGAGGCTGTTGCGCTTGCTGCAGTTGCTGTGTTTGCGGCTGCTGCTGGATGTATTCCACAGTGCCTTGCTGCGGGACATTAGTGGTGTGTAAGAATGCTGGAGTAGGTCCGCTGTGCACAAGTCCTTGAGTCATCTACAACACAGAAGAGAATATGAACGTACTCTGGATACGTTTAGATTGAGATATTGTTAATCTAATCCTTGACTGAGATGCATGATAAATACTGTACACATGAGTGCCATCTGTGAACGTTGAAATGTTGCATCAACTAATTCTAGCTTCTAACTGTATTTTTAATAAAAACATAAATACAGCTATTACTTCCTGATGATAAATAGCCAAAATCTGCAGTGCAATAAAAGGCTCCATCATCATGTCTCATGACTTATATTCATATCTTACAAAACAAAAAGAGATCACTTCAGACTAAAGTGTCTATGATCTGTGAGGTGACTCAGTAAACTGATGCAGAATTCTCTGGATGTTTATGTGTGCGGAGGGATTTATGTAAGCTACTTAAGATCTGTGTTTTCCTCCAGTCTCACATTATTTATCTATGCTGCTTTTTTTTTTCATCAGCTGGTGTCTTGCGTTGACACTTCTGGACAAATATGACAAACAAGTCTGGAGCAAACAAATCTGAACTAATGAATTTAGATGACACTGCAGCTTTTGGTGCAAAGCTGAGGATTTAAAATGATTGAAAATATCACTGGTGATCTCCTGATTAGCAGCCTGTGGGAATTACACAGCAGCTTGTTGCTGTGGTAACAAGGGATTCAGATGCAGTGTGGTGTGTAAAATTATCACAGATCAGTAAATATAAAGCCTTGGGTAATTACAGTAAGCAACATTACGCAGCACCATCGCCAATCAGTGAAACTTAAGTCAATAATATGCCTTTGCAAACATTTTTCACACAGCATCACGGTACCTGAAAGAACTGCTGGGGCTGCTGTAGCTGCAGGGAGTGCTGAGAAGCCTGAGGCTGAGTGGGGTAGGCCGACTGGGACTGGTGTGTGATGAAACTGTTGTGAGGGATCATGATGGGGGATGTGAAAACCGGAGAGGGCACGAGGACGGCGTTGCAGTTGACCTGTTGCATGGAGAATGACGGGGCGAGGATCTGCTGCTCCAAGGTGTATCTGCACAGAGAGAACCGCGAGGAGTGTCACACACAAAACCTTAACTAATACCACTCCGACAGACTCTTGTGTTGTGTGTTTGTGCAGGTCTCATTGAACAATTCTCACATGGTTTGGGAAATTCCCATGTTGCACTGGGAAGCTTGTGAGGTTACACTGCTAGTTGGGACCAGTGTCTGCATTGGCTGGTTGAGGAGCATGCTGCAGGAAATAAAATCTGTTACTGGGAAGCCAAGACTCTGTACAGTGAAAAAAAGGCATGCTGTCAACGAGCATGAGGTGGGTACTTTAACCGTTTCCTCTGACGAAATATCCTGGAGGTATATCAGATGAAAACACTTTTTAGTCAAGGAAATACAGGCCAAATTTAAGAATTAGCACATCAGGTGTTTGAATTAAAGTACATGTCTCGTCATTTCAGGATCCTTAAAGTTTTTTTGTTTTTTTTTAAATAATTGTAGGAGCATGCATTTCCCTGCTAATAACTCCTGTACACCTGTGTGGGATAGAAAGTAAGTGCTGTTGTGAAGTTTCACGTGTCACACTGAAACACAATGTGTCTTTTTCGGAGCTCTCACCGTAGTTGCCCATCTTGGCTGAACTCGCTGTCTGTGTGTCTTTGGTTTGCGTCCTGCAGAGGCCTCGTGTTGGTCTGAGAGAACATCATGGGGTTGCTGTAGAAGGGCATCGTCAAACTGGTATTGGTCTGCACCGGTAAACTCACTGACTGCACTTGGCTGCTCCGTGCAATCCTCTGCTGGACCTATGATGACATGCACAGGATACACACCAATTAAATCAAAATCAGCCTCACAATTCAAAAAGATACAGTTTTCTGACAGTTTGGCATGTGACGCTGTGTACCTGCGTCGAAGGTGAGCTGTTCTCTCTCAGGAGTGAGTGAGGAGACCCACTGTGGGACCCACAGGACGGTGGTTTAGGGTGGCTCGAGAGCTGCCTGATGACCCCTGACTGGCTCTGCTGGACAGGCCGGCCTGGGCCCTGCTGCTGGGGCTGCTGGGGCTGCTGAGGCTGCTGGGGCTGCAGGGGCTGCTGGGGCTGCTGGGGCTGACCGAAGTCATTGTGGATAGGCTGCTGTAATAACATCTAACACACACAGGAACACGTATTTAATTTACAAAACACACATTAGCTTCCACTGTGATCTTTTTGCCAGTTGTCTATTCAAAAAGACCAAAAATGTGGCTCAAATGCTGTCCTCTAATCTGGTGTAGTGCTGACTTCTGGTGAGCTAAATGAGTATGACAAATACAATAATGTGTGTTTGCTTAATGTCATTGCCTCCTGGTGTGATAGCGACATGATATTTGATTAATTTCATTGATTTCATGTGGGTCATGTAGAGATGCTCGCATGTGGTTTGAGCACTAGCTGGCTAAATGAATGAATGAATTAAACTTTATTGATGCTCACACAAGAAATTCACCAGTACCAGCAGCTTAAACTTATATATATACAGACATGTAGTGGTAATGCACACATGGTGTAACTGGTAAGTGTTGGCCTCTTGGTGGGGCTATTCTGCCATTACTGTGAAGTGTTGGGGAATGTGTGCTTAGTACCAGCTGATGTATACATGCCTAATAAAAAGCCTTCCTGTCTTTTTTGCTTGGAATGAAAACATCCACATGATATTTTGTTACCTGGATATTAGCGAGGTGAAGCTTTTCCTTTATGTCGTGCAGCTCCTGCTGCTGCGTCTTAATGTCAGCTTGCAGAATGCGTGTCCTCTCCTCCAGCTGTTCCTTCAGCTGGTTCATTACACCGAGCTGGGGCTGCTGCAGCTGATAGACAGACTGCTGCTGCTGCTGTTGCTGCTGCTGTGTTTGCTGTTGCTGGAAACAAGTGATTATTGAAAAAAAGGGGTTAGAAACAGACATCATAAAAGCCTTTGCGCTCCAGTGATGCTTTTTTTCAGAAGAAGTTTACTGTAAATGTGGTATATGAGGAGATAATCGGTTAGTATGAGTCATATAATGGTTTATTCTTGTGATGGTCAAAGCACATCAAGCTATGAAATTGGTTTTCAAAGTCTAACAGTGATATGGATGGGGGAGAAATAACCATGTAATATGTTGAAATCTACAAAAAAACAATTTCATATGTAATCTTGCTACTTTTTCTTCACTTGCTTTTATAACACAATCTTAACTGGGTCTGGAGGCACTGTACACAAGCAGAAGCAGAAATAAACACATAGCAGCAGCAACAGTCATAACAATAAGATATTGTACACAAACTGAAGAGAGGAAAAGCAACAGGCAGGAAAGGAAGTCTAAACACTAACCATTGCGGAGTGCTTGCTGCAGGTGGGAGAAAGGGGAAGGCTCAGTTGGGGAACGAGGTCAAAGGAATTTTGCCTTTGTGCCAAATTCTACAGGGTACAATAAAATGACAATGTTTTACAATTAAGGCCATATTGTGTCAAAAGACAGAGAGACAGATGGTGTCACTGATCTGTAAACTGACCTTAGAACTACTAGGTTGGAGTCTGGGAGCCGTCTTCTCTGTCCCCATGGACACAGACTGCCATGATGGTGTGCAGGGCTCAGTGTAGGAGTTAGCTGCTGCAGAACAGACACACTTTGATCATCAATGTTCATTCTACTGACAGAAATGGATATTTTGTCTAAGCGTGGGACCTCGTCTGACTGAGATACAGTTTTATTATACATCCCATAATCTGCCAACTGTTTTCTCTTTGAGTAAAAGTGATACTTTTCTTTTTAAGAGGAAAAAATCTAACTTCAAACCCTTCTACTTTGCATATTTTCACATATACTGTTGACTGTTTGTGGACATTTTATTTATATTGTTCCACTGCAGAAAGAAAATGGTGACAAACATGACTGGATTCATTCTATTTGTTTCTTTTTTTGTCTTATTCCCCTTTTTAAAATGCATTTATGGGCAAATGCACCTAAATATGTACCTCATTATACTGTGTATCCCTCTAACATTGATTCCCCTGTTCTAGATGTACTCTTTATTTTTCCAGCCAGGTAATAAAAAAAGTTATCTTAAAAATCTTAATCAAAAACTTTATTTTTAGCAGAATAGTGCTTTGCATTGCTTACATTTCCCTAATAGGCAGTGTTTTTTGCTGCTACCCACACATTTCCTTCTAAACAGAGTAACTTTAACCTTTCTAAGATAAAGTCAGAATAACTTACGAAATGCATTTTTTTCTGGTTTTATAACAATATTACTGATTCACCAGCCCTTGATTGCCACCTTGTTCTGCTTCTGACTGAAACCCACAGACTGTGATGCATGTGGATCTTTTTTCATTATAACCAACGCAAAAGAAAAAAAAAACCTCATCTACGAACAATGTTTTCTGCCAGGTGCAGTTTTAAGAATATGTCTCTGAAAATAAAGAAAGGCGCTTGTGTGTGTGTGTGAGGGTTAAGGGAAGACTGTAGCATAATGTTTATTTTCTATGAACAGAAACTAACACGTTTAAAAAGATGCCACTGCAACTGTTTTTCATAAATACGCAGATAGAAGTGAAGTGTTTAAAACATTATACGGTGGGTGGGAGAGCGGCTCAAGTCAGAGAGTCTGGAGGCTCCAAACAAGCAGGGTGAGCTAAAGTAAGCTTTGGAAACATCTCATAGATGCATTGTCACCCACATACTGTTTAAAGTGGGTGTTTTATTGGCTGAGGAACATTGAGATGCAGGTCTAACTGACATTTTAGCTCTAATTACAAAGTTTTCTAAGATTATAAAATAAAAGAGGCATAGTAGAATTGTCTAAAACAGACATCTCCATTACAATGATGAGGATTTCCCATATTAAACCTAATGAAAACCTGAGAGGAGAGGAGTCACATTTTCCTGCTGCTTAATCCATCAACAACAGAGAAAAGGCCATTTATTCCATTAAACACTTCCTACAGCCATACAGGAGCAGAATTTCTGTACGTGTTGACCTGGAGGTAAAATGAGTTAGCACTTTAGGGAGAAGAGGATGACTCACATGCAGAGTCTGACAGCGCTGTGTGGGAGGATTTCCGGGAGCTGTGGGAGGATACCGAACGTGCGCCGTTGTTTCGGTCCCGCGGAGGGTCCAGTGTAGAGCAGATGTCCAAGTACAGCTCCTGAGCCTGTAACACAGAGCGGTGTAGAACATAAAGTGACATAAAGACTGACCTTGTATAAGGTACATACTGAATGTACGAGGGCACTTGATGCTTACCTTGACAGACGAGGGAGCTATCTCAGGTGGAGACAACTCCTCAAGGCCGAATGCTCTCCTCCTTTCAGCTCGCACTTCAGCATAACTACAGACAACAGACAGAAAGTGTATGCATTACTTTAGACACTTTTATCAAAAGACACTGTTATTTCTGCCAAAACAGCCCACACAGTAACACAAGCACAAATTTTTTAAAAAAGGCTCACCTGACAACAGTGTGAGTACAGACGATGAACTCGGGTTTGGAGTTCCACTGGTGGTAGGTGATGTAGTAGTGCGTCCGCAACCAGATCCACTGCTGGCCTTTGGTCAGAAAGCGATAGTAGCAGGATTTACCCTTTCCAAACTGCATTACTGAGGAGAGAAAACCGTAAGATCAAAGCAGTGCATCAGTGCTGCTTATAAGACTGTAAGATTCAACAGTGTAGCACGCCTGACAAACTCCAGAGCAAACAGGGGTCAAGGGTTTCTCTGTGCATTAGTGCAGTGGAAGAATGCTTGTAAATATAAGCTGTTTTTCAAAGATGGATTCCTAGATCTGCTGCTGATGAAGGTTGGTGAGAAAGAAGCAACAGACAGAACTACTTACATTGCTTATGACATTGAGCTATAAGCTCCAGGTCATCCACATGATAGTAATCATAGCCAGAAGTTCCAAGAACCTCAAAGGGTAAATAGCCGATGATTGGTGAAGCTCTGAAAGAAAAAGAGAAGACGGTAAGTATGTAAAAAAAAAAACTATTATTGCAAAAAATCTACATGACTGATTAATGAGGCGTGAAATCATGAGCATCTCTTTTACCTGTGATCTAAAAACAGGAACTTCCATTCAAGGCTGTGTCTGGATGTGAATTCGTCACAGGGATCATCCACATTACACAAATCCTGAACAAAACCAAAAGTCACAGAGGGAGAAAGTCACTACTGAGATGTCACAGCAAAGCATGGAATTAAAGATAAAGTTTTAAAAATGACAGCGCTACAGATGTTTACATTGAATAATGGAGAGATCAAGGAAGTTATGCTTAGTGTGTGTACCTTAAGTATAACGTGTTTGAAAGTTTGTGGTGATTAAACATTAAATCTGCTTGTATTATGGAACATGTCACAAACCCTACAATATGTTAAAGGAGTAGTCTGTTAATATTCTATATTTTATTATTGGCAACAAATCCCAAGACTGAGAATCAGTTTATTCCACCAACAAGTATTGTCTGTGTAGCATAAGCCTGATACAGTTTATTTATCTGTGTCTTACTATTCCTCATCACTATAATCATGCACACTGTAGTATATCATGAGTAAATCCCTCATACATCTTCTAGGTGCAGTTAATATTCACTTACACCAAATCTGCAGCTGAAAATAGTATAATAGTCCCCTAAAAATGTACTATTTACTGAGCAACATTTGCTAAACTCTACAGTGCCCAGCAGTTTTGATGAATTAGGGAGCCTTTTTAAAAAAAAAACAAATGAAATATTCATGACCCATTTCTGAAGACAGATTTTTTCAGCAGGATCAAATCTGCTTGGGGCTGAGACACAGACACGGTTGGGAAGCCAGAGAGCATTCAGAGACAGACTAAAAAATTGTTGGTTTTGGCCTTTTTATGTCATAATTGTTGACAAAAACAAAAATATAGAGTATCGCCAGTTGTTTCCTTTTAGCTTTCTCTGCCCCTGGCATCAAGGACTTGGCAGTAGTGCCTTGTTAACATGCCTCTGTAATTGTTTCATGTGTGCCCCAGCCAAACTGTTTGCATGTTCTGAATATTGAACATTTAAATACATTAACAGTCAAAGGTTTGGACACGCATTCTCATTCAAGTGAATGTGAAGGTGTCCAAGCTTTTGACTGTTAATGTATTTTGAGCTCATGATAACTGAGACTTTTCTGGAAGAAATTGTGAAAAATATGTTTTGTATTGAGTTGTTGTTTTTAATGCAGTATTTGCAATGGATATGTCTGGGAACCTGAGGGGAAAATATTTCATGTCAAATGGTCCCGAAGTTATTGTTACAGTCAGTCCATCTGGCAAATCAGTGTAATGAGTGCATTTAAATGTTGGAATAAGTATTGAAGGAGAGTTGAAGCTTTTCCAGCAGATCTAGTTATTCTGGCATATTCGCTCTCTAAGCTGCAGCACATTTTAAGACAGGAAAAGAAAAATGAAAAGACCTGTCGTGCTGCCTCGGAAAAAAAAATCCTTCATTTTTTTTTTTTTTTGCCATAATTGGAAATATGTATAATTTCATTGTGTTTACTAATAAACTAAGCAATCTGTGCTTTTCTGTTTCTGTCTGTTTAGAGGCAAACATAAAACTGTTATTGTGTTCTGAGCCCATCACAAGATCTCAAGAAGGTTACTGCTCGACAGCGACAGCACAGATTTCAACTCAGTAGACCTTTGGGATGTGATTTAATTTAATGATGTTATTTGTTAGAAAGTACACGGTGTGCCACACCAAATCAGTGTGCAACAAGAAATCTCTGGAGAGTGCTTCACACTGTGGAGCACCAAAATGTGTGACATCCAAATAAACCCTGTCAAATAGCTACTTTAAGTGAAATTGTAAGCTGTCATTCTTTAGACAATTATTAGACATAAGCTTTGCATGCGACATAAATTGGAAAACAAAAGGAAAACATTTGAAGATTTAACAAACTAAACGCTTACCTTTAGAAACTGTGGAGTGACTAATCGTACAGTAGCTATGAGGCAGACCTGCTCCTCCAGCGATGACTGCAGGCTTCTTGGTAACGTCAACTCAAGCCCGTTACAAGAAGATGTAGGCACTGTGTGACAGAAGACAAATCACTCACGGTTTATACTGATGGTTGTGGCATCCATTTGAAATCTATCCCATGCTATCCTTCTCTGTGTTGTATTTTTGTCATTTATTTTAAACAGTAGATGTGTTTTTCTATATGTGCAGGGGTCTGTTTCAGACATCACATTGAGTCTCAATAAAAATTGAACTATTTGTTAAATAAAGGCTAAATGAAGATGATTCAATGACCATTACAACACTTTTTAATGAGATATAATAATACATTTAATTTGTACCACACCTCTTATTCAAAGTGTTTCGTTTACCAAATGCATAAAGGTTAAAGCCTTTACATTAGGAGAAAATTCAAATTCTTACCATTGTTATGAAACTTGAAATCTCCAACAAACTTGACATACTCGTATACAGGCGGCTCCTTTGGGTCAATGTTACCTCTGGCTAGATGACAGCAAAATTCAATATGTGTCTCACCTGAAAAACAGAGCAGATTCATTTGTCAAATAGTTTCTATGCATCTGTACAACAAATTGTGCATTTGTATATGCTACAGAGAAGAGCACAATTCATACATACAATTATTAGATAGCCTGAGGAAAAAAAGTCTGATCCACAAAGACAGGATTATGTAATATTCTAATGAAGTCCTTACATTTTGAGTAATTTGCAGTTAGGATTGACAGCATAACAAGAACACTTTAAATTTCGATGTGAACTCTCTGAAGGAGAAACTTACTAATGGAGCGCACTGACCTATAAGATTAACATTTTCCTGCAAATTTACCATTAAAGTGTTCATAATTTGCAGTTACAGGCAGGTGATATATCTTCCAGAGAAACTCCAGAAGCAAAACATTTTAGGTAGACAGCCAAAGGTAGTTTTGAAACCGCTAGAGAAAGCCTTTCATGTGCTTTCAGCCAGTGGAAAAAAAAAAAAAAAAAGCTGGTGCCATCTTGGGAGACTGGCTGGCTGTGTGACAGTTTGCTATTTAGGCTTCTGAGGACAGAACAGGACACTCACCACTCACCACCTCTATTCCTCAGAAAAGCCCAATAGTAACGCAGGATTAAGGTCAGTGTCTTGAGCCCCACATACTACATTGCTTTGGATTACTGTGCTAACATAACACTGATTTAAAGTCTTAACTATGATACTAAGCTAGCACCTATTATTAGCTAAAAGGCTAATCATAGACACGCACTAATCAGCAATCCAATAAACTACAGGCCTCAATTCAGCAACCTGCTCTATATATAAAGAATTTGAAGTCAGGTTTCAAAGTCAGAACAATAGTTGAGGGATTATTCTCAAACAGAAAAATACTTGAAAAAGAAGTAAATGAGACTGAAATCAAGAACCAAGTGTTACTTTTATATTTCAGACAAATACCTGTAGAAGTTTGAACTTCATGTGAAAACAAACTCAATTTCATAAATGGAGTATTTCTGCCACAAAGTGAACTTCTGACATCCTGATATGGGGGATTATGGTCATGCCTATATCAGGCCTATACCAGCTTATGCTGGGTTTCTTTATGATGAACCAGACACAGTGGTGTTAGAAGCAGACAGGGGCCGGATACGTGCAGAGCTCAGTAGGATACTCACTGTCAAGGAAGTCAGCAGCAATGGGGTCAGTCATCAGCATGTGGGATGATAGCAGCTTATACACCTCACCATGTTCACGCTCCGGGAGGAAATTCAAGATATTTTGGTCCACCATATCTGACTGGTGCAAAATAATAGATGAGGTCAATCTTTTGAAGAGACATATGTCATATGCAACAATGTTGCTGTAGAAATAGCTTTACAAGCAATGCAGGCATTACACAGTTAGTGCAGTGTGCTACATGGCTACAAAACCATCTTCCACAAAATATTCACCTGTTATCATCAGGTCTTTCTCTCTTCATATCATACTATCTTCAAATACTGGTGGATATCTCAATATCTGAATTTTAAGAGTTTGAAAGTAAGTTTGAAGGCATGAAATTAAACCTCTGGGTAGTATTCAAACTATAACTCTTGATTTACACGTAAAGTAGAGCAGTTTCAGTAACAAAAATGTAATAAACATCAAGGCAAGCATTAAAAAGATCATCTGCAAGCATGTCTTAGATTATTTTAACTACAGGTATCAGTTTATCAGTGCAAGTCAAATATTGGCCAATAATTGTCAGTAAACTCCTAACTGGCCAATTTTCTAATTAAGCAGCATTCATGCTCATATGACAACATGCTGCAAACACACCAATATGTTCATATGTTTGGGGGAAAAAATACAACTATGGACTCAGGACAACAAAACAGTGCAGTGTCAGCAAGTAATAAAAGTAACCTATTAAAGCTTTCTGACTTACCGGTAAATGGCCCATAAGTGAAGACACACTGTCAGATACATATATGATGTTTCCATCTGTTGTTAATGCTACCAAGAAACCATCGAGGGCCTGTAAGAAAAGGGAGAGTGGGAAATGTAATATATGAGGTATAGTTACAGTTACAAAAGAGAACAATATTGATACCAGTTAAAGATTTCTTCCAGTTAAGGAAAAGCAAGAGTCACAATCAAACATGTTTTATAACTGCACTGTTAAGACTTCTGCTGAATTTTGAGGAAACTTCAATCTCTACTTCTCCTCCATGGGCAATTTAAGGGGGATATAAAATTATCAACATTACTAAATGTCAGACTTGAGCTGTTCAACAAACACGTCTGTGGTTTACCTCCAGCATTAGCTGAGTGAATTCCTCATTACTGAGGAATGAAGGTTTCCAGTCTTGTCTCACGTCACAAGTTTCATTCTGTGCAGTGATATCTGAAAAAGATAGATGATCAATTCTGATGAACAATAGACACTAACAGTTCTGTCTGAGAAGAAATGCATTAGTCAACTGAAATTAATGGAAAATATGTAAAGTAGAAAATATTTTATCACTTCTAAACATGCAAACAGTTCTGATACAGTATGTGATAACATTTCAAACTAGAATACTTTCTGCATACAGACATTACATCGTCCTACCTTTCTGTTTCTGCAAGAAGTCAATAGTTCTCTGCAATATGGTGGATTTGTCCATTTTGCGCGGATGGCCCTGACCCTGCAGCATGGTGCATAGCTCCTTGATGAGCACATTGAATTGGTCTCTTCTTTTCTTTTCCGATTTGTTACGGGATGCCCTGAAAAAGTCAACAGATGAAAACATTTAGAAATCAGTGGAATCACGGGTGGACGCTCAGCTAATCAAGCAACTGTAGTTTAACATCTATTGACCCTGCTACACTGTAGATCTTTGACAAACAAAAGCCAGCAGAGACTGCAGTCATACTTAGCTGCAGACTGATAGGAAAATAAAAACATTTACATATCACTTGATTTAGAAAAAAAACATTCAGGCTCAAACCCAGAGGTAGTAGCAACAAATGAACCAGCTGACAAAACACAGACTTACAAACAACATCTACACTCCTACCAATTGCTCCAGTGTTCACTGTACACTTGTTTACTTTCACAGTTTCCTTAATGATTTGTTTTTCTCATCCATCAATATCTTATATTAATATTTAATCAACTGACAAAGACTGCAGTATAAAATTGGTCACTTGTATTGAGGAACACAGAGAATGACCGACTCTGCAGCTCTACTGAGCTTTTTTAAACATTTGCTGTACTTTACTGTATGAATATGCTGCTATTTTTGAGAGCAAGAGGCAGCTGTTTTCAGCACATTTACTCATAGCATTTCAAGCTAGCAAGCTAAAGATAAAGATATTCTTATTTTTCTCAAAGTGAGGTAGAAGAACAGTGTCAATTGGATTTACATTGTCCAGAAAAACAACTCCATATCTGTGTCTGCTTGGTGTGTAAGTACCTAACTGTTAGCTGCTATCGTGTTTGCTATAACAATTAGATTTCTTCTGCCCCTTGTGGCCAAAACATGCAACTTTTATGTGACATAGTATAAGTAATAGTATTAAAAAAGTACAACAAACTATATATAAAATGTGTGTGTAATATGACATCTCCAGATATTCATGGACATTATTACTAATATTGCTTCTTCTGAAGTTTCTTTTATAAAGACAAATGACCACCCAGGATATCAGTTTTCTATTACTGAAGAAGCAGAGAGAGAAACTATATATTACTTAAAACTATTGTATATGAACATACAATGTAGTGAATATACAGTACAGTCTGATTCAAGTTTAGACATACAAACAGACACATATACACAGGGTGAAGTACCTTTTTGCCCTGTCTTTTTCATCTTCATCCATTAAATCGTCCGCGCAGCTGTTGGTGCTACAAACAGAGGGGTACATGTTAAAATGTAGCTGATCATCTATAACACTTCTTTGCATCAACTTACATGTTGGGTGTCAGGACATGAAGGTAAAAGAGGTCATTGGGTGGTTGACAACAATCAGTCAGATACATTCAATGGCTTAAAGGACATGAACTGTTATCCCACTGGCTACATCCACACTTCCACTGTTATTGCCATAATTCTGTTACAATAACCTGCTAACCCAGTTGAAGTGCCTGGTTTGTCCCATATTTAACAGGTTACTGTGGCATGTCACACTACTGCATACACTGATTGTTTTCATTATCGATAAATCTGACAATTGTTTTCTTGAAAAACTGATTGTTTAGTCAGTGAAATGCTGAAGACAGTGAAAAAAAAATGTTATCACAATTTGTAAATGACAATAAATGACAATTCATAAATTGCCCTGTTTTTTACACATTAATGCTAATATATATTTACTATCTGAGACCAGAGGAGCACAGATTCACTTTTATGTACTAGAACCTGTTCATTAGTAGCACTAGAGATAATTACTCATTAGGCATTGAGGTATTTGGCTCACCCAAATACAGCTTTAACCTGAGTATGGCCAGTAGCCAGTACTTTGTGCATTTACATGTAAGCACAGCACAGACCTGCAATTTCAAGGAACACGAGAAGAATATAGCTCTGCTGCAGGAATCCTGTCTCACCTTCTGTCTCTGTGCCAATTGTCTACAACCGTGTATGTCAGGTGTAAATATATATGCAATGCCCAATGGGAAGCCCAAAAAAGACTGTGTAGCATTAGATTGGCAAGTCATTGGTCAGTGGAGAATGAAATAAAGCTTAAATACAGCTTTGGGTTTTAAGCTTGTAATATGAACAGTTACAATATATCAGTAATGAGGCACGATCATATGATAATATGGCACCACCACAATTATTTCCTTTAACACTGTGTCCATAGTGAACAGACAGGCAATGTTCATAAATGAACAGTATAAAGTTGTATTTGAATTGACTAAGTGGTATAAGATACACATCATGGAAACTACAGTTCGAACAAAGAGCAAGTTTAAGTCAGAAATAAGAGGTGTGGCTGTGAGTGAGTGAACTGTATTTGTGTTGGATCACTATAAATATATCCACACAATGATTCATTGAAACCTTGATGAATGTGACTGCTTTGATCACTGTGTGAAAAGGTTTTTGTGTTTAGATGTCACTGTGAGTTGTATCTATACAGACAGAAAACAGTAACGACCTATTAAAACTGTACTAAATGAGTTTGTGGAATGTGTCTGGTATATTATACACTGATAATTAAAGTGTTGAATTAAATAAATTCTCTGAAAGCCAAATTCTTGTGAAACTCTCAGCTGAATCCTTCTTAGAAATCTCTTATGCACATACGGGTCTCTTCTCCTCTTATTCCTTAATCAACAGTCAACCCACGTTCACCAATGTTTGATTGTAAAACATCTGTTCAGACTTTCTGACAAGCAGCTCTCAAAACTCATGTTTTTATCACCATATATTTCACATACATTGTAGAAGACAGTGAAGCTTTCAGTTCATTCAGACAGCCTATATGTCAAAGTGCAGTGCAACATATCAAACTATTATTAAGCAGCTATGAAAAGATGTTACATACAATTCTGGTGGTGTTCAAATAATGAATGAAAATAATATGTGAACCACTGAAATATTAAGTAGTGGTAGAAGGAGAAAAGTCAGAAAATAGCAAAAAACTGTCCAACTATTTATTTAATTATTCTTTCACATCTTGTGTGCATTACATCAGCTGAAGAAGCCTCAGGGCGATAGACATCCAGTTAAGTAAGAAAAAATACATTTTATAAAGTAAACATTTGTCTTATTATAAAAATCGAGCAGCATTGACTAATTGATTGAAAGAAAATTAATCAGCAACTCATTTGATAATCAATTAATTGTTTAATTTCTAAAAGTGAGAATAGTGACTGAGAATTTGCTGCTCTTCTTGGTATTATTATTATCAATTAAGCATTTTAGGGTTTTGACAGTCAGTCAAACAAAAAAACATTTGACTTATAGATCAAAGATTTAGAATAGATCTAGAAAATATTCTGCAGATTCATTAATATTCATTATTATTCAATATTCATTAACACTGAAAACAATCTTGATGCAGTCCTGTTTCTGTTAAAGCCTCAAAAATAAAGCTATTTAATTGTTAGAATAAAGCTTTCATTAAGGAAATGTACACATTTTAAATTTTATATTTTAGATGTTTAAAACCACTTACTCACTCACTTACTAAAACTCACAATAGAAATCCTTTCACCCAAACTACATCAAGTTACCGGAAACATATCCCAGCACAGCTTCCTTTCACCTTTTATATGTATTAATGCAGTCTTATTATTATAAATAATTCAAATTGTATTATTAATACATTTTTATAAGCACAATGTAGAATGTGAGTGAACTGCTTTTGATACTTACTCCCATTCCCTGTGGGAGGATGGACAGGGGCCACCGAAGTCAGAAAGGTTGTCCATACTCACTCCCTTTCCCAACCAGGCCCTTTCTGAAGTCTTTTAAGTCCCATCCGCGCTGACCTCGTCTGAACACTCTTTTGAAAAAACCTACAGCCACCACCTCTCCGAATCCACCAAAGAAACGTCAAATCCTGTGAACACACAGAAAACGGATTACAGCATCCTGAAAGTGGGTATTGTGCCGAGGATGAAAACTGGGTTGTACAATTTCATGTTAATATATCGGCTGTGACGACAGCAGGAAGTGAAAAAACAACAACACAATAGCCTCTGTACAAAATAATATGTGTCGTTTTTTAACAGTGAGGCGTTAATGTGTTTTTTCAGATAATCATTAATAATACAGAGTAAAGTGCATTAACCATCTTCGGTTTCTACCTGGCTACAGTGCTTCAACACTAAAGAAGTGTTTTCGCACAGGAGGAGCTCCCCTGACCTAGAAAAATGTCTGAAGCAAACACCTCTTTTGATAACCCAGCAAAAAAAAAAAAAAAAAAGAAGAAGAGGTGTAGAGCAGCCTTCACATCCTCTGTATGAAGAAAGCTTAAACAACATGGAGTAGACACTTCCATTATAACCCAAACTAAGAATTCACAGACTGGAGCCTTGGCCAGCTGCAATTAAACAACACAAGACTGTATTCAATTACAGTTATTAATAAGATGTCTACGTACAGTCTGCACTTCAGTTTGTTTTTTCTTTATGTGGTTAATGGAGCATCAGCCTTAGTCGCCCAATTTCAACTGTCTGAAATAGTCACAATAACAAAGAGTATTTATTTTCTTCCAAGCCACCGTCACTTTTAACTGCAGTATTTCCAGCAGGAAAACAACGCTCAAAAGTTTCCTTTAACCTTGATTGAAATAGTTTATGGTTTTGTGGTCTGGAAATATTTACATTATATATCAATTATATCCAAGTTATTATTACAGTTGGTGGGTAATCTGAATTCAGGCAGCCTTCAGTGTTTTTGTATTTTTCCACATGTACGCTGATGATGTAAACAAGAGGCCTCAGCTCATTGCATTTTCCATTATTATGTTTAATGTAAATGAGGTTCATTGTAAGAGTAGGGGTCATTCAATGGAAATGTAAGCATGGTGTGGTACAACCCTGAATCATTAATTACCCTAAAGAAAAAATAAATACATTTGAAGATCAGCATCATGCATTTGCTTTCCCTGACTGGTTCCTGGATTCTAATCATGACATTTATATTCATATATATATATATACATATATATATATGTGTGTGTGTGTGTGTATATACATATATATATATATATATATATATATATATATATATATATATACACACACACACACACACATGTATCTTAATCTAATTATAGGAATAAGGTTTTATCTTGAGTTTTATTATTCGCTCTTAACTCCTCTTTCTCCCATGAGTATGAACTGTAAGTAGCTGGTTATTAAGCACCACTTCAGTTAATGATCACAGACTGCTGGAGGACACTTGCTATCCAAAATAACTTGAGCCACAGACCACATGCTCACCAACACTGTGAGATTTTTTAAAAAGTGAATACATGCAGGCTTAATTTCTAACAATAATTGGCAAAGCGTACATTTCAAGTGGCAGAGCAGGGTACTGCATCTCATGACAGAGTCTATGTGCAGGTGCCAAAAGTCAACATATATAATGAATGAGTTGCTGTTGACTCGTTTTCCCCATGCAGCTACTGATTATGTGTTCAATCTAAAGAATAAAGAAATGTGTCATGAGATTTTCTACAAGACAAAAACATGTTAAAATGTTTCATATCAAAGTTCAAATCAAAAGTATCAAAAAATGTGCATTAACACTAAAATTCAGGCTCTAATATCAGCTGACAAACACTGATTTAAATCCTCTATGTGCAGGCTTTTTGAAAACTGCAAAGAATGCCTCTCACAAGAAAGAAAAGCAGAAAGGAAATGATTCATGCCTTCATGATTTTTCATTTGAATATCTTCAAAATCCACTCCATTCAAAATCTAAACGCTGCCTCACAAACAGACGCTGTTTTCAAAACTGCTTTGTTATCCTGTCTTCCTCAGACAGTTGCATCACTGTTTCTCTGTTTGTGTAACAAAGCACACAAAAATGCCTCTTTTAACTGCTTCATGGTAAAAAATTCCAAACCTATTCAGATTCATAATCAATAATTCAGACACAATTGCTTTTGTAATTCACATTTTTTCTATTCCACACCAAAATCACACCAGTCTTAGACAACTAAGAATCAAATTAAATAAAACAAAGGCACAAAGTGAGGAAACAATCCTGATGAACCCAAGTACAAACACTCAAGAGAGGAGAGGAGACAGGGACACAATGGGACAAGATATTTATTACAAGGAGGAGAAAAATGGGATACAAGTCAGCCTGGGGAAGCTTGGATATGTAGCTGGGAAACTGGGGCTGGAAGCAGGACTAACGAGACGAAGGACAGGAGACAGGCGAGACATGATTAAAAAGGACAAATACCGAAGAAATGGCTTGAACTGCAGACTGACTAATGCGGAGACTATGATCTGGCAGTGTGGGTCTAGCAGGGCTGAGTATGAGAAGTGGACCTGATTTTAGAACCGGTTTTTCACTGAGAGTGGCAACAGGTAGAGAGTCACAGGACTGAGGCAGGAACCATGACAGAAGGGTCATTATGTAGTTGCCACGTGTTCAATATTCCTGTAGTCTTTGCTTTAATTGCCTTAAAATAATCTTGAATCATTATAATCTCATATTGTATGGAAATAGTAGAGTGAGGCTCACATTTGTTGTATCATAACGTTAAAGGTGAGCTCATGCTGTCACCTCTAGGTTTAATTAGTTCAAAGAACGTAGGAATGGTCGAGCGCTACTTCACACAAACCAGTTAATTTGAAGCGCACCTTCTTGAGTCTTAATTAATGTAAACAAAAGAATACTCTCCTCCTTTCCTCCCGAGTCCACACACACACACACACACACATACACACACACACACACAGACAATGAGGGCCTGAAAAAGAAAAAGAATAGAGCGGCAGGGACAAACTTCAGAAGCAATCAGAGCACGCAGAGCTTTGGCCACTATTTTAATATTTCCCAAATTGATCCTGCATGACAATCTTTTCATGTTGAGCCAGAAAAAAAAAAGAAAAGAAAGATTTGCTATCACTGAGGGAAACGATACTGCTTAATCAGAAACATTACTTCTGCATTTATCACAGCGCTGTGATGTTGTTACGTGACCTCCAATAAATGAGTTCCTTAAAAGTTGACCCAATAACAAAATATGAAACTTTTGTCTGTAGTACTCAACGACAAAGTAAGAGTAAAAGTAAAAGACAGCTTTACTTTGACAGAACTGTACTTTTAATTTAAGGGAAGTTGAAGTTAAGGTTTGAAGAAAATACAATTAATACTGATAAATTCATTTAGCTTGCTTGTGAAAATGCTAATGTGGATACTTTGAACTATGTGTAAAAATGAAACCTCACACATCAGCCTTGCATTCTTGTGTTGTATTGAGGTTAAAACCACACCTAGTAAGGTTAACAGCTAAAAACACCAGAGTCTAGTTACACTTCAGTCCTCGGGGTATTTAAAGCCTTTAACTAGCAACCTGAACTCAGACCAGAAGTCAACATACTGAAGTTCAAGTTCACAACCAAATGCTGAACGTAAACAGGCCGTAAAAGAGGCAGAGACGACTAAGCTGATAACAAATGACTTTTTACTGCACACAATCTCCAATAAAGGAAACTTAATGTAGGAATGATTGTCCTCCTTTAACAAGTGAGGTTGTCATTTTAAAGATTAATGGAGGAAAAACAACCGCTGCCTCGACTGAACTTCACACCTCACCCTATGGGCTTGTTATGGGATATAATCTTCTCTCTATTTGTATGTTTAATTTAAAGCTCACAACCTGTGTTTATTAGCTTTCCTGCAGTACACAGAAACTAGCACTGCTAAAGTTCTGTTGCCTTCCTAAACATCCAGCAGGTTTTAAAGTTAGTATTGATTTATTTTTATCACAAACATAAATATGCAGTCATTTAACCACTGATGGCTATGATAAGACCTAGAAATACCAACCAGTCATATCCATATCTATCCTGACTTCTATAATAATTTGTAGTAAAGACTTTGAAGGATATTAATAGCAAAATGTTAAATGCAAAATAAACCTTTTCACTAAACTAGCCTCAACTTTGTCATTCCTTTTCTGCTGTATGTCTATTAGTGGCAAGGTTCATTGGGAGAACAGTCAAATTACTGGTATGTGTTCACATGCTTGGCCAGAAAAAGGCGAGACAGTAGACGATGCTTTAGATACGTTTCACACACACACATCTTCAACCCAGCAGCACAGAAGATCTGAACCATCACAACAGTTTACAGGTGCATACCCAAGATTATCGTCACCGATTCAGTATCAGACCAATCTCCCCTTCTGCTCCTGAGTTACAGCGTCGACTGATAGCCAGGTAAGTGTTTTTGTACTTCATTATTTTCTCCTGTTATACATTTGTGTGAATTATTCTTAAATAGTGTCTGAACTCTTGAGTTATGGCCAAATGGCCTGTTTTATGAGAGTGACCGTGAGACCAACATTGAAGAAAACTCCCTCAAGGCTCCCTGAGGTTCCTGAGATATTGTGTTCATGAGAATGGGATGGACGGACAGAAAACCGGAAAACATGATGCCTCCAGTCACGGATAATGCTGGTGTCACACCCAGACACCACAGCTGACTCTCAGCAGAAAAGGACGTCTGAAAGGCTTCTTTTGCCTTTTCACTTTTGCTACTTTTTCTGTTCCTAATACATATTGGTGCTGATCTTTGAACAATTACTGTAAGAAAATGGTGGTTGGATTTTTGCCATCAGCACAAGCCAACATAAACTTTTGAGTTACAAACATGCCACAGCCACCACGTAAATGAAAATCTAAAATATCTGAGATATGCTATCGAGAGATCCTCATTTAACGTTGGATGATATCTACCAAGAAAACTATGGGTGAATTAATACCGGCTTGCAGAGTGCATGGGCACAAACATGCAGTTTATCAAAAATCTCCTGTGATCCCAAAGACTATTCTAATCAATAGAAAATATGCTTTGTTCATCAGCATCATACTGTACAAGAACTGTGTAATTATCATGCCCATAATTTATTAAACGACTCTCAAATTAGAAATAGGACTTCATAATTACAGCTGTGACAATTAGTCAATTAGTCGCCAACTATTAAATGAATCGCCCACTATTTTGATAATCGATTCATTGTTTTGAATTTTTATGGCAACAATGTCTAGATAGTGATGATTTACTGGTTTCTTTGTCTTTTATCACAGCAAACTGAACATCTTTGTGTTGTGACCAAAATAAAATCACCTTGGCCTTTGAGAAACAGTGATGGACATTTTTCACCATTTTCTGACATTTTATTAAACAAACAATTAATCGATTAATTGAGATAATAAGATCAATCAATAATGAAAACTTTCATTATTTGCAGAACTATCTAGAATTAACTTGCATCTAGACAGAGCCAATTTATTATTTATTCAACCTGAATTTTTAAAGTTACATTGAGTTTTTTTATTAGGGTTGGGAAATGTGTGAATGTGTGGTATATGTGTAGCTATCCCTTTAACATTTCTGGCTTTGTTGGGCCATCATGGGAATTGTGTCAATTGGATTTTACATCAAAGTGATTAAGTACCATGATGTATTTCTTTCTTGATCGATTGTCTGGTGTTTAATTTGCTAAGTTATCCAAAAAATATGCTTTATCCATGAAGTACTTTTCCAACAACTGTATCACAATATCAATATAAAATCTTTATTTATATCACCCATTCCTAGTCCCAGTTCTCAATACTCAGTGATCACCATAGTACTTTGTGCCATGCATTCATGCATTCAACAACATATATTGTATTTTTTTTTACCTGGTGTTTGTGCATTTTGATTTGATGGAATATATTTACCCTGTGTGCTAGGCTGGATCAGTAGATCAATAATAATCAATTAATAAGAACAACCTTTGAAATCTGCAGTCTAACCATGTTTTTAACCCTTTAATCAACACTTTAAAGAATGAATCAGGTAATAAACTAACAGAGAGAAAAGGGGCATCTCCAAGCCATCTAAAGGCCAGCATCATTCTTCAAAAACTCTATGGTATCCCAGTCAGAGAGCTCACATTGTTTTTGCTGCTCTAGTGGTGATAGATGGGTTTAAGCTGCTTGCAGATCCAGCCTTAGTGTCTGGGGTCATGACTGCTACTGTCTGCTTATCTCGAAGTTTACATTACCTGACCACCTCCACCAGCATCTGGTTTTGAGCCGACGGCTCAAGCTGTCAGGTAAACAGTAACTGGGCCTGCACAGGCTTAGTTTCAGTCGCTCTGAAAATGTTTACCATGTATATATGTGGTTGCTTGGATTGTATATAATCACATTTGGGAAATCACATTTGTACAGAATTACCCTTCACTCATGTGCTTCATTTCTCCATAAGATGATTATTACATTATATGTTAAAAATAGGTTACTTAAAAACTTACAATCTAACCCATGTTCAGTAGCTGTGTGATCCCAAACTTAGCTACTGGTCCTTTTGCCATCATATTAGTCCATATGTACAGAATTTACATGTATTGTAAATAAGTTGTAATTACATAAATATAAATATAAATAACAATCTGTATTACATTGTCAAAATCCATTTCAGTTCTAATAAAATGTAAGAACAAATATTAGCTTATAAATCTGAAAGTAAAAATTCAGTTGCATGTTGTGATTGCTGGTGCAGGTAAAGCCTCCCTTAAGTGACAAGGAAACAGGAAGCACTTACACGCCTACAAATGAAAAACAGTGGAAAGGCCAATGAGTGTACTTACTGACCCTTTAACTTCCCCGTAGGTTCATAGTAAATAAGTAATTGTGCGCTTAATCTCAGGGTCAAACATAGGAAATCTCTATATAAAACAACCGTGTCAACCACAAATAAGAAGCCCAAAATCCCTTATGGAGGAGAAACCAGCACGTTAGTTAGAGAAATGAGACCTCCAGTATACTTAGAAGCTGCCAGGTTGGGTAACATCAGCCTGACCTAAGCCTGCTAAGAAATTATTTAAGGATTTCTTTTCCTGTAGCATTTAACATTTTGCTATGTGGCGTCTTACTGGAGCCATTGACGAAAATCCCTTCAGTGTTTTGCCACAAATGTCATCAAGCAGTGGTTCAACAGAGGGGGGGAAAAAATAGGTTATTTCAACCTTGTAACCAGGACACTTGATGACTGTGAGCTGAAAACATGCAAGCAGCATTCAAGAGCGCTAAGGTCTATGTAGGTTGACGCTGACTTCTGTATTTGACTAAAATATACCTTCAGCCTACACAGTCAGGGTCTAATGATTAACTGGATCTTTAGTGGGGCTAATCACGTGGTCGACCACTTCCACTTCAATTTGGAAAAGAGGCCGCTCGTGAACTTTGACATTATAAACACTTAGAAAAAAAAAAAGAAAAAAAAATGACAACATATTTGCTCGTTTAATCGGAGTGAAATAAAAAAAACTGGAAGCTTAAATTAAATCTCACATACCTTTAAAATGAGTCTCCGGTAGACATAAAGCTCGACACTTAACTTTAAACAATCCAGTCATTTTTTTAACTACAGCATAGCAGCTGAGCGCAACTCCCAGCGCCCGACTGACCAGGAGAGAGAGCACCGAAAGCGTTAAATTGCATAACAACGCTAAGTTAATAATGCGCTGTTATTAATCGCCGGTGAACTGTCTGCGGCTTTTGGCAGTCCTAATTTATCAACATACACGCGACTCAATTCGTTCGTTCGTGCTCACTTGCTAGTTGCGGCTAGTGTCCGTGTATTTTCCAGGCACGGTACTCCACATCCTCCGCTGGCAGTGGCTTGTAAACAGGACCGAGTGAGCTGAGAGAAAGTAGGTCAGCTGGTAGCTCAGTTCACGACGGCAGCAGCAGCATAAGCACTCGGCTGTGCAACACAACCGAAAGAAACCCGTAGTGACCGGGGAGGGGGGGGGGCAGGCAGATTGTAATCTTTAACACGTGCTAAATGCATAAAAGCAATCCTGACTCAATGTCATTTCTAGTGCCGTGAAGGAAAATTGTTTCTATAGGTTGTAATAACGCCGTTTGACTCGGGTGTCAAATTGTGAATGGTACGGTCTGAACTGGAGCTTAATACCACTGGGAAGCATGACAAGTAGCCTTTAATCTATTAGGGTAACAAGCTGGTGTAAACTCGGCAAAAAAGACCACTGACATAATGAAAATATAGATTGGCCCCACATGATCCTTACTGTGTGAGTGTGTGTGTACGTGTGTGTGTGTGTGTGTGTGTGTGTGTGTGAAGGGAAATAAATCACACGTACAGGAGATGAGAGGTGTCTCCTCCCAACCAGCAAGACAGAGATTAGCCTGTCTGACCCTGTTCATAATAAGTTTATAAACCATTTACTTGAAGCTGGAAAAATAATAACACAGGCCATACCAAAAAAAGAAAAAAAGAAAAAAGAGACGACACTTAAATCCACAAGCAAAATAAGCCTTTGTTTTTCCCCTCAAGTGCTTCCCCATGCACTTCCTTACGTTTTTGTTTTTTTTACCACTTCCTGGTTGCCTTTTCCCCTAGCTGAAGTCCCAAATGTGGGTCAGCAGTCTGCATGACTAATTTCAAGGGCTCATACTGGACCGGCTCCAAATGTTTTGCTTTTTTATCAAGTGATCACACAAATGGTTACAGATGCAGGTGTGCGCACAGAGAACTTTTATTAAAGTGAGCTCATGTGTTTACCTTCAAGACAATATGTTAAAATAACAAGCCAGAGGTGAAACTTTAGACTCTCAAACAGCCCTGTTGGTATTTTCATTATCACTACTATCAGCTCAGTGACTATCAGTGCATTAATCATTCCTCAGTTAATCTAATTGTGCACTCTCCATGCACTCTAAACAGTGTGTAATTGACACATCCTGAATTTGATTTTAGATTTGATTTGTTTTTTTTAAGTGACTGAAGGCAGAAAGTTTCTACTACTGATCACAGCCCTCATTTCTCTGTGATGACTTAAGAAAGCACAGAAAGTCTAAAATGACTTCAGCCACCCAGGCACAGTTCATGCTGCTGCTGTGTGGTAGACGTTAGTGGAGAATAGAGATCCACTACTCAGTGTTTTACTGTTATGTATATAATGTTATTTTATTATGTATATTTTTGCTATTCTTGCCCTTATTTGTTGATTTTCTTAATAATTTGGGTTTTTTACCTACTACTTGCTGTGTCTCAAGAATTTCTGACTGTGTTACTGTGCATTTGACTTTCAATAGGTAGATGATATGTGTTCATAGGCAGATAATGAAGTCTTACAACCATGTAGTCTCTTCCATATTGACAAAATAACAAATCTGGATTTTCAAAGTGTGTTTCATGGCAAAACAGAAGCACATTTATCACACTGTCGACACTGGTAGGGCATTTTAAAGCATCGTAATGTCTGTTCAATATTCATGAACTACTGAACAAACCATATTTTTTAAAACAAAACACTGTTCATATTTAGTAATGAAAAAAGCTAGCATGTTTGAACTGGAAATAACCTATGTCTTGTAACAGCTAACCATTTCAGTTGCTTCTGTTTTTAATTAACCCCCCCCCCCTTTTTATTTTTTAAGAGACAGTGAAACAAGAACTGGACTGCTCTACAGATTGTAAAGACGTATTTGTCCCTTGAGGCGTATTTGTGATTTATAATATAAGGCTATACAGACAAGAGCAGCAGGTCTGTGAGGCTCACAGTGCTCTGAACTACATGCCAAAGATAGCGGTGGCCAAATGCTCACAATGACAAAGCTAACACACTGACACTGAGCAGATATAATATTTACATGTTAGCACTAAACACAAAGTACAGGTTTGAAGGTATCTTGTTATAAACGACTTACTAAAATGTTGACCCAATGGTGACACTAGATCATCCTGCATGTCTATACCAATAATTCACGGCAATCCATCCATAACTTGTTGATATTTCAGTCTGGACCAAAGTGGTGGACTGACCTCCCATCATCCCATTTTAGCCAAGCTAAGTGCAGAGGGATGACATTTAGCAATGCTCCAGAGTCTTATTCAAACCAAGAACATCACCATCCAGTACACAGCCTGACTCTTACGACACTGTTCCACCGGGACACCAGCTGCTTCCTTCCTAAGTCATTTGTAAATCATAATAATCACACTACAGGGTTTTTTCCCCCTCTGGCCTGTATTGACTTTGTTATGTCAGACAGACTTTTGACTTGAAATGTGCACTTCTGTCAGGGACTTTGATATTCTGGGTGAAGCCTTGTTTCTGTATACTGCATGACAGTTTTGTAGCTGCTACTTTGATGCTTTCATCTCTCAGATCCTTCCGCATCACTCTATCTCTTTGTTTCAATTCTTGTTTTGTAGGTTGCATAGAAAAGTTTCCCTAATGGACGGTCTTGTGATAAAGGCCAGATGTCATGTGAGTAAAGTACAGAGCACATAAGAATACACTGCTTTGACAAGTTAGTCTACAACATCTGAAAACCTTCAGTGCATTTAGACAAAAGGGACTCCTCGTTATAGAGAGGGCGAGTGTTGGCCTGTGAGTACAAGCTAAAGATTGAAATACTTTGTGTGGCCTTCAAACACATACAGTAAAATATTAATAAGAGTGAAAAATAAACTGTAAGATATAACAAAATATTAAAAACTGCACATACAGTGCAAGCTGAGTCAAAGTCAAAATGACCAAATGGCTGCCTCCATCTCCTCCTTATCTGACATTTCTGTTTAGACTGTCTCTCCAGATGTCTCCGAGCTTGAGAGTTGCAGCAAAGCTGGATTTGCAGACTACTTGTCTCAATGGCCATCTTCATGTAATGAGTCACACTTTCCCACAGCTGATTCAGACTGCAGCTGCTGTAGTAGTCCAGATTTCGATGAGTGATCTGTCTTGTGATGTGGTACCAGTGTGATCCCACTTAAACAAGCTTGTGAGATGTGGAGACAGTCTCCCACGTCGTCTGGTTCTGGTGACTTGCGCGTCTTTCATCAGCCGCACGACTTTGAATCTCGAATCTTCAGCAACTCGAATAGCAGAGCTCCATTTCTCAAAGAGGGTGCTCCACAACGGGTACAGAGTTTGAGTTTTATTCCAATCACGATCGCTTCTTATCAAGTTTGATTGTACTGTATGCTGCGATGATGTTGTATGTCACTATTTATTTATTATTGTTGTGTTACTTGTTTTTTGTACTGTCACTGCAAATCAAATTTCCCCTTGAGGGACAATAAAGCTCTGAACTGAACTGAACTGAACTGAACTGAACAAGTCTATGATGGGTCACTTGAGCACCGTGTTTAGTCCACTCAAAGTGATGGTTGTAAAAAACAAGATGTCCACTGAATTTAGGACATCACTGAGCATGGTCTGTAACCATTTACTTTCATACTAATCCCAAACTTGAGCAAGGGATGTAAAAATCTGATGCTGAGAACAATGTAGCTCAAAGTTTGGCATTCAAGAGCCAACAATATAAATAAATATCTATTCTTCTTACATGCAAGTAAAAGTAGAGAATTAATGATGTTGAAGGTTATGAACAACATAACAATAAATCACGTATGACAGAAAATCATTGTCCCCCTGCTCTGTAATGGCCCTCTTTCTGTGCGGAGCTTGCACTGGGTGTCCACACTGGTTGTTCCAGTTCCTCTCATGTGAGAAAGACGTGGAAGTCAGGTGGATGGCAAAAAATGTAGCTGATCAGATCGCAGCTCCCACAGTGCAGCTAATCAAGCTGCGGGTTGCTTGCACGGTGCAGCCAACCATCAGTAAACAGTAACTGACCACCAAATGGTATCAGAAAGGGTGAGTAGAACAGAGCGGGACTGATGAACTACTGTTTCTAGATCCTCGCAAATTAGGAAATTGCAGGCAACAAATTAAAAAAAACAACAACAGAGCAAAATGGAAGTGGTTTGGAGATAATATAAGTGACTCGACTCAGGCAAAGACCAGAAACCAAGTTCTTCTGTATTCTGTCCTGGTTAAAAACTCAGACTATGAAATAATTGGTATGTCAAAGTATGGGTCAGTAAACCTGCAACTAAAGCTACTAGTCTAAAGCAAAGTTAATAATGATCAAGTGTGATTACTAACCAGGACTTAAGGTAGCAGGTGTTTTAGTGTTTGTGTAACAATATCATTCTTTTGCTACTTACCATATAAGCTAATGGGTATGTTTTGTAATGTAAACTCATGTTTGCACATTATTCAGTTAAATCTAAAATAAAATATATCATGTCTGGATATACTAAATTATAACAACCCTTCATAGGTCTACAGAGGTGTCACAACATCACAATAATCATGCAAAACTACAGCATTTTTCTTGATTCTTGAAAAAAAAAAAAAAAAAATATATATATATATATATATATATATATATATATATATATATATATATTGTATTGTACGCTGTTGGACCTGAGTACAAATTTTGTTTAAATGTGCAAACAAATAAATGACAAATAAACTTGAATCTTGTGTTTAGATGACTATAAATCATTTCTGAACACAGAAATAAAAAAAAGCTATAATTCACTGTACAATTCATTTTACTGTGAACAGGAACAAAAGGAAGATCAAAAATGTAACTCTTTCCTTTAACTCCAACCACCAACTTACTATAATGGATTCGCAAGATCACGAAAGAATCCATTTTGTCAGCCTTGTGTCCAAACTATCTTTGGTTTGGACTAATCAGCGTCCTGAGAGGGATTCTCGCGTGATCTCACAAATCCAGCTGCTTCACAAAATAAGACAGTGACAGACAGATGTTTCATCCATCCACCTGCCAAGTATTTTTTGAAAGCTCCTGCCAGTTTCTGAGGACAACTTCTTCAGCGTTGATTATCGAATGTTTGGATGCAAGAAGTAAGAAGTCAGACAGCGTGATCTGACTTGGTTTATATCGCTATCAGGTCTTGAAAACTACAAAAAATAACTAAAAACCTCAACTGGCCTTCAACAACCAGAAATCATGCTGCACAATGTCAATAAACTCCACGCTGCAAAGTCTTATTTACCAACCTGTCTAGTCAGTGATTGTTTTACACGCCAAAGGGACCACTAAAGGGACCAACAGAGCAAATCTTACTGTTGACTGTTATTCAACAAGGACTGGATGCTCCACTCCACGGCCCCACTTTGTGATTACAATGATTTAACAACTATTGGATGATTTGCCATGAAATTTGTTACACACATTCATGTTCCCCTCAGGATGAATAGTAATCACATCATCAGGTCAGAATATGAATTTGTCCAATTCTTTGGTTTGTGATCAAATATCTGCAGAACTAATGACGTTCCCAAAACCTCAACCATTATAAAAGAGATGTTGATAAAAACTACAATTAAGGTAAATTATGACTTTGGTATTATTAATTTTTAATCTTTCCCCAGAGCCTAGAAAAGTGATGAAGTGTGATGTCTAGAAAAGGCTTGAAAACTTTTTTGAATGATGCACCAGGCAACCAATTTCAATTTCAGTGAATGGGTGCCATCTTTGAGTCCCTTGTCTCCGTGTGGCTGTGGCTCAGGAGGTAGAGCGGCTCGTCTACTGATCTGAAGATCGGCAGTTTGATACATGTCAAAGTGTCTTTGGGAAAGATACTGAACCCTGAGTTGCTTCCGATGTGTGAATGATTACATTCTCCTGTATGAATAAGTGTGTGAGTGGATGAATGAGGCTTGTAGTGTTAGCTATATAAGTCCATTTATTAGGGTTCCTATAAAGCATTCATGGTTCAAAGGCAATGTTAATAAGCTAAACTAAGACGGTAACCATGGTGCACATTATACCTGACACACTTCAGTTAGAAGATGACTTCAGATGTTAGTATTTCCCTCAAAGCACTGCTGTTCCCAAGTACAGCCTCACAGAGCTGCAACATGACTAGACTAGATATGTCAGAGGTATTTTTGAATAACTCAAACAGTTTAATCCGGGAACAACTGTCACCAGTTATTTAATATAACTAAAACACATATTTCAAACTAAGTCAGCTCATTAAAATTGAATTATGTTCATAGCCTATGTCATGTGCTCAGTCATAAAGAAGCTTACAGGCTGTATGCACACTATAACTCAATGTTAAGAAAGTAAACAATGCCAGAGTGATGATAAAGGATTGCTGTGAACTACACTGTTGCTATGCCAGCAACCAACAAGTGTGAGACATCTAAGATTCATCAAGATCTCCCACATTTTACTGCATTATTCACCATCCGCCTACATAGAGATTAGTTCCGCTCTTTTATGTAGGTCATGCTACTGGATAATGAGATGACATTTAGTGCTCATAAGCAGACCTCACTACATAATAAACGCTCAGTGTTAGGTTCTAAACATGCTGTACCTTCATTCAAGACTGCTCGCCTTTAAGTCTGTGAAAAAAAAAAAGTGAATTACTTAGATAATCACTGAGACATTAAGCCATATCGCCTGTAGCTACATCTGTCATGCTGGTATTGATGATGTCATCACGGCCCTCTGCTGAAGCACTGACTGTCATTAATTAGACTGTGGCACTGCTGTTCGCTCTGTGTTCCCATGGTAACAATGTGTGGTGTCTACTTTCCCCCAGCCAAGGCAGCTATGTCCATCAAGCCACCGGTTTCCATTTTCTTCAGGTCCAGGATTTTTTTTTTCTCAGAAACACATTTGTCAGTCTGATGAATATTAATAAAGTGGCAGGTAGCCTTCCAGGCTGTGTGCTTTGATTCTTTATTAGGAAAAGTGGTGATACATGATTTAATACTAGGCTCAAAGGTGGATCACTCCCTGTTTTCTTTTCATATTAAATAGTGTTTCATATAAATTCATACATACTGTAGATTTTTCTCAAATTGAAAGCTTCCCACACTTGAGCTTTGTCTTCTTCCATAAATATAACATCACATCGGCAGCAGGTGTTCTTCTTACAGCATGTGAAGAAAATCACTGTATTACAGAAACTGCTATCTCATTTCATTTACCGCTCTTTAGTCCGGCTGAAGTTGACCGGCTGCTGACCGGCTGAAGTTACACAATGTCCAGATCAAGGACATTTTGCACCGTGTAACTGGAGCACCGTTGCCTACGACTTCAGACCTTATCCAACAGCAGGACAAATAAATTTGGGAAAAATCACAGGAGGACCTACATGGGACATTTCTCACCTAAACAGCATTTGTTCCATTGAAAAATAAAGGGGAGGGGGGGAAAAAACGTCATGCTACTTCTCTGCACTGTTTTCCCACGAGCGGTGTCCGTCTCAACGAAACAGCAGTTTGGCGCTAATCCTCCCCTGGGCAACAGCTGAACCCTTACACTCTCTGAGCTCTGCCCGCTGGACAATCCTGTCACAGCGCAGTTTAACACATCTTCACCTGCTGTGCACCAAAAACACACATGCCCTTCCTCCGTGCATCTTAGTACCAGCTGAATGATGTAACAACATGTTTTTATTTTTTTTAGCTGAGATTATGAGTCAAATAATCAATCAGTCAATCAGAAATGTATGAACACTTGGTGACCACAGTTTTCATAGTATTTTCATAGTATTTCATCTTTATATGTTGGACACTTTGGTAATTAGAGGACATCACTTCTAAACTCTGATTAATAGAATGATTGGACTTTATAGATGATAAATGAAAACTAATCAAAAAGTGATCAATCAGCTCTGTAATGTTGATGTGCAATGAGCTCATTCCTGTCGAGTTTAACTGTACATTTTTTGCTCCTGTCACTTATTCCACGTTTACTTCTTATGCTTATACAAAAACATTTGTCAATGATTTTGGTGATGCTTTACCCAGAGTGCCTTGTAATTACACATCCACCGCATGACTTTGTGGGTGGCCGCATCATTTCAATGAGAAAGCAGACCTATAAAGCAAACATCCTTTCACCAGGTAAGATCCACTCTGAAATTTTCCTCATAATTATATTCTTTCAACTACTCTAAATGAATCACCAAATGATTCCAGGCCTGTTATTGTCTGCTGCTGCTCAGGAAAAGATGCAATTACCTAAGGCAGTGTGTGAGCAAATATGTGGGTCACAATTCTAGGGCACGGGTGGAAAGGGCATCGCAGCTCTTTCTCTGTACCACTGTCTCAAGCTTGGATCGGAGGTTACATCTCAGATTCAATTCCTGGCCGTTGAAAGTCAACTTATTCTTTTAACAATGCCCCAAAGAAACTTTTTAAACATTTTTTTTTACTGCTGACAAACAGAATAATACAATCATGAATTCATCAGTGAGTGTTTATAAAAACCACAACCAGCCACGCTCTCTCGCTCTGTGCAGAGACTCTGAAGTGAACTCAAACAGTCTTTTGCAAGCAGGCCATGGAAAAAATGACCTTATGTCTCCATTCCTATCTATTGATATTTCATTTTCCTTGTTATGAAACACTGCGTAGCGTCCCCCTGAAAGCAGACAAATCTCTCTTGTTGGATTCAGGTTTTCTCTGGGCAGAGGTAAGCAGATGGTAATCAAAAGCATTCATCTCTGTGAGGACACAGGTAACACAAATAGCTGAATATTGAATTATATCCATTCTGTCTCATTTTTAGTCCACAGAAACCAAACGTACAAAACAAGCTTCGACAATATTGACGGCAGCACATTCATTTTTCATAGACTTTTAGGGTAATTAATATTTGAGTTGAACTTTAGGGCATAAAATCGGCTGTAGATTGTGTCTATTGTCACCTGAGGGCCCGCTCGCTGAGAAAAACAAGTTATAATAATCATAATAGATGCCTAGCTAAGAAAGTGGGTTAATAATGTCTACATTTTTAATGTTAAAAGGCTGGATCATTAATGGTCTGGAGAAAAATATAATCACACTGACTAGTTTACACAATGGTTAGTGCTTCACGCCTGATTAAAGCATAGAGAGATACTGCTAATTTGGAGGCTTATGAAAGGTGTGCGCAGAAAGCTCGCCCTGACGGGAGAGCAGATTGGTGTGGTAAGTGTGGAAATCGAGCTTCACTACGGTAATGATTCATGACTCATTCACCCTGCTGAAGTGTCCTTGAGCAGACCCTCAAACAGCTTCCTGATCTTTTAAAGGTCCTTGTCCTGTGACCTCGCTGTGAATGGATGGACAGACATAATTACCCAACAGATTTCCAAAGAAACGTCATCATCCTGTGTGACCATGAGAGAATAAATTAACTAAATGTTCAAAATACTGCGATAGATGTCACCGGGGAAAAGGGAAACAAGAGCATCCGGGTCTTGTAAATGTAATTTTTAACTATAATTCAGGTTTATATTAAAAATACATTTTAATCACAGCAGCCTCTCAACGTCACAGATTGGAGTTGACCTACTGAACATCAAAGCGATGAGGAAATCTTCATTCCTGAATCACACCTGACGTGCTCGTCCCGTTTGTGATGTTGTGTATTTTACTAAAGAGACAACAAACTGCTTCGTAACGCACACGCAGCCAACACCCTGAGCAAAAGATCTGAATCACATCTAGGTCACACACAGGGGCCGGGCCCACATATTGTGAAACCTTTTCTTTTTTTTCTGCCTCTGGAATACAAAGTGTAGCCACACCCAAATGCTGAGAGTGGCCTTTTGTAGTGATAGAAAGATAAAAGATGTACCTTTAGTACCATGAATCAGCTGTAAAACTGCAAGACTGGACAAGAAAAAATAAAAAAATAAATGACAGTACGGCTCAGTTCATTTTACCTTATATGTAATAAACCTATTTAATGTGTCTGAGTTCTTCACACCTTTGAATGAACTAAACTAAAAGCCACTCAGAAGATTGGAAGTCACAGACACAAATGTGCTTAATAGAGATCCTTTTGTGCAGCTTCTTTGAACTTCACACATCATGTTCAGATGTTTATCTCGGGTAACGCCACTTGTTTCATGCCACTGAAAATGCTTGTACTGTAATAAGAGCTGGAAGAGGGGGAACTTTTTTATCTTTTTTTTCCCCTTCTTTTTTTAATAAAGCAGCTAAATGTCTTAACCATGCCCCAGTGCACTGAAGCCCGCAGCTACTGAGGACAATGACTGTGTGCTCTGGAGCAGGAGATCAGCGACAGCAGCAAAGATGATGACGTCTGTGGAGGCGGTTATATAACTGGAGCTGAACATTTTGTCTGTCATAGTTACAAGGTCAAAGAGGGTGACATGAATACCAGTCATAGTCTCAAGAGTCATGTGCGGCATAGTTCCACTGGCAAACTAGAGCCCGGATGACGAAGGAAGGCATCTGTACACCGCAGTGTCCGTGTTTGATTGTATGATCGGCACGTCTATCTCTTCTGCCTTTAAAGGCTACAATGAAAGATCATCATAACTTCAATGCAGATCCATCGACTCCATCGGATGATTTCCCCGTATCCTCTCCACCCAGCTCATCAGATATACCATAAAGTGATCCATTTGTAACAAAGGGCCAAAAGTTACACACAGAAAGGCTCTGAGAGGTGAGTCCTGTTCAGCTGGACCAGATTGTAACAGTCATACTAAAATATGTAAATAGTTTGCAGGTTGGCTGTCACATTGAGGACAAGAGGGGGAGGGCAATACTACTTGAGGGCAAATATCTGCCAGTCTTACATTGATTAAGTGAGCCTTTAAAGTACATCACCAAACTATAACTATAACACTATGTCACTTCATCACTACTTGGAGAATGAATTATATAGGTCATGCCAAACATGTGACTGTTACAACTAGAGCTGTAACGATTAGTCAATTAATTAGTTAGTTGATTGTCACACAATTATTCAGCAACTATTTGAATAATTTAAGAATCATTATAGTCATTTTTCAAGCAAACACGAGGATGTGCTGCCTTTTTCTTTTCCCTTATAAACTGAAAATCTCTTTGGTTTTAGACTGCTGGTCAGACAAACAAAGCAATAAGAAGATGTCACTTTGGGAAATTTTTAACCTGTTTTTCACTATTTCTCATATTTTATAGACAAAATAACTAATTAATTAATAAAAAATTTTAAAAATCAACAGATGTTTTAATGTTATTAGTCACAGCCCTACTAACTAATATTAGGGATTTCAGCTTTAACAATAAAGCTTTTCAGCTGTGAACAAGGTCTTTCAGGACAAGCTCAATTCAAACAGCGGCCTTGGATGCTCTGAGTGCGAGCTGTTGAGAAATGAATCGACTTTTTTATAACCGCGACTCAAGGATGATGCTGATGCTATGAACACAATGCTGCCGAATTACACTTGTACTACAAAATCACTGCCATGCTTCTGCTGTTGTATTGTTGTTGATGACATTTTGCCGCACAAGGACTTTTGCATAGGAATATTACTTTTCTTCTGTTTTGCTCAACATCCACCGTCTGTCTGTGTTTAGTGTTGCTCATTAAAACAATCACACCAACAGGACAAAGTATTCAAGGACTTGTTTTCTTTGTAAAGGTGCAAACTGTCTCTAAGGGCCAGACGGAGAGTTTTCAAAACACTTGAACTGTCAGGAACTATTAAAAGCAGTTGCTAAGGCTCATGGAAATCTTGTCTGGTTTTGATGGAAATGACAAATTCCTTAAATACCTATTTAATGTGGTCAGGAGTGGCTGTTTCCTATTCTACTTAATCCCCTCCTATAAAAATGTTTTCATGCCTCTGATGTCTAGGTCAACTTCTCGTATAGATACAGGATGATTAATCCCTCTGCGACTACCTTGAATAAAAGTTTGACATTGGTTTGTTTACGACGTGCGGAGTATAATTTACATTTCAAATAAAGGAAAACAAAACAGTGTGATAAAGTTTGTCATTCCCAAGAAAAAATATTGTTGCAACCGGGTGTGAAAAACACACACATACAGGTTATAGGATACACATAGGAAGCATGTCCAAAGACCTCTATGTGCATGTAACATGGGATTTTCCATTTAATACTGAGCTAACTCTACCACCATTATTCCAAAGCTTTGTAATATTTACAGAGAAACAAACCCCTTCATTTATTTACACACAATAAGGCAACAAGACATTTATTTCTGTAGTTTGAGGAACACCAGAATTTATTTCCTATTTCTAGACCATAAAATAAAGGGAAATATAAATGTTAATACAGTGTGAATACTAAAAAGTGGGTTGCTCACACACAAAGGGATGAGTCCACTGATATTTCAGGTAAGTAGGGCCCGTTGATTTGCAACCTGTGACGCTGTGACGATTATGTCAGATTTCACTCACTGTTTGAGATTTATCGACATGGCCTCAAATGTTAGTAACAGCTACGACCCCGTTATCAGATTGGCCTCAGCAGCCTGGTGAAGTGTAAATGCAGTTGTAACAATGACTTCCTAGGCTGCACACAGGCACACAGGCACACACACTAACAGGAAAGTGACAGCTTTTTTTTCTCTTTTCCTTTTTTTTTTTACTTACAGCTAAGCCAAAGTAAACCCACAGATAAATTGTGTTGATGAGGCAGAGCTTCTAAAAGCAGGACAGAAATGTGCTAATATGTGGGCTGCATGCTATAAAAGTACAGTTTATCATTCACATGTGAATAAGGAGAAGCACTGAAATGTACAGAAGACGAAATCTAAGTTTTGAATCATCTCTACCCTCTGTCTCTCCTTAAAGGGACAGAGCGTAAAAACAATCCTCCTCTCCGTTGCATAGTCCTCCGCCATTTGTGCATGCCCAGTCACACTAAGCAGCTCTAGCAATATTCAGACTAGCGTTCAGTTTAAGCTTGCAGGACATGGCCCAGTAACCTACTTTCCCCACAACATGCTCTGTAACATCAGAGACGAGGCTGTGTGTCATCAGTTAACTAACCTTCACCGCAGCATAGTTTCAGCAAAGAGAGGCAAAAAACCCAGGCGCAGCACTGCTTGAGCACAAACTAAATAACAATCACAATTAAGGAAATCTCCATAATAGCTCCTGCTCACTCTCCTCCTGAGGGTGAAGCAGTAGATTTATATTCTTTATATATAAATAGGAGCGCAAAGGAGAAAAGCAGGAATAAAGATGTCATAAAGAAGTGGGGAGGAAAATTACAGCCAATTATAAGAAACATTTTAATAATTATGAAATACTAAGTCATAATTATAATGAGATCACTCATATTTGAGGTTAAGTTTCTCAGAACTATGAGACAGAATGTTTCTTCACATTATTATGACATACTAAATCCTATTTATGAAACAGATTCTCATAATGGCTCTTTACAGTATTTCCTGATGTGATAACTGAAATACTTTAAACAGTGTTTTACTAGAGCGTCCCACTGAAGCATTAACCCTTTACCTCAGGTAACTGCAAGGATTGCTAGGTGGCATCAGGACAACATGTCTCTCTGAACATGTCCCATGTATCATGTGAACTTCTCTGATACCCAAAACCCATTCCTCTGAGTTGCTAGGTTAACGTAAAAGTCAAACCCTCAAACCCTCGCAGCAACTGCCGAGGGGAACACACTGGATACCCCATCCTGCTAAACAAATCTAATGATCATGATGCAACGACGTGGTGCCACAGAGTGTGTCTTGATTTAATTATACGAGATTAGGACGATTTATTTAGCGAAACTGTGATTGACTCCTGACCTTTGTTTCCATGGTGGCAGACAAAGCAAGTCTTGCACTGAGCCAAAAATGGGACACACCTATTTATTCAGCCCACGGTGTAAATTCAGATTGTTTGGATTAAGTGACAGGACTTTAAAAATTAGCAGAAGGGAGAGGGCAGCATGAGTCATGAGGCTGGCCCAAATGTTGAGCAGAATGATGTAAAAGGAGCATATGGTGCGGTGAACACCCCAGTTCAGTCAGTCATGGAGCAGCCCGGCTTGTCCCACTCAGCTGTCAGCACACATCCTCATCACTATTCATGACTGCTGGGCCCACCTCAGCACTGACGCAGCAAGCCGGCATAATGTCTCAAGCTTCAACGCAGGTCTACGTAGATGGAGATACTCATTTGCATCCTGTGACAATTGAACATTATTTGCAAGACCTTGGCTCCTTTTAACTAGCACAACCTGGCCATGTTTTGTGGGTCAAGTCCTTAAACAAACTCTGAGCCTGTGAATAAGTCCAATCACACAATCCAGCATCTCTCACTCATGTGACTCATCAGAAATGTGTGTGTGTGTCTAATACAAGACTGCTTACAGAAAAAAATTGACAGACTTTGAATGACATATGTGGATAAATGATCTACATATGTCATTCAAAGTGTGTCCATTTATAATCATTCTTGTTTCTCAACCGCAACAGCTGTTCCCCAGGCATACAGTTCAACACACACACTCATTATAGTTGAACACCACTTAATTCGAGTTAAATAGGACTACCTTAAATGGATACTTCATATATTATCAATACCATAGAAAATATCAACCTCTTATTAAATGTACACAATACCACACAAGGTTTTCCCAACTTACAGAGGCGTTTACAACTTATTAAGTTCAACTGTGGAAGAAAAGAAGAAAAAGCTGACTATAATATTTTCTACTGTATATGTAGTTACCGACATTTAAACTTTGACTGAAGCACATTTAACCTACTGCCAGACTGCTTTAAATATATAACGTTATAACAAATTGACTGGTGATGACATATAAATATAAGTGTCTTTAAATATTGTCAAACTAAAACATAAAGACGACATGAAAAAGAAAACCTGTGCGTAAGATTTTCGTTAGCCGACGTTAAGCTAACGTTACATCAGTTACCATCGTTACCTGCTGTAACGAGAAGTAACCATAGGAAGTAACGAGTCGAGGACTGTATGGACGGAGCGGTTTTAAAGCTTTAAATAGCTCAAACGTGGAAACTTACCTTATTCGGTGAAATAAGGCTGAGACGAATCCACACGGAAAATATGTGGGCTTTAACCTAGAAAATGAGCCGACGTCCTACATCCCAAAAAAGTTGCCCAGAGATGAAACTGCGCTGCGGACTCTGCGCTGTGATTGATTATTCTCGGTGTGACCGCCTGTTGAGGGGGAGATCCTGATCCTGATCCTAATCCAGCACTCACACCTCACATTTCATATCATCTTCATATAATGGAGCGCCGATCAAAACATGTCCTGTCCACAGAGACTCATGAAGGCTGAATGAAGGGTGCTGTGAAGCTAGTGTGCGTCCACAAGTCAGAGTCCCGCCCACTGGACTATATACTAAATAAAGTGCTCTGTGTGTGTGTGTGTGTGTGTGTGTGTGTGTGTGTGTGTGTGTGTGTGTATCATGACTTCAGTCACTTTCAGGGACACACATCAGTTGATTGGGTGGGTGGGGGGGTAGCCTTCTGTCGTTCAATTGGTAATACGCTGTTATTGTTAAGGTGAGGCAAGTTATGGTTAAGGTAAAGGTTAGTCTAATCTAAATACCCCAATAGTGACCTAAGTCAACGTGTGTGTGTGTGTGTGTGTGTGTGTGTGTGTGTGTGTGTGTGTGTGTGTGTGTGTGTGTATTACTCACTTCAATATTATGGGGACTTGCATCACTTTTGGGGACAAAAACCATAAATTTAAAAAAAAAATCATGTTAAGAGGAAGACTTGATTTAAGGTTAAGGTTAGAGATAAGCTACGGTTAGGGTAAGAGTTATAATTAGGTCAGGTTATGGGGCCTGGAGGCCAAAACAGACAGTACTGCAATGTGTCATGATTTGTGTGAGTCACGCCTAACTCTGAATCATGCCTTCCGAGGCCAAGATATAGCTGATTATTTCATACCATAGTATACATGAGTTTGGGCTGATCAGAATGAGTATGAAAATGTAAAAACATATGCAGTAGAGAACCAGAGGTTTCACAGAATGCATAAACACAATAAACACTGAGACGCCATATACCATTACCCTTTGGTCAATCAGTGCAATTTAGCGGTGGAAGAAGTCCCCCTCCAGTCAGAATTTTTTTTTTTTTTTTTAGCTTCCCTGAGCACAATGATGTATGTGCAGAGATTGACACTGGAAGGCTGTTTTCACATTCATCTGCTGAAAGTGAAAAGTTTCCCTGTGGTCATCTCAAATCTGAGAGTAAATTGTGAACCTACAAGCACAATCTGGAACATAACAACTAGTTTGGAGCCAATTGTGGTCCAGTGTGCAACTTACACAAGTTTGAGTTGACAACTTGAAACATTCAGTGTACATACACTGAGAAACAAGTGTTAACAGCAAATTACAGTATGAAAAGTAAAAGTACTCATGCAGAAAAATGGCCTGTCAGTTTTGTATTATAATATATCATATTACTGGATTAATAATTGTGCATAATGTGTAAGTAGCATTTTAGCATTGTAGCTGGTCGAGATGGAGTTCATTTTATTTACTTTATATACATTATATGTATATTATACCTATATACTACTAAGAAAAAAATGTTCATCATCTTTTGGATATTGTTTGAATATGCAAAGTAATGATCAATACACATAGTGAAGTTAGTTAAAGATGAGATGATAACTACTTGTTTATTGTCAAGTAGACGTATAAAGTAGCAATAAAATAGAAATACATGAACAGTTAGTTATCAGTTAGTTAATAATTAATGTACAAAGCTCTGAAGTAAAGTTCTTGAGAGTATTAGTTGCTTTCCCTGAGCAATGTGTGTATATCTTCTCTAAAAGAACCTGTGAGACAGGACAACTGACTCAACCTCCACCTGAAAAAGCCACTGCTTGCCCAAATCTCTCAGCACAACGCTAAAATTGTGGAAAATTAATCTAAAACTAAAATTAAGTGAACAATTTGAAATGTGGACAGGGCATCACTCATGCAGCACACAGTACAATGCTTTGTCAAATAGGAAGTGGTTTCTCAGTTGGCCTATAGATAAAACAGTTGTGATCAAACACAGGTTTAAACAAATAGTGTGTGACTCAGCAGCACAGCAGTGTGGAAACCCTGATAGAGATTAATGTTAGTGCTATATTATTCTGCATGAAAACACATATTATTAAAAGGGTCATTGATAGTTGTTTAACAAAAAACCCTTGAGGACCCATTTAATTAAAAAATATATTTTTCACACCCCAAATAGTCGTAGATAGAGGTTATCTCTCTCTTGAACAGCTTTTTTTAAAAATATGGGTAAAGGATTGTGAGTCAACCAGTTGCTGTGTAACATTTTCCTTAACAAGAGAAAACAAAAATGTTCCCTTTCCTTCACTGACATCTATTCACGCCCAGTGTACAGACCATGTGACATTGAGTGAACATGTTTTAAGTCTTTCACCTCTCACATTTTAACACCTTTACCAGCTGCCTGGATGGATCGCCTGGTCGGTGCCATTTGGCCGCTTCGGCATTAGTCAGATGCTTTCTTATGCTTTGTCATAACTTCCTGATTACATGCCATGGAGACACTATTCAAATTGTACCAGTGCCTGCTCTAAATCAGGAGACACTTTTTGCCTGCATGTGCACATTCCAAAAAATATATAATATAATATAAATATAATATAAAGTGTGGGTTAAATATCTACAGTTCATTATGCGTTACAAATTTAAAATGATAGAATCATTATTAAGATTGTTTATACCAGTATAGGTCGTGGAGTCTGGTGAGTCTGAAATATTAGTACATGGATACACTGTGTGAGTTGTACTGAGAACAGCTAACAATGGTGACATTTTTATTTTCTTCTTTCTGAGCAATGACCTTCAATCAACAAAGCATCTGTGATGGGTGAAGCCAGGTTCAAATGTATTAAAAAAGAACATAATCTATAAACTGCCTATGCTCTCAAGCATAATTACTGGAGAGACCACTGTGCATGCTATTCAAGAGAATTTCCTTTTTATGTCCATTGAAGAGAGTGAGTGAACATGTGACTGTGTGCGCAATCACGACTTGCAAAACCAGTAACAATCAGTGTGCCTTACAGCTGTAATACCAGGCCATGATGCATGTTATGTCAGTCATACTGATTTCTGTGGTCTGGCCTAATTCTGAATTTGAGTTTCAGTTTTGAATCATAAAACATTTACTTTCAATTTTCCATGACTAAAGACTTCACCTTGGTTGACTCAGACATGTTCTCAAGATTTCCATGGCTGTTTCTATTTAAGTGAATGTATGCATGCAGGGAGTGCAAAAGTAGCTTGTTCAATAGTTATTTCTGTCAATTTGTCTCAGAATTACACTGACACATTATAAGATTTTATGTGAACATGTGTACAAAAAATAGTTTTTGTTCATTTTACAGCATTACTATAAAGGATTTGCCATTTTAAAACATCAGTGTGCTTAAAATGAATACACTTTTCAAATAAAGAGTTGTTTTGGTCATTCATCTGTCTTGTATTAGACTTTACTAAGACATACTTTATTAATCCCACATCAGGGACGTTCTTTTGTCACAGAAGCTCCATAAAAATTGCACGTCACAAATCTGCTCTGTTAACCTCCTGCTGCTGCTGGTAACTTTCCATTCACCACACCCCTGCTCTACTACTGCTAATCAGCCACACCCACCTCATCAGTTAATTCTGTTCACCTGGCCTTCATCAGTAATCACCTGGACTCTCAGCTGCACTCCATTTGTAATCAAGCCTGTATATATACTCCTGTTGTCCACTCACTCTTTGCCAGATTGTCATTTACAATTGCTTCATGCCAGACCCTCCAGCACTAATTTACAGACTGGTTTCGACCCTGCTTGCTTTTGACCGCCTCTCTTTGTGTCTACCCCAGTAAACGCGCCAGCCTTCTGTCCCTAACCTTGAGTATTGCCTGTTCCTGTTTGCCTGTGGCTGTGTGGCGTCCTCCGGCACTCCGTGAGTGCTACTGGCATGATCTTACCTGCTGCCTTCTGTGTCATCAGTGACCCTGAGCCCTGCCTGTTGCCCTATGCATTCTGCCTATACCTGTTCAGTTCCCTTGTGGACTATATAATAAAGATCATTTAAAACTGCTCACTGGTGTTCTGTGCTGCTATTGGGTCCTACCACCTCCACCTGTTACAGCACATGCACATAAAAATATCAATTTCACACTTAGAAATTGCACACATACAGTGGTGATACACACATGGTATCTAAATGATGACATGTATACAAAAGTGCTAAGGTATGTTATGGAAAAGACGGTATAAAAACATGCATTGTATACTATACTCATTTGAAAATGTGTAAATGTTTCAAAAAAGTGTGCAAAAATAAAGAGTATAAGGCAAACATGTCTGTAACTGTATTTACATTTTATTACCAGCAGATTTAATTAAATATCCACCCAAATTGTTATTGAGTAAAAGCTTACAAAATGTTTCTCAGTGTACTTTAACATGTTTAGTAGAAACATATGACAAGACCCATTTCATCCAAGATATACAATAATTATAATGTTCAATTACTCATAATCATTAAGACTCATCCTGTCAGAAATGAAAACGGTGGATATTTTGCTGGAGTGATTTGGTTCCTACTGCTAAGTTTGGAAATGTTGTTTACCACTTTACAATAAAATCTGCACCTTCCCTTTTTTACCATTGAGGTCAAGGAGGCCTCTTCAAAAATGAAAACCAGATGTTAACCCTAGAGTGAGGGTCTCCAAATACTGCCCTAGTATGAGACAGGAATGCATTTTTTCAGGGCAGCTTTTCAGTAAACAAGATGTGTGTACAAAGTTTGCAATACTCATTAACATCAGCATGTAAATCTTTATCAGGTCAGTTTATGTCAGATGACACTGACTCAGTCTTTACATTGATTACGTATTTATCACAGAATTAATTCTAAATCCATTAATTGGTGTTTACATCAGGGAATGGCTTTGCCTCATCTTATCTTTTTGACATGGTTAAGAGACATAGGTGTCTGCTAGATCCTGTGGCTCAAACCTCCCGATTGTTCCTGAGGTCAGAACTATAAGGCAGGGAGGGGCAGATTACATTATTACACCCAAGATGCATCTTTTTTACCAGTGAAGTATTTTTAAGTGAAGGTTGTTTTTATCTTGCCTTATCCTGTTTTATTTGAATCTTCATTTATTTTATTGTTTTATCATAAATGCTGTGATCATCAGCTTTTATGTCAAGCACTTTGTGTTGCATTATGCTATAAAAATAAAGTGTATAATTATTATTATTGTTAGTAGTTGGGTTCTTCCACAAAATCTACTTTTACGAAGCTTATACATTTTCAGTTTTTATTGACACAGTCTGAAAGATGACAATTCTACTTTATGTTTATTATTGAGGTTGTAGTGACAGATGGTGGTGTACTGTAGTCCATTATATTGTATGGTGTTCTTAATATTTTGTCCACTCAATCAACATACACGAAGGGGACAAAATATTAGGAACACTTTTCATATATAACTGACTGTACATTGTAATATAATATAGTAAAATATAGTAAAAACACACAGAAAAATAGCAACATCCGCACAAACCTGCATTATACATGATGTGGTAGATATATCTTAAGTATTTGCACTAGAGAATAATTTAATAATAATCTAATTTCAGAGTGAAATATTTGGTTTGAAGGCTGTATAACTGAATCTTCAGATGTTTTGTCATATGTATTCATGTCCTCTGAAGAAAAAACAGGCCGTCCAGTGTTGCTTTGTCTCACTGGAGGGCGCTAACACAAAGCACCAGGTGGTTCAGGGAACAACTCGAGACAGGAGGAGGCCATTCTAGCCTGTTTTAGCTGCTGTTAGCTACCCGGCGGCTAACGAGCAAGCTAAAACACCAATTCGTCTTCATGTCGCCTGTCTTATCAAGTGATGGCCAGAGAAGGATATTCACAAATCGAAGCTGGTGAGTACCGATGGACAAAAACATGTTAGCACTTCCAATATGTTGTAGTTGTGTGCTAACCCGAAGCTAGCTAAGGTTAGCTCAATAGAAACATCAGATAGCAGCACTAACCAGGCTATAATACATCTGCGTTTCCTTTCAGAGCTGTATTACCTCATTGCCAGGTTTCTGCAGTCTGGACCTTGTCAAAAAGCAGCACAGGTAACACTTTCTACTATAACTTAGATACGAGCTGAAAAAGGCTGTTAAACCGTGCAGATGCGTAGCTAGCTGCTAACCCTCCTCTCTCTGTGTTGTTAGATACTGATTGAGGAGCTGGAGGAGTATGAGGTACGAACAGCTGCACCTTTTGGTTTATTCTCATGTCTGGTTTCCGTATTGCCTCCTATTTTGTGCGCAACTTTTCAGTAATTTTGAACTGGCGTTTGTTCCCGAGCCGGGGCGACACCGGCAGTTCTGTGCTATCTCTTAAAACCAGCTTGTCTTTTTTCAACTTTAGTTGGTCCCGCAGCGATGGAGCTGGGACGGACACAAAAACAAACGGACCTTCCACGACTGGGTGAGTGTGAATTGGCTTAATTAACTTTTTAATCAAACGAAGCGTGCGACTTCTGTTTTTATCGACAATATGTATTTTATGCGGATGTTTATATTTTAACTTAGTTGGCCATTTAGACGATCGATTTATTGGATTTTTATGAGTTTGGGTTTATATTAAGACATTTTAAACATTTATATCAGTATAGGCCTGTTGATAAATAACTGTGTACAGGCTTTGCTATTGTGTGGGCCAGTAGGAGGAGAACATAGATATGAGGAGGGCCGTGATTGGCTGAACCAGAAGAAGGGCGCTGCCAATCTTCTCTTGGAGCCAATGAGTGCGCGGTTAAAAGAGATTCTTTTGATTGGCTGTGAGCTTCTCTGTCCCTCCCTCCTCTATCTGGACTGTGCTGCACTGTAAAACTCATGATAAAAGTTATAATCATTTTCATGTATAAACAGGGAGGGAAGAACATAACAAACTGTAAAGAGGTTTCTTATTACTGCATTGCTGGGTAGTAATGTAATATTTATTGTAGGCTGTGACTAATCAGAATCATTATTTAGCCATTTCTTGTATGTTTACACAAGAAATTTTACTAGTGTAGTAACTCTCAATTTATTTACACAAAATAACAACACCACAATCTTCAGAGATATACACAAGGAATGACTATATAACTGAAACCATTTGTGAACTATAAACAGGATGTAGATAGTGCAAGAAGTGATGAGATAAATATTAAAGGTTGAAAAATAAGTGACTTTATATACTTATAAATGGTGGTTGTGTACAGTATTTACAGGTTGTTCAAATATATAGTAGTGAGTGAAATGTATTCCACATTTTGTATTTATGACTAAAATAAATATATATAAGTTGTAGGTGTAGTGGGTATTATAGTGTTTCAGGGTTATTGCACAGACAGTGCCTGAGTTAACGAGAGGGCAAAAACTGTTCCTGTGTCTGGTGGTTTTGGTGTACTGTGTTCTATAGCACCTACCAGAGGGGAGAAGTTGGAACAGGTTATGTCCAGAGTGTGAGGGGTCAGCAATGATTTTCCCTGCCAGTGTCCTGACTCTGGAGGTGTACAGGTCCTGGATGGTGGGCAGGTTGGCACCAATAATCTTTTCTGCAGACCTGACTGTCTGTTCTAGGCTGTTCCTCAACACCGAGGCAGCCATTTGCATCACCATCTAACTAGTGATTATATTCATTATCTATATTCATCTGTGGATTATTTTTCTCGATGAATCAATTAGTTGTTTGTTCCGTAATATGTCAGACAATTGTGAAAGACGTAGATCACTGTGTCCCAAAACCCAAGGTGATGTCCTTTTAGATATCTTGTTTTTGACTACAACCCAAAGATATTCAGTTTACTATCATAGAAGGCTGAAGAAACCACAAAACATTGACATTTGAGAAACTGGAATCAAATCTTGGACATTTGTTTACTTAAAAAAAAAAAAAAGACTAAATGAGTAATCTATTTTCAAATTAGTTGGGTAGCTAATGGATTAATCATGGCTCTAATTAAGTAGATATTCCTACTTAAACTCCTATATCCTTTCATATTTACATATTATAATGGACTTTATTGATTGAACTTATACTATTGTGTTTGTGTCTGTTTGTATAATTATTTATATACTTGTCTGTGACTCCTACAGGTGATTTTGAACCAGCACATTCCTGCAGACTACTTGCTGCACATCTGTCAGCGGATAGGTCCACTTATAGAGAAGGAGATCCCACCTAGTGTCCCGGGAGTCCAAACACTTCTGGGGCTGGGAAAACAGTCCTTGCTTCGTACCACCAAAAGTGAGACCCATTTCCCTCCCATTCATCATTGTTCTTTGCTCTCTGTATTTTTGGACATGCCAATCTTGTTGTCATTTTTAGATGTATTGTTTTTCTGTGGTTTCTTGTCAGTAGATATGTTTTCATGTCAACAATCATTATTTTTTCTAATTTACTGCTTGTCAAATTTAGGTTGTAGCCACAAAGTATGCAGTGGCTCCGCTGTTGCTGCACTCCACCGAGGACGTCCACCAGAACCTCCGGTCAGCAATGGAAACTCTCCCAGTGTTGGTGTGTGAAATTATTTAAATTTATTTAAATCTATTCCAATTAAGCGGACCCAAAACAGAACCTGAAATGAAGGATGCTCTGTGGAGTTTTATTGTAAACAAACAACATGTCTGTTTACATTCTGTGTCAGTCATTAAAATCCATTCTGTGTATCCTTCAGACTTACCAAACATGCTGAATAATTCCCAAATTGATTACATCTGTGTATACTTGCTTGGAATCCTTTTCTTTCCTGCCTTTGTTGGCACATTGCAGCATTTCTTGGTGTTACCCATCTGTAGCTCAGTTGAATAGTGTCAAAACATTAGCATGGGTATCACAATATCATATTAAATATGCTCCAGAGCACTACTAGTGGTCAAAAACTAACAGCCCATTGCTCTTATTAATCATTCTCATGTCTCTTTACATCAAGTGTCCATCATGGGTGCTCGCCAGGCCACAGGCACAGCTCGTTTTGGCCAGGTCCTTCCGTCTTCCTCCTACCAACACATGAAGATACACAAACGTATCCTCGGTCATCTTTCTTCAGTCTACTGTGTAGCCTTTGACCGCACCGGCCGTCGAATATTTACGGTGAGTAATGATTCCTAGGCCAGATGGTTATTGCAAAGTGGCATTGTTTGCTAAAGATAAACGGCTAATCTTTCCATCAGCAAATCCATTCATGTGACAAACTGACAAACAATCTGCTGTTGCTCAGAATCTATTTTAAAATACTTTTATGGGGGTTTTCCAAATTGGTGCCTTATTAGGCAGGTAATAACATTAGCCAACTACGGTATGATGAAGTTACCTTAACTTTTAGAAATTGAAACTGAATTTCGTTTCGTAATCTACAGTTACTCCACGTCTGCAGTAGGTTTATGTCACATCAGATGCAGTGACCTCTTGTGGTATTTAGATGATTACGCCAGGACACAGCAGCTGGGTTCAGAGTAAACCACAAAGGCACAAAATGATAATAACATAACAACCCTTTAGTTATCTCAGTAGAGTAAAAAAGCCAGGAGTATGTCGTCATTGGACTCAGAAGGGGAGACTGTATTTACTGAAAGCATAGTATGTATCAAACTTGAAATTTAGCGTTTCAATTAGTGTTTTTGTTTTTTTTCACCTGACACCATGACATGATTATCACGATGAAATGGCCTTTTTGTCAACAGCTTCACGGAGCTAGATGATAAGTAAGTGTCTTCTTTACATGAGGCTAATGTCTTACATTTTTTAGGGTTCTGATGACTGCCTGGTAAAAATCTGGGCCACAGATGATGGCCGTCTCCTTACAACACTGCGTGGCCACTCAGCAGAGATCTGTGACATGGCCGTCAACTACGAGAATACCCTCATCGCCTCGGCCAGCTGCGACAAAGTCATCAGAGTTTGGTGTTTACGTACCTGCGCCCCCATTATCGTTCTGCAGGCCCACGCTGCCTCCATCACATCTATAATGGTGAGACGGATTCATTTTGAGTTCAGCTTTAACTTCCTGGAACGTAAAGCTCAAAACAGCTGATTTGGCCAGTAAAAGTCTTTAGTTTTTAGAGGGAAAATGATTTCACTTTAGGTCTATAAGTCTAATATTAACCTAATAACGAAGGTTTTCTGCTTCAGGTCAACTTTCACAGCATCAGTTGTTTAATACCATATTGCTGTTGTGGTCAATGATGCTTGTGACTAACACCGACTTTCTCCTTTTTTAGTTTTGTCCGGCAGTAAAAGGGACAACACGGTACCTGGCCTCCACAGGTGCAGACGGCATGGTGTGTTTCTGGAAGTGGCACTCACTCAGCATGAAGTTCAAGTAAGTATTTGAGACATCTGCGGTAGTTGCCACTCTTTTTTTTAAATCATGGAAATACTTCAGCTTTTTGTTTCTTTTTCTTTCTTCCTTCCTCAGTGAACAGCCAGTCAAATTTGTTGAGCGGTCACGTCCAGGTGTGCAGGTCTCTACTTCCTCCTTCAGCAGTGGTAAGTGCATTTCATTGCCTGGCAACATTTCATTGTCCAACACATAACAAAACACTGTTGTTGTAAGTCTCTTTTTAACAGTCCCAATTGCTAAAAGTTAAACAAATCCAATGTTTCTGTTTTATAATTGTTTTATAATAAGCATTAGTATTAGCTTATTGCAACAAATACAGTACCATCACAAGTTTGGACACACTTGCCCATTCACTTAAATGAGAAAGTGTGTCCAAACATCCCACTGGTACTGCAGACAAGGGCTGTGTCCTAAATCACTCACTACTCCATATATAGTGCACTACATAGTGAGTATGCCATTTTGTAGTGCTGTCCGAATGTCTGGTGGGAATTCTTATACCGTATATAGCAGAGGTGGCAAACTCATTTTCATTCAAGGGCCACATACAGACCAATTAGATCTCATGTGGGCCGGATTATAGGAAGGAAGGAAGGAAGGAAGGAAGGAAGGAAGGAAGAAAGGAAAGACAGGAAAGACAGATGGAAGGAAGGAGGGAAGAAAGGTAGGAAGGACAAGTGGAAGGAAGGAACGAAGTAAGGAAAAAAGAAAGGGAGGAAGGACAGAAAGAAGGAAGGACAGAAGGAAGAAAGGGAGGAAGGACGGAAGGAAGGAAGGACAGAAGGAAGAAAGGGAGGAAGGAGAAGTGGAAGGACGGACAGAAGGAAGGATAGAAGGAAGGATAGAAGGAAGAAAGGGAGGAAGGACAGACAGACGGAAGGAAGGAAGGAACAAAGAAAGGAAAAAAGGAAGGTAGGAAGGACAGATAGAAGGAAGGAAAAGACCACAGGAAGGAAACTGGGCCGTATTGCACCCCTCAATGGGCCGGTTCTGGCCCACGGGCCGCATGTTTGACACCCCTGCTATATAGTGTACTCAAAGTATCCCACAATGCATTGCGAAAAGTAGTGAACAACCGATGGTCACTAACCAAGCAATATTTACCATCATGCATTGACATAATGAACAGCGCCTGAGTAATGTCTGAAAGTGCTTTTTTCTTTGTGCTGATGAGCTCCCTATATAGTGTGTGAATGAGTGAGTGATTTCTGACACAGCGAGGGACTCTCAGTGTGAGAATATCATTTGAGTGACAGTATAACTGCTGGAAAATAACTGAATGCATACATATAATGAAGAGAGGACTGCTAATGTTGCCCATCTGAATGAATTTATCGTAAACATTGTAACTTTTTGCAAACTGGGATTTCTTTTGATATTTTGTTTTAAGATAGAGAGGGAATGTAATGAGAAAATATGTAAATAGTCACAGGAGTAGAGGATCTGCTTTAATTTCATTCTATGTTTATTTTAAATAGGTGGTATGTTCATGGCTACTGGTGGCACTGATCATATGATCAGGGTTTACTACCTTGGTGCTGAAACTCCTATGAAGGTCTCTGAGATGGATGCTCATACGGTAAGAAAAAGATCCATCATTGTTGTTTTAAAGTTTTACTCTTAAAACCTCATTTAAACAAGTTCTTTTTAACTTTAATATATGTCTTCTTTTTCTGTCTTTTAGGATAAAGTTGTAGTAGTCCAGTTTAGCAATAACAGCGACAGCCTAAGGTTCGTGAGCGGCAGTCGTGATGGCACAGCCAGGATCTGGCATTACCAGCAACAAGAGTGGAAGAGTGTCTCTTTAGACATGGCTGCCAGGCTGCCTGGGTAATAGAGTAAACAGTTTCAGTTCCTATTGTTTCCTGTTGCCATTTCTGTCTCCGTGAATTGTGAGTCATGATATTTGATATGTGATATTTTCCTTCCAGGAGTTCTGTTGCCAATGGAGATGATAAAACCAAGCTGGTTGTGACCATGGTGGCCTGGGACCGAGCGGATCACACCATCATTACAGCGGTTTCAAACTACCTGCTCAAAGTGTGGAACACAACTACTGGACAGCTGCTGCATGTTTTATCTGTGAGTGCAGCTCCTTCAAGAGGAAACAACAAATTCATTACACATCTGTTTTTGACTAATTGTGTCACGAACCACTCTGAATGTTTCTCTTTCTGTTCAAGGGCCATGACGATGAGGTGTTTGTGATGGAGGCTCACCCATTCGACTCCCGCATCATGCTATCTGCCGGTCACGATGGCAACATTTACATCTGGGACCTGACCAAGGGAGCTAAGATCCGCAACTTCTTCAACATGGTAACTGAGAATCATTAAAAACCACCAGTGGTGTTTTTGTTTTTCACGCTATCTTTAAGTTTAATGAAATTATTTGTTTCCAGATCGAAGGACAAGGCCACGGTGCTATTTATGACTGCAAGTTCTCAGCTGATGGGCAGCATTTTGCCTGCACTGATTCCCACGGACATTTGCTCATCTTTGGCTTCGGTTGCAGCAAACCATATGAGAAGGTAAGCGTTTGTTGCCACATATTTACCCTCCACCAAGGGTGCAGAAGTAGAGAGTTTAAGGGGCCATTGGTCTCACTTTACCGTCCTCCCTTCTTTTAAAGTTGCGAGTCACTGTATCCCTGCAAATGCCCGTATATTGCAACACTTTACAGTAAAAAGACATTTTAAGCATTCCTGTCCACTCATTAGATAAAATAAAGTAGGCATACATAAAATAGGTGGAATATTTGGAATGACATGGCATGGACAGGCAACCAGCCAGTCAACACAGTGAACGGGTTCATTCATGATATGTCTTTGAAATAATAGATCCAAAGCATTTCCTCTTAGAGTAAAGGCAATTAAGAGTTTTATTAGGCTGTAGCCTAGAAGCAACATTTTTCTAGTTTATCGTTAAACAAAGACAACATCAACATTCCTGTTATCTGCTTGCTGTTACTCAACTGCAGAAATTTACAGTCCTGTAAACTCATAATTTGGGGTAATTGAAGAAAAAGCTTATCTAATCCCTCAGCACGAGTTAGCTGCTTTTTGTTTGGAATTATATTGCAACCACGTGGAGAAAGCTATAGTTGCTCCATAAAAGTTTAGTGACAGTCTCTGGTCTATCTACTACTACACACACATGCACACACACACACACACACACACACATTTTTTTGGACCTGTACTTCAGCAATGAAGTGAAATCAATACAGCTAGACTGCTTGGTGGATTTGTAGTTACACACACTGTTCTTTAATCTTAAGACCTGAATTTAAGCCCCAATGATCCAGCAGCAGTTTTAACTTTCTTTATCTCACTGTTAACACAAAACTATTCTTCATCCCCTCCAGATTCCTGATCAGATGTTTTTCCACACGGACTACCGACCTCTTATTCGTGATGCTAATAACTACGTCCTGGATGAGCAGACGCAGCAGGCCCCACACCTCATGCCTTCACCTTTCCTGGTGGACGTCGATGGGAATCCTCACCCTCCTCACTACCAGCGCCTGGTGCCAGGAAGAGAGAACTGCAAGGAGGACCAGCTAGTACCTCAACTAGGATACATGGCAAACAGTAAAACCCTCTTGCTCATTACTCAAATCATTGAAAACGCTAGTTTTAATTTAGGAAATATCACTGACAGTTTGTCAAGATCTTGTTTGCCCTAAGCTCTGCCTCTTTTTGTCGCTTTGTAGGTGAAGGAGAGTTGGTTGAGCAGGTACTTGGCCAGCAAACAGGGGAGAACAGAGAAAGCCTGTTGGACAGTCTCATCAGACAGTTGCAGGACGAGCAGGATGAGCGTCAGAACCCAGAAGAGCAGGCTGAGGAGGAAGAAGAAGGTATGTTTTACTTTTCAAAGAAACCATTTGGAGTTAAACCTATCATCAAACAAATAGCAGCTTTTGATTGATTTGAGAGGAGTGGTAACTAGGGATGGGCATTTGAATACATTTTCTTGATCGATCATGGGGAAAATTAATGATCAATTTACCGATTAATCATTATCTTTTATCTTAAAAATGCCATGATACGGGACGCTTGTAAAAGCAGCTGAGCCCAAAGCTCAGAGCCAAACCTCTTCACACATCAATCAACACAGCACTCTTAAACACAATTGAGCCACTTTAAGAAACACTTCAAATCTAATAACAACTTCCCGGACTGTCAGTTTTTGCCAAAATATAACGTTAAAGAACTCCAAAATGCGTCGAGCCGAGAGACTTCATATTTGTCATGTTTCTGTATTATCAAATGTAACCAAATTTTTTTTGTTTTTTAGCTGGTGATGCAGAAGACTTGGTGCCATCCTCTCCAACTGCTGAAACCCGCAGGAGTGGGCAGGTGGACGGGGTGTGGCAGATGCAGCATAATGCCCTGCGCAGTCAGGTGGCCACTGAGAGGGACCTGCTGGCCTGGAGCCGCAGAGTGGTGGTCAATGAAGTGCCACATGGGACATTCAGGTGAGGCAGATGGAGAGAATGTCATTAGACAAAACAGTTTCTTTTATTTTTTTGGTAGTAATTGTGTATATTTGATGATGGAAATGATTACCTTTTCATCAGAGTTATGGAGGAGTGCAGACGAGCCAAAGCCGACATGGAATGTTCTCTGTACAATGCCGAAAGGAGGAAGAAACCAGTGAACTGCACACCCAAGGTTTGTGCCATCTACACATTATTCTTTACTTCACAGTTGTTCTCAAAAATTACAAAATACAATCCATGCCAGTTTCTGCTCCGCTCATTTTTCCTTTTTCCTCCGTCTGCACTTTACAGACCGATCTGCTGACCACGCGCCTGCGCTCCCTGCGGCCGACAAAGAAGAAGCAGCAGCAGCACGCCTATCAGACCCGCTCAGCTCAAGTCCGCCGTCCCAGGAACAGGAGTCGAAATTCCAACAACCGACGCAATTCTGACAGCCAAGTAGACTCAGACAGCGATAGAGATGTACGTCTCATCTCTCTACACTTCACATCCACACATAATACATGTGTGCACGTGTAAAGAATTTCAAAAACACACCCTTGAGAAAGTTTGACAATAATCTGGATATTTTGATTTTATATCAGGTCAAATTAAATGCTGGAAATAGTACACTAATAAAATCACCCAAAAAGAATTTGAAAAAATACCATCAAATCAGAGAGGTTCATGCAGCAAGCACTGCATCCGTAATGATAAAGGTGTTTTTTGTCTGTGTTGACAGGCAACGGAACAGGCGGAGCCCAGCGATGCTTCCTCTGATGGTGAAGCTCGGTGGCAGAGTGAGAGCAGCTCCAGGTAAGTATCTTTTGACTGAATCACGTTTTCGGAGACACAGTTAAAATATATTTACCCATCTAACAACACCCCTCCGTCACTCTCTCCCAGTGACTCCTCCAGTGAATATTCGGATTGGACCGCCGATGCTGGGATCAACCTTCAGCCACCGAAGCGAACGACCAGGAGGCCTGTTAAGCGCCCAGAATACAGCAGCTCTGAAGAGGAGGAAGGAGAAGACAAGGCAAACGAGGCCCAGACGAGGGAAAATGAGAAGAGGAAGAAGCCCAAGGAGACCAAACAAGTGAGCTAACATCACCTGTAGTTATTTCTTTCGTCCTGTACTTCAAAACTTGCGTTCTAACAAATGATATTTACTTAGAAACCCACATCCTCTCTGGCTGGACTTGATGCGGAGGAATGGTTGCCACCAGCTTGGATAATGGAAACCATCCCACACCGCTCCCCTTTTGTTCCACAGATGGGAGATGAGGTAGGGAGTGACCTTCTCAGCATCATATTGTCTTCATGATGTCTTTTGACTAGTCAATATTTATTTGTTAATTGTGTTGTTACACTTTGTTCTTGATCGTCCCGTCTTCTTCCTCCAGCTTATCTACTTCAAACAGGGCCATCAGGCATATGTCCGGGCTGTCCGCAGGGCCAAAGCATACAGCATCAACCCTCAGAAACAGCCTTGGAACAAACTCAACCTCAGGGTGAGGCTCTTTTGTTGTTTCAAAGTTGAAGTGCAGAGTTATCAGGTTAACCACTACCTTCACACACAGTAGATATTCCAACAAGTCATATGACGGTATGTGACAGCAGTATGTAACATAAACCCCACAGTGCCTCTAACTCCATAACATCTATAGCATAGGAATGGGCTGACTGTGTGGCTATTGCCAACTATCATAGCATGATAGTTGGCAATAGGTCTGCTGGTTCTAGCATCTCTCATAAAGCTGTTGTGGCGTTGCTATGGATGGAAGAATCTTGCATCTGAATTCCACATTAGTGTGCAGAATGTGGCCGCTAATCGCCACTTATGGGATTTCACCTCAAATGAGCTACAACACCAAACTGTATTCACTGTATTAGCTGTAGTCCTTACTTGTTTTCATTCTTCATCTTTCTCATTCATCTCGAGTCTTATCTTCTATGGATTTTCTTGTGCCCCTCCAGGATCAGGAATCTGTGAAGGTTGTTGGAATAAAGTATGAAGTGGGACCTCCAACCCTCTGCTGCCTCAAACTGGCTTTCTTGGACCCAGTCTCAGGGAAGATGACCAATGAGTCTTTCTCCTTAAAGTGAGTATTTATACATACATATACATACACTAGATGACAGATGATCAGTTAATTTAAGCCCATGCATTTGACTACGTTTTTCATTCCCACACTCCTCAGGTACCATGACATGCCTGATGTCATAGATTTTCTGGTCCTGCAGCAGTTTTATAACGAGGCTAGAGAGCACAACTGGCAGCCAGGTAAGTCTGTCCCCAGCTCTTGCTTATTGTTTTGGACAGTGTCCTGTCCTTCACTTCAAAGGTCTTTCTCTCACTCTTCAGGTATGAGGTTCCGCAGCATCATTGACGACGCTTGGTGGTTTGGCTCTGTGGAGGACCAGGAGCCTCTGCAGCCAGAGTATCCAGATAGCCTGTTTCAGTGTTATGCAGTGAAGTAAGTTTTCTGTATCTCTCTAAGGTTTGTGGTGTATCCTCCACAGTAACGCAGCAGCACTACTTTCTGTTAATATCATGTTCTTCTTTGCTGACCTGGTCACTCAACATTAAATCAAATAAGTGATAATAATCTCTCATTAATGAATGTTCTTGTTTTATCAGGTGGGATAATGGTGAGCGGGAGAAAATGAGTCCCTGGGACATGGAACCTATTCCTGAGGAAGGTCAGTAGTATTAATATGAAAAATCCACCTGTTAATAAACCTGCACAGTTCATTTCTTAATATGATTGTCAGTTAGATCATAAACTGACAAGATGTGCACATTTTAAACACCATTGTACACCATAAACATTGTAGAGATACTTACAATACTGTATAACACACCCTTTCCTTTCAATATGGGCAATAAATACTTCATAAATGTAGATTTTTGCTCAAGAAATGGCTGATAAATTTCCCCTCCATTAAATTAGTTTGGAGATGAAATTGAAGTGCATTTTTATGAGTAGGGGTTCACAGTAGTTGTGAATCAGAGCAGCAGTTTCTTTCCTGTTCACTCCCATAACCTCATTAGAAATCACCATGAGGTAAAAGAAAGAAGCTGCTCAGAAAAGACATGCTGAGAGAACAAGACACAATCTCAAGTAAATAATGCGAGCATCCATCAAAACATTGCAAAATTGTATAATGAACTGTGACTATAGAGCAGTATGTTCATTAAAATGATCTGCACGTAAACAAAAGACAGGTGAACTTAGATAATATAACCCATATATATAAAAAATAGTTCAATATCTTATTCATTGATTCAGCTTACACACAGTATTTTATTTTTTATGAATTCCAGGGATTTTATTAAAAGCTCTAACTCTCTGTTGTCATCCCTAACAAAAAATAAAAAATCAGGAGCCATTCATCAGCTTCTGTTTTTTTCTTTGTCATCTAAAAAACTTCTCATGTAGAATAATGGTTTTATAAAGCACCGGCAAAATCACTTCAGTCATTCACCACAGGTTGAAGGTACTCAGGACTTAACATACTGCATAATTTCCTTTTCAAAAAGGTTAACCATGTGTTTTGTGGGCATAAGTGGTTTATCATTTCCTCATTTAGAGGCTTTGACCTGTTCATATATTCTTGAATAGTTGATTACCTTCTTTATCAAAGGACTTCATGACTTTACTTTTCTTTTCAAATGGCAGTGTTTCCATTTTGACAGCCAAACAGTCGATTCGTGTTTAAACTGGAACAGGCACGTCAATCTTAAAGTGTTACTTTTCACAATACTGACATTTTAATTTGCTCACAGCAGACGAATTCGATCCTTTCAATCCAGCAGCAATATAGTGATTTGTCCATAATTCATAGTAGCTTTTATATGTGCAGTCAATCAGCTAAATACTGCTTTAGTTTCTGGAAACCCTAACCCTGACCCTTACCCTTATTCTTCTCCGACTTTTGTTGTGCCATCAGCTGCATTGCCGGAACAGGTCGGTGATGGTGTAGAGGTGGCGGAGGAGGAGTTAAAGGCTCTGCTGTATACGCCTCAGGAAGGAGAATGGGGGGCTCACACACGGGACGAAGACTGTGAGAGAGTCATTGCAGGCATCGATCAGCTTCTTACACTGGGTAAGCCACTGAAAGTTGGATAACAGGTTCAGGAAAGTTCTGACCATGTTCGTCTCTGCCTGGTTTGATCTTCTTTTTCCTTCTTCTGTTTGTCCACAGATGTAGCCAAGGCATTTGCTTTACCTGTAAATCTGCGGGACTACCCTCTGTACTGCACTGCCGTGGCTTACCCCACTGACCTCAGCACCATCCGCAAACGACTGGAGAACCGCTTCCACAGGTGGAGCAGCACACGCAACCCAAACAGAAACGCACTGCCCCCTCCCCCCCCCCCCCCCCCCTCCACAAATACAAAATCTTGATACCGAAGTGTCAACATTTGCTGATATTCTTCTCTGCCGCAGGCGGATCTCTGCGTTAATGTGGGAGGTGCGCTACATTGAACACAACGCCCGCACTTTCAACGAGCCCCAGACCCCCATTGTAGCATCAGCCAAAGTGGTGACTGACGTTCTCCTCCGCTATATTGGGTAAGACTTCATGGTCCTTATGTTACAGCCGTCTCGTTACTGCTTTTAACGTTTTTAAAACAAACACGGGAGCATTGAATACTCCAACACGTCTGATTCCTTTGGTGCTCTGTCTCGCTCAGGGATCAGAGCTGCACAGACATCCTGGATCTGTATCACAAACTGAAGTGTGAGATCAGTAGTGGAGGAGAAGATGAGGTAAGGCTGAGTTGTGTAGAGCATACATTTAAAGGTATAGTTCAAGTGTTTGTTTTTTTTTGTTTTTTACTTTTGCCATAAATGGTAACATGGGGTTTGAATGTGTTCCTCTGCAGGGCGATTTGGATGTGGACTCTGACACTCCGGGGACATCTACAGGACATGGGGTAAGGAGACTCCAGTTTTTATGACATTTTTTAAACATCTGCAGTAGCTCTGGTCTCTGTGAGTTTTCGCTGTGTGTTAGAGCACTCTTTCTCTCTTCCAGGGAGCGAAGCGCGGTGTTGCTTTAGACGTGAAAGTGTGGCGAAATCAATGCCGAGAGCTGCTGCGTCGCATGATGGTCTCCCCTGATTCTGAACCATTCAGACAGCCTGTGGATCTTTTTGAGTATCCGGTAAAACTACCTCTTACAGCTAAAACGCTACCAAATTAGAAATAAATACAACATTAAAAAAAAAAAAAAAAGCAATCACATGAACATCTCTACTCTCTACCTTGTTTTTGTTCAGGACTATCGAGACATCATCGACACTCCCATGGATCTGGGTACAGTGTCAGAGGCGCTGGCTGTGGGAAATTACCAGGATCCGATGGAGTACGCCAAAGACATCCGCCTCATTTTCAGCAACTCTAAAGCGTACACACCCAACAAGAAATCACAGGTGAAGCAGCAGAGAATGAAGGAGTAAGGTTATCACGGCTGAGTTAAAACAAAAACAGACACACTGAACTTTTCTTGTTTCACATTCAGATCTACACCATGACCCTAAGCTTGTCGGCGTTCTTTGAAAAAAACATCATCTCCATCATCTCCGACTTCAAGTCCGCCCTTCAGAATGAACGGCGGGTTCGTCAGAGGATCAGTTACAGGAGTAGATTGCACAACGGAGGCAGCTCCCCGCCTAATAGTCCATCCCCGAGGTACCGAGCCTCATTCACAAACCTTTCACTCTATCAAATGATCGTTTTCATCCCGGTGCATGCGGTGTGTCTGCGGCTCCTGAAAATATCTCAGATGAGAGTCCTGTTTTACACTTTACAGTCATCTTTATAAATCTTAAAAATGGTGTTTATTGGTGTTTTTCTCCTTTAGTCTGGTCATTCAAACTTGGCTATAGAACTGTCACTAAACACCCTGGCATGCTACACTTATAAAATGCACTTCATTACTCATTACTATACTCTTCTTTACTCTCTTTCTGTATATTCAGCCCTAAAGGGAAGCACAAGTCAGGGAAGGTGTCAAAGCCGAAAAGATCCCGGACCACAAAGAAGAATCGTTCTCAGAGATCATATCAAGGTATGGCCGCTCTACTCCAGCTTGTGTCATTCAAGATCTTGCTTTATTAGAATTGGGGAAAATAAGTCTTAATCTCACCCAGAGACAGTGGTTCTACTGTAACCTCCTTGTGTTGTTAAGGTTATAAGCTGATCTCACCTGAGTGGCATCTTTAGCAGGGTTGAGTTATTCTCACTGCTGTCCCTCAGATAAATATAAAAAATAAAATCATCCATGTTAAAATGATTTTCCTTTACAAATATAGTATCAACACATGTTCAGCGATCCAGAAGTTGCTCATGAAAAGTAAAGTGATTTAAAGTCCAGATTGTTAATTAACACCGTGTTGTTGCTTTAGCTCAACAAAGCAGCAGTGTAGCAGAGGAAGAGGACATGCAGTCTTCTTCCCCAAGTTCAGGGACGAGCAGAAACCAACGGGTGACCCGCAGCCAAGCAACTCCAGTGAAGAAGTCAGGTATTAGAAACCATACAAACTAAAACGTATTCACATCCCGTCACGTCAAAACATTTTAACAGTTACAATTCAGAATTGAAGCAGTCTTCCTCTTGTGTTGCAGCAGGGCAACGGGGAAACTCCCATCTGAGTAACGGCTCCAGGCAGCGGCCAAGGCGAGAGGCGCCGAAGTCCGGCGACGATGACGACGACAAGGGGCAGTCAGGATCCTCCAGCTCCTCCTCGTCCTCGTCGTCGTCCGGCTCCTCGTCCTCGTCCTCGTCCTCCTCCTCGTCTGACAGCGAGAACGGCTCAGATTCCGAGATGGAGAAGTACGTGGAGGGGGGAGATCACGACTACAGCAAAGCCCCCTGCCTGTCGCTGCGCCTCTCAGCTAAGGGAAAGGTGGCGGCCTCAGGGAAAAGGAAACACAAAGGAGGAGGAGGAGCAGAGGAAGTTGCACAGAGACCTAAAAGAGCACGAGTGCAGCTGCCGGTACAGGAGGAGGAGGAGGAGGAGGAGGAAGAGGAAGATGAAGACGAAGAGGAGGAGGAAGAGGATGAAGAAGAACAAGAGGAGGAGGAAGAGGAAGAGGAGGAGGAGGAAGAAGAGCAGCAGCAGAAACAACAACAAGAGCTGCATGAAAAACCCGAAGAGGGAGAGGAAGAGAACGAGCAGGAGGAAGAGGACGAAGAGGGAGAGGAAGAGAACGAGCAGGAGGAAGAGGACGAAGAGGAGGAGGAGGAGCCTGAGGAGGAAGAGGAACCTGAGGAAGAGGAGGAGGACGATGACAACTCTGAGGTGCAGAGAGGGGCAGCAGCAGCAGCAGCTAACAGTCTGAGAAGTAGTCAGTGCAGGTCTCGGCGGGTCAGCACACGTAACCAGGGTCGCAGGACAGTTTTGTACAGGGACGAGTCAGAGGATGATGGCCATGGGTCAAAGGAAGACCCCCTCAACCTGGGCATGTCCCGCTCAGGACGGGTACGCCGTATGACTGAGAAAGCCCGTGTCAGCCACCTGATGGGCTGGAGTCACTGACACGTCGCCCCTTTTCAAACCTCAGCTATAAAAAAAAAAAAAAAGACAAACAGTTTAAATACGAGGAATACTGCAGGGATTTTTTTTTCTTTGTTTTTGTACAAGTGTGTATATATAAAATATATATATATGATTTTTCTTTTTATCTGAAACTGCTTTGACTCTCAAACTGATAGCTGGTGCTCATGACGTGTTGCCGGGGAGTTTTCCTTTCCCCGGCCGACAGAGCTACTGTTCAACACGGACCCTCTCCAACCGGACTAACTCACCTCGGCCTTACTGCTCGCTGGAGGAGCCTCTAGACACGGCACTGCTCCCTTCCTCCTCCTCCTCCTCTTCCCTTTTTTCCTCCTCCTTCTCTTCCTTGTGTCTCATCCTGTACTAAACACTATACCCCTCCTACTTCTACTCCTCTCATCCCTCTCACCCACAACTACTGCTCACCAAAGAAGGATGCAGAGATGCCAAAAATCGGTGCTCATATTTTAATTTTCAGTTCGTCAATGAAGAAACAAATCAAGAACTCTCTCTCTCGTGCTAGTGGTCGCTTGCTCGGTCATGACCGCCGTGAGACACAGGATCACTTAAGGTCACTGATGTCAACTTTTTCGGTACTTGGTATTTCCTCACTAACCACAAGCCTTAGTTTTCAGAGCGCAGGTCATTCAGATTTTGTCTTTTGTGTTTGTGGCTGGAGTCGAGACGAGTGGAGTTTGAGGAGTAGCAATACTGAAGAATCAGAGAGGCCTAAATCAGAGTACATTAGCAGCTCCTACAGCCCTTGTCACACAACTTGACCACCTTGGCCTGTGAATGTTTTCTCCTGCTTCCTTTTGGTGGTGTGGACTGTTTTTTTTTTAATTTTTTTAAATTTTATTTTATTTGTTGTTTTTTGGCTCTTTAATTCTGTTATTTAGTTAGAGCTGGGTGCTTTTTTAAAGGGTAAAAGTGATTTTTCTTTTTTGTCTTGGGTCAAAAAAAAAAAAGAAGAAAAAAAAGGAAAGCCACTGCATCCTGTTTGTATTTGTATGGCTGGGTTTTTTTTGTTTGTTTTTTTTTTCCCTGACGGATCACACGAATGGATCCACTTATTGTTGCTTCTGCGACACCTTCTTGGCAAAGGGTTCCCATGGCCAACTCTCTTCCACAGAAATATTTATTTTTCCATTGTATTATACTTTAACTGTCTCGTGCATTGATGGCGACGAGGAAAAAGGAAATATTTTGCACATTTATCTACTCCATGTGGCAGCTGAGTAATAAATATAACAGAGAAGGAGAAATGGGGACTAAACCTCTCATGAATTTTGTGTAAGAATGTTTTAAAAGTTTGAACAAATGAAACAGGATGTAACTATAGAAATCCCTTTTTCAACCTGTGGATAGTATTCAGAGCTCAAGGCCTCATCTGTTAGGCATCATGATTTCTGTCGGCTGAAAGCGGCAAAGTATCAGCCCTTTGTGTTATAATGTGTTGAGCCCCCCCTCTCCCCCCTTTCCTCGTTGAGCCATCTGTGGACTGATGGGTTTTCTAGCTTTTGGGTGGATCAACTGCACACATTGTGGCTTTTTTTAACCATGATATACTACAATCAGGTGTTTGAGTGGGTGTCAGATTCACTTTGTCTAGTTTTTCTCCTGAGTTTTATAACCCGTGACCGATCGGTTTGCATTTCTCAAGTCTCCCATCGGTCTCACGTCTAACTCCAAGCTGTCCCTCCCTCTCTCTTGCAAGAAAAGATGCATTTTTGTCGCACCAATCATGTTTACTTTAAAGCTTGTGCAGTCGTCAGTCAGGGAGAGGGACGGGGAGGGAGAGGGACGGGGAGGGAGGGGCGGGGGGATTTGAATTGAATTGAATTGAATCAGCAGTAGAGTCCAGTCAGGAGATGCCAGGAAAGCTGACTCACAAATAATCCTTTTTAACGCTGGGGGCTCAAATCCAAACCCACCTCCTCATCGCTCTGTGTGGTCACCTACATGAGAGAGAGAGAGAGAGAGAGAGAGAGAGCCCTCGGAGGGTTTTATCTTCTTTTTTTTTTTCTTTTTTTTTTTTGGGCTGAAGAGTTTTTGAGTTCACAGAGATAAAAACACAAATCAGCATTGAGGGCGCTCTGAGCAGCAGCATTAACTGGTGTCTGGAAATTATTCTGGTTGAGTGTGAGAAGACTATGATGATTCATATTTTGAAAACTTATTTTCATATAGTAGATGGCTCTTAGTCTCGCCTCTAAGCATCAGATTAGTCAACAACAAATACAAAATAACATTCTACTGTAGGTGGAATAAGCTTATGTGACTGTCTTTTATACTCAATGTTTTGATTGTATGTGGGGATTTTTTTTAAATAAAATTGTGATTTCTCTTAAAATGGATTTGTTCATTGTGGTCTTCTGTTTTAGATTTCATTTGAAAGAAGAAAAAAAAAACACCTTTTCCCCAAAAGGCTAGATTGTTGGTTGATGGTATAAATATTATTCTATACATCACCCTTCCATTTAAATGCAGTCAAATTTACAACATGAGGGACTGGGACTCATCTGTAGTCTTTATGATGGGTCGTAAATATGCACCAAAGGCAAAGATTCAGACTTTCAGGATAGTGGGACCCTCTTATCGACCACGATAGACAGTCATAAACCTGACGCTTAATATTTGCAACTGCCTAACTGCATTAATGTGCTGAAAGCTGTGGGTGAGTCAGACAAGGAACAAACAAGGTTGAGCTGTGACGCACAGTGCTCTGCCCCACCTAGAAACTGCAGAGATGCTGGATGATCAATGCATAAGGAAAGTGGTAAGGGTCACTTTTAAGGATGCCGAGGGGGCAAACTGAACTCTGTCGCACGTGTGCAGTTCGGTGGAAAGGTGACAGGTCTAAAAGAGCTGTGTTTTCTCATTGTTAGACTGTTATTGCACCAAATACACCCTGGTTGTAAATATGTGTTGCATTCATACTGAAAAGCAGCCCCAATGAGTTTGGATTCTACAGTGCTGATAAGTGATTCCACAGTTTAAAAGGATTGGGATTATATTGTATGTATGTTTGTATAAAATGGTGCTTTGTAAAACATCTGGTATGTCAGCAGTGAAATGTCTCAGTTGTGTTACTAGAGGAGTTTGTATAATCTTTATAAAGAATTTAGGAAATATAAAAACATTCACATGATCCAAAATAGACAGCTGTCTAAATGACAGCTGATTTTTGGGTTAGGGATGTGAAGCTGAAGCTTGATGATAATCAGCTTCTAAATGTCGGTGTACTGAAAATACAGGTTCACAATTTCAAATCTGTCTTAAAACAGTAAAATATGAACATTGAAACAGGTTTTACTCGCTGTAAACATTCCTCCTGTTCATATTTAAATATCCGTTCTTAATGTAGGTGATGACAAAACCCACAGCCCTTATTTTGGGAAAAAATGTATTTCAAAGTTTAGCAGCTGAAAAGGAAAAGACTCAGGAAACACAACAATGGAATTTCTTAATAAACTTGTGGAAGATATCTATTTTTTTGCTTATTTATCAGCTTTAAATAAATCTTTGAATAAATCGAGGACTGGATTTTGTTAATCATATTATGAAAATATCTTCTTCTGGCCAATAAGAACATAAGGAATAATTACAGCAAGAAAACTGTATCAGCATTCATGTGAACATGTGACTGATGTTTTGAGACAAACTTGGAAAAATTGTGAACCTGCCCTTTAAGAGCAGGCTATCATGGACTGTCAGGACTTAAGAGTGCCAGCAGGACAGTGGGTGTACAGGCTGACTGAACATGCATGCTTTCCAATGAATGAAAATAGAGAAGGACTATTTTTCTTTTTCAGTTCTAACTATAACTCTAATGCTTTGAACAACAGGTTATAATTGTAACTCATATCGACTTGCTTCATTTTTCAATAAATGCAATTAATTTGTAAGAATAATTCTTTTGAAGCACATTGTATTGGCTTAAAACCGCTGCTCCACAAATTCAAATGCCACAAACTGACCTGATTGGAAGGATTAAAGTTTTTTAATTTATTTTACATAATTAGATCTGGATCAAAGCTTAGGTTTCAGTCTTTATTTAGTGAGAGATGAAAAGCTGTATCATGTCATGACTTGTGATGCATTTAAAGAAGCTCTATGACAGTGTTTGAAAGTGATTTAAAATGTAATGCCTCAGTTATCATCTTGCACCATGCATGTGTACAAAGAAACAAATATAAATTCCTACTTTTTCAAGTATTTACTGCAAAGTTTCTTGTAAAAAACAAAACACCTGTGTCCTTTGCATGCCAACAGTGTTGTCATGGCACCCAAGAAACCTACATGTGATAACCATGACAATGCAAGAGATGATGTAGTAAAACTTGAAGTTGCTCATAGTAACAGTGGAGATGTGATTATGCTCCATCATTTAATTGAGAATTTAAGCATGCATGATACATATGACCAGCCCTGCAGTTTAATGAACTGTGACCCAGTGTCTTCAGTGGTGATGGATGATGATGATGTTCATAGAAAAGATGTGTGACCTTCAAGTAAACTCCTGTATTTGTGTGACTCAGACCACCGAGAGAAGACTCCAGACAAGAAGCGGTTGGTTATATTTATTATCACAATAACTCAACAAACTGAGCAACTAGATATTGTAACAGGAGGAATACTTTGATTTCTTCATTGGTAAAACGGTTCCTTAATGACACACAAAAACCCAAAGTCTCAAGATAGATACAATCACTGTAAAGCTACATATGACACTACTGCACGCAGTATTTTAGACGTCTTCAATACTTAATTGGAGAATCACAAGCATGTCAGAAACACCTTCGTTACTCAACAACAGCTATGTGCATTTACATTGTGCTTCAGTCTCAGATTTAATGCGAGCAGCCCACATATGCTAACCTGTGCTTAAATTGTCTTCTTTTAAAAATGTATCTTTACAATACCGAGCACACGTAGCTATGCACAACACAGTGAACAAATACACAGGGACAGAGTGCAACAGCTGCCGGCTGCATCGTACTGCATGAATAATTTAAATGTGCAGTAACATTTTTGCCCACATTACCCCAACAGAACTGACATCCACTATGTCCACTACAACAAACAACAGTCACCATGTAATACACACACACACACACACACACAAAGTCTGTTCAGCAACACAAAAATGGCCACTTTGAGGGGAAAATCTGCTATAAAACAGAATAAATCATGCTTCCTGCATTTTCAGCTGTTCACTCTGCCTAGGACCTAGGTGAACATATTTTATCCAAAATGAAAAACAACAGAGCCAAGGCTTTCTTCATCATTGCCATTAGGAGGTAACTGATCTGATATTGACATTAAATGCAGGGTGAATTCAGGGAGGTGTGGGCACAAGTACCACAGTAAAATGTTTAAATTATTACAATGAACACCTCCTAAGACCATAACACGTGTCACTGATTGTTAAAGGAGCAAATCTGGGCTTTGTTCGATATGCTAAGGGACTGTTGGAAAATGATTACAGAGTGAGGGGAAAGACAGTCAGTTCTAATTATGACTTTCTGTGGAGCAATGTCTGCTATTTCTCTACAGAGGTATGTGCCAGATTTCAGGAAGACAAGGACTACTTTTAACTACATCTGTCAGCGTCTGTCACGATAGAACACTCAGTCAAGGCAACCCATCTCCCTAAGAAAGCATGACAGAGTTGGGTTGCATTGGCTGGAGTGACGTAAAGGTTGCATGAATTCAGACTGTTCAGCCGGAGGTGGCACTGCAAAAACCCAGACCGGTAACTGATTTAAGACCACATATGATAGTGGCCCAAAAGTGAAAAAAGAAGATTCCATGTGATTTGTGCTCACTGTTCAAAAAACAGATCTGAGTCAGATTTGGGCCACTTTTGCCTGCAGTAGCCTGAGCTTTCTTTTAGATAAAGGCAACCTGACTTTTTTAAGGAGAACAGGGTATGGTCTTTTATATTTCATTTCAGCCTTCTTTTCAATATAGTTAATAGTTAATAAATAGTTGCATAAAAACTACTTTCTGCAACATGGTTTTATTAACGTACAAACACATTAGAAAATTTTACACAATTCATATTATGTTGAATTGTTGTGGAGAAGATGTTTATGGGAGGGGGGGGGGTCGTCAAGAGGGTCAAGAGGAAGGTTCAGAGAAGGAGGGTCCAACTCAACCCTGGATCTCTTGTTTCTACCTTTGAATTAAAGTGTTTACATTCATAAATACAACACTCACGATATCACTACATTTTGACAATGGACGCTCTCAGTAAATGGTGTCATATTTCTATACAGTGAATATAACTACGTGCTGAAATATAATCCACAGAGAAAGATGATTCACAAAACAACTATATGGGGCTTTAACCCCTCAGACACATTAAGGATTTATCATTATTCAAACTCTAATCAAATCAAGATGTTTGCTGCCAATAGGTGATTCATAGATTATGTTTTTGTATGTTAGATGAGTTTATCTTCTAGCTGTAGAGAGTCATCACATAACATGATCACATTCTCCTGAACAGGGGAGGGTGACCAGTACAGAGCCCCCCCCCCCCCCAAAAGCTGAAACAGCCAGAAACAAAGTCCCTCCATTTCAAGGAAATCCTCTCTGTGAGGTTTCCAAAAAGTGGGCTTAGTGATCCTTTCCTTTTCAAAAGTTTTTATCTTGAAAGGGTGACATACTTTGCCTCCAGACCCCTTTCAGTTCTGACCTTTCGTGATCTTTCATGTCATAAGCAGGAGGGATTTCAAAGCATTAAACAACACTGCGCCCGTGGTTGCCTATTGTTGTTAAAACTTCCATGTGTGCCTCTGCTTGCAGAGCATCATGTTGAAAGTAACCTACATGCCTCCCTGTGGGCATGTCACTATAGCTACACCAGGCCAGTCTGCATGTGGACATGGAGCGGGTAGGGGTGGTAGACAAGTGGCGGCTGGGCCTGGGTGATGAAGTAGCTGCTGTAAATCGGCTCTGTTATATACGGAGCTGGCTGGTAGAAACAGGTGACGTTGGCTGTGTTTGGGATGGCGTTCTGCTCGCCCAGCACTCTCAGAGCCAGGACTGTAATCATATTGAGCGTCTGTCTCCTCTCGTGTCCCATCAAACACACTGTGCTCTCATCTATCACACGCCGTAGGGTCATCAGGTAGTCATACTTGCTCGCCTCCTCGTTGCCAATGAAGTGGCATTGCAGGTACGCCTCAATCTTCCGCTGCTGCTCGCTCACGTCAGGAAAGTCGATAAAGAAGCGGGAGCACATGTACCGCTCCAAGGACTTGATCTCTGTCTCGCTTGCCGGCCTGAAGTTCCTCACCAACAGGTCGCTGTACTTCAGGAGGCCCCCTCCTCGGATCTCCTCTGGGTTGTGGGTGGCAATGAGGCGGTGGCGGAGGTGATCCATAGCCTGCTCAAAGTCTCCGTACATGCACTCTGCTTCCACAGTGATAGTGGACTCACCTGCCCCCCATGAGCTCAGCCCACAGCTGTTTGGACCCATCTCTGCCAGCTCATGTTTCTGCCCGTCAACCTGAGGCTGTGTCGATACATTTGCTGCACAGATGTAGCTCTGAATCTCTGAATCGGGGGGCTTCTTCGAGCGTTTTGGCTTAACAGTTTGTTCCACAGTTTCATTTGAGACAGTCCCACCCTGAGGTGTGCTGGCTGGACTGTATGTGGGGACTGTAAGGGTGTCTGTGCTCTCAAAGGTCTCCTGCATGGAGCCTGGTACATTTGAGCAGTTAACTTCAGGGGTGTCCTGTAAAGGCGGCTTTGGCTGAAGTGGTTTGGGTATTTCTATTGGTGGAAACAGCTGTGTTGTAAGATCTGACAAATCAGTCAGTAAAGACCATTTCTCAGGGAGTTGTTGTTGTGGTTTATTGAGCATCTTCCGAGACATTTTTCGTTGTAATTTGGGTGAGGGGCAATAGTCCAGTACAATGTCCTGTGATGTGCTGCAGGTTTTTTTAGCTGGGGGAGGAAAGGAGAATTCAAGATGTGAATCTTGTAGGTTTGTGGTATTTTCAGTCCTGCAGATGTCAGTGTCAACTTTAAACTGAGTCAGTTCTTCACAGTGGACGAGCTCCTGTGGGACTGACTGTTCTGTACGCTCTGCGGACGCTGCCTGGGAAGTTTTTGACTCAGATAATTCTTCTTTTCTCTGAAGTTTTAAACATGCAGCATGCACCATCAGTGGATTCCTGACATCTGTAAATAACGTTTTAGGGGATGAAACTAAAGGATAATCAGTGTGAAACTTTCCTTTCTCTTCACCATCTCCTCCACATAGCTCAAACACAATGTCCTCCTCTGAATGAACATTCTCTATGATCTCCACTTTCCCTTTCTCCTGCTGAGACGTTAGCCCTGAGCTAATGCCTTCAGGTTTCAACGCCTGCTGTGTGCCATGCTTTCCATCTTCATGCTCAGCCTGTGCATGTGGAAGCTCTTCCTCGAGCACAGTAACGGCTTCACCCTGAGATGGACTTTCTCCACTGGCTGCCATTGTGGAGTCTTTTTGGCTTTCCTCTTCAGCAGCCTGAGGAACGCTCGATTGCTCTTGTGTGTTTTTTTCATCCTCATTGTGTCTTTTTGACATATTCTGAGCATTCAATGCCAAATTTCCTCCTTGTCTCCTTTCAGTCTCCCAGTAGGACTCCAGCATGCGGTCTAATATTATCTGGAAGGAGTCCACACTAAACTCAAACTGTCTTCGAAGGGCACTAACAAATCTAAGCCCCACAGTTTTAGCTCTGTTGTTGGACAGTGAGATAAGGCTCCATCTATCGTGCTCATTGAAGACTTTCACCATCTTTTGCACATATGCCTCCTTCATCGTCAGGCAGGTGATCTTCCGTCTGTTAACTCCACAAGGGAGGAGGTCTCTTAGGCTGCCTAGCACCACCTCCTTAATCACTTGGAAGTCCTCCTGCCTGGGCAGCTCCACTCCAAAAATGATGTCTAAGTCTCTGTAGCCCAGGCCGTGATCTCTCACCAGGACATGGCTGGCAGTCGCACCATTAAGGCGAATATCTTTAACTTGGATGTCTCTTTCCACCAGCCGATCCTTCACCACACGAATGATGTCTTTCGCTCTCACCTGCAATGTAGGAAAATTTCCTCGACCGTGAATGGGGATCACCTCGGTCAAGACTTTGTCCAGAGCCTGGACCTGCTCGTGGGTCAAGTGGTGAAACCTCTTCTCTGTGTGAAGCTCCATCGTTCGTACCTGTACGAGAGATCAAAGCAGTACAACAGATTAGAAAATACAATGTAACCTAGAAAAAAACAGTCTATCTTTTTACAGTAACATCATCCATTAGTTGTGCCCTTTTGTTTTCTGTGCAGGATGCCCTTTTCAAATGGCAGTGCGTTTTTTTCTTTACACGTTGTCTGCATCATCCGAGCGCCCTGTTTCCATCCCTCTCGCTGAGTATATTTTTGACTCATTTGTTTATTCCAAAGTCTATGCCTTTACAGACTTGGCATTAACCTTTTTGTTTTGCTCTGCTCCTGAAAGTCTCTTGCACAAATGCAGCCAAACAAATATGCATAATGTAGATATTTTCATCCGCTTTTCTCTCAGGATGCAATATGTGCTTCATTTGAAAAACAGAAACTGCTCTGACTCTCTTCACTATCTAACATAATGGGCAGAAACATATGTGAGCTCTGAGAACTGAGGATGTCTCAGTGATTAACTTGTTTGGTGAGCTACCGCTGGGTGGCAACAGCATCATAGCATATGGCGATGTCAGCTGAATGGCTTACATACTTTACAATAATTGCATAATAAACACTCCAACATAATCCACTGAGGATGCACTGCAGCTATTTTAATTTCCCCATGTAGTACTTCATAGTGAACTTGCACAAGAAGATTCAACAACAGATTAATTTGCAAATAAAAATGTCAGATTTACTTCTTTAACAGGTTGTGGTAGAGTATTTTACACATCAGTAGCTTGATGTGAAAATAATAGATAATTTCTTCAACTAGTCTAATGAAGAGAATACATTCGTAAGATGTGACTAGCTGAACTGTGGGTAAGATAAATGTTCCCCACTCCCATGATGCAAGTTTTGAGAGACATAATACAGCAACACATTGAATGTCACCAGCAGTTTCTCATGCCATTTTACTTACCACTAGATAAACATTAAATATTCACCATGGTGAAATTTCATCCATGATCATAGACCCCTCTGCTTGCTGCGTGTGACTCGCCTGTGTCAACCATCCACTGGCTCTATAAAGGACCTGTTTTTATTGCACATGTACACTCTGAAGTTGGAGTGCTGAATCTGAGCTTGTCATGCCAAACAATGCATTTAATGCTGTGGTTTACAGGCTAATAAACGGCACAATCTTGATGGATGATGTGTTTACTGCTGCTGTTTATTCTTGCTGTTAAAACATTGTACTTGTAAGAGGAAAAAAGTTACGTCATTGTTAATGCATGCTGACTCATTCACCACAGAGGCAAATGTCAGACTTTTAGCAGCCTTTAAAAGGGCCTTCATACTCTCAGATACGTTTATGACAACTTCAGGGATAAGAGATCAGTTAAAGATGAGGGAGGGAAAGTGGAGCATCCTCAGGGTGTTTTAAAGGATCATTGCTCTCATCATCCCATATACTATATGCAATAAAAGCTTGCTATAATGTTTTAGTCAGCATCAGCAGATACTGCTAAAATATAAAGACATTGATAATGATTAAACTTTTCATTTCATACATTTAACACCTGTTTTTGAGTTTTGAGGCAAAGAATTTAGAGAAATTGATCGCAAAAAAACGTTCAAGTGTATATTATATGGTTGTACCATTGTTTAGTTTTGTGTTTGAGTTAAATGTCCCTGTGACGCGAATCACCGCAGTCTCCTAAAGGCAGGGGAAAAAATGTGAGGATGCAGCAATTTTCACATCATGAAACCTTTGGTGCTTCACACATAACTTCATTACACATTCTGACTAGGAGGTCAAAGGTGATTCCTCTTAGTGTCATTATTATACAATTTACATTTACAAAAACCTGGTTAAATGTGATTATTTAATCAGAAACTGATTCCAAGAATGTGCTGATTGCGTAATTAGAGATGATCAGCCAATATAAGCTGTATTGATATTGGTTTAATTCAATTTTAAATAGGCTATTTAAAAAAAATGTATTCAATTTCTGAGCATTTTCTATGAATTGTTTAGACAAGATTTATTTAAAATAACATGCTGCATTTAATTAATTAAGCTTGACTCAATTTGAAAAAGATTGTTGTATATGTAGGCTATATGTATACATATACATATATATATATATATACTTTTTTTCCTTCTTTTAACTCAATAAAAAAAGTAGTCGGTCATCTTGATTTTACTGGTATTGTTTTCACTGTCCAGATCATGTAAACAGCATGTGTTGGGTGCTCAGCAGGAGCAGCATGTGTCAGTGCGGACGGTCATCAGAATACATGCGGTGGCAGTGACTATGGGGGGCCACAGGGAAGCGTGGCCCACAGCAGCCTCTAGTGAATCTCAGGGGTTACATCAACTCGGTCCTGCAGCAGGACTGTTCTCCACTTGGCTTCTTTATAGATAAGACTATATGAGTCATACAGCCACTGAATGAAGCACCGTTCATTGGCTCCTTCTGGATTTATTCCCCTGTGCGCAAAAACGACACAAAATGCACCATATAAAGCTGCTTAGGGTTGTGAAATTTAAAAAAAAAAAAATGGTTGAACCAGTAAGTCTGTTGGATGTATATGGCCAATATAGCATATTGCAGCCTGTAATTCAGCCTATGGACAGTCGTGATCTGGAGGCATACACATTGATACACATTTTCTGAACATGTGACCAACATTTTACACAGACCACTTTATTTATTCTTTAATGGGGTTTTTTATGTTGTCAAGCCACTTAACTTCAAATGTTGCCAATGTATTAACTAACTAGCTAAATTATCAATTAGTTGATATTGAGTCCAGCGCCTTTATTTCATGGTACAGATTGTATACTCGTTGCAATGAATGCAGCTCACAAGTTGACAGCTTGTCTAGGTTAAATAAAACAGTAACGTTGACGACGGGATAATACAGCAACAATATTTTTAAAAACTCACCTTGTTTGTGGCCAAATTAAAATGTTGTAAAGCCGGAGCAGCAGCACAAAACAAGAAAAACACACACACACACACACAGGGAGAGAGAGAGAGAGAGAGAGAGAGAGAGAGAGAGAGATATCCAACAGGTTTATCCGACCCCTTGAATAGGTTGATGCTGAAGTTAACACGGACAGTTTCCTCTCAGCGAAGGGGCACTGTTGTCATGGCAATCAGGCGTCACGAAATATGCGCTAAATCACGACGCTCTTTCTCTCCTAACTGCCAAGTGACGAGCACTCAAGTTGGCAACAAAACGCGGCGTTTTAGGGTCACTCAAACGCATCTTAACAGTTTAGTAAAGTTTGACTGGTATTGGTGGAGCACACGGCGATGTGTCTGAGGCTGAGGTACCGGCGTGCCACCGCACTGTTGCGGGGGTGAAACATCACATCAGACGGGAGTGAGTCATCCTCTCTCCCCGCCGTGCCGTGCTCCACACCGTAAATCTAATCATCCATCAGCCCCCTTTCCTTTCACCGCCCACTACTCCTCCGGTTAAACGCCGCGTTCACTTTTATATGCCGGTGCACACTCCGTGGAACATACTAGAAGCAGAGACTCGAGTCAAAACAGTGAAAAATGTCGTATTTTAATGTTCACGGTTAGTTTTTTTCTCTTTTCATTCACGTTTTTGGTAGGAGGAGGAACTGCTTCCTAGTGACGTCGAATGGAATACCATCACCACGTGATGATGACGTAGTTCATATTTTGGTAAGACATCAGGAAGTACGGAAGAAAGCGACGACGGGGCGAAACACCGAGGAGTTGAAGTTTTTAGTGACCGTAGCAGCTATATTAAACCACTTTTTTTCGTTGGTTTTCACTATAAGTATTGAATCCGCCTCAAAATGCCAGCCATGGAAAGTATCCTTTTAAAGAAGAAGAGGTGAGAGAGGGACGTAAGATTGTGTCAACACAGCGGCTCAGACACCGAGCATAACAAGACACTTAAAGGGCGAGACTGTCGAGATTTATGAGTTATAGACATCTGAGACATCGCTAAGTGGGTCAGATTATCACCAAAGACACAAATACTGTTTCATTGATCAGCACGAGCGTTTTATCAGTTGATTGGAGGCGTCGTATTGAGACACAGTTTAAGGCCTCGACAGGTTCACTGCTAATGGCTAAAAATGCTCACAAACTGGTACAACTGAACTCATGTAGGCAGGGTGTTGGTTACAACGCCAGATAATACGAGTAAATAAATGTGTGTGTATGTTCTGGCTACGGGGCTACGTCTCTAAATTTGACCTGTATCTGAAGATAATCTTATTAGGACTTTTTAATTAACAGTAGTACAGTGAAGGTTACATAGGAATTGCTTTAAAATACATCAAAGCAATAGTAAAATATCTGTTACATAACCTGTATGTTCACTGCATAGCTACTTGTTCAATTGTAAAGTCGTACAGTCATTTTGTTTATCTAGGAGAAGAAAAGTCAAATATTTCAAGCCTATTATAAAGTGTATTGTGTAAATTATTATGTGGTAATTTGAGTAAGGGCAATTTTGTGAAGATGCGCCTATCCAATACCGATTTAGAAACCTCAAATCAGGCTATCTGTTGATACTGAATACCAAACTGATACTTCTTTGTTCTTCAGATTCAAAATCATTTACATCCTACTCAACATAACAGGATGTGGCTGATAGCAGAAACACTGAACTTTATAGTGACACTAACAAAGAGATTGTATTTACTTACTGGATTGATCCCGTCACGTCCAATGCACTCATCCTTTTAATTTGGTCAGCATCTGTGCCGACGCTCGAGGGCCTGTTTCTAACACAATCTTGCCTTAAAAATTCAAATGAACACTCACACATAACGCACAGTTTTGAGTTTTTCAGGGTTATCAGCAGTGGTCCGAGGTCAAAGTGGTCTTCCAGTGCTGCCTGTTGTTTTTGTTTGGACTTTTTTTGTCCTTAACCTCACACCACAGAACATCTCTTCAATTTAAAGTTTGCTGCCAAAGAACTACAAAGAAACTCCAAGAAATGTGACAAAGAGGAAAAAGTAGAGAAGGCTAAAGTCAAGAAAGTAAGTCACCACTCACTTTACTAAACTCTGGCTGAATTCTGGTAGCGGAAGATGTTATTGAACATCTGTGTTTTCGTGTCATCTCTAGGCCATCCAGAAGGGGAACATGGAAGTGGCAAGGATCCACGCTGAGAACGCCATCAGACAGAAGAACCAGTCAGTTAACTTCCTGAGGATGAGTGCTCGGGTAGATGCAGTGGCAGCGAGGGTCCAAACTGCAGTTACGATGAACCAGGTACTTTGATTACAGGGTCATTACATACTGCTGTAGGCCTAATAAAAATCTGTTTCAGGCTGAAGATTTATGTTCAGAACAAAACATTTTGTTTTCTGTCTTAGTAACCGTGTGCTATTTCACAGGTCACAAAATCAATGGCTGGAGTGGTGAAAGGCATGGATGCCACTCTGAAGACTATGAATCTGGAAAAGGTAGAGGTCTTTTTACATGGGATACAGTCATAATACTTCTCGTACTATATCTTTTTTACAAAAACCAGCATAATTATAAAAAACTGTTAATAACAAAACTATTTGTCGATCCCTTCTCTCAGATTTCTTCTCTCATGGACAAATTTGAGCACCAGTTTGAAACTCTGGATGTTCAGACAGCCCAGATGGAAGACACCATGAGCAGCACAACAACACTCACAACACCACAGGTACATTTCACTGCTCTGATCGTTCTTGTTGTCTGACAGTATGATCTCAAGACAGACACATTCACTGTAAATCTGATGTGTGTTTCAGAATCAAGTGGACTCGTTGATGCATGAAATGGCTGATGAAGCAGGGTAAGCTTTCAGTTTTTTGTCCCCAATTTTGTGAAGTGATAAAAGAGACAGTTTCAGCCGAAATGGTAGTTGCAATCCCAAATAATTACGGTAAATAGAAATTAAGTTTAGAAATGATTGCAACAGTGTTATACAGTATTATACAAGCAAAGATATTTCATTGTAATCCGTGCGTTATGTTTAGGTTGGACCTGAACATGGAGCTCCCTCAGGGACAGACGGGATCAGTGGGTACAAGCGTGGCTTCAGCAGAACAGGTGCTTGCTTTTCATGACCTCCTGGTTTTAAAATCAGTGCACATGTGGCACAGATCATCTTAAGAATACAAGTGTGTTTGCATAAAGCGTATAGTGGAATGGATTTTTCTCTCATCCTCATCTTCATCAGTAACGCTCTATTCTCTCTCTTTGTCCAAAGGACGAACTTTCTCAAAGGCTTGCCAAACTCAGAGATCAGATGTAAAGGACAACTGCAGTGGACTGACACTGTGATGCAGAGCGCTGAAACGCCCGTACACTACCTGAATATTACTCCAAAACACAGTTTATTTGCATAATGTCTTTTCTCCTCTTTACATCTCATGTGTCACTGTTGAGGAGCTACTATATCATCCTCATTATTTTCCTAGATCATGGCCACTGTTGTCCCTGTGTTGATAATAACCTCACAGCGATAAGAATCTTTCTATAACCTAACAGAAATGCTGGTCACAGAAAATGGATGTACTTCTTAAATATACATATCTAGCAATTAAAAAGAACTAAACTTTTCTTTTATGTATACTTAAGAACTCTGTACATTTAGAAAAAAAAAGGAGTGTGGCAGTTATTACCGTGTATTTATAGGCCATCCTCATATACTTGTGGTGAACATGCTTCGGTCAAAAAGAGTCTGGGATGGTAGAGTTAATTTTGTGTTCCTATGTGCATGATTGCAGCAGACAAATTTGTTTTCTCTTCTTGGTAGCAGAATGTGAGACTTTACCCCTTTACTGGTGAATTGACTTCTTGTGTTGGTTTGCTGTAATTGACTTCTGACAGATATTTTAAGAAGATGCCGGATGTTAAGCCTGTGTGTCTGGCTTGTCATTTTGAGTATATTCACTGATCATTTGGGAAGGGGTTACAGTTTGAATATTACATACAGGAAATAAACAATAAAATTTTATAATACTTTTATCTTGTTGCCTTTTCAATAAGTAACTTTAATTTATTTAAAAAAAATAACTCAATATAATTCTCTATTCCAGCTGCAGTAAAAAGTCAGTTTTTATAATCAACTACAAAAAAATATCAGCTCGCATACAGATACTTAGTGTGTATCTTTGGCTCTCTGATATCTCAGTAATAGCAGTGGGTTTTTCTGTTGAAGTCTTACAACTTTCAGCTTTTGAGTTGAACAACAGATGGAACAATGTAATTGAAAACATTATCTAGGTACAAATATATGTAGAAAATATGCATTCCTGTCTAAGTAGAGTTATGATTCATCTGTTCGTTTCTCTTTACAACAGTGGGTGGTACAAAGGAATATGAATGACATTAATGTCTGCAGAGATTAAAAATACTTAATGATTAATCTAAAAGACCTAGACTACAACAGCTGAGAGAAGTGGCCCAAATAAGCTGCTCTCTCTCACTCTGTCCTCTATCTCTAGTCACTGTGTCCCTCTCGGCAATCATAATTCCCTCCTTGGGAAGGGGCTTGGCTCATAATATTTTTTGAATTATCTGCTCGACTGCATGCAGATGATATCAAAGCTAATTCATCACAGCAGGCCCTAAAATTCTGCGTAAAAAAAGCATGTCTTGCTTCTCTTCAGACACCAATGACATTTCCTGCAGGTTCTACTGGGAAGGTTGTAATCATATCTGATCATTAGTGTACCATGACTATGGTATCAAGTGCCTGTGTGTAAATATGATAATAAGAATCATTAATGGAGATCTTCTGGAGCTCAGGACAGGATTAGTAAACAGTATGAATAATGCAGGTGAAATTTATTTTTGCAATGCCCACTGCTGCTCATTTACTTCACATTTGCCACCTTCTTCTTTTCTTTTACAGTAGATTTAAGATACTTTATAGCCATTTGACAGACAAATTGTACATGCCCGTCTTGTGCTGTTCGCTCAATCAGGTTAAAAAAAAAGAAACAATTTTTGCAATAAATAAAATAAGTTAAAAGAAGAAAAAATAGTAGTGGGTGACTATTAGCAGTGAGCTATTGGTCAAACAGCACACTCTGCTTCTCTTACCATTATCTAACCTCACTCAAGCCATCAGACATGAACAGAGACAGTGTGTATTGCTATCTAGTGGTCACTATAAGAAACTACAACTCAATATATTCAGTAGACAAAATAAAGATATTAAAGTCATCACTGTCATTAGTGCCACTGTTAATATTTCCAAGACATTGATATTAGTTCAGATTGGATATTTTCAAAATATAATATATATAATTCTTGTACAGAATTAAATGCTGTCTGTCACACTCAACCTTTATGTCTGTCCTTAACTGTGGAGATATTCTGTATTGTCATATTTCTTCATTAACACTTCAGCAGTTAAGCCCTTTTGTATCATAGTGCATAATGCTTTATCATACATGACACATTTCATCATTGTTGTGTGTATCACAGAGCTGGCTGGACGGACTTGATTTCCTTACAGTCAAAAACAAATAACCATCTCATGTTATTCATCTATAAAGCTCTAAAGCTTTCTACTGTAAGTTTTCAAACTACCTCACATTTCTCATTTGAATCCAGTAACTACATTACATTATCTAGTAACTATTTAACCTTAGATGTCCCTTGATGACGCACTAATGTTGGCAGTTGGTTTCAGCTACTATGTAAGCATACCTCTTAAATGCAATGAACTGCAAACCCGAGTGTTACATTCCTCTTGGAGATTTTAAAGCTTTATTATCGGATGTTTTTATGATTCTTGAATGTTTTTTATTAATTCATTGTCCATTTTGTAGTTATGCTATTTTGTTTGGTAATTGTGATCTTGTCTTAGGAATGTTTCTTGTTCTCAGATCTCTCTCGGATGAGATTTTCATCTCAGTGCGACTCCCTGATTAAATAACATATATTTAATAGGATGTGTCCTTTAAAGGTGAAGCCAATTTATGAGCCTTCCGTCAGGCAAAACTCAGGGCGAAGTGTCCAGATAGCTCATCATGTGACTTTGGCGTAAACAGGAAGCAGCTGATTCTGACTTCACTGCCTGTTTCTACCAAGTAATGTATACCACTGTTTACTTAAAAACAAATACAAACTATAACCTTAAAGTGCTTGAATATAAGTAACCGTGCTATCCTACCGGGGTAAGTAAGACAACACGCTAACTCTGCGCTAGCCGTTTAGCTCGGCTAAGCTACCTGACGTTTATTTGGACGGTGTGTCGTGCTAACTCTCTTAGCATTAGCTTAGGTGTTTATCCGGAACAGAAAATAGTTTAAACAAAGTTAAGTTGCTGTTTATATGATCTCATGTGTTTAATAAGCATATGGGCGATTAAAGATATTTTATTTATTCGTCGTTTAACCCCGTAAACGTTTATTCTGTAGTTATTTCTGTTTTCTGTCAGTGGAGCTATTTAAGCTGAAGTGACACCTTGGTGAAAATATTTGTGTTTTTGTTTCGCAGCTGAAGGAGAGGAAGAGGAGAGCTGCTACAGACACACACACTGTAGTCATCTGACCTGCAGCTCAGAGAAATACTCCACATCGTGTCTGCTGAGGGGGGATGTCAAGCACAGCAATGAAGAAAAAGGTGAAACAGAGGATCTCATTGACTCTTCCTGGTGGTGAAGTACATTTACTCAAGTACTGAGCTTTGGATGCTTCCCTCGCCCTAAAAGATAGGATCACAATTTTAAGTGTCTCCTGAAAGACCAATCAGGTGTCCACATGAACAGAGAAAAAGGTTTTTCTCAATGTAACCCTAACCCTCTAGTTCATACTGGCTGTTAAATAGTCTGCTTCAAATGTGCTTTTAATCTAAGTGATAAAGGATAAAATCTACAGTGTAGCGACACTGTGAAAGATGTTCTGAAGCTTATATGAGGCTTCAGCAGTCTGAGTTAGTCATATCAAGTGAATATCTGCCATTTTTTACAGTCATCAAATTCCCTCTTTCCTCAGACAGTGTTTCCTTGTTGAGCTGTGGTGAAAGTTAAGTAACAAAAGAGGAACTTTGGCACTAAATAGACTACCATTCAAAGATATCTACTTGATTTGACTCATTTGGACAAAGCTTCATATTAGATTAATCTAAATGTTTAGTACATTTGCACAGAAGGACTGTGGATTTTGGCCCTCATCATTTAAATTGTAAGTACATTGTGAACAAGGGGAATGATTATTTCAAGAAAAAACTATCTCAGTTGTCATTTGGGCACCTGGCTATTTTAGAAAAATTGAAAAAGTTTTAGAAGAGTTGAAAAATTGTGAACTTGTCTTTTAATTATAATTCTGAGGTGCTTGTAATTTATTTGAGTATTTCCTTTTCATCCATCTACCAGTCTTTTTAAAATTTGGAGTTTTTGGATTATCTCCAATGCCCGTAGTCATGCCCACAATAATAATAATAATGGGAACTGCACATTTTGATATGTGGTATTTGGTATCTTTGACCTGTTCCCTTAAAAAACATAAATCAAGAATAAATAGGATTGCAGAACCAATACCCAGGACTCGAAATAACTTCATAGGAAAGTCCCCACTTCTGTTTTGTACCTCCAGTAAACAAACCCTCTTCAGTTCAACATTACATACATTCAACAGTCACATATCGTGGTCATTGCAAGAATTACATTTTTAGAGTTAGTATCTTTAAATGTTTCACGAATCACTTTAGTTCAACACAATAAAATGTATGATTTTAGTATTTTTCTCCTAAATGTGTATCCTGCCAGTGGAGGATTCTTTGAAGCAGCATTTCATTCCACTGTCACTAATCACTGTCTAACATTTGTCATGTGAGTAAGATTTTATGTACAACACTATATGTACATAAGATCAGCCAATAAAATATGACTCATTGTTACAGTACCAGTAAAAATTTGGACACGTTTTTTATTCAAGTAAACAGGAAGATGTGACCAAACTTTTCGAAGGGAAGATAAACAATGCTCTTAACTTCAGTGAAGGTCTAATCTGTTGAATTTGTGCTTTCAGGTGTTACTGATGGGCAAAAGTGGGTCTGGAAAGACTAGTATGAGATCAATCATCTTTGCCAATTACATAGCTCGAGACACACGTCGCCTTGGAGCTACAAGTAAGAGCACTTTAGAGATAGATGCTACATGAAAATATATTTCTTTGAAATCGGTTCTTTAATTTATAAAACATCTTCTCTTCCTTTGTTAAATGTAGTTGATGTGGAGCACTCCCACGTACGATTTCTTGGCAATCTGGTTCTAAACCTGTGGGACTGTGGAGGGTAAGTTCATCGTTTAATATTTCAGAGCCTTTCACATCATCTGAAAACCTCTGTGAAACATTGCTCTGTGCTCTCTTTACCCATCAGGCAGGACACATTCATGGAGAACTACTTCACCAGCCAGAGGGATAACATTTTCAGAAATGTAGAGGTGCTTATTTATGTTTTCGACGTCGAGAGCCGTGAGCTGGAGAAAGACATGCATTACTACCAGTCGTGTCTAGAGGCCATCCTGCAGAACTCTCCTGATGCTAAAGTGTTCTGCCTCGTGCACAAAATGGATCTGGTGCAGGAAGACCAGAGAGATTTGGTAAAGTTAACAACTGTTTTCTGCACCAGTAGTCATCCTCCTCTCACATTGAAATACACACACAGACACGAACACATAAACATGCAGATAAATAATGTTTTGTATTATAATATTTTACTTGAAGACTCACTTCACTTGATTGACTCACTAGATTAATCCTTCAGTTCTAACAAACATTTTTTAAATGATCGTTTCTTGATCCAGCACTTTGAAAGGACACACTGATGGCACTTTACCTTTTTACTGTTATTATGTTGTGTGTGTGTGTGTTTGTTTGTTTTGTGTGGATGAAGCCAAAATCACACTGTGAACTGAATCTACCTTACCTTACCTTAGAGGAACTTTTTAATGTGACATCAATGAGCCAATCATGACACTAAAAATCAGTTTGTTTCTATAAGTGTACCCTAGTGTATTTTGTTATTATCGTCACCATTAAGCTGCTTACATCTACATATGTGCATTAGATAGTATGCACATTGACAAAGGCACTCACATTAGAACATTTAAATCATGTTGTGTGTCCCAGCATCAGTATGAGTAATTTGACTATGGATCAGTCAACTCTGCCTCAAACTTCCTCCAACTTCACACACACTGTTTTGCATAGAATAGAATAGAATAAAAGTTTATTGTGCACCATGGTGAAAACTTGTCTTTGGCTCACCAATAACAGACATACAATAGACAGAATTTACATAAACACCATCTAATCCATAAACTCCATAAATTCTTAAAATACATAAAATATATAAGGTATAAAACTTATCAGTTCCTCTGTGAGTATTGTGTATTGATCATTTGGAAGTGTTTATAATATTATTTGCACTTGGGATAAAATCATTAGTAAATGTAAGTACTGATAAATGAACAATGTTACTTCTGTTGGATTTTTGTGGTGCATTTAAATATCTGGACAGATGAAAGTTAGCCTTCTGGGCTAATTTCACAGCTCCCAAAACAAACTATTTTGTTATTTGTTTATTCTTATGTTGTCTATTTTGAAATAAACCTACTGGACAACAATGATCCATGAGGTGATAGTAATGGATCAAATAAATATCAATTAAGCTACCAGTGGTGCTAATTTGCTCAACTATCATATCTATTACCACCATATTTCTCTATTTATGTGATTTACTAATGCATTAATTTGAAATGAGGAAGAGCACAGAAAGTCACATTACTTCAATACCATCCTTGTGACCTTTACAGATCTTTAAGGAGCGTGAAGAAGATCTGAAGAGACTGTCCAGACCTTTGGCCTGCACATGTTTCCGGACATCAATCTGGGACGAAACCCTGTATAAGGTTGAGATATTTGATGGTCACATGTTATTATGTCAGGTAATAAAATTGAGACTGTAAGTAACACTGTTTCATGTCGTTGCAGGCCTGGTCTAGCATAGTGTACCAGCTCATCCCAAACGTCCAGCAGCTGGAGACAAACCTGAGAAATTTTGCGCAGATCATAGAAGCAGATGAAGTTCTTCTGTTCGAGAGAGCCACTTTCCTGGTGAGAGCAGCTGCCATCTCTGGAGAAACAGTCTCTGGGTAGAAAATCTGGATCTAGAAATGAACTTTTTTATGGTGTGTTTGTAAATGCAGGTGATCTCCCACTATCAGTGCAAAGAGCAGCGTGATGCTCACCGATTTGAGAAGATCAGTAACATTATCAAGCAGTTCAAACTCAGCTGTAGGTGAGTTCACTTGACATCACAAAACATCAACTACATTCCGTACATTATCTGCCGCTTTCTGATGACACTTTTTATTGATATATTTCTCTTTTTCATTACAGTAAACTTGCAGCCTCCTTCCAAAGCATGGAAGTGAGGAACTCCAACTTTGCGGCCTTCATCGACGTCTTCACCTCCAACACATATGTTATGGTCATCATGTCCGACCCGTCCATCCGTAAGTAGTGAAGATAACATTTCTCTGCAGTGAATGTAAAGTTAAAGAGACTGAATCAATAATAATCAGTGTCTCCAATTTCACAGCATCTGCAGCCACTCTCATCAATATCCGCAATGCTAGGAAACACTTTGAGAAGTTGGAGCGGGTGGATGGACCTAAGCACAGCCTGCACATGCGAATGCGCTAGACAGTGTGTTCATGCCAGTGGATCCTCTCAGCCAATCAGTCCACAGACCGCAGACGGCATGTTGCGGTCCAGCTCTGATACATATGAGCAGCCCTGCACCGTTTCCTCTATATCTTCACATTCAATCACAGTTATTAAGGGAAAATCATATTTTCTTTGGTCTAATTTCTACAGTGATCATAAATATCACGAACAGTGATGCTTTCTGTTTGAAATATTTGTCCTGACTTGAGGTATTAAAGTAAAATGATTAGCTGTGTTTACTATGAAATGGTGGCTACGTTTGCTGTCACACTTTGTCATATACACAAGAGACATTCACTCCTCGCAGTGAATCCCAGTGATCGGGGGATCTTAAGTCCAAATGAAAAGCGACAGATACAGTTTGATTTTCAAATGCAGTTTGTAAGCTGTTACACTTTGAAAGTACAAACAATATAGTTATATTCACAAATATATGGTGCGTGAAATGTTTTTTCTGCCTTTTATATATTTCCTGTGCTCACCACATGAACAACATTAAGAACGCAGGTCATATATATGCTTTATAATGGTATATACATACATTTAGTACATATTTCTTATAAAAACCCTTCTGCTCAGAGATGCTACATGTTATTCCTTCCTCAATTCATTGTCAACTCACTGTGCATAAGCCCTGTTGGCACCAGTTGTCCTGCACACATGACAAGTGGTGGCAAGATTTTAGCTTGAGAAGGGGGAAGGGTGCAGGACAGCTTTGTGCACCTGTTAAAGGAGTTACAGGATGTCAACAGCAGTGCTGGGGCAGTTAAAGCAATATGTTACAAGAACAGCACAGGAAATGCTGTCAGTGAATTAACAACATGACAAACAGCTGCATGTAACGCAGAATGAATTTTAATTTACTTTGTATTATCTGAATTAGCATGTAGGCTACAGTTTAGGAGTTTGCAGGGCAATTCCAATGAGGACTGACTGAGCCTTCATAGAGTGTAGTGAATTCATGCTTCTAACATAATATACATTACTGGATCCAGTTTTTGATGATACTGTATGACCCACGAAACACTTAAAAGCAGATCGCTGCATTTCTATAAGTAAGCTACAGCAATGAAACATGCACTGCTGTAAGTGGTGGAAAATATTTGGTCATTAGTTTAATGCTGCTTTTATAGTGGCAACTCATATACAAATTTGAGGTTATTCATAATCCCTGAAAACCATGCATGGATCTCCTGCCTTTTGCTCGTGATTTAGATCCAGAAATGTGTTGCCTTGAAGATTACATAAAACCATTGTTTCAACTGCATTTGTGATATACATTCCCCGCCAAAAGTATTGCAACAGTGAGGCCAATTCCTTTAAGTCCTGAAGAAGAAAGAAACCACTTGTGTACTAAGTAACAGACGTCGAACTGGTAAACCAAGGAAAACAGCAGCAGTTGATGACAGAAACATTGTGAGCGCTGTAAAGAAAGACCCTGAAACAACTGTTAGTGACATCAGCAACAACCTCCAGAGGGCAGGAGTGAAGGTATCAGAATCTACTGTTTGCAGAAGATTTCATGAACAAAAGTACAGAGGCTACACCAGAAGATTCAAACCACTCATGAGCAAAAATTCTGGGACAAAGTTTTATGGACTGATGAGACAAAGATTAATCTAAGTGATAGAAAGGCTAATGTTTGGAGAAAGAAAGGATCTGCTCATGATCCCAAACATACAAGCTCATCTGTGAAACACGGTGGAGGTAATGGTCATGGCTTGGGCTTGCATGGCTTCTTCTGGGACGGGCTCATTAATCTTCATTGATGATGTAACACATGATGGCAGCAGCAAATCAACTCAGAAGTCTACAGAAACATTTTGTCTGCCAATTTAAAGAAAGATGCAACCAAACTGATTGAGAGATCATTCATCATGCAGGAAGATAATGACCCAAAACACACTGCAAAAACAACAAAGGAGTTCATCAGGGGCAAGAAGTGGAAGGTTTTAGACTGGCCAAGTCAATATCCAGACTTAAACCCTATAGAGCATGCATTTTAAAAGAGAGATTTGTTCATGCTGTTTAACCAGCCTGTAGGTAATAGGAGACGTGTCCCCGGTACTTGATCCCACCCAGTCCTTCAGGGCTGCAGGGGATATGCACCCATTACCTCCTGCCTCTTTATAACAGCCACCTCTGCTGCAGAGGCATTGTTCCAGCTGTGCTTATCGACACAGCTCATGTGCTCGAGTTGTATCCTGGAATGCAGCGGCTGAATAACTGGAAAATCCCCAGTCCTTCAGTTCAGAGAGTGACTCTGCAAAACAGAAAAGGGGAGGGAGAAAGTCAGACAAAATGTCCTAAAAAAGCCAAAGTAGGGAGGAACATATCAAAAGATTGTAATGACAATCGTAGTGAAGCTTCATGGTATGTGTGATTGAGGTCTAACCTTGAGAATAAGAACACTGGAAAATCATTTTGTTTGTGTGTGTGAATACAGCAAATCACCTCCTACCATCTCTCCTTGGACTTTTTCCTCAAGAGGAGCAGCAGGGGACGAGGTGTACAGGGCCAGAGCACGATATGTAACATGTCTAGAGAACTGAATCCCTCTGCTGATGCAACCAGACACAAGATGTTTACAGGTGACCAGAAACAGTAAAACTATCAGGAATTTTCAATCTTTTTTTAGTCAAAAAGTTAATTAATCTTTTCTTTAATCTTTAATGTGTTTTATAGGGTGAATTCACCAAAAGTGGGCGACTTTTTTGGCAAAGTGCATGTGTCATTATAACAGATATTTACTTATGCCAATTGTGTTTTTGTGAAATGGTACAACAATTCTAAACATCCTTTATGTAAAGTTTAAATGTAATATTTAAACATTATAGACTCAAATCTACCAAAAAACAGGTTTCAGGTTTAGTGGGACAGCTTATCTGCTATCAAGTCTTTTAGAAAATTAATTTATGTCATGCCCCGCTCATCCATGGCTCCTTTCATTCTTTTTCCACAGTCCACTGGTTTATTTTAACTCCATTTCTGCCTTCATTAACTTGTTTTCTGTCTCTCACCCTCAGATAACACTTTCCTATTTCATATTTTGTTCTTACTATTCTGTATTTCTTTCTCTCCTTGCTTGTAATTGACTGAATCGATATGGAGGCCATGTTTATGTAACAGGTGACCTACCATTAGAAATATGAGGCTAATATAGATAGAGCTTTAAAAAATGTTGCAGGCTAAATAAGTAGACAATAGAATTGTTTAGACATAGATTTTTATTATTAAATATAAACAATTTGACCTCTTCGATCTTACTTGAATTAGCAACTTTTGCTTTACAGCACAACAGCTTTAAAATCTTGAGTCACTGTACTTGTCCATTATTAAACTAACATATGACTAACATATTGCTTGAATACTGCATAAATCATGCCTACAAGAGAAACACTGTCCAAAGTTTGGTGAACACCTTTAGCAAAAGTGGGACAGTTTCCAGGAAATTTAAAGATAATATTGTGCATTCTTATTTTGAACTGAGACCAGACTCATAATATTAAGATAATATGTCTGCTGTAGCTAATTTATATTTAAACAAATTCTTCCTTTAGGCTTATTCTTCTCCATATTCCCTGAGCACATGCTAAACAGTCTGTGTTTGACTTCCAGTCACACCCAAAATAATGTCACAGCAATAGCAGTGATTGAAAGACTTTGTTGCTTCTATTCAGTCAAATAGTAAAACAAAGCAATGCCAATGTCCAACTTTTGCTGAAACCACCCTATACCTTCCTTTAGCTTCAGCAAACATCCATGAAATATCTTTAATGTAACCACTGCCACACACATTCAACAGATTGGTTAAAGACTACATGGGCATAACAGTTTTGTCCAACGTCTTTTTATGTTTATTGACATGCAGACATCTCTTTACACTCAGCTAAACTGAAAGAACATTCTCACAATAAAAGTGAAAAAAGACGTCATAAAGTTTATCTATAATCTTGTTGAATGTGAGTCAAAGTATTTTAGCATGTGTAGATCTAAAAGCTCTTTTGAGAGTCTGTTAATGTTTTGACGTTGGGCTTTTTTTGCCATCTGTTTGCACATTATTCCGATGAGGAGACCCATCTGTATGGGCAACAAGCCCAGGGTCTGTTTCATTGAGCGTCTCTGCATCTGCATCCATATCTTCATTCGCATCTGCACCGCAGTCCGTTTGATTCAGCTGCCGCTCCAGCAGAGTGATGCGCTGCTTCAGTCGTTGCTGAGTGTGTGTGTATTCGCTGAGTAGGCGAGAAAATCGAGTCTGAAGGGTGTCCAGAGAGGACTCCAGCCTCTCCACCTTCTCCTCTGTGTCCTCTTTCTGCATCCCGCCACTCTCTGTGTTCTCATCCAGCAGACCCTCCTTCATCAGGATCTCTCGACCCCTCTCCTCCAGCACAGTCTTAGCATTTGGATACTCGGTTACTGCCTCCATCAAGTCATCCTTAGAGAGGCAGAAGAGATCAGAATAACCCAAGCTGCGAATGTTGGCTGTCCGACGATTTCCCATTTTACTACCTTTTATGTTCAGGATGCTGATTTCCCCGAAGCAGCTGCCAGCAGTGAGGAGAGCGTATTGTGTGACCCCATCGTCAGCCACTACAGCCAGCTTCCCCTCTTTGATGATGTACATCTCCTTTCCTATGTCCCCCTTTCTGCAGATGTAGTCTCCTGGACTGAAGACCTGCGGGCGTAGTTTGAGCACAAGCTCCACCAGCAGTCCTGCCTCACAGTCTTGAAAAATTCGTACTTTCTTCAAGGTCTCCAGGTGTACATTAATCGCAATCTCTGCACGCAGTTTGTTGGGCAGGTTCTTTAGCACCTCCTGTTCATCTACTGCTTTCTTGTTGGTCCAGAGGTAGTCAAACCATTTAATGACACGTGTCTCCAGTTCTTTGCTAACTTTGCGAAAGTGCATGTAGTGTTTGATGGCATCGATCCGAGCTTGAAACTCGGCACGAGTGGCATTCATGTTGGCAATCATAGAGCCAACGTTTCCCACAATTGTGGCAAAGATCAGCACCCCAACAAGAAAGTCAAAGACCACAAATAGGTACTCTTCATCTCGCACTGGTGCAGGCATTTCTCCAATAGTGGTAAGAGTGAGAGTCGACCAATACAGGCAGTACACATAACTCCGAGTCAGGGAAGAATACTCAGGTTTGGAGATGTTTGGGAACACCCAAGTGTCCGAGCCAAGTCCCAAAGATTTAGATATAGCGTAGTAGATGCAGGCATTCCAGTGAATGATGACCAGGATGTAAAGCACCAAGTTGCAGATACGGAACATGTTTGGGTAGTTTGTGCGTGTCTCAGTGCGGTCAAAGAACTCAAACATTCGTGGGAAGCGCAGAAGACGGTTGAACCTGAGTTGTGGTGTGTGGATTCCTGTGGAGATGTACGCCAGGTCAGTGGGCAGGATGGACATCACATCCAGCTTGAACTGCAGGGTTCGGACGTAGCTGTCTCTGAGCTTGGCATGGTCCTTCACCATTAAACCTTGTTCCAGGAACCCTGACACACAAGAAACACAGAGCACAAATTCATTGAGCAGTGATGTCTCTCTACCTGTTGAGTTTTATGTCTTCAAATCAGTTCTTATCATGAGATGAAGCTGAACTGTGTATGAAAAACTAAAATATTCACATTCTTTTAGCTCGTTTTTGCTCTTCAGTTACTCCACTATATTCACCAGCTTGTTGCTTACTCTATTTGCTTGTTGTTTGATGCTGAGCAGGTTGTTTATGGTGTTTTTTTCAGACTTTTATCTGAAAACAATACTATGAGAGTGGTGAAAGTGAACCAAAACAGTTAAGTTGTAACCAGACAGCTAAACAATAGGTTGTAACTTGCTATAGCCTAAAGCTCTGTAAGGGCCTAGGGGAACTGCAGAGTTGGGTGATAATATGGGATCACTATGAACGATACCTCTGACATTACATGTTGTCATTTGATACACTGTCATTATAAAAAACATTGATTATAGCCACTTAGCTGCACAATGCAATATCAATAAACAGTGGTCCTCTTGGCAATAGAGCATTTTAGCGTCTTTCAGCTTTTGGTTTTGGTTTTCTGCCTCAAAACTGTATTTTAACCTCGTTTCTAGCGGCTGTGCAGCAGGCAGCTGTTTTCAGTCCCAAATCTAAATCCACCACGCACTACCTGACCACTACCAAACGTTAGACAGACAAAGTTGGCAACTAGCTTGTGAACATAGTGGAGCATTTAACAGCTAAAAAGCCAGATATTTCCCTGGAGTTGGTGGAGAACAAAACAGAGCAACATGCAGGTGTCAATTTGACTAACAATAGTCAGGTGGTCAGCGCCAAATGAATTTTGCAACACTTTTTAAGGTGAAAAAGATATTCTGTTGGCCATAACGTACCCAAATCACACAGAAGTTCTTTTAGCATACTCACTTCACTTGCCCTAATTAATACTATAAATGTAAGTCCAGTTGACTTTGACTAATCACTTCTGGCTATCCTGTAAAAGTCCTCACAGACACAGATCATACTGATTGTAACACAGTCTATGTCAATTTTTACCAGGATTATTACATTTTTCCTGTGAACAAAAACATGCATAAAGGTCCACACTCAGGGCCTTTAAAGACTTAACAGTACAACAACATCATGTTTTAAGGCCAGAAGCTGTATTTTGAAATAGATTACCTGTGCGAAGTCGAACACAAGTGTCCATTATGTACACAGTATCAGAGAGGTAGTCCAACACTAGCCAGCAGATGTAATTGCCCACCTGTAACTTGTCAAAGCATGCTCTGTGGATGAAAAGAAAGAAGAACGATTTACTGCTTCAATCTAAGATATGGACAGCACGACCATTTACTTTATCCATCACCCATCTCTGAGGCTGCAAGGGCACCAATTAACGACAACTGTGGTGTTATTACCTCGCTACAACAAGGAACCAGTTGTAGAGCACTGCTGTGGCGATAACAAATAACCAGCGGTAGTATGCATTATCAGATGGGGATACCACAAATAAATCCCACTTTTTCCTGAAACAGAGACATACAAATAATAAATCAGACACATCACAGTACGTCACTGCAAAGGCATACAGAAACAATAGAGTACATTGACTCTACAGTAGCAGTTTTAACTTGCAGCAAACCCTCTGTGCAGGAGAGGTGACCCTTTTTTGCCCTGTGACCCTTAAAAACCCTGTTATCAACAATATTGGATAGGACTGTGCTAGGAGTGGATTACTAGCTGTCTCTATTTTTCTGGTCACCCAGTATAATGCATATAGATATCAAAGTGCTTAGTGCTGGTTCAGGCAGGCAAACATACTTAAACATCCCTTTGGCATTGTTGCCATTGGCATCTGGTTGCGTGTTGCTGATGCGGCTGGGGGCAGTTCTTAGCTCAGGGCCTCGAAAGCGCTCCAGGAAGGAGTCCGGCCGCTCCTCCTCCTCTATCAGGCTCCTGTGTGCCCATTCTCTCAGTCTTACCACCAGGCTCACCAGTCTGACACACAAATAGGGGACATGTACAACTTCCTTGAAAATTAAACGTGTCAATTAGTTTAGCAACACATTGGTAACATTTCTATAGAAATATCTCAACAGCATACTATATATGAAAAGAAAACCATACTATATCTTTAGGACATCACTAACCCAGAAGAGCTGAGAGACAATATTCAGTCTAAAAGTTCAATAAAATTTTAATTTCATGCCATAAGGGAGGAAGAAGGCAGTCCTCTCAGTATGTAAAATTAAACACATTTTTTGGGCAAATTATATAGCCTGTGCTATAAAATATTTCCAATTTATACTAAAGTTCAGTCTTAAAATCTTTCAAAAAGCAAATGAAAATATCATCTGTCAAATGGGGAAAGACAAGTTCCTTCAACCATAAACTCTATTACATTATATTAAATACGTTTCTTGATTTCCGTCAAATTATTGTACTTTTTTTTGTTAATATAGTAGAAAGGTCTTGAAACAGCTGGAAGGGCAGCAAGAAGTTTATAACCCTTTAAGAGTTTTAATCAATGAGAGCAGAAGACCAAAGAACTTGGCCAGTTTTATGCTCCTAGTACAAGGCTGTTGATGAATATGTTTGGCACAATCTGTGACCATGAAAAGACACTTTCTGTAGCCACTTAAGTCCCATTTTGTCTGAAAAAGCTGTAATGGGTAATTTTATTAAAAGCCAGACAACCTTTGCCAAACAAAAAAAAGCAGGAGTGTAATTGTGTTTCACCCTCTCTGATCAGTCAGTTTATGTAATCTTTGTGAAAGACAGCTAAGCTGACACAGCTGAGGGTGTCAGACAGTTTTACCTTGAGATAGCGCCATTTCTTTGAAAAGAATTTCTGGAATTGCCTCCATGAGGGTCGAGATCAGCCACTCTTTGTAGCTCTGACGATGTGTCATCACAGACAGATGGCACCCTGAGAAGAAAACATTTTACTTTTTAGAAACTGCTTCTTGGTGTTATCAATAAAGAGACATTTTGCTTTTTTCATACAAAAAAAAAAGCAACTCAATAGTCCTCACCTGCTCAGAATACTCTCAGCTCTCTCCCTCCCTTCCTCCAATGTGGTCTTCACTGACAGATTGTGGGGGGACAAATTTCTTTCTGCTTCCTGACCTGTCATCTTCAGATCTGCCACAGAGCACACAAACACTCATATTAAAGGATAAGTTCACAATTTGTCCAGTCTGTCTTAAAACAACATTGTTAAATGTTTTGCTTAAAGTAATCATTCTTTCTGTTCACACTGATGATTATAAGATCTCTTCATAAATGCAATTTCAGTGTAAGTGATGCTGGACAAAATCCACAGTCCTCATTTAGTGCACAGATATATTCAAACCTTTATCTGAAGCTAACATGGGGCTTCACCCATCCATATTAGTCAAGTTAAGTGGATATCTCAGTATAAGATTTCCATCATGTAAGCTGGTACACAAGACAAGGATTGCAGGTTTTGTTTCCCATCACTCATATTGAAAGCACATTAAGAATGGATCTTCTACTGTATGAACAAGAGAATGATTATAGGAAAACAAAAACCTATCTCAGTGTTCATTTGGGCACCTGAGTTTTTACCCTCCCACCCCCAATTAAATGACAGTTTTCAGTTGAGGAGAGGAAAGTGTTGACAATTCACAGGGACTCTCAGTGTTTATGGTGCGTATGACAAATTATAGTCAGGGGACTGGGGGGACAACTGGGATTGTCTGCCACAGTTCCTCATTTGGCCCAATAACAGAGGATGCGGTTACTGTGGTGACTGAAGCAACCTACAAGAGGAAGTCAGTGCAGTTACATTATGTGGACGCAGCAGTGTTAAAAAAAATTAGGGTGGGAGTTCATCCTAAACCATTTCCAATCACAAAAAAAAAACATTTTTTTCCCACCCCAAATGTGCGGGGAAGTCAGAAGCTTTCACCCTCTAAGGCACAGACAGATGATAGGGTGTTTAGACGACTGTTACCATTGTGTGACTAATTGGTGGATCATTAACGAAAACACACACATGGTCGGCCTGAGGCTCTGAGGCTCAGCTGCTCTCCCTCAGGAGCCCCATCACTTAGGAAACCAGGGTGCTGACTGAAAGCAAAGTGTGTCATGTACGTATCATGACTGCACAGTAGCTGGGTTAAATTAACCGACATTTACTTAACTTCAAAGAGACAAAATACATTTTTTACTTTCAGTGTGGACTGAAAAAGTAGCTGTTTGTGCATAATTCACTAATTATTCCTAATTTGGTACTAATTGTAGGAACAGTGGAGTCAATGTTTGATTGGCATCAATTGGTTTTGGGTCCATTTAATTATTTGTCTGCAGGCAAGCAGGCAATTTAACATGTATTGAGAATAAATTACCAATAATAAATGAATAATTAATCAATATTTACTTGGGGTTTGCAGGGAAATTCATATTTTCTCTATAATTGGTACCAAAGCATATCTAAGAAATGTCCAAGTACATGTATTAGTAAATTACAAATCAGTAATATAAATGATTTTCTTTTATGATGTTTAATATTTAACTTATGGTGAATGATTGCATGTAAATATTATTTTGACTCAATACATTATAAGACAGAGCTTCTATTTGCTTTATTACCAACCCCCTGCTCTCTAAATATGAAATACATTACATTATAGCTCATTAAAGAAATGATCATCTTATCATCATAATCAACTGTGTATGCCAACCCCCCCCCCCCCCCCCAAAAAAAAAAAAACAATCCTTGAAACCTTGAAAAATACATCAACTGACACAGATTCTTGTTCCTACCTTTAGTTTCCTCCAGTTACTCCACTAAAATCTTTATGGTGACTTCACACAGACACACCCAGAGCAGCTCTTTCCTGGCCAATCCATCCTCTGTGCCCACATTGGATGTTATGAGAGGAAAAATCTCTGCATCCTTGAGCTACTCACACAAAAAAAAAGAAGGAAAAAAAGAAGAAAATTCACATGTCCCGCTCTTGCCACAGTTTCTTTGAGCCTTCTCTTCAAATGTGTTCCCCTCCTCCTTTCAGGAGCGAGGACACGTGGTCCACCTGGTCCTCTGATGGACTGAGCGTGTGCAGGAGGCTGATGGGATGGGAGGTGAGGTGCAAGATCAGATGCAGGGCGGAGAGATCTTTGTATGGTTAAGAGCCCAGCAATCGGTGTTTAGTGAGGGGAAATCTCTTGGCTGCACCTTTCTTCTCTCGTACACTTGAGAATAATGAGAAACGGCAACACAATACAACACCACCCACTGGAGCAAAAGGCAGGAGTTATGAGGACCCTGCACCACAGAGCTGATAATGATAACCAATCAGTTCCCTGGTCCAGGAGAGGGAGCACAAACACCTGAAAGATGCACTTAAAGCTTGTGGATACCTTAATCGGACCTTTGTGAAAACAGCCACAAGATCGAGGAACAACAACCAACACTGCAGGTGGTGAAGGAAAGAAAAATACGCTCAGCACGGTCATTCCTTATTTTTCACAAATCCAAAAACACATTAAGACGGAAACTGGTCCACCTGAAGGATTGCAAAGCCAAACACAAGAAAAGCAATCTTGTGTATACAGTCCAATATAGAGAGGAAAGCACAGATTTGTATATTAACAAATTAAACAACCATTGAGGAAATGCGTGGCTCAACATAGGAGGACCATCTCCTCAGGTCAACACTCAGCAGTTTGCCCACGCTTGAAAGATAAGGGACTCTCTTTTAGTGTACATATTTTGGATAGGGTGAAGAGACTGTTTGTAAGGGAAGTGAAGGAGGGAATCTAGGTCAAAGTCGAGGTACCATGTCCCATCAGAGGAGGAGGTCTACGACACCAGTTACCCCCCACCTACAATGCTGTTCTTTCATCCCTTCCCAGGAGATTTAACAACTATTTGCATGTGGCCTCATGTGACAACTCCTCTGAATCATTTACAGTTGGCCTCAGGTCACGCCAATGAGTCTAACAACTGTTGTTACAACAGGAGCATTAACGAATCAAGTGGTATCAATGACCATGATAAGACACCAGAGTCAGTAAGAGCTGAAGAAGGTGATGAGATGCAAAAGTATCTACAACCAAGTCCAACTGCCCTTGATTCAACCCTCCTTAGATAACCATGATCTGAATGACTGCCTTAACTAGTTGAGGCAGATGGTCACCCACCTAGAGGCCGGTTCTGCTCCGGTTTACATCCCGTTGAAGGGGCGTTTTTCTTTGCTGCTCATGGGGGACTGTTGGGTCTCTGTAAACCAAAGAGTACGGTCTATATCTGCCCTAAAAAGTGCCCTGAGATAACTTCTGTATGATTTGGTGCTATATAAATAAATTTGAATTTCTCTCTATTTGAACCTCTCATTGATTAAATAAACAACAAAAAACAGTTTTCAAGGATGCTTTTTAAAAATCACTAGGACTGTTCAGGACTAAAAAATCCATAACTCATTTTTGATTAATCAGTTGTTTATTTTCTTGATTAATTGATTAATTCATTGATTTAATCTATGAAATGTTGAAAATGTGGGGAAAAAGGCCACAGTGGTGTCTTCAATTTGTTGTTTAATTCACTGTCATATATGACAAAGAAAAAGAGTCAAATATGAGAAACTGACTCCCTTTTTGTTCAATCCCATCTTTAAAAATCCAAACTTTGCCTCCAACATCAAATAAACACACACACAAGTGGAACTGGAACATCCAGATGATGAAGGCCACAGGAGACACAACGCCTCATCCTCTTCCTCCTCATCATTGTCATCATCACCCAGCTCTCTGACAGATCCTGGGGGGCTGTTGGAAACGTACTTGGAAACTCTTCAAGAGACGAGCCCAGAGGACTTTACATCTGACTGAGATTCAGGCCAGTGAACAGTAAACTACAATCTGCCACCACTGTCCCCTGATGCACCATGAGACTGTTGATGGATGGAGTATAAATAAATTAAGGCATGTCATCAAGAGACAAGAGCCAACATATAATAATAAATGTAAATCTAATAAATGTGTGTATCAAATAGCAGAAGAGAGACCGAATACAAACAATGATAAATCTTTTTTTATGAGATGCTATTTCAAAACAGGTACTGTGTTTTACAATGCAAAACAGGGAAGAACATAAAGCCATGATGGCGGCATCAGAAAGCCAGATAAGAGAAAAGAGAAGCAGACAGCAGTAAAGAGACAATCGAGTGAGAGCTGGGATCGTTAAAAAAAAAAAGAAGTTAGCATTTGTGGTTTTCTTCTGACAGGTTGTTGTTGTTGGAGGAAGATTTAACTTAGTCAATAAAATCTCACCACAACGTTTGAATAATATTACATAATTTTATGAAACGGAAATACAGATGTTCAAATTTCTTCGAACATCCAATTGAACAAATCTGATCTTTTCACAACACTTGAAGGACTTCTTATCTACCTTTTCTTCATTTGAGTTTCTTTAATTTGGAAACAGTAGATGAAAAAAAAACTCAAAACACACAAGGTCCATTTATACGTTCATTTGAACATCTGCAATACCATAGCTAATCCTTCTGCTGAGGAAGATCATGGGATGACTGAAAGTTCCAGCTTCTACATGGACGCTGTGTTGAGATTGTTGTGACAACTTGTTTCCAAACTCAAATTCAACATTTCATTTGCATAGAAGCAAGCGTGTACATGACTTTATTAGCCTGGACACAGGACATTAAATGGGTGCTACATAGTATTTATGATGAGATGTTGAACACTGGTCTTGAACTGCCTGTGGCATTCTTTGAAAAAGGTTTGTTTTCTGTGTTTGTGGTAAATAAGTGATCATTTCAGAAGATACTGACTGACGATATTTAAGTTATAACTGAGGAATTTTAATAGGTTTAATTTTGAAATAGCTCTAAATCAAAGAGATAAATAATTTAAGCACATCTGATTCCCTGTGGAATCAGATGGTGGACTGTGGTGGACTGACTGATGAAGATAAAAACACTCTAGTCATTTTTAAAGTCATATTTATTGTTACATGTGAAGCGCTTAAAGAATAACCATGAACATGAGACCAAATACAATCCGGCCACTGTCGTAGAGTATCATGAAGCTACCTGGAATGAAGTTACTGTTTATATTTGGTAATGTTGAATACAAAAAAAAAGAAAAGGAAAAACAAAAAAAAAAAAAAAAAAGGAAAAACCTCAAAGTACGAGTATAGGTCGTCTTTGAGACAAGAAGGCACAGCAGAAGCCAGGAGAGTCCAGTCCGCCTGCTCCTCATCCAACGTAACAGACAAAAAACAAGAAGCCCAATACGACAAAGACTAGACACCCCCCCCAAAAAAACAGCATTTTACCTCACGTAATAATCCCAAGAAACAAAACAAATGACGAATACAAGAATACAGACAGCACATACAGGCTGGTCATTAGTATAATTTGACCTCATGGCTTCTGTATACAGATATGTAGAAGTTTATGGTGCCAGTTATTAAGACATGCTTGTACTTCATTCAGTGAGAGGGAATGTTTTGGTGTTTGTTTGACGTGTGCTCCACCTAAACATCCTGCCTCTCATTGCCCGATTTTTTTTTTTTTTTTTTTTGCCTTGTCAAGCATTTATTTATAAGTATGGTATTTAGGAATGTGTGTTGCTTAGTCGAGGATATAATTTACTTATCAGTCTGAGTAAAAATATGTAAACAACCTTGCAGCTGGAAATATGCATTCTTGCTTTTAAAAAAACAGCATTCTTATACATTAGTTGAGACTTCTGCATATCAAAAGTAACAAGTTGTCCTGTAACATGAGGCCCAGCTCTTCTGATCTTTAGTAGGTTGGGCTCACTTTAAATAAAGAGGACAGCACGTGATTTTTCAGTAAACACCTCCATTAACCAAAAAGAGTTGCGGGTTCATGCAAATTTCTGATTTTGACTTCATGTAATTCTCATTCAAAAGAACCATTCTTCATTCCTTCAGTTGGAAAGGGGGGAGGGACTCTTTCAAAAGACTAATGGCTTGTGGGAACGAGTATAGTAAGTGCCACAATGATCGCAGACAGTCTCTTAAGCTCGCTTCATCCCCCGACCCATCAAGCAGGCAAAGACTGTCATCACCATCTTGGGCTTGACCTCCACCAGGTCTTCTGGGAGAGCGTAGACGCGAGCTCCGATCTTCCTTGCCATAGAGACGGCGTATCTAGGAAGAACAGAGGGGTTTATACATATAAAACTGTTTCAAAAGTGACCGAAATAATCACAAATGACTGGTTGCCTCTCTGGTTTTGTCATAGAAAAAATAAAAAGTCTTACTTGGCGTTCTCCAGCTTGTCGTCTTCAGAGAGACTGCCTGTCTTTATCAGTTCGTAATTGATGCTGCCAGGCTGGATGGCGTCGATCAGTTCCAATACTGCCAAGCTGCTGCTGATCTCCTTGTCCTGATCGTCACAAAGCACACAGATTAAGGATCAAACACACAGGATAAAAGTCACTGAGGCCGATAGCACTGATAATATATTCCATTCAGCTGCCATTCAGACTCAGAGATAAAGTTCTTTATCTACAATTTGATGAAGTCAAAATGTAAAAACTCCTCAGAGGAAGTTAACTTTCAGTGTTTGTTTTATCTACTCTATACCTGCAGTTTTTTTTCACAGCAATGTAAGCAGAACGTGTGCAGACTGTTTCACCTTAAAGCTTGAAATCTTGGTTGATTTTCCAGCCTCTGCCAATGTTTCATTGACCCACTTTACAATGATGTCATCATTTACTTTCTGTCCATCACCCAGTTCCTCTAGTACATTCAACGTATATCTGAAAGAGAGGAGAGGCATTGTAGTTATAATGAGTATGGACTGAACAGTCCAGTGAACTTATTTTTTTTACCTGGAAAAAAACAAGTGTGAAGTGGTGTTTTACCTTCTCATTAGCTGCCACACCAGTGCCAGAGTCAGGGTAGCGTTGCCATCGTTCAGGTCCTGCCCACCGATGCCAACGAGGGAGAACTTGGCTGTTTTGCCCAGTTCCACTGCATAGTTGCAATTCTCCAACTTAGGGTAGAAAAATTAAATAATTAGCAAAAGACAGCCATCAAGGATTTTTTCATGGATATGAATGTTTAAAAGAAATCCTAATTCACCTTTTTCATGTTGGTTCCCAGTTTGGGGTAAGGCGGCTTGTTGACCTTGTTGTTCCAGTCAACAGCCACTTTAATCCTCTCGTAGAGCTGAAGGATGACCATGGCATCCTGCAGGTCTCTATAAAACAAGATTGTGTTTGATATTCATTAACATGCAATACATATTCAGATACTGGCGTATGCAGGAGTAAAACAAACTGTCTGTGGTACGTACCCATACAGATGATTGACATGTGGGTTCACTCCCAGAGAGTTCATCCAGTTTCTGAACGTCCTCTCTTCCCGTGTCTCACCTGGAGAGAAAAGGATCATAGGATTGAGTGGGTTTCAGGTGATGTAGTTGGCAGCCATAATGAAGGTCTCAGTAATAGTCAGTGTGATTTAAAACATGCAGTTTGTTGGTTTTATCAGAACTGAATAGACCTGATTGATGTTTCTGATACCTCTGATACCACTGTGTTAGCTTAAACCACCATAATCTTGTAAATGTGATCTGTACACTAATTTGTACAGAAGGAGCCAAACTTAGAAGTGGTTTGTTGTTGCATCATAAAATTAAAAAAAAAAAGTTTCTATGCTAAAATGAGCCTGTATGCGTTAGTTAACAGCTGTTTGTGCAGAGCTGGTTGTCCTCAGGCTGAAACTTTGTTGCTTTAAAGTTAATCTGAAATATGAGTAAACTCATCCTGCTCCCCACACCCACCTTCCAACAGTCCCCAGTCAATGTCTTCATTCTCAGGTTTGGTCAGAGCTGGATATTTGTTAAACAGATTGGCCACAAAGGCAAGGTTGAGTTTGGGGTTTCCACTGACGACGTCAGCTGCGGTGACAAACTGTCGACAGCTGAGTCTGTCGGCCTGCTGCAGCATGGCTTCTGCTCTCTTCATGTCATCTTTCTCCTGAACAACACACAGAACACACACTGCGATCAGAGATGCTGTACAGCTGTCACCATGTGGTGAAGACTCTCAACTGTCGAAGCACTTACACTGAAGCCTGCCATGTTAATGTCTATACGTGGCTGGTCCTCGTCGGTGCCTTTTGGAGAGATCTGATTCAGGAGGTGGAAATAGGCCCTGGAGTCCTGCAGGATAATACAAACAAACACAATTAAATTTCACTGTGTAACATAACTAACTTTTGTCTCATTAGGATATCTGTACTTTAATTAGTGCCACATCTTGAGGTGTTGATAAACCTGAACTTAACTTGTAGTGAGCACATTGTTTTGTATTTTGTCAATCACCTGTCAGGTATTTAAATGCTCTCTTAAATTGTTCAGTACTGTATATGCATTAGATTTGCTTTATAAACACTACATTTGGCATATATTAAATCTATATAAGCTGATGAAACTAGACGAAACAAATATTTAATCTTAAAATGCCATTTCGGAGAATTATTCTGTAAAATGTAGTGTGTACTGCAGAACAATATGTAAAATTCTTTGTTTAAGAAATGTCTATGTCTATAAAATAGTGGAAATAGCATGAGGAAAAAATGACATGGATAACCAGACAAGGAGAGGTGTTGTAGCTGCTTGTTCACCTGCCTGCTTCAGTACCCAAAAGTGTAAACAAATATACAACAATATTTTCAAACGGACTAATATTTTAGATCTGATTAAGTTGTTAAAATTATGTATCAAAACATCCTTAGTAACATGAATTTTTCCAGAGACGCAAAACATCTTAAATGCTTACATGCACAAGACAGTTTGCTAAATGTTAGCTGAAGGAGACACTACTCATTCAATCCTATTTCTGGAGCAGTGTAGGCGGATATTTGACTGAGTTTGTGTAAACACTGCCTTGCCCAGGGTGCTGATAGACACCTGTGTTGTTGGACATGTTTACTAAACACGCAAAAATAAATTGGTAAAAAAAAACCTAAAAAAACGCAACAAAGCAACACACTCTCCTCATAAGAACCTTAAAACTGCAAGTTTGAAAATCATTTAGTGTTTAAATACTCAGTGTGAACAAAGTGCTTTTAGTTTTAGTGAGAAAGGCTACCTTGATGTCAGAGCTGAAGTTATTGATCTTCTGCCAGCCAGCGTTTTCCAGATGAAAGTTTGCCCAGCGTAGGAGCAGTTCTTCTGGAGACAGCTTCATCAGGTCCTCCAGGGTTTCTCCGTCTCTCAGCAATGCTGCCAGTGCTGTCAAGGGGTGTTAATGATCAGTTAAAGCTACCTGACAACAGACCAGGAAACCCTAGTGATGGGAACACGGACTCAAACACCTGTTGCATAACGGAAATCTCAAACATGCCCTGTACCTTCATTTCTGCTGAGCTCGATGTCAGCAAACAGGCCAATTTTGATGATCTGCCACAGCAGGCCCAGCACCAGGTGGGGCTTCCCCTCCTTCAGGTCTAAAGCACCAATGTTCACCACATGGCAGCCAATGGCAGAAGCTGAGTTCAGGGCCAGGTTGAGATTCTCCTGTAAGGTAAATAAAGCATCAGCTGAGTGGTGACACAGATAAAAAATAATTTAAAAAAAGCAGCGCTGATGTAAATCTAACTGACCTGTATTGTAAACGGTGTCAGCTTCTTCTTATTTATGGTCCTCTCATCGATGGTGTCCGGCACTGACAGGTTGATCATTTTGCTGTGTATCCATACAAAAAACAAAACCAACATTATTTATATTTCTACTGACATACGTAATAATATAATATATTATACTACTATATTGTACATACTAATGTAGATAGATTTGGAACAATACGTATTCATTTCTGAATATTCTCATGAAAGTAGCAATATCATTTCCTGCACTGCAATGTGCGGAGAACATTGCAGTGTTTGACCAATACAGGCTTTTCTTTCAGCCATAACATGAACACACCAGTAAGATCAGTGAGCTGCAGGTATTTGATATATTTCATAGAGGCAGCTACAGCAAGTAAGGGAGGGGATAGTGGAGTTGCTGCCTTGCAGTGAAAACAGGAACACACACCAGAGGACTATACCGTCTCCGACAGAGGTGAACAGAGAGTCTGTGTTGGGATCCATGGGCAGGACATGTTGGCAGTCAGGGTCTTTTTCCAGAGCACTGTTGATCCAGTTTACAAAGGCGTATCTCTCCTCCTCTGTAAGGGTGAACATCCACACACAGGCGTCAGTAAAAAAACAGCATGACAGTATCGCTCACAATGACTCATTAAAGTGGATCCATTATGGGCTTCTCAATGGCAAACGAACCGTCTGCACCTGAAGGTACAAAGTCAACAGTTCATGACAAACATTAGCAGCGACTGGAGGGAGGAAACAGACAAATGTACCAGAGAACGAGTGTTGTGTGCCTTCGCTTGACAGCTCCGACGTCCCTCCAATAGCCAGAATGCCTTCTTTTCTGTTGATGGCCTTACGGAAAGTTTTTGCTATTTCACTGCCCCTCAGGTCCTGGACGATCTGAAACAACACAACAAAGAATATTCAGAGACCAAATACCACCAAGACTACATTACTACTTAAGACACATTTATGGAAATACTGCAGATGATGGTTTTGTTGTGGAGGTTAATCACTTCATTGCTTTGGCCAATTAAAACATCTAAAAACAAAAAGTAATTGACATACATTCACAAATTCGTCAATAACAACAGCACTGAATTGTTGGCTGCTGTTCGTTGCAGTGTTTTAGATTATAACTAAATATCCTAACTTCACATCCAATGTCACATGTAGTGATTACTGCACTATGATTCTGGTGAACTGATATGTAACTATCACCTTTAACACATAAAACTTATGATGAGTAATTGCCAGACAATTTAAAATGACGTCTGTGCTCTCTCATCTTCTCTCCTTTTACTGTCATTTGAATCCCTTGTTGTCTTATTGAGCTCCTGTTTGCCATCATGACGGCCAAGGTCGCTCTGCAGCATTGCAGCTGGAATTTCTCCTCAATAACATGAAAACATAAAAGGCTACCTACCACCTACAGAGCTGATGATCAACATCTGGACTCGTAATTGAGTTTCTGAACAATATATATGGTCTAAAAACAACAGTGTTCATTGATACATAAAGTTTTCAGGTTCATAACAGTAACTAATGCTGTGTGGTGCATTTAGGTACACTATAGTGATTTAAAGTGAAACTGTGCAGTCACTACACATCTAACCATAAATAAATATAATAAATAATCAGTAATAAAAGTGTCAGCGTGTCATTAAGGTTATCAACAGTACAAGTAAACTGTCAAACACAGTCGTTATCATCCTCCACACTAACACCACCCTCAAGCTTGGCTACATCCCAGCATTAAAATCAGTCTCAATGACATTTAAGGGGAACCATAAAGAGCTATATAGTGTGAGTTCATACAATATAAAGCTTATCAGTAAAGCAGCACATGTGAGCAGCTACAGACAATAAATATTGTATGGTAAGATGTCTGATACTTCCTGAATCTGAAGTTATTGCTGCTTCATCAGTGACCAAAGCCTGGCTACCCGCCTTGCTGTGGCGTTTGACCACAATAAGCTATTCAGCCTGGCGCTGTTTGAAAAGCACAGCACACTTCACCACAAACATAAACAAGGTCACAGGGTGCCAGCTTGCATTTTTTTTTGTGCGCTCTAGGTAAAAGACATAACCACAACAAGACAATAGTGACCTTGGTTCTACAACTCAGCTAAAACTTCTATGATATCCACATTCACTCTGGATGCATTTAAACTGGGCTGTTATCGTCCATAAGAACCTATTTTTTACAGCAGAGTTTTATCAAAGCATTGTGCCGGAGCACACACCTCTCTGACACAATGGCACAATGCTGTTAAGCAGCCAACTGGGAGGTGCCGGATGACATCTCCTCCCGCCAGCACATGAACATGACATAACAGCCCATAACAGTCACCTTGCAGTTTTACATCATTGCAAATATCAACTAATCAATCCTTCAGCCAAGACACACACACACACACACACACACACACACACTTTGTTATTTTGTTCACCTTCAATTAATGGTAGTTATTACGGCTCTATTTTTATGATTTAATCGTTCTGAAATCTTTCAACCCTGATTGTCACATGGCTAAATCTTTGCCTTAAAAGGAGCAGTTTAAATAAAGTTGAGTCCACAGTTACAGTAACAGAGCCCACGACACTTCAAGACCAAAAGACGTTCAGCCACAGAGGTTCGGACAAAACACAGTTCAAAGACCACCCAGTTCAATTTGCTTCACTTTGTCATTTTCATAGGTTAAGTTTACAAATGACTGACTAAAAAAGCCGCATATCCAAAAGCAAGACATTTAAACTGTCACAGAACGACAGCTACGTTGCGGTCGACCCTCCTGATTGTAATTCAAATTCCTGCAGTGCTAAACCAGAAGCTGCCTCAGTAACATGACTGCTCCCTCATCACCACTGAAACAAAATACTGGAACTCACACCACTCTGCTGACCTCACTTCCACATTCCCTGAGTTAGTGTGTGTGTGTGTGTGTGTGTGTGTGTGTGTGTGTGTGTGTGTGTTTGTTTGTATAGGGGCCTTTCAACTCTGTCGAGCATTTTGCTGCTAAAAGTTGCTTTACTGAGCCGTCTTACTCAGGAGGGCGAGGCGCTTCAGGCAGAGCAGAAAACAAAGACCGACTCACAGTCTCACAGTGAGGAAAGCTCTGAGCAAGAGGTGAAAACTTGTCAGGCTCGGCAGCAAGAGGTGAAAACTTGTCAGGCTCGGCAGCCCGAGCTGTTCTGAGCTCCACTTAACGTACAGACAAAAACTCTTCGAAGCTGATCTTGTTGTCCTTGTTGCGATCGAGTTTCTGGATGATCTCTCGGACCATGTATCCAGGTAGGGCATGGCCGGCCTCTTTGAGGAGCTCATGGAGTTCATAATCAACGACGTATCCATCGCTGTCGAGATCTACACACACAAAAACCATCATTAGACACCAGAAGACTTATTTTCACAACCTATAAATGTCAGTTTGATGTTGATTTATCGTTTGTCTTAATAATCAAAATAATCAAAAATAATAATAATAAATGGCCATCAGAAGTTAATTGAGCCTCATGCTATCTTAAAATCACTTTTTTGTTGCAGTGAAAACGCAATATTTAATCCTTCTCATTAAAAGGATCTGTCATGGTAGATTAAACTCCTCAGCATCACTCTAATAGAATCATTACAAAAATATCATTACATATCTTTGTCACAAGGGTTTGATGATAACATGTGAAGGATCATTGCAAAAAAAAATAAAATCGGCTGATATAACGACATGAGAATTTTTTTACTCCCTCATATTGATATCAGCCTCAAAAATGCAGTATTCCAAATACTGGATGCTACAAAAATCCTCCTCGTTACTGCACTGTTTATGGTACTTTAATGAGCATGTCTTAGGTGCTATTCATATTATTTATATTTTTTACAATAATAAATTAACCTATACAGTGTTCAGTACATATAACCAAAAATATGTGGTGTATACTTGCCCAAATGTACATATGCTGTTAATACTGTACATACAACCTATTGTCTAACTCTGTCTCTCTATATCTATCTATCTATCTATCTATCTATCTATCTATCTATCTATCTATCTATCTATCTATCTATCTATCTATCTATCTATATATAACCCTCTCTACTGTCCATCACTGTACATATTGTTGGAAGATATACTATAGTGCTGACTTTCCTGTACTCATCTGTAAATAACACTGTATTTTTTTGCTTCTGGTTGGATGTTAACTACATTTCACTGGCTTTGTGCTCATGATCTGTACAATAATAAAGTTGAATCTAATCTAACATGGCTTTTACTCACCAATCTTCCCAAAGATCTCCCTCATTTCCTCCATCTCCTCTTTTGTTATCTTTCCAGACATTTTCTGTGATTGACCTGAGGTGGTCAGTCAGAGAAAGGTGGGACTGCGGAGAGAAGAAGAGTACCGAGTCATTAGCAGTGTCTTGACATGAGGAGGAAGGACACAAGAAGAGCGTCATCCTCATCAGCCTCCTGTAAACCTCCTTCCAGCCTCTGTAACTTATACAGACTACCACACTATTCTGCGTCTCCAGCCAGCGCCCCTCACTCCAGTCAGTAATCTCACTGCTCGTGGTTCGGTGAACATTCTCAACTTTTCTGCCAACGTAGATGTGACCTTTCCTCTGCAGGCAGAAAACACTTCACATCTCGTCTTCTGTGAAATCTAAAAACTAGTAGTTCTTCATAAAAACAGTCTAACTAATCCAGGCTGATCCCCACCCCCACTGATCCTATCTACTGTTCTCTTTGGTTTCTTTCTTTTGCTCTTTTCCTTTTCCAAGCATGTTTCTCACCCATAATCAAAGTAATTTCCTGTTGTTCCATTGTATAGTAATGGGCCTGTACTGTAAAATAACTACCAGACATGCAGCAAGTACAGCACTTCACTGTTTACAGTAGGCGATTTTTATAAAACCACTTTCTTATAAATCTGCTTACTGCAACAGAACATCGTCCAAATCCTCACAATTTTAAAAAGTCTGCTCTAGAAATCAAATTTTAATGAAATGTGTTGAAGTGGAATCATGGAAACTGAGATACCTGTATTGAAAAGGGATCGGGTTTTATATGATAACCTCACATCTGGAGTAGTTGTGAGCCTTCTGTTTGGGCTATTTCTCTAAAAATATGATGCCAGTTCATCATGAAACCATTACAGAAAAGTGTCTTTAAAGGAATTCACTTAAATGAGTAAAGACAAGTCACATAATGAGTAAGACTATCTGAATTTTTTTGTCTGACTAAAAACACTGTGTTCCCGAACTCCTCCGAGGCAAAAGTCCCAAACTGAAAATAAGGAATTCCTCCGAGTGCCTCCTTCCCGTTTTGCAGCAGGAATGCGTGAGGCCTGGGCAGATCGTGCTTCACTTTACAGAGGAGGTGAGCAGGGCGAGCTGCTTTGCTTGGCTCTCCGAGGCTAAACTGGTGAGATGGCATTCCTCTCTGACACAAGTGTTCAGAAAACAAAGATGCAGTTGACAACGAAGGATCACACTTTTTCCAGACAGAAAAGTGTTCCCGTTTCCTGATGGTAAAAAGTACAGATGACTGATTTCACAGCGTATTAGTCAGAAATCCTGGGCATGGCTACTTCTCCTTCCCTACTACACATGTAAAACCATATTAGGGAATAGTTGAAAATCCAGTTAGTCAAACGGGTCATTATCCACCTGATTGTTAGTATCATTCAGAGTAAAGTATTTCCTTTGAAGGCCACAGCAGCCTAACAGATGCACATTCAAGCAGACAAACAATAGACAAAAGGCCAGTAACCGTGCCTCTTCCTCCATGAATGAAACTATTAATAGTGTTCATGAAACAGTAGCCATGTGGTCCCTGAGACTGACTCAGTTCCTATATTCTTAAAAACAAAACAAACTGATGAAATGCGACACATTGTCCTAGTAATCAGGAATGCGCTTAACCAACAAAGCCATTCAGATAAAATCATTCTGTTCACAATAAAGAAATACAAATCGGGTAGAGAACTGGTTTTAGGTAACAGTACAATAGATTTGTCACTTTTATCAGTAACACAGATCAAAGTTCTCTCTGTTCTCTCTGATTCATACAGTGGCATGAATCAGAGAGAACAGAGTGTTTTTCTTACACAAACTGCTACTAAATCAGGGCAAGCAACTAAACTCCTGACTAAACGATTAGGAAAATGACGATGCGTGTGTTGCTATATTTAACTTTTCTCCACAAGGATGTGAAATGTGGTCGCTGAAGTCGGCTCAGCTACAATAAGGGCCGACAAACATTACCTCATTTGCCAGGCCATGTCACACCCTCGACACAGGCCGAGTGGAAACAGAAGAGGGGTTAAGTGCACGGAGCAAGGGCACAGATGGCGGCGGACAAATGCGAGACGTACTGCTGGTTGTACAGAAGAATAGAGCGTTTGTAATCAGCCTTACAAACCACGGCAATAAATCCTGTGTAACGCTAGAAAATGAGTTGTGAGTGTCAGGCTCCAAAGACAGTTGCTGTGTTTGACAGCTGGACTGTGTGTTTTGAGAGCAGATCCTACGTGCCTCTAAATGCAGCAGCAAATGGAGAGGCTCTTGTTGGCCTAAAAGCATATCGATACTCGTGATAGAGGTCAAACACAGGATTGAAATGTCAGTGCTTGGCTGCAGTGCAGAGTTTCATAGATAAGAAAAATGCTACCATACTTTTGACTGATGATTGGACTCAATACAAAGCAAAAATCTTGGGAAAAGATTTCCCAAATTCCAAGTCTTTGACATTTTTGAAAGAGATTAAATTTGAACCAAACAGAAAGCTATGTGGGTACGTAGTGACATACACTGAAAACAACAAATGCATTAGCACTACACACACACACACACACACACACACACACGTAGGTTTTAATCAACCAGGTCACGTGATATCTAGCAGTAGCAAAACAAGTCTTGAAGATGTTTCACCACTCCTCCACAAGGCTCTCTCAGCTCTCTTGCCCTTTACTTTATGTGTGGATATCAACCATACACAACTATTTCTTTCCACGCACCAGCTTTAATTGTCAGGCCAAAAACAGCACATCTACGACATTTACAATCGCCTTTGATGGATCTTTCAGTCAATTTAAAGCGGTGGGCTGCTCCCAGATGGGTGAGTTAAATGTGTAGAGCTGACACACCCCGTGCTGCCAGTGTTTTATCCACACAGTTACATGGGAAATGTGAGGCTCACAAATAGCTTGGGCACCCTTCCCAAGTGTGGTCAAGTTCATATGCACACACCCAACATAGTCTGCAAGAACACGGACATTTTTACTCAGTGACAATCGCCTGCAGATGTGAAGCGCACTGACTCATAAACACTATACAGTCTGCGACTGCTGTGTGGATAAGATAAGCGCAGCCATACTGACAGGAAAAGAAAAGGTGACGACAACAAATACTATACGAGGAGTTTACCCAACTCTAACATCATGTACAGCTGTATGCATAGCATCCTGGGCTGGGTTTAGGGGTATTATAAAACCTCACAAATATGGTGAATCATCATGGAAATATTCAAATGAAATGGTGAGCTGCTAATCTTTACCACTGGAACAACTTTCCCTATGTAGTAAACTGCTTTTCACCAAATGAAAGGATGTAGAGAGTAGCTGCAGCTAGCAGGTCATGCTAGCATAGGTGTAAAACCAGGAATCACTAGCAGACATCACTTAAGAATGTGATTAGACAGGTTACTGAGATCCTGCTGAATCAGTTGGGCTAGGCTGCTCAATTTAAAAACAGACACACCTACAAGGGCTGCCATTACTCAAAAACACTGTCATGACTCAGATTATGATTTTTAAGTCAATATGATTATATAATGTGTGTGTCAGTGCAGATTGAGAGTTCTATTAATTATTATTAAAAGACCAGATGCAGCTAATATAATTTTCTTAAAAATTGTTACAGAACAGTGTGAAAAGGAAGAGCACAAGAAACAAGACGTGAAAACAGGTGCACCCTTTAAATAACTTGTTCACTTTCACGCCGTTGAATAACAAGTGTCGGCACCTGTTTAAAACCCTGTCGGCGCAGAAAGTGGAGCAACCTGTTCACCCGCACAGGTGTGAGTAAGGGCGGATCCACATGGTAAGCTCCCTCCTCCTCCTCCTCCTTCTTGACTGTCTGGTTTGTCTTTACAGAGATAACATCAGACACATAATGTCTGTATTTAAAACACCAACATGCTCCCATGTAGTTATCCATAGTATGAACAAGGGAGTTTCACTTTGTACTTGGGCTATAGTGAAGCACAGCATACATACCACACATGTACATTCATGGACAATTTGATCAACACAATCAGGTTAATGACAGACACAGTTAAAAGTAACAAAAGATGTGTTCCTCTTTCCCATAAAGGAAGTACACACAACACTTTTTTTCCACTAGGACAAAACTATGTCCCCTTACTTCTAATACTGTAATAGATTTAATACTTTGTTGTTTAACAGTTAAACATCGTTTCCTGTCAAAATATCCCTCCATACAAGCAATGACATGACTTTCACTGAGGAGAGACAGCAGGGACTGTTGGAAGGAAAAGCACCACTGATTTAAACTGTATTCAAAACACACTTCTTGTTCCAAGTCACAATATTTATCAAGTTAAAATGTGGGTTTCTCTGACACCATCACACAGACAGTCGTTCAACTATTTCTCAACACAATTGGGATCCCAGATGTAAGTGTAATGCTGACCCAGATGGGTCGACAGGAAAAATCTGGTAAATCACTCAGAGTAGTAAACAGCCTTACATAGGCCGCTGTTTTACACAGGCGCAATTAAACTCTGAGAGACTAAAGAAACTGCTTCATTTCAGTTTTAAAACAATCACCAATCTTTCCCAATGCACCATAACACGCAAACAAACAAAGAAAGTCAGATCTGATGTGCAGCGTGAGAACGTCCACTTTGCAGTTTTATGTCCCATACAATTTAAATGTGGCACCGACAGGGAGAGACAGATCAATTGAACAAAGGGTCAATCATTTACTAGAGTTGTGCAGGCATCATATAAGTGTCAACACGAAAAAAACGTGTCAGATCAGAGGAGCAAACACACACGCCTAGCATTGTAAAGGACCTTTAATAAAAGGCTTTAGCAGACTTTAATGTGTGCTTACACATGGGTCAATGCTAATCTGAAGATGTTAAATGTAAAGCAGGCTCCACCTATGCGACTTCCTCCGGTGGGCGCTGGTGTAGTAACGGAACGAACCTGCTCCCACGTTCACAAAGGTTGATATTTCCAAAGTTTAAAAGACAACATACACTTTTTATATGTTTTTCAAAACATATAATGCCGAATTTATAGTTATATCTAACTTACTGGACATATTTCAAGTTACCTTTGTTATGTCTTAGATTTACTTTTGCTAAACGTCAAACTTCAAAGGCTACTTTATTTCAGCATTTCTAGGCTCTGTCCAGCTCCCTGAGGATGAATAGGCTACAGTCAAGGTGTAGCTAGCTACAGCTACCCGGCTAGCGCCAGACATGCAAGTTTTGCAGGCAGGAAACTATCCCTGTTTACTCTTGCAAATCCTCCTGTCCAGGCTGAGGATAGCGGCTCTCACAGAGGAGAAGGCTTGGGACAAAAGTGTTATTTTAGCAGAAATACATCCGAGACAAAGTCTGTCTGTAAGTACCTCTTGGATAAGAAGTTGCCAGGAAATTGGTACTCACTGTCGGTACGCCTGAAATTCCAGACAGCGTCCAGTTTGCGGTCCTGCCTCCTCCACGTAGAGACAAAAAGTAGACAGAGGCAGGAATGTTGGCCCCGCCCGGCCGCGTCTACCGTTTTTCCCAACCCAGTTTAGATTAAACCACGCCCACTTCCGTAGTACGGAAGCCTCGACGACTGCGTTCCCATAGAAACCGCGCTTACGCGTCCTGCGAAATTGCTTGTAAAACAGTGGCGATATTATAGTAAAGTGCGCTCTTTGAAAATGACAGATCACGGCCACACAAATGCTTTGGTAAGTTATCTATTTATGTGAATTCACCACAGTTTTAAGTTGGTAGAATATACTAGCAAACAATATCAATACACGAGTCTAATATTATCTCTTGCACCTCATACACATTTTTTACAGTCTGCCTGACGTCCTTGGTACTAACAGGTAAGTTAACAGGTTAGCTTGGTATTGTGCATAGATAATGAAAGAATTATATAGCTTAGTTAAGCATGCTGTATTGTGATGGTTTTGTAAATGTCTTTTGCTTTTTCGGACCTAGTGTTTGTATGTGCTCAGGACCAGCAGAAAACATAGAGGAGTATCCACAGCTGAATGTGTCTTAGAGATTCCTTAACTGTTACTATAAGAAATCTTATAACATAGTTGTATTAACTTACAGTATTAGAACATTTTGAAGGAGTACTGTAGCCTATAACCCAGATCGACCATGTCTGCCAGTATGAGAAGGTGCCTTCAGCTGGAGACCACACTGGTCTTGATGCCACAGTACGTGTGGATGTCAGCACTGTGTGGAGCAAGCCAAGCAGAGGATCCATCTTTTGAAGGGATCATTAGGGGTGAAATGGAGGGTGGATGTCACCCGACAAAGGTTGGGGCTATTCAAGGTAAGAGTTGTGCTGTCAAAATTTCTTAAAGCAACTTATCAGTGTTTGTTTTTCCATTGGTTCATACTGCTGTAAATCTACTATATTTTGGCGTGTTACAAAATGAAATGTGCAAGTGAGTTTATTGACCTACTCACAATTTCATTGTTTTAGACATAATAATGAAATTCAGATATGTATATATGTTTTAGGACCGAGGCCTCGAAAATGTCTACCCGTTTCCCAATTGAGGCACAGATAGTAAACAGGCATAATAAACACCTGTTTGTTGCCAACGCTATCTGCCACCAGGATGTTGGGGAAAATGCAAAAGAGGTTCTGATGGGTCTGTTTGAGATTGGCCACACCCCTACATCTGCTCTGGTGGTGCTTAAACATGACCTCCAAGTGGAGTATAGTTAGCAGTTTATATATCCATCTGTCAACAGGGTGATTTGCCCTGACCTGCCCTACGTGCAAAAGTAGGCATTTTCTGATGCCACACTTCTCCTGTGCTCCTTCCATCTGCTTCAAGCAGTTTGGTGATGGCTGTGGTGCAAGGAGAGTGGTGTGGACCACAGGGACAGACTCTGTTCACAGTTGTTAAAGACATGCTGTACTGCAAAGACAAAGGATAGGCTTTACAGTGAGGCAAGACAACATCCCGTTGCAGTCAGGTTAGTGCTCAGCTGTAGGACAGAAATTTCAGATTTCAGATCACATTATACACTGCCTGGCCAAAAAAAAAAATTGCCACCAAAAAAAAGGTCACACACTCTAATATTTCGTTGGACTGCTTTTGGTTTGATTACGGCACGCATTCACTGTGGCATTGTTTCGATAAGCTTCTGCAATGTCACAAGATTTATTTCCATCCAATGTTGCATTCATTTTTCACCAAGATCTTGTATTGATGATGGGAGAGTCGAACCACTGAGCAAAGCCCTCTCCAGCACATCCCTAAGATTCTCAATGGGGTTAATGTCTGGACTCTGTGATGGACAATCCATGTGTGAAAATGATGTCTCATGCTCCCTGAACCACTCTTTCACAATTTAAGCCCTATGAATCATGGCATTGCCATCTTGGAATATGCCTGTGCCTTCAGGGAAGAAGAAAAACACTGATGGAATAACCTGGTCATTCAGTATATTCAGGTAGTCAGCTGACCTCATTCTTTGGGCACATAATGTTGCTGAACCTAGACCTGACCAACTGCAGCAACCCCAGATCATAGCACTGCCCCCACAGGCTTGCACAGTAGACACTAGGCATGATGGTTGCATCACTTCATCTGCCTCTCTTCTTATCAGAGCTTATCGAAACAATGCCCAAGCGAATGCGTGGCGTAATCAATGCTAAAGGCGGTCCAACGAAAAATTTTAGTGTGTGACCTTTTTTTTTTTGGTGTTGACTTTTTTTTGGCCAAGCAATGTATTTGTAAGAACAATGTAATGAAACCATGAAGCTATTGTGTTTGGATACTTTTATTACATTTTTGATGTATGCATTTAAAAAAAAAAATCAATTGCAAATATGAAAAATACCTAAAGTACATTGAAAGGCTGTACAATCGCAGGGAGTGTTGGGCACTCAGTTACAGAGGCAGTCTTCTCACCAGAGGTCACAACACTTACAATTTTGTAGAAGCGGCAATGCGTGTCCTCAAGGACAAGATTCTGCAGAGGACGAAGGCCTTCAATCCTCCTCAGCTCTTCGACCTCCTAACATCAAGGTTGGAGACCTACTATGAGACACACACATTGTTGATGTTGCCCTTGGATGCTGGGAATCTTTCCAGAGATCCAGATTCTTTCCCCAAGATGGCAACATTGCAGCTTCGCAAATCCAGCAGGTAATGGATCTTAATAAGTGTAATTTGCTGATGTCCTACATGTTTGTCAAAGGGATCTATACACATGCACGCCAATTTAAAAGCTAATTAAGTATTGCCCCTTGAATGACTTATGTTTTATATAGATTGAGGAGAAGAAGTTCCTGGTGGAGGGGTCCAAGCAGACGTATGTTGTGGACATGGAGTTGGAGCTCTGTTCAGGCCCTGCAGGACAAACTGGGGCGCCATGCAAACACCAGGCAGCAGTGGCTAAAATCTACAGCTGTTTGGCCAACAATTTACTGCCAACAAGTCCAGAGATGAGAGCAGAACTGCTCAAACTTACATCTGGAGGTAAAGCCAATATTTTTGCAATAACTGTTTTTGTAAGACTCCCAATATTTAAATTACATAATGAGGGAGAGATGCTTAACTTTATTTCAACAACCCACTGAATTTGGTGGCCTGTGCAAGTAATGTCATTGTTTATTTGTGTCATCAGTGTTGTGTTTTTTGTGGCCACATTATAGAATTCAGTGGTCAGGAGCCACTGGGCCTTGGTTAATGTTGATCCCTCTCATGTTTTATAGAAAACACCTCTTTGGACTTCTTACAACCCCCGAGGCTGAGGAAGATTTTGTTATATCCTAAACACTACATTTTATATTAATTTCCATATATTTTGTAAGAACTTTCAGTGGTGGGGAAAGTAAAATCTAATACACAAAATAATACACAAATAACCTCACTGTTACTTAATACCTTAATACATAGCATAAAGCTATGTATTTTATTATCTTATTACTCTCATGAATCCAAATCTGATACAGTAATTAACATGTCTGACTTATCAAACCTTATCAAACCATGTCTTGTGCAATGTGAACTGAGATAGACTCTCGCCCCCCATGACCCTTCCCATGATAAGAATGGATAGATATATCATAATACTGTTTTTTACTTCAACTTTTTGCAATTACAGTAAATAATCAGTTTCATTGCTAAATACACTGAGCCTCACATGGTCTAAAATGTTCAGTAGTGATTCCAACCCATACACATCCAGGACAAATATGTGCTCAAAACACCTCTAGTTTTATCTAAGGGCCCAAAACAGCTAAATGCTGGCATTGGAACCAACAGAGTCAGAATAGGAGACTGAAATCAGTTTACAAAATGAGTGTGTAGTGGAACAGCAGTGGGCTTTTAAATAATTAATATCTACCCATCCATCAGTGATATTTCTTGGAAGAGTAGCCTATAAGAGTTCAGTGTCTGCTGCATGTCTCCGTTATGATGTGGGAGAAATATAAAGCATGCTATCAGCAAAAACAACCAATTGATGAGGTGGATCAAAGAGCATATGATTGTGGATTAAATGCTAAAAAACACAAATAATATGAAAATTAACATGGGGTTTTCTATTATTATCAGCAAAGTAGAAACATTTACTAAATACATACGTGTGATGCGGATCTGTTTATTGACAATTTCAGTGTCCTAAATGACTCAGTGGCTTACAAATGATGTTATTTATTGTCACAATTCCAGGAAAGACAGGTGTACAGTAAACACAAAACATGGTGGTATACACACTGTAGATGTTGACAGTGGTGATGATAGTGGGTGGAAGCACTTAAACTGACACAGGAAGTCATAATGACAAAAGGTTGTACTAAGAAAGACAAGTCAGTAAAAAGTGTTGCTTTGAATATGACACATTATTAAGCTAGACTGCCTGATAATGAAGAATATACACAAAATAATATCCTAGTAAGCATAACTGACATAATGTACTAGTGCTGGTTCAGAGAGGGCAGAGGAACATTAATACATTACATATTTTTCTTGCCATGATCATTAATCCTTTTCACACCTTTCATAATGCACTTACTATGCAAATGATTTTTTTTTCTTTTTATTTAATTATCTCTTGTTTTGCTTTGTTTTGTTTTTGTGGTCTTGAGCTTTGAATAGTATAAAACACCTTCAAGAAAGGATTACTTTTTCCTTTGATCCATTGAGATGCACAGTATCTAGACTATACTGTTATTGTTATGTTTCTATGTTTTAACTGATTCTATTTGTTAAACAAATGCCCCTTTGGGCACTTATGGAACAGCGTTCCTACAGCCCAATAGCACTGAGCTCCTTAATCTGTGCTCACTGCCAATGAGTAAAAGACCGCTTGGGCACAACCCGGTGACACAAGGATCACTTAAGATATGGAAACAGTTAAGAATTCATTTTGGGTGCAAACAGGGCCTCCCTTTAGCTCCCATCTCGGCAAACGCCCTCTTCCCACCATCTCTGATTGACACAACTTTTCAGCTCTGGACAAGAAAAGGTGTAGGCTTGGTCAGGGATTTCTTTAAAGAAGGCAATTTCATGTCATTTCAGCAGTTAAAAACAAAACTTAATATTCCACAATCACATTTTTTCAAATATCTGCATGTCCGAAGCTTTATTAAATAACACAAAATATACAGAGCAGCTGGTTGGAAGAATGCTTGACAGCTGAGCCTTTGCAAAGAGGATGTGTGTCTGCTATATATGAGCTTTTGCAGGGGGCAGCAGCTCCCTCTTTGGACCGTATTAAACAGCAGTGGGAGACAGTACTAGGCTGTGGTCTTTCTGTATCAGAATGGAAGAGGGCAGTTGGCTGGGTGCACAACTCATCTATTTGTATCAGGCATGGACTCCTGCACAGACTTCACCTATCAAATAGCAAGCTTGCCGAAATGTTCCCATGAACCAGTGAAAACTGTCCTAGGTGTAAATGTGACCAGGGCACCCTTAGCCATATGTTTTGGGTCTGCTCAAGGCTAAAAGACTTTTGGGAAGGGGTTTTTGACACAATCACTGCAGTGTGGGAAATAACAATTCAACCGAACCCTGTCACAGCTTTATTTGGTGTGGTGCCACTGGACTGCAGGATTTCAGCCACCCATGTCACTTTTGGCACAGCGGACTATCCTGCTTAAATGGAAAAAGTCGGTACCCCCTTCTCATAGGCGATGGGTGATGGACATGGTGGCTCATCTCAGAGTGGAACAACTAAGATCTATAACCCAGGGCTCGGAAAAAAAGTTCAAAAAGCTTTGGCAACCGTTCCTACTATATGTTGAGAAGCTCCATGTCGAATAAATAATTGCAATGGCCCTGTGAATTTATTTATTTTTACATTTTTTATATTTTTTTGTTTATTTATTTTATTTTTTACTTTATTTATTATTGATGTTTTTATTTATTTATTTTTGTGCATCTATTTGTCGGTTGTGTGTAGCCGATTTGCATTGTCTGCGCAGCTATTTTTGCTCTTCTTTGTCGGTATGTCTGTTTATTTTGTTTATTGTCATTATCGCTAATATTTTTATCAATTTAATTTTGTTTATTTTCATTATTATAATTTTTCATGGATCTTATGGTGTGTGTGTGTGTGTGTGTGTGTGAAGCATTGGTGTTTCTAGATGTTTCCAAGTTTCTAGATGTTCTCGTGCTGTATGTGGAGCTGTATGTGTGAAGTAAAATCCAATAAAAACATTCAAATATATGATTCTATTTGTTAAACTTTTTCTCATGTGCCAAAGTTCTTTATAAAAATATTAAACCATTTAATCAGATCCAGCAGATATATTTAAAATGTTCAGCCTTTTTAGTGTCTTTTTGTTACTACACTAAAAATGGAGGATAAAAGAGAAAGGATAAAAGAAAACAGGTACAGGTAAATCAATGAAAAATGTGATAATGGGTCAAGAGAGAAATGAAGAAGTGGGATAGTTGTTGCTTGTTAGGACGTTTTGCATGTCCTGTGTCACAGCTGATTCAGATATCCAGTGTATCCAATGTGAGATAAACTTTTTTGTTGCCAACACACTAGCCAGTCATATGTTGCATGTTTTCTTCCAGGAGTGGCAATTGTGAGGAGACATTAAGGAGGTAAGTGCTGGATCCATCAGGAAGTTTCTGTTTCAGATAAACTTTTAAATGCATTTTTGCACAAAATGAATGAACTTGAACTTTGGCAATTACATTCAGCCCGTATGAGCAGGAACAATGATTACACCAAGGAAAACTCTTTCACTGTGCATATGGACACCGTACCCTACTGTTGTTTTGAGACAGACATGAAAAATTGTGACCCTGTCCTTGAATAGCTGATCCTCCTCCGCGACAGCAGGTGGCGTTACTGTAGCGGTCGAGGCTCAAACGCTCTAAAAAAAAAAAAAAAAACACAAGAAGAAGAATAGAGGACCGTCCGGTGGTTTATGTTTTGCCTACTTTGCCTATGATCTGAAGCGCAAATTTGAGCGCCACTGTCCACCACATGATTTTAATAAAATGAGAAGATAAGGACTTGAACGACTTAAACGGTTGTTCATTTTCTCCTCGATATGTCTGCAGCGATGCTGAGGTAAGCTGCGGCTCGTCAGCTGCTTAGCAACTAGCTAGGTTAGCTAGCTATCAGCTAACAGCTAACTTTATACCCTTACAGTAATTATATTTAAATAAGCCATTAATCAAACCAAGAGTTGTTATCAGAGCTAACATGCCTGGTAAGGTAAAGTGAATTTGAAGAATCATATTTCCTTGACCTTTTATAGCTCCTTGAAGCTAGATACATTTTCGGAGTTTTTGCGAACGTCACTTTAATTATAATTGATTGTTATTGAGCTAAATGCAACCAATCCTACATCATAACATACTGTGGAGTCGCAAATTCATTACTCACTCTCCCAGTGACGTATTTCAAATTAGGCTGGTACATTTTGTTAAAATGAATTCAGTCTTATTCAGCCTGCAATAAAATTCACCTTCGCGAAGGATGTAATGTTCCCCTTTTGGGCTATTCACAGGGGTGTTCCGACTATTTTGTCTACCCCATGTGTTTTAATTTGTGTAGACTAAATAAACTCTTAATACAACAGTGTGACGCTTTGCAGATTAGTAATTTAACTCCAGCCTCCAAAATGACTATATGATGAGTTAGCGTTTGCAAATAATTAACATTATAACCATTATGATTGATACTGTATTTCTAGATTTTCTGATCACACAGTTAATCCTTTTAAGTAATAGGTCAATACAGAGAGGACTGTGGACTACTGAGAAAAGGGCTGCATTGATAGCTTTTGGAGGCTTTGAAATGGGTCTTGTCAGGTTTCATTTGTCTCTCCTTCTGGAAAACTGAAACTGTAATGGACAGTAATAGTATCTCAGACGATAACAGTCGATTCTCCCAAATTAGCTTTGTATAAACAAAACAAAGTGAATTAGTAACACGCTTCAGCCACAAATTGATAAAGTAGGTAGCTTTCTTACTAACATATTAACCATAATTATGCTTTTTTTCCCTCTTGCCTGTAGCACCTCTAGCAGCAAGTTGAATGTATTGGTCAACAAACTACACGAGTACTTGACTCATTCCACTGTTGAGGACAGCAATGGCACACCATCGTCAGCGGATGCCGATGGTACAGTATCTGATTAATCTAATGAGGAGTGATTGGAAAAATGCACCTCATTTGTACATGATTTATAGCATTTTAGTTCCATATTTAAATTTTGGTTTATTGATCTTCCGTTCACAGATCTTAGAAACAGGGGATTTTCTCCCAGAAATTCAACAGGTCATACTGTGACAGAGGTAAGTGAACATTTTTTTGTGTTTTGTTTGTCATATAATTAAGTTTTTTTGTTCACTACACTGAAAGGTTATTATGCGTCTGTGCCACCGCCAGCCATTTTATATCAAAGAGGTCAACTTGACTGTGACCTAATGATGTTCTTAAAAAACGCTTTTCTGGACATTATTGAGCACCATAAGTCAGCAACAGAGGGGGTGACTGTGACCATGTCTCACATTTGGTCATGTACTGAATCTTTGGTGCCCACCTAGAAACTGTGGTGATTATTTAGATCTTCTGTGTTGACGGGTTGAAGATGTGTGTGAAACATCCATGTTTTAGAATTTGTAGCTACTTTGCATTTTGCTTTCCCACGGTAGGTGTCCACCCTCTTCACATCCTCTCCCTGGATGACAGGATGCTGGTCCTGCAAGGTTATTGGTTATGATGATATTGAGCTTGAGGCAATTATTGTTGCACCATGTAATGAAGCTCTCTATCAGTCCTCTGCACTCTGTAGTGTAAGAATAGTCTCCAAGTGAAGACGGCATGTTTCTCACTGGCATCATTCATGTTGTAGTTATAACTTCCATTTAGTCAAAAATACACTTCATACATTTTTATTAAATTCCTTAAAAGTCTTCACTACAAATGAGTCACTTACATGAGTCTGGACAGACATGCTTGCAAACTGCAACTTGACTGGTTGGTGGAGGCACACAACCACAAGAAGGTATTTTAGTTAGCTCTGCTTCTTTTCATCGCTGTCAAAAGTGGTACTTAGTCACAGCTCTTTAAAATAACGATAAAAGCACAAGTACATGGAACAAAAGAGTTTTTGTCATAACTAACCCCAAACGATCGCGAGGTGAATAACTAACTTTATTAATGCTATAAGGAAACAACCTGTGAGTAACATGTTTCCAGTTGCCACAGTTTTAATACAGTAATGACAACTAAAAGTCTGTAAGCCACGTGAAGCTCATGACACAAGGATAAAGTTACTGCTTCAAATATAAGAAAAAGCCATCATAAACAGTCTATAACAATAATCTTCCTGTTGTAGTTTACTTGTCTTTTCCAATGATGAAAAATCTGCAGCCTGGTAAAACTTTTACTAGCTGCAGCTGGTTTTCAGTTTGAACCATTTAACATTTCTTCTTCACCACTGTTCAGTAAAGAGCCATGGTGGCTTTGCTGGTTCAGTAGTTGCAGAGACTATGTTTTAGTCCTTTTGAAGTCAGTTTATGAACAGACAAAGCCTCAGTTCAAGGCCTTGCATATCCCATAAACCAGTGAAAAGTCAACTTCACAAAGCCTCCCTTATAGCCAGATTTGTGCCACTTTTCAGGTTACACTTTTATTCAAGGGAATGAGAAAAAAACAGATGGTTAACACAGTAATTTAATTCATTATGCAGTAATGCGGGAAGGAAGAGAAAATGTTATCTGCTTCCTAGCTGATTAGCTCTCTTCACAGCCATCTAAAGGCAGTAGGTTGTTTTTCCATCTGCAATGTTTAATTAGAGTGAAGTGCATTGTCAAAGCGTAATTACACACATTATAACCACTGTGGTCCACATTGATGAAAGCTTGCACAACAAGTACCAGGCTGTTGGAGAATAACCACATAAACGTCTGTGCTCAATCAGGCATTCGCTTCAATAACTCCCTCTTGCACATCACGAAGCATTTTTAGATTTTTGTCATTCTCGCACGGCCTCTAACATCAATGAGTAGTGAACTCATGAACATTAGTCTAAATAAATGATTGATGTACCAGTTGTCCCTCTTTGGGATGTTACTGTGTTGGTTTCATCACTTAAAGTGTCATTGATGATCACCAGCAAGAACTAAACTAACAAACTCTTACTTTGCAGGCAGGAGTGGATACCAGATACTCCAGGAGGTGAGTTGGCATTTAATTTATACCCTGCAAGCATCAATAAAGCACCACAACACCACATCAGTATTTTCCTTTTAGTGTCAGTAATTGGAGGCCAGCCTCGATGTATTTAAATCCAACCATATAAAGTTTTGTTTTTGGAGTCTGGTGGGTCCTAGTAATGCATGAAACTAGAGGGTGATGCAATTACAGATTTCTAACAGTCAGATTTAAATAAGGAGCCAGTTACTGAAGATAGTTTCAGTTAAAGGATAGGGCTGAGCAATATTCCAAAAAGTTTATCATGGTGATTTATCTATCAATATATATCACAATATGAATGAAAGTAATACTTTTGAACTTAAGAGTTCCCTTAAACTTAAAATTCTGTTAAGATTTCCTTTTAAGTGCATTCAGAGTGTAAGCTGCAAACATGGTTAATTTTATGAAAGTAATTACCCAAAAATGAACTGAAATCTTCTCAATTTCACCTCTTTGTTCTGCAACAGTCTACAATCATTACAGGACATTAAATAGTACTCTTACAGAAGCTTGGTTTCCAAAGTGCTGATTCACACATTGCTTTTCTTTCAGCTTTCAATCCATTGCTTTCATTGGCTTCTTCAATCATGTCTTTTGTCAAAAGAAAGCAACCTCATCTTGTTATGTGTGTGTCTTTTTGCTTTTTTCTTATCCTGTGGTTTAATGCTAGACAGACTGTTGCTGGGGCTTTTCACTGAAGTGCAGCCGTGTCCTGTGGCATCAACCAGTTATGATCAAAACATGTTTTACTTATTAAGGCTGTAGTGTGTCTTAGGGGTGTGACAAGACACAATATTGGGCTCACAAGATTGAGACGAGACGAGATTTTAACTATATTTTTAAGAAAACTTCAATGAGGTTATTTTATTTGACATTCACAAAATGGAAATAATGCAGGTGCATTTTGAAATGTTTGAACTAATCATCTTGTAATGAATCACTTGAGTTCTACTTTCTAAATATATAATTATCATATGCAGTATGCAGCACTGTAAAAGGTTTCCCCATATATAGATATTTTATAGATGGATCATTTTGGTATTTCTGGAAATAACAAACATAAATACAAAGGTTAGATACAATCACAAATACTAAAAAGTAAATTATAAAGAGTACAAACAATTCTAATATATAAATATAAATTAAATAAAGTATCCAATTATCAAAAATGATAACATATTGCTAATAAAAAGACACAAATACAAGTAAATTGCACAAATCCTGTATCACATAAATACACAAGTAGAACAACATATAAATTGTGTTATAATTTGGTAGTGTGACTCATTTTACTTTTTGAAGCATTAGGCTTCCATAGCTGCACTAGATTCCCTGCTCCTCCTACCTGAGGTTAACCTGCTCCTCTCCTCCTCTCATACTTCTCAGCAGGTAGAAGCTGTAACAAGGTTAATGATCCACACGTGACATTATAAAAAGAAGACATGACGTGCAAATGAGCGATTAAAAAAACAATCGTCTTTTCTTCTCTCTTTTTTGCGAGACAATATTCATTTTGACGAGAAATGTCGTCTTAGTCTCACAAGACTTTGGTACTTGTGGTACGCGATCTCGTCACACCCCTAGTGTGTCTGTAGGGGCACAAAACTAGAGAAAGCTAGAACTCAATAATGAGATTAAAGGTTTTTTGCAATGCTGTTAGCTTACACAGTATTTATAATGCTTGTAACTGGCAGTAATAAAAATAATTGGTAATTCCTGCCACCTTTGTCACTGGCAAAGCAAACTGTGAGATAGTTGGAAATGTTCTGCTCTGTGATTTACATCTTTCCTCTTTCACTGATATTACAGAAAACCCTCTGTGGTTATAAAGCATTCTGGATTGGATGAATCTGGAGACTCAAATGGAAGTGAGGATGTGGAGTTACCGATCAGTGCAAATGGTCAACTTGATATCACTAGATTGCCAAAAGGTAGGTCTTAAAGTTTCTCAATGCTACTTTAAATCAAAATAATTCATGGCTGCTTTGCTTCATAGAAGACAGACTGCAGTGCGTGTTTGGAAGTTTCTGCCCAAGGTTAAGATCACTCTACCTTTTGCTGAGTGTCTTGTGCTTAACTCTTGTATGTGTATGCAATTCAGTCATTAAAATGTGTGTTTTGTCTTTTTACTATGTATTGGAAGTAAGAAGTCTTCAGCTCTGTCCCAAGACTTAGGCTGTAATTACATATTTGATAATGATGGACTAATTTAATTATGGTGGTATGCTTTGTTACACACAGGCACTGTGATGGTCCGGCCTGAACCTGTTGAAAACGGAAGAGATGACTTCAGGGGTCCAGAGTTTCGTAGCCGGAAATCCAGCGCACTGCGTAGAGAGTTTTCAAGAAGACGTGGAGGTCAGTCACCACTGGTGGATGTTATGATTCAAATTATGCACCATTTTTTGATTAAGGAGCCAATTCTTCAGTTAATGACATCAACATACAAGAACCCAATATTGGTCACTTCGAGCAATTTAGCAACATGAGATACAAAAAGAAAGCACACCCATCGATTGCTCGTGGCCAAAAGATGCACATAGTGATAGATCTACTCCAGCGGTCAAATTAGGCTAAAAAAATGTATTCCGTTTGCTTACTCCATATTTTCGTTTTCCAACCAGTGCTCTCACTCATGGAAATCTAACCTGGGAAAAGTGGTGGAATTAATGGTGTTTCTCACATCATTTCAAGCAATCCATCAATCCGTATTAATAAAAATGTTGTAGCTAATGACAGCTGTATGCTTCCACAGGAGTTGAACGCATGGGAATTGTCAGCTGCACTGCATGTGGCCGCCAAGTTAGCCAATTCCGAAAAGATTCCTTGTATCAACATCCTGTTTTGAAAGTGCTTATCTGCAAGGTAAGTCAGCTCTAAGTACAGCTCTACCTACATTCATGCTGTTACCAAAATGTAAAATCTTGATAACAACATGCCTTTTTAACTTTATAGGATGTATAAGATGGTGTAAATGAAAAAAGTAATTGGCTTGTAATAAACTTATAATATAGTTTATATACCATGCTACGTCAGTCTGTCAACAACTAGATTGTTTTTTGTTATGATCAAACTTGTTTTTGAAATTAATGATTTAAAAGAATCATTAATATTTAATCAGGTTTTGCCAACAATCATCTACGCAGCAACTAACGTGTTTTTTAACATCATGGAAATTGTTTCGTTGTTTCTAATATACTTTATATCCAGGCTGTCTGTAATTCCTCAGTTTGATGTTTTGTTTTGTCAGTCTTGCTACAAGTATTACTTAAGTGATGACATCAGTAAGGATTGCGATGGAATGGATGAGCAGTGCAGGTAGGATCTGCTGTAGTTAATATTTGAACTTAAATCCAAATATTTTCTTTAACTGAATACATACTGAGCAGTTATTTACTCTTTCCTGATGCAGATGGTGTGCTGAAGGAGGAAACTTGATCTGTTGTGACTTCTGCAGTAACGCCTTTTGCAAGAAGTGTATTCTCCGAAATCTGGGAAGGAAGGAGCTATCTGGCATCTTGGAAAGTAAATGGTATTGCTATGTCTGCAGCCCGGAGCCTCTTTTTGACCTAGTGATGGCCTGTGACAATGTCATTGAGACCACGGAGTGTATGTGGCATCAGCAGCGCCGGAGGAACCGAGTAGTGCCGGAAAAATCAGAATTTTATGGCATGTTGCCACACTTACCACAAAACATTCCTATGGATAAATGGGATCACTCTGGTATGGATGGTAATGTGGTGTTCAATTATAACACACTGCAGACTTCCAAGGATATTACCAAAAAGGCCAAACATTTAGTGGAATCAACAAACACCTTAAATCGAACATTTATCGGTTTCATTCATTCTGTGACAAGGAACAAACAAACGCCTGGCATTCGCAGTCTGTATCTGAAGTCTTTTTTGACAGTGGTGAAGGGCTTGCGGAAATCACTTTCAGCACTCGAGGATAGCCTGAAGGAAGAATTTACCGACTTGGATGTCTTGAACTGTTGGGATAAGTTACTTAGTGACGAGTTTGATGCACAGCCTGTAACAGAAGCGGACACTGAGTTGGATATCGCTGATGAAAGATGCTTGAGAGAGTTGCAGAAGTTGGCAGCTGAACATTCGCAAGATGACGATTCTGACTCTAAGGTCTACACAGATGGGACAGGTGCACTTGACTGCCACGATGAGGGCGAGGACTCATCTTCACAGAAAGCCAGACGGAGGGCACAAAAGATTGGCCTGAAGTCTTCTGAAAGTGGGGTCAACATGACTAAGAAACTGGTTGTAAAGCTTACACCCGTGCTTGTGGAAAAGGAGTCACCCTCCAATTCTCCAAAAACCGAGACAGACATGCACATGGAAGATAAAGAGTTAGAGAGGAAAGACTTATCAGAAGATGAAGAGTCAGGCGTCGCATGTGCTAAAGCTGACAGCAAGATGAGCAACGACAACTCAAATGCATCTCTGCCTCTAGAAGAGGAACAAGGTAACAGACGGTCTCCTCGCGTAAAGACCACACCTTTGCGTCGACCGAGCGACGTCAAGGCCAAAACTTCTCTTTCGACCGCAGACAGCGACAGTGACTCGGACCCTGAGGGAACCCCCAGCACAGTACCAGCCAAAAACACTGAAGAACAAAGTCTAAGCAGAGCAAGAGACGACTCTGACTCAGATGAAGTCCCTGCAGCCCTGCTTGAACGAGCAGCTTTGACGCAAAGCTCTGATGAACCCCAGAGTGACGAGGACGCCGGCAAAGCATCGACAAAGGTGGCCAAGAAATGTCTCTTTTGGCTCACTAAGAACACGCCGATCTCACCAGAGAAGATGCGTCGCAAACGAAAGATGCTGGACCGTTCCCCTGAGTCTGACTCAAGTGACAGAAGAGCCAAGGCTCGGAGGGAAAGAGGGACAGATTCCTCTAGTGATGATCAAGACTCACAGAAGAAACGACAACACTTGAACACGCTGAGGTCAATGGGGAAGCCCCACCTCGTCAAAAGAGAGGAGGACGGCGTGGTCAGAAAGCAGGGGCGGATACAGGCCAGGAAGACCGAGACTAAATCCCGTCGGGAAGCAACAGAATCGTCGTCCTCATCTAGCGAAGACGAACATGATGACGACTCCGGGAGTGACGGAGATGATCAGAAGATGAAGCCAATCACTGAAGACGTGGCCTTACTGGGGGCAGCAGGCTTCCACCAATCATCTGGTGAGTCTTGGACTGGATGTTTATGTAATTCACAACTTTCACTCATAACCCCCAGCTTCAGTCCAAACATCAATATCCATTTAGTATTGTTATATTTAGTTGGATGAGATGATCCTTCTGTTTATTCAGACAGAAAGTTAAATGAATTTGAGACGTTACACGATTGACAAAATGACTTGACATGATTTGACACAAATACAGTGCACAAATTGAGAAAAAATTGAGTCAGTTCAATCAGAGGTTGAGATGAACAGAAACACAAAACCAGCCCAATAGACAGAGCAGAGATCTGTTGCTAGGTAGCACAAAGCTGATGCACAGTGTAATGGAGATTTCCTTAATCAATGGCGAGAGAGAAAATCATGAGTCCAGTAAACGAATTAAAATCACAAACTAGTATGTTAATGAATCTTGTACAAGATGAGTTCAGTATACAGCACACACAAGGTAATGTACAGAGAACTGACTGTCTAACTAACAGAACCAAAGTTATAATCTCTGTCGCATCCCACACTGCTCTGAGAATCAGCCCATTATACTAACAGGCCTCACAGGTGGTGTCTTATCAGAGCCTGAGTGGGAGTCCGCAGCACTTTCACACACTATGAGAGAGATACATTGTTTACACAAGCATTGCAAAAAGTACAGGTTTTCTTTCAAAAGACTAAAGTGGATATGAAACCATAATCAATATTATTTCTGTACTACAACAGCTATTTGTTTGTTTGTTTTTGTCTGTTTGGGGCGATTAAATACAAACTTTCCAGTCGTCAGGTGTCTGAAAACACCTTTAAACCTGAGTTTAGATCATGTACATGTGAGCAACTTGAACAAGTCTGATGTGTAAAATTGAAACCACAAAACCACACACACATCAATTTTGGGAACATTATATAGATTTACTTTCATTTCCTGGAGACTTACCATAACTATCACCACTACTTGCCTAATCCTAACCACTGACCCAAAAATCAGATTTTCCCCAATTAGGGACAAAGCTTTTCTCCCCAATTAACTGTTGTTAAGTCTGAAATTTGTCCTCACAGGTAACCTATGAGAGACAAAACACACACACAGACGATATGTTTTTTTTATTGAAGAAGTGTCTGTCAGATAGTTACATCTTTGAAATAAAAGATACAAACACAAAGAGCTACCAATAAAATGATTGATGATACTATAAAAGCTGGCATTTTTTACCAAAAAGAGAGTGCTGTGATGCTGGTAAGGGTATCAAGATTCACACAGGCAAGATTTACTCAGACTGCAGGATAACCTGTAAAGTATCAAAGACCAATTGCCCCAGGTGAATTTGCTCTGCCTAATGAGTTGCACAGAGGACATGCTGTGATCCAACAGTGTCATAGGCATGTCAGTAAAATGCAGCTTGCAGTGCATCTATTCTTTGAGAATAGATGTTATTTATCTGCTGAAGGCATTCTGAAATAATTAATGTTTCAAATGTTTTGTTTATGCAGGAGATGAGGAGCAATCTGGACCCTTGTGGGCAGCAGCAGAAGAAGATGATGACCCAGAAAATAGGTATGGTTCTAAAAGCCCGAATGTAGAGTTTCTAAAACACCATAAGTGTGGAAGAAAGGCTGCAACCTCGAACCCCAACCTTTGTGCAAAATCTAGGAACACCCACGTCATCAAGACTCAGTTGCAATCTATTCAGACCCGACCAAAACGTAGCTGCAGTAGAGCCCCAGCAATTAAATACACATTTTAGAGTTACACCATGAAGCACTGGGCCCACATGGTCATGAGACTGAACTGTGCTTTTAACAAGCTTGTGAATGATGAGCAGCTTTTCTGTTTTTTATTTAGTGTGCAACCAGTATTACATGTCAGAGATACATCTTTATAAAAAAGTGTTATTGTTTCTTATGCCATACTAGTACTCTCTCCCTAGCATACAAAGCTGGTCCAAAAGGGAAAACTCTGTACTTGACCATCTGAAAAGAGGGCATGAATGAAAGTGATTTTTGCCTTATAAAATGTATAATATATTGTAGGTTTTTTTCAGTTGAAGAAAATGTAAAATTATCATTTACAGGTGAAGTATAACATTTAGTCCTTGCCTGCCACATTATCTGCACACGTTTACATTTAAAAAACAATACATTTGTAAAGTTATTTGTTTTCTACAACTGCAACATTTTGAAAGGCAAGGATTGCCAAGTTCAAAGCATTGTTTAAAACTATAATGCTTCACATTCAAAACCATCCTTTTGATTTTCTGCCGTATATATAACCCTTAAAGGGTCACAGTTATGTTGTCACAATTTAATGTTTCCATAAATATGACAAGATGACAAAAAGTTCCTTTTCTTTCCTGTTAAATTAGTGATGGCATCATGAACATTTGTAAATCGCAGGCTTTTGTTCTGAGGATGGTTTCACAGAACTATGAACTGAAAGATTGTTTTCAATTGGTGACATTTTCTGCAAATTATGGAAGACCAATTATAGAGTCAATGGATGCAATTTGTGGTGCATGTCATTTGACAGTCCTTATTTGATTGTTTGATTAAATGGTGCTTAGTTTGTAGTTACAGATTAAGGCATCAACATAAAGGCTCTGGTATTTGCACTTGCCACCATGATGAATAATAAATATGACTGACTTTATACTTAATAACCTGGTATTTAGTCTGTGTTCTTTAAAAAATAGTTGACACACAAACTACTTTTTAAAAAGCTTGTTATTGCATCTCCAAAATTTTAAATTTCAATTTATTTTTGCCTGCAATCAATAAATGTGTGTATATGTATACACATACACACGTATACACACTCATATATATGTGTGTGTGTGTGTGTATGTATACATATGTGTGTGTGCTACAGCTGACACTCACTTTATGCCTTGAGTGCTTATTAGTGCTAGTGAATGAAGTCAGATGCTATGAGTCATTTAGTGCAATAACTGCTTCTTAAACTGTGTCAAGAGTCTCAAGCAAAAGTTGAAAACCAAAGACCCAGGTGCTGTTTTTCCCAGAATATTGTCAATGATAAGAGAATGTTGGTCTCATTGTAAGTCTTGATGGGTGGAGCTGTTCAGCTTTCCTGTCGTTACATGATACTAATTGATATCTATCATATTGATGTTGCTTTTCTCTTTACACATCTGTTCATCATTGGACTCAGGTCTTCTCTATATCTTTTAGTGTTCCATTTAAAATACAAATCCATGTGGTGAAAGTGCTGCTGAAGTGAGTGAATCATTTTCTGGAAATTTGGCTCACTCAAATTACAAAGACATAATTTCCACTAGCTGTGCCTGTAAGTAGTATCTATCCATGCACGCAGTCTCTGTTTTATCTGCTGAGGTTTTAAGATAACGGGTTGACACCACCCCAGTATAACGGAGATGAATGACATTTCATTATTTCTGTTCAAGGCCAAGCTCTGAGGAACAGCACACCATTGCTAAGAACAGACGTCATGTGACGTACTCTGACCCATAAAAGCTTTTCCCCATACACGGCCATTACAAAATATGGAGTTGTATAACAGTTTCAGAAACTACAGTTTAAACCATTAGTGCCAAAAAAGGCTTGAAAAGCTGCATTAGCATATTGTGTGTAGTTAGCCAGCTCAGTCAGGGAAAGCCTGGGTGTGGGTGCTGCAGCCATTGAGCACAATACATTCATACTGAAAAAGCACAGAAGAATGTCATTTGAAAAACTCGTCTTTCCACAGACAATGTCCTGGTTAATCAAATAATTAACAGACCAGTGTTTGTATGTTTTACCCCACTTTCTATGCACAGAGTTACCACTGACCATTTTCTAAAGCATACTGTAGCTTCTATTCAAACTTGCAGACTTGAACGCAGCTTGACAGATGAACAAGGGGTCCGTTTTTTCCTCAAATAATCAATATAAAAACAATTTGTGTTAAAACGTTTCAGGTCAGTGCTTTTAAAAGTTGGTTAGAACTTTGTATAACTGAGAATTGAGAGTGGGCTGTGAAACAACAACAATACAAGAAGCCACCAAATTCACTTGATGCTTTTAATGTAATCCATGTTTGTTTCTCATGTTTTTTCCAGGTTGGATCACAGCAGTGATTGCAGTGCTGTTAGGAAACAAACTCTTAAATCTGGGATATTGTAGCCGACACCAGTTGTTGTTTTGTTTTTTTAAAGTCTCTTTTCAGCTGCAGTGACAGCCCAACTTTAGACCACAAACTTTAGAAAAATGGTCAGTGGAAATGTAAAGTTTACATTGTTAATAGTTAGTGGACTAAAGCATGAAAATACTTTGACTGTTGTTCCTTTGGCCAGTGGTGATCGGACGCTGTGTAGATTTGTTTTGTTTTTTTTAAAGATTTTTTCGGCACGGACGCCTTTATTTAGCAGTAGACAGACAGGAAACAGGAGAGAGAGGGGGGTGTGAAATGCATCAAAGGACCTCCGGCCGGGATTCGAAGTGGGGTCGGCTGCGTATACGGCAGGCGCTCTAACCACTCGACCCCCTGCGCGCCCACGCTGTGTAGATTATAAGCTTGTGTGGCAGTATGATACGTTTCTTCAGTGTTTTTCTGCTTTTTCTGTGCCGTCCTCCTTCCTAGTTGAAACATGTCTGGTCTGTTGCTGCTGCTGTCTGCCGCTGCCTGCACAAACTCTAATACCTCTCTGACAAACTCTCGTTGGACGTGGAATTTAATGGCAGTGAAAATGACAGCTGTGTCCAGTGACCCGCGACACACTTAGATCCAGGTTGGATCTGTGCACGCATTGCACATTTTTTGAAGAGAACTCATCTTATCTTGGATAATTATTGGCCAGCCTGTGTTGAAAACCGTTAATGTAGAAAGGGCAACTTATTGTATGTATTGAGTGGTCAAAACACTATATGATATTAAAAACATAAACTTTTATCATGAACTGTGTCAGATCATATATATATATATAAAATGACCTGCAGATATTCTCCTCACTTTTGAAACCTAGTTTCACATCTTAAATAACTTTTTCATTCTAACTAAAAAAAGTATGTACAGACTTTGACATTTGCTGTTTGTGTTCTAAACGTTTCTCTTCCCTTTAAGACAATATGAATTTGCTGATAGTAGCAGCAGGAGTCTGAGTCAGCTCTGGGTTTGTGTTCAAAGTTGGAAGGAGAGTTATTCTTTACATATCATGTAGATTGAAGGTTATTTTAAAACGCACCATCAATAAAAAGTGTAGTAATACCTGCAACACATTTTCCTGTCAAAAAGTTGTTCATTTTAACACAAATGGGGAAAAAAATAGGAACACCTGCTCACTGACTCCAAGCCATCAGATTAAAGTAACATTTCAACCTACTTGAACAAGGACATTGTTTTGATCCTCGCATCTAATTCCCAGCGCTCCTTAACTTCTATCTGTCATGGTTTAACACTCCTAGATGAACTAGAGATTCATCGTAATTTTCCCTTTCAGGGGAAAAGAAAAATTACAATTAATCTCTCAATCAATCAAGCAAAAAAAAAAAAAAAAAAACATTGTCGGGAAAAAAAAAGTAATTACACACAGAGTGGAAAACATGAATATCTCTTTCTGTTTTTACTGAAATCTGTGAAGCATATTTGTTGTTTTTGTAATAAATTTTTACTCTTTCGACCATCTCTGTCTCTTTTGATCTTTTTATATTATTTGAAATGTATGTCTTCCAGTGTTTGTGGCAGTACACCTGAGTAATCTGATTTGGCTAACAGAGCGTTATATCATCTTATCTGGAGTTTGGTTTTGACACATTGGGGGGATTGACCAAAAGCCACTCACTAATATATTTAATCATAACTATAGTTAATTCATTTTTAAGGCTAAGAGTCAAACTGTGATTACACTTTCATGTGATTTTGGGCGTAAAATATGTGACTATCAGACTGAAGACGATGTTAATGATCACAAAATGAACTTCAGGCACCTTTTCCCTCTCTTCTATTTTTGAAAGAATCGCTAAGAAAATACTTTTGGCCCAAATCAAAGCCAACTACTCCTCGGATGATGATATCTCATCGGATGATGACATGCAGGAGGAAGAATCTGAGTCGGAGGGTGCTGAGGTTAAACAAGGCAATGAAGAGAATGGGACAGATGGAAATGGTAAGTAATTCTTTTAAAGTAGCTCATTTTTAGCCTATTCTTTTGCATCTTTACATAAGTACAAGTATCAGCATCCTAATTAATCATTAACATGAATTTTATATTTTTATTTATGATAAAATGTATAATGAGGGCATGTATCTTGCCAGATAGCTTTCATGTCACTGGATAATACATAGTAGTTATAAATTCTGCTACAGGTGAAGGCTTGACTTCAGCGTCATCTGAATCTGGGTCAGATGGACCCAAATCCAGGCACCACCTGCTCCGCCACAAACTCACTCTAGATGAGGGAACATCAAGTGACAAGGCGGCAGCAGAAGTAGAAGTTGAAAAGAAGGAAAGCAAGAAGGAAAGCAAGAAAAAGGCCAGCAACAAACACCTGAGCAGTAAGGATACTTCTGACATGACAAACTGATCAGTATGAACAGTGGATACGCACCTTTCTCTAATGTCTGATGTTGATTCCTGTCCAGCTGATAGTGAAAGTGATGGTGACAATGAAGAGCTGGAGGAGCTGGAGGAGCTGGAAATGAGCGAAGAGCTGAGTCAGTCAGAGGATGAGGCCGGAGAAGAAAAGCCAAACAGGTAGACTCATTTTAAGCTGCCATCTGATAAAAACAACAAAGTTAAGAAAATCTGTGCTTTACTCTGATTTTACAGTTTTTTGTTGTACCCATAAAATCAATATTAATTTACACAGATTTTACTGGATACACTGATAAATGTAGTCATTGCTAAAGTCCAACTATCAGTATCACAATAGTAACTGAATAAAACCCTATTCATTATAATGCCAGCATTCATACTTTCATTTGATTTTAAAATTAAACTTACTCAGAATTGAGTTTCATAGTTTACTTGTATTCCTGTTCATGATATTAGTATATATGCATTCTGTGAGGCCAAGAGACTTTAATTGACAAAAATAGACTTGCATTGGAGCACACATTTTGATACTGCAGTCAAAAACAGATGATTTGTCTGATGCAAAGGCCTGTCTCTTGTTTTTTTATTTCCTACATAAAACCTCATTAACAGCTGTTATATGCAATGAATGTTGTGGACTGTGAAGTACAAAACTTATGATATGGGGATGTGAAAGTATAAATGAATACTGGAGGATCAGTACTTCAGTTTTCATGCTTAAGTGTGTGTATGTACTTATTTATGATTATTAATACTATTTGAATCCTGATACTCTTCTGTTTTCACTTCCAGATTATCCACAAAAGTGAAAAAGCCCAGCAGTGACAACAAAAAGGAACAAACACCTTGCATTTTACTGTCTGACTCCAGCATTGAAAAGGTAACGCTTGATGTTATGACTGACTTGTTTATCATTATTCTTATCGTTCTGCTCATCTCTGGAGAGGAACTGTACTGCATTGTCTAGTGGTCACATTGCTTTCTGTATTTTTACATATTTGAGCAGAGCGATCAGGAGGATACAGATGAGGGGACTGGCGACAGTAAAGGCACCCCCAAAGGACGCAAGAAGATCCGCAAAATCCTTGAAGATGAGAATCTGCGGGTGGAGACCCAGGAAGCGCTGAGAGAGGAGGAGGAGAGGTGCAAACGGTTGGCAGATAGGGCGCAACAGATGGCGGACACGAGAGAGGTACTGCACACACAGCTGATCAAATAGGTTGTAAACCTTTACTGCCTTGATTATGTTTAGTTAAACACAAAGAATGTGAAGCAAGTCATTACAACAAGCTCATTACTAGAAAGTTTTAGTGGAAAGTATCATTAGTTTGGGGGTGTTTCTAAGTGGAGGAGCATGCAGAAAAAAACTGACTGTCCCACATTGTCTTCCAGATTATTGTTATAGAGGATGAGCTGTCTCAAGTGCCGTGTCCAATCACCACAAAGCTGGTCCTGGATCAGGATGAGGAGACTAAGAAGCCTCTTGTTCAGGTGCACAGGAACCTGGTGACCAGACTGAAACCTCACCAGGTGGATGGTTAGTATACACTCTCTTTTTTACTTACATTGAGCCAGACATTGCTGAATACATTTAGGATTGTGCTTAGTCAAACACTGTGTTCCACATCTTGAGTATCTGAGAAAACTGTGTGAAATTATGAACTGTATTTTTTACCAATCAATCCACAAAATATGAAGTTTTCAGCCTGGTTTCAAAGAGAAAATTGTGACTCAATTACTGGTCAGTTAAATAATTTTTTGAACAGAAACTAATGAAGACTTTTTATTTTACAAATCTCACATCTTATCTGTGTGTTTCCATAGTTGAGTGCTATTTTTTGTGTTTAGACAAAACTTACCTTTTTCTTTTTCTTCATTTTCCATTAGGAGTTCAGTTTATTTGGGACAATTGCTGTGAGTCTGTGAAGAAGGCCAACTCTTCTCCTGGATCAGGCTGTATACTGGCACACTGCATGGGTCTGGGAAAAACTCTTCAGGTGTGCTGACACATATTTATGCTTCCAGTATCCTGGTTTGCTTACATTTATTCTAGAAAAGAGATGCTAGAAACATTTCAAGACATTTACCAAACATTTTGTCCAGAACTGATGAAAATATACGTTGGTTTAGTTTCCTGTTGTTTGACTGTTTTTATTGTTTTCTTGGTTTTAAGCAGTCCTTTAGTGCCTATCTTCTATTGTTTTTGTATTCATATTTGTGTTATTTTATAGGTGGTAGCGTTCCTTCACACGGTGCTGCTGTCAAAGAACCTGAAGTTCAGAACGGCCCTGATCATGTGTCCTCTTAACACTGTCCTCAACTGGGTCAGCGAGTTCAAGAAATGGCAAGGCAACATGGGAACGGATATAGTCAAAGTATGCAAAGCAATTAAGATGTGTGTTAATCCATAAACTGGCAATTCTAATTTTTATTGTGTACAAACACACATGTCCATACGTGATTATTGTGTAAAACACGCTAAATATGTTGCAGGTTACAGAAATGGTCACAAAAAAGAATCTCCCAGAACGGCTCAGTGCTCTGAAGAGGTGGCAGAGCGCTGGAGGTGTTATGATAATGGGATACGAAATGTACCGCAACCTGTCACTTAGCCAGAAAATTGGGGTTGAGCATTGGAAGAAAGAGCTTAAAAGCTTACTGGTGGATCCAGGTACTGTAACTGTACAGTAATGTTTACAATAGTAACTGTTTTATGTGTCATTGCTTTCCTCATTGAAACTGATGTGAGCTGTAGTTGTGATTTTTCTTATTTTCAGGTCCAGACTTTGTGGTTTGTGATGAGGGGCACATCCTGCGCAACGAAGCATCCAGTATCTCCAAAGCTACAAATGCCGTCAAGACCAGACGAAGAGTCGTGCTAACTGGCACGCCGCTGCAAAACAACCTGGTCGAGTGTAAGTCTGAGACACAAACCAGAGTATCTATACATTCTTTTGAGCTTTCCTAGCTATCCAAGTACAGGTTTGTTAATTAGATTTGTGGATGGAGTTTGACGGTATATATGTTTAGGTTTATCTGTTTAGACATACAGTTAGGACTACTTGAAGGCATCAGTCAGTATTTCTAAATATTTCAAAACCAAAAACACAAGTCATGAACAACCCAACATTGCTGTACTATAATAAAATAAAAATATGAAGTGCTGGCCTGATGTTGTGACAGATGTTTCAGTTTGTAATGAAACTCCTCATATTAATATAATGTGTTTTTTGTTGCTGCAGATCACTGCATGGTCAATTTCATCAAGAAGAATCTTCTGGGCTCGCTGGGCGAATTCAGAAACCGATTTATCAACCCGATACAGAACGGCCAGTGTGCCGACTCCACACCAAAAGACGTGCGAATCATGAAGAAGCGTGCACATGTCCTTCATGCCATGCTGGCCAGATGTGTGCAGGTATAAAAAAACAAAAAACAAAAGAGAGAAAACTACTGTTTTATGTTCATGTACAGATTGGTTTTTTTTAGCTCTAAAATTCTGATTTGTGTTTTCCCAGAGGAAAGATTACTCAGAGCTAACTCAGTTTCTACCTCCCAAACATGAGTATGTGGTGGCGGTGAGGGTTTCCCCGCTTCAGTATAAGCTGTACCGCTACTACCTTGAGCACGTCACTGGTAAGACTGTCTTAATGTTGATCCTGTCAGCTGTGTAGATATACAGTAATTATAGAAGAAAAAATATATGTTAGAAACAAAATGTTTTAAGTTCCGCTCTTCTGTGACATGATAGATTGTTTACTTAAATATGCTGATTCATTTGTCAAGACTGTTTTAGTAATAAGGTTTTAATATTTTCTTCCAGAGCTCCAAGTTTAGTCTTAAGCTGATATGTCCCAGTGTTATATTATTGTATTTATACTTTTATTATTGTTTTTTTCCCCCATTTTGAAGTTTATTCATAGAAAATGATTCAATGATTCAATCATAATTTACCAATTTTTTGCTTGACTATTAATTAATGAAAGGCTGAGATATGATCATCATCAGCCAGTGGAAAATAAAAAGTAAACGTTTGTAATGTTGTTTTTTTTTTCTTTATGGAGAGTTTATCAAAAATGTGTTTTTCACCAAATGTTTGTTCTTGCAGGTGTTGGTTCCATGGATAACAGGGTGAAGATGAGGACGGGAGCAAACTTGTTCAAGGACTTTCAGGTGCTCAGCAGGATTTGGACTCATCCCTGGTGCCTTCAGCTCAGCTACATCAGCAAAGGAACTAAAGTAAAATGCAAAAAAAACCATCTCCTGAATTCATGTTGATTCCTCATTAGTCTGACATAATGTCAAGTGTTGTGAAATGTGAATTAACTAACTAATTAACTTTTATACTACAGGGACACTTTGAAAAGAAAAATCGACTTACAGTAGCAGCTCTGTTCAGAAATAAGGAGCGTGCTGAGGCTGAAAAGTAAGACTACATCCATAATCATACACAATCATAACAGCTCAGTCGCTTCATTTGTGTTTCGTTAAAGGTTTTGTGATATTAGCGTTTCATGAAAATATTCAGACCGTGAGACCTTCTGTGCTCCATTTAGACTGCAGCCTTCCAAATCTTATTTTCTTCTTTTTTTTGCCTCATGTAACAGACCGAGCGAGAACAAAGACAAAGGAGAGAACGCTGACAGCAGTACAGCGCTTCCTGCTGACGTGATCAAAGATGCTCCAGCAGTAGGAGGTACTGAGCCTCTGTGCTTCAGTCTTTACTCCCACGCTGACGCCTGCTAACTGTGAGCTAATGTAGTTTGCCCTGTGTTTTATTCTGTGTAGGGGAGAGAGCAACCAGAGAGATTCCAGGTGAGGGCTGGTTCAAGAATATGCTGTCTGAAAGTGATGCCAAAATCCTGGAGCACTCTGGGAAGATGGTGCTCTTATTTGAGATCCTGAGAATGGCCGAAGACCTGGAGGACAAAGTGTATGTGTCTTTTCTCAGCTGAAGCCAGTTTGAACTATTAAAAATTGTGAGAGATCTACTAAGATGCTGACTGGACTTCACATTTAACAAAATCCATTTTTGCATTCGTAGGCTCGTGTTCAGTCAGTCCTTGATCTCGTTAAACCTAATTGAGGATTTCCTCAAGGCTTCTCACCATGCCAGAAATTCATCATCATTCAAAAGTATTTTTCTGTTTATTACAATTAAAAATTTGTCTTCTTCCTTGACGGTACTGTATTTTTGATTTTGTGCTTTTTTGTTCCAACAGCGGGCAGCTGGATTAAAAACATTGATTACTACCGCCTTGATGGTTCCACCACTGCTATATTAAGGAAGAAATGGGCAGATCAGTTCAATAATCCTGCCAATGTCCGGTATAGATTATCTCATTTTTAAATCTCTCTATATTGATCATTTTAGAGTAAGATTAGAGAAGAAAGTTTCTCCTCTCATTGTATTTTATGGATTTGTGTCCTTAGCGGCAGATTGTTTCTCATCTCAACAAGAGCGGGCTCGCTCGGCATCAACCTGGTCACTGCCAACAGGGTGATCATCTTCGACGCCTCATGGAATCCCTCATATGACATACAGAGCATATACAGGGTCTACCGCTTCGGTCAGCTCAAACAAGTGTTTGTGTATCGCTTCCTGGCTCAGGTAAGTTCAGCTAGTCTATATTCAGTATCACGTAAAATATGATCAGCTAGTATCAGTGCAACAACGTGAAAAGCATTACGTCATGTACAATAGCACACACGTTTTGGCCCTCCAATGTGATGAGTACTGAAGTTAGACTTTGATTTTGTTATATAGCCATGAACACAGCTTCTATCTGTTGTCCTAAAATAAGTAACTGAAAGAAATGTGTGTTTCATTGTGTGTTTTGAGGACAAAATCTAAGAGTGCTATGTTACAGTGGTGTTAGGGGGTCAGTGGGTCCCAAGATACAGTTTTAGTTATTAATTTATTGATAGGTGGAAAAGGAACAAAGACTCCTGTTTTGCTACACACATTTATTTTGATTTCTTTGTGGCTTTTCTTGAATAGTTGCTTTTTTAGCTTTAGAAATACTGGATAGTTTGAGGTTTTTATAATCAGTAAATATTCTGATGAAACAATCTGAGATGTTTAGAGTGAAAATCACTGTTTGGTGAGTAATAACTCAGAGAGCAACATATGATCACAGCTTTCTGCTGTCACAAAAAAAACCAACAACAAATAAACAAACATAATACAAGACCATACACACATTCAAACACAAAAACAATCCAAACGAAAAAAGAAAAAAAAACTGCTTCATTTCAAGGGGTCGCATACTGGAAGCCACTACCCTAAGTTCTGCATATGTTATATATTCTTATATTAAGAATTTAATGGTTCAAAAGAGTGAAGGGTTAACATTGGTGGGTGACTAGTAAAAGCCTTTTAATGAATCGTGTCTTATAATGTTCCTGAATACTTAAATTTACAAACTTTTTATTCTCCAGGGAACCATGGAGGAGAAGATCTATGATCGTCAGGTGACCAAGCAGTCTTTGTCAAATCGAGTGGTGGATCAGCAACAGATCGAGAGGCACTTCACCCTTTCTGAACTGACTGAACTTTACATATTTGAGCCAGACCTGCTGGATGATCCAAACTCAAAGAAAAGCAAGAGAACCACATCTGTTTTACCAAAGGTGATAACAGGGTTGTTGTTTTTCATCGGTGGCACAAAAATATGACACACAGCAGTCTGACAAAGGCTTATACTGTTTAATTTTCAATTTTGTGTCATCCTTCTTTTTAGGATAATGTCCTGGTGACGCTGTTAGAAACCTGTAAAGACCACATAGTGAGCTGCCATGAGCATGAATCTCTGCTGGACCATAAAGAAGAGGAAGAGCTCAGTGAAGCAGAACGCAAAGCTGCCTGGGCAGAGTATGAGGCTGAGGTAAAGAGCTGAACACTGATTGTGAGCAGCAGTATGTAGGCCTCACTAGTGCATCCTCATGCCCCAGATTTTCTACATGGTGTTTTATATTATAATTCCCATGTGCTTACTGTATGTGAATGCGTTCTTTGTGTTTTCTCTCTCAGTCAAACACAGCCAGCGCCTCGGTTAGCTCGAGCCAGAGCACCTTGAATGGAAAGACTAATGAAGAGCTACTGGTAAAAATAAATAAGATTTTCTGATCTTGTGCTACTGGTGCTGTTTATGTTTAACACATGACCGTACATGCTAAATGTTTTTGCAGAAACTGCTCAACAGGACCAGAACAGATGTATCAGTGGCCTTTTTGTCGCTGCAGCGGATCACGTCTCACACTATCGAAGACTACATGCGGCTGCTGGTGAGTGACCTGAACCTCTTGTGATAATTTGGTACATGAATTAATTGAACGTATTTAAAATGAAAGTGAAATGATCGTGTTTAAATTTTCTCATACTGACTCGGTGAGAAGAGCAGTAACGTTTACACTGGTATTTCTGATCTTCTCTTGATGCAGTACAGTCAATTTGTTCAGTATTAATGTTACTGAACAGATTTCTAGCTTTACTCAACAATATTGATACGTATTTAATAGTCAATTTAGTAGAAAATGAGTTGGTTGCTTATTAATGGATACAGTTAACAGATAGGATTGTTTTTCCAGCTAATCCAACAAACAAAACACCTCACAAATGAAGGCATTTAACGCCATTTTATAAAGGAATACACAGAAAATCTCTCCAGTTATATCACTTCATGGTATACATCACCATATCACTCAACTCCACCTCTACTACAAGTTTGAAGTAGCTCTAGCAGTCAAACCACTGCCTGTCTGCACAGCAGGATTATAGATATCAATTCACTGAGCAAGTGAGACATCAGAAATTCTAAGTTGATCAAATGTATCACGTGTCACACATTACAGAATAAGGTGGACCGATTAATAATTACAGTTCATAATATCCTGTATATGTGTGTCATCATTCATTTCTTCATGTTACAGCGGCAGCAGTATCCTGACCTGGTGGAGCCAGAGGTCAGGCAGAAGGCTGAGCTTTGGAAACAGTCTGATGAGAGGGAGCAGGAACGCAGACGGGCCTTTTATCAAGATGTCCTCGCCAAACAACAATCGGTTAGTTAGTCCTAACATTTGACCTAGTGTTACAGATTTGTGTGTGTGTGTGTGTGTGTGTGTGTGTGTACTACGTAGTCAGTCTCATGTTTAATAATATTCCTCGACAGCTCACACTTCATATCCAGGCCATGCTGAACAGTCGAAGGACTCAACTGATACAGATGACAGCGAACACTGTGAACCAGCAAGGGCAGACTTGAAGATGATGATGCCTTTGTTCTTCATCACGTAACTTTCCTCAATCACTGTTCTACCAGACACACTGTCTGTTTTTATAACACAAAAATGCACTGAGCAGCAAAAATAGCTGTACGTTATGATGTTATGGAAGTGTTTTTTTTTCATTACTTTTGAATTTTAAGTGGTGACGTTTGTAGTACCATACTCAGATCCGTTTAGTTTTGTTACACTGAGTACTTTAACTTACACAAGATTTTCAGTTCTACGAATGTATCAGTTTGCTTAAACTGGAATGTTTCACTAGCTGCTTTATACTATCTCACTGTGTTATTTGGATTCTACTCCAAGAAATCACTGAATGTGCCTTTCTATTGATATGTTTTGCTACCAGTTAAGATTATGTAATCAAATACAATTTTTGAAGTTTTTTTGTATCAATATTTTTGTTTCGTTTTTCTTTTTATGATCAACAAGATTCAGGAGCTGAAAATGTACTAATGCGTTGTACTAGCTGGTAGTTTTAAATCTCTAAAAAAAATTGATTTGGTGCATTTTTTGTGCACCTTGCCACATAATTTCTGTCTGTTCCGTGCTAAGTTACCTTCCCTATGACATAAACCAACATAAGGCATTCATGTCTCCTCGTGAGTATCAGTAGAAACACAGCACAGCTGTTCAGACACTGAGGTGTTCCCCTGAGAGAACGACTCCACGCTCTGAAGTTTATTTGTTAATTAATGAAACCAAGCCAGCTGCAGTGGTGGAAAGCCTTCAAGGTTTCCCCCAGGCTCCACCTCAACTGCAAAGGAAATCAGTGTACACAAAACTGGATCATATGGGTGTCAAAAAAAAGTCTTTACACAGAGTATTGTTTCTTATAAATTATATTTTAGGGTGTATAAAATAAGGTGAAAATGGGGGTAACAGTCTTTGTGCACATACATATACAGCAGTTTCATGCAGAAAATTTGGCAGTTTCATCATATGAAAGAAGGTGCTGTTGTACATAGTGTCGGTATATCCATGCATACACATCACCATGAAAGTGTATTATATAAAATCCACCGTTTGTCTGAAACAACTTCAGCTTCGTCAACCGTAGTTTATCTTTAATGATGAGTCTTATTTCCTTTTTTCAAATGCTGATTAATGGCATTTGTATGTAGCTTTAACTGTTTGAGTTTGGGATATAATGTCAAACAGAATTAGTTCCATTAAGGTTCAAGGAGTGGAAAAAGGCTGAATTTTAATGCACAAGGTGGGTCAACTAGTTATTTAATGCTATTAACTATAATGATATAAAGCACTGGTAATGTTGAGTTTGAAGTTGAGCAAGAAAGAATGTACATTTAAACACACAGATGGGAAAAAAAAAAAAAAAGACTGAATGGAATGACATCAAAGCATCAAATCCTGTGGTGACGTGCATGCAATCAGTCATTTCTTCAATTTATATAATTCACAGTTCACGGTTCAGGAGCTGGAGTCAATCCCAGCACACTGTAGGTGGAAGAGACAACAGTCCGTTTATTTACTATCACACAATCACATTCACACCTTTCAGTATAAGTTAAGTCACCTGACTTAAACATGTCCAGAAAGAAAGATTTCACATACAACAGACGCATTGTGCTGCATAATGACCAACAACTGATCTTCAAGCCCTGTGGAAAGAATGCAACCCATACTGTTATTTAAAAAGTTTAAAAATGAAAAACACTTGGGTATAGACAGATTTTACATCCATGTATGCACTTGTTTGGGTTTGTGAGGTGTAAAAGAGAAAGGAAATGACGCCACATCTTTTACGTTAATAAAAACATGTTATATTAAAAAATAATAATAATTTCAGTCCACAAAAGGTCGTCCAGTGACCTTCACAGTGATGGCAGTAGTTTCCTGTAAACCTGGAAATCTGATTCCCCAGAGGGAGTTTTAGTCTCTTTACATGTACACTGGTTAACTCATGGCTCATGTTTGGAGCAGGTGTTCCTTCAGTTGATGCACAGTAAAAGAAAAGAAGCTGTGCAGTCGTTAGTGAGCATATCCAAGTGTGATGTGTGCAGTGGGTCATCGTTAGTGTCCTGTATCCAGGTCCCTCATGTATTCCTGAAGAGCCTGCAGCCTGGCATCAATCTCCGACAGCTCAGCGCCTGTATCCATGGAGCCATCTGGGGTTTGGAGATGGAAAATGATAAGATGCTGGAATTGTTTTTTTAAGAAGTAGAATGATTGAAAATCATTACAATACAGTAAAAATAAGACTTGTGATGGGTCACCTTTGTCCTTCATTCTGTGTGTCGGAGTGCTACATAATGGCTTCCTGGTCAGATGGCCTCCTCTGGACTATGAACAGATAAATCACACATTAAAGTTCAACAGAAGTTAAAGCGTCTTTAGCTTCAATACTGTGATGAATTTTCCTGTGAAACTGAATATTTGAGTAGAGGCATTTAAATCAAATCCTTTGCATTTGATTTGACTAAAAAGTGGCTGACAGAGGACTGCACTCTTCCTCCCCCGTTGTTAGATGAGGAGGAGGATGATGAGGAAGAGTTTTTGTCCACTGATATCCAAACACACCTCTTTTCCTATCTCTTTACATTACATTAATAACGTGACACTCACCACACTGGGGCCATTGAAAGTCTGTTTTCTTCCCCTGTAAACACAGAAAACATTCAAATAAGCAGTTAAAACAAAACTTCACACACAGCGTAATCCCAAACGCTGAACTTCACCTGAACATAGTATTGGCCATTTCGTCCATATCCACTAACGAGCTTTCGGATGAGTTCCTACTCCCTCTGCGCTCCAGAGATAAACTCCTGCCTCTGCTGCCAGACCGGGTCATGTGAGGATAGGCCTCTCTGGAACGTGAGCGCCCTCTCTCAGGGACAATGGGTGACGTCAGCATGTCCCTCCGCACTTTCCTCTGTCTGACACAGGACGCAGGGTTGACAGTAATGATACCACATCAAATACGGGTGTATAGTCAAACATGTCGGACGAAATATAAAAGGAAACCAACTTTTTGAGGTCTGCTTCCTTCTGCCTGCGCTGTCTGTCCTGGATGTAAGCGGTTGGGTCAAAGCGTGCCCGTGACCCTGCAAGATAGTAGGTAGCAAAACTGAGATCTAATTACCCTTTGCAAACAAAACAAATAAATAGAATCTGAACATTAAATGTATCTTTACACTACAAATACGTTGTTACATAGCAACAACATCATGACGAGAGCTGGTACCCGTAGGAGAAGGTGACGGCCTCGGTATCCGGGCACGAGGTCCCGAGGAGTCCGCTCTTCTTCCTCTCTCCTCTGACCTTTGCCCTCTGTCCTCCATCCGTTCTCTGGATCCCGAGCGAGCCCTGACGTTCCCGTACCTTCTCTCGCGGGAGAGAGAGCGATAGATTTCCCCATCAACTCGAGAGCTGGCGCGACCAGAAACAGGCGTCACTCTCCTGCAGGCACATGAAGAGGGTATGAACTCAGTGAGTAAATAAGATTTAAGATATGAAAATGTTTAGTCCATATTGTAAGTGAAAGATTGAAAGAGTAAAGAGAATAAGGATATAGTACACGCTTAGATTGTCTAACCCTCTCCGTAGTAGCGCCAGTTCGTTGGTGAGACTCTTGACACGAACGCGGAGAGCCAACTCAGACGACCTCAGCTCCTCCAACTAACCAGCGCAGGGGGGAAAAAAAAGTTAAAACTATGAGGGTGACAGATGAAACATCATCATCATGTCCATTTCAACAGCAGAAGGGGTCCACCTGCTCCATCAGGAGTCGCTGCTCCTGGCATCTCTTGCTCGCTGATCGTTGACTTTTGGCCCTCTCCTTGACAAGCTGCTCCTCCAGCGTTCTCACCACATCTCTGCCCCTCCGGTCCTCTCGTGCAGGCATGGATCCATCACCACTGATCTGCAGTCGCTCCAGCATCTTGGCTATTGCCTCTTTCTCTTCTTTCACCAGAGTGAGCCTTTAAGATAGTAGGAGACATTGTAAAAAAAAAAAAAAAAAAACACAAACAAAGAAAAAGTCCAACATTCCTTCATATCAATCATGGTGATGTTAAGGTAACCTACTCTGCTCGTAGTCGGTGTATTTCCAGTTCTGCAGATTTATTAACTCCATGAGAGGTGAGAGCGCTGAGCTCAGCCCTCAGAGCTCTTATTTCCTTCTGCAGCACAGCCGGGTCAGGCTTACCAACATAGGGCAGCGGCAAGGGGTAGTGTATCCTGTAAATACAAAATAATAAGCAAACCAAGACAGTTATTCCCACAGATGCAAGCAACATACACATTTATTTTGTTTTATTTAACTGTATGGACTTTGCCAAAGACACCAACCTGTCAAACTCCACAGTGTAAATGAGGATTAGATATCTTTTGGCAGTGAGAGCAGATGACTGCTGATGGCTGCGAGGGCGACTAACCACTCCAGCTTTTCTGTTACGAAGCAGCTCCAGGTCAGCATAGGTCAGGAGGTCGAGTGTAACAGAATCACTCATCTGCAGAAAAAGCTCAAGTTAACTTCGTATCATCAGAGAGGGAATAGATTTCATGTCCAGATATCATTGGGAGGAGGGGACTTATAAAGGATTGTTAATGTTTTAATGACATCTTAATTATAACTATTACTTTTATATGTCTGCTCAACACTTACATGTGCAGCAAGAAAATAAACAAAAACATTTAAATACACAAAATTAGTTCAAATTATGTGTTTTTCTCAGAGGAAAAAGTCTCTTAGTTGACATCAGATAAAACACAGAGCTGTTTTTTGTCTGTTGCTGCTGAATAATTTTTGTAGTTGATGATTTTTGTTGAAGCCACTGAACATGTCCCACACAGACAGTACTGAGTGTCCTGTGTCTGTCCACTTGAGAGTGAGTCGTAATGTACCAACATTTCCAACAGTTTCTTTTATTTTCCTCCAGCCTCCCCTCGACCTCTGTTCTTGTGTGTGAATGAAAAGGAGAAAGGGAACAGGACAGCTCAGGATAACTGTAGATTTTTCGCTCAAGTGGAAACGTTGAAGTTGAATGAACACGTCTCTGCCTCGGCTCACACAGCCTGGAGCGAATCTGTGTCTGTTCACATCTCTCTATTGGCTCTGTGTGCACTTGAGCTACCTCTATGTTATTTTCTGCATCACAAATGCACCTTTAGACATACCTTTCTAACAGCTGATTCCAACATGCTACAGAAAATGGGAAACTGCTTGAAGTTGCCAGTTTTGCGGGTGAGATCTTCAATGTCTGTGAAAAAAAGAAGAATTAAATAGCATGAATGGGACTATTTGTGCCTGCAATGACATTAAATCTAAGATCATCTGATGCTACTTACATGCTGGATCAAACTCCCCCCTCCATTGATCTGCTGTCATAGAGTCAGAGACTTCCACTATCAGCACACCCTTCTCCAGCTCTACCTTCACAGCAAACTCCACTCCACGAAATATGATATCCTCCATTATCTCAGAGCCCTCCTCCATCGCGCGGGCTCTGTGGAGGAGAAATAAAATGATTTCTATGAATTCAGTTGGATCTGTTACTGGCTGATTCTACAGTCTTCTCTGTGATAAACAACATGTCACAGAGCATCTGAAGGAACACCTAGATCTAAAGCCTGATCAAAACCATAACTTTCAGCATCTTGCTCAGTCTGCTGAGGATTTCACACGTCCAACGGTGGGTTCATGGTCCATTACCCTAAAATATTTAGTTCACTGTCATAGAAGACTGAAACCATGAAATAATCACATTTAAGAAGCTAGAATCAGAGAATTTGGACTTTAATTCTTAAAAAAAAAAAGACAATTGATTATCATTAATTGACTCATCGTTGCAGGACTATATTTATATGACAGTAAACTGAATATCTTTGTACTGTGGATGAAACGAGACATTTGAGAACATTACTTTGGGCTTTGGGAAACTGTGAATCGGCATGTTTTACCATTTTCTGACATTTAAAGGCCCATACAACTAATCGATTAGTTGAGAAAATAGTTGACAGATTAATAGATTGTGACAATAATCGTTAGTTGCAGCTCTGGAAGATTTTTTGCTCCACTGTAGAATAGGATGAGCTGAGCCAGACTGATACATCGGTTAGTCAATATTATCGGCTGATACTGGCCTATCACTTATATATTCGTATCAGCATATACGTTGTCCGATATGCATTGATATTTTATTTCAAATTATATAGGAAGCATTTAATGTATATTTCATCATTTTTCTTAATTCAAGTTTAATATATACATACGTTTGTAAAAAAAAAAATATGCATTTTATGTATATATAAGATTATCAACCAATATATTGAAATCTGAATTTTTTAATTCCCTATTATCGGTATCAGTCAGGCTCCTTAAATGTGAATATTTGCAGTTTTTTTTCTGATAGACTGAACAAAACAAGCTGTTGTCACTTTTTTCTATCAGATCATAATAATGATTATTGGTTAATGGAAGATAATGTTATCTTATATTCTTGATTACTGATTAGGTAAATAATCTTTAGTTGTAGCCCTTGATGGAGGTGTTTTTATCTTTAATTCATGACTACATAATAGAGCTTTTTTAACATATTTATGTCATTATTGTGGCTTTCTGTCCTGTCTCACACAGCCTGTCATGCCCTAAACACACCACGGGGGGCGATAGCGAATCGGTTCGAAAAGGTCTCATCGTTTTTATTGAAAAGTTCAGGTTGATGGCTCATTTATGATCCCATGTGGAGGACTCGGTGCAGGTCTCCAATCATGTTTTACGAGGTAAGTTATGAACTGTGTCGCTTTCGCTACATTATAACGCCGTTTAAAGATTCACTTTCTCCCGTGAAACAGAGAGAAAGAGACAGTGTTACCTTTATGTTTCAGCGCACAGTCGAACACAGCAGCCCAGCCTGTTTAGCTTGTTCTCAGCACTCTCGTTAGTTCAGTTTGAGGCTCTTGAAGCTCATAAACGCGGATTTTCTCCTGATTCTCCAGTAATTTGTCGACTACAGTGAACAACATCTCCGCTCTAGTAACTCGTCGTTAGCTACGGTTAGCTAGCATGGACGTTGCCATTAGTGAGCAGCTAGTCAAACCGACTTATTTGTGAAGTGAAGCTCGTACCGTCTCCCGGTGTGGTGATAACCGGCAAAGAAAAAAGACGGTAACGTTACCTTTGGGTGCAGCGATGCTCCGTTAGTGAGGTTTAAGTTGTCAACTACGGAGCTGCTTGGTGGGAAAACATCGCGGTGAGTTAGCCAGGTTAGGTTAAATGAAGCTGCTGGGTTGATGCGACACACTCCAGTTCAGAGACTGTTTGTAAACCACCGGCACCGTGGAGACCGGAGACTGGAGCGGTTCAACAACCGGGAACCGTTAAATTCTTCTTCTTCACTTTGCTCTGCCTCCGCTGCTTCTTCTTCTTCTATATTTAGACAGAGGCTCGATATCGCTCAGGGTTACTGCTGCCCTCCACAGGTCAGAAAGAGACACTGCAGACACACAGGCTAACCGAGTAATAAAGAGACATGACCTCAAACAAACAAATTAACAAACAAACAGTAATAACAAAATTAACAAATAAACAGTAACAAACAAATTAACAAATAAACAGTAACCAAATTAACAAACAAACGAATGAACAAATAAACAGTAACAAACGAATTAACAAATAAACAGTAACAAACGAATTAACAAAAAGAGGGTAACACAAACAAACAGTAACAAACCAATTAACAAACAATCAAATTAACAAACAGATGGTAACAAACAGTAACAAACAAATTAATAAACAAATTAACAAACAGACAGTAACAAACACATTAACAAACATTAACAAACAAATTAACAGACAGACTAACAAACAAACAGTGATAAACAAACAGTTACAAATAGTAACTAACAAATTAACAAACAGTAACTAACAAACAGTAACCAATAATTTAACAAACAGACAGTAACAAACACATTAACAAACATGGTAACAAACAAACAGTATCTCCACAGTACAGCAGGGTAAAACATGTACAGTCTATGGGGTACAAGATAAGGCTAAAAATACTATAATAGTGGAGGAGGAAAAGTATATTTTGCATTTTATACATTATTTGACATTTATTTTCCCTGGTAGGTTTGTTTTTGTTAGAGATGGTTAAGACAATAAAAAACAGAGGGGCCAGTACAGCAGGATGGGTTGGAACTTTTTACATTTAGGACAGTATTAGCAGTATATATATGTGTATACATACTGCTAGAATAATAATGAAAGATACATTTTCTACTTGGTAATTTACAGTATTGTGTCTGAACAAACTTCCCTGTTGTCATTATAAGCATCAATGTGCTCACTGATGCTGTTTTGTTAAGTGGTTGATAGCACATTTACAGAAAACAAGTGCTTCCTGTAAATGTTTGATAAATGTTTGCACCTGTTGCCTAAGATCAGAGCTGACCCTGTCCTCTGCACGTCTTCACTCAGTCTTAGTGAAGGGCTGTTTCCACGGAGACGTTGTTCACCCGTAAGGAAAAAAAAACTTGAGTGACTGAGTCTGAAGTCTGAGGTCCTCACCGCCGGTTTGTAGAGAAAAACACAGGTGGTGCAGGAGTGTGACCTGGAGTGTGAGTGTGTGTGTGTGTGTGTGTGTGTGTGTGCTGAAGAATGACTGTCAGCTCATGAGGACTGAAGATTTTGGTCTTCCCATGCAGAACTCCGCATGGAAGAAACACAAAAGTTGCGGGACTTCATCTCTTCTTCCTATGACCCCCAAGAACCCTCAGCAGTGGCTTCAGGTGGTCGGACATGCAGGTTTGTTTATCTTGCCTTTTGCTTCACTATCTCAAGTAAAAAGATTCTCAAAAGTAACTCACTGTTTTTTTGCGTCTCTCTCTTCTGAGTCTCGTTTTCCTTGCTCCTCTTTACAGGAAGCTTTCATGTTGGGGATTATGGTACGCTGCTGAAGAGGTTTTGTGAAGGGGAGCAACAGTGTTACCTGAAGCTAATGGAGGACACTTTGAGACCCTTTGTCCCAGCCTACTATGGTGTAGTGCAGCGGGATGAGCAGGATTACAACATGATGGATAACTTGCTGACCCATTTTAACACACCCGCCATCATGGACTGCAAGATGGGCAGCCGGTAAGTTTGTATAAATAGTAGTTAACGTCACTGGGAGCAACTGAATGAATTTCCATTTGACATCTAGTGATACAGCAGATCAGCAGAAATAGAACAGATTATTCCTCAATATATAACAAATGAGTATCTTTAATGACAGATTAAGTAAGTACATTTTGTGCTCTTTGAAGCTTTATTTTTTTGTATAATGAGCCTTAAGTACAAATTATATGCAAGTGACAGACTCCAGTCTTTAAAGCAGTCTGTTTAATGTCAGCACATACCAGGAGGAGGAGCTACTGATGGCCCAAGAGCGGCCCCAGCCTCGTAAGGACATGTATGAGAAGATGGTGACCGTGGACCCAGAGGCTCCAACAGATCAGGAACGAGCCCAACAGGCAGTGCTAAAAACCAGGTACATGCAGTGGAGGGAGACCCTGAGCTCCACAGCAACTCTGGGTTTCCGTATCGAAGGATTCAGGGTAAGCTCCAAAGTGATGTCATGGTTATTGAATTCATAGGTATGAATAAAGTGTAAATTCTCCTAGGTTGATAATCTTTGAAAAAATACAGTTAGTTTTTTGCTGCAATAAACATATTATTTTGTTGTAATTCCTTAATGTGTGTTAATGTCCTGTACAGAAAGCTAACGAAGAATGTCACACAAACTTCAAAAGGACCAAAAGCAGAGAACAAGTGATGGAAGCCCTCGGCAACTTTGTCGAGTCCAATACCCACATTGTGGTAAGTGTGACCTTCACTGACTTTGATTTACTTGTGTATTTCTCTTTCTTTCGTCTCTTGTTAATCTTGTGTCATTCTCTACAGTGGGGCTATCTGAGACGGTTAAAACAGTTGCGGCAGGCATTAGAGACGTCCAACTTCTTCAAGACACATGAGGTTAGACGTGTGATAGTTCTGTTGAACAGTGTATTCGATGTATACTGCACACTGATCTTGTTCCAAAAGAGCTATATTGGAAATGCACCATGTATTTTTGAGCCTATTTTTTGTCTTACACTTGTCCCTGCAGGTTGTAGGTAGTTCTTTACTGTTTGTGCACGACTGGAACGGACGAACAGGCATCTGGATGATTGACTTTGGAAAGACAGTGGCTTTGCCGGCACCCCTCACCTTGGACCACCGCACTCCCTGGGTGGAGGGCAATCGAGAAGATGGCTACCTGTGGGGTCTGGACAACCTCATTGATATACTGGCCAACATGCTGCCACTGACCTGAAGATAACGTGAAAAAGATGTGTGGAAATGTACTCTCAATCCTTCTTTCACTTCTTGTTGTGATTGCAGATGGATTGGTTTCTGAAATGGTTGTTGTCTGAATTGAGGAAATGAACTTTAGGGAAATATGGTAATGAGGGTGTAAAATGGAAGATGTGGTTGATTACAATAACAAGAAACATTGCAAAAAATAACTGAAAGCTGTAATTTGCGCTATTACGCAAAGAAATACTTTCCAGAACAGACTTTTTTAAATCAGGCCCAAGTCTCTGTTTAAATGAAATCAGTAATTTATGAGATCCTTGAACAACCTGAGCCTTTCCAGTAAATCCAGTGTGACCGCTGATTAGAGCAATACTCAGCTGCACTGCACTGACACTGAGCCAAGCACAGTCTCAGTTTCCAGCTTCACCAGGAGACATCCGGCTCTACTGTGTTGAGATGTCTCATTATTTCAGGACACGTAGCACTTGCAATTATGAGGCAAAAATATGGACGCCTCCTCTGACTTGAGATGATCAGTAGTTAAAATATCACAGTGTCATTAAAATGGTGCTAAAACTACAATGCCAAAAAGTGCACTGCTATTTCATTATTTCATTGCTATTTCACCATCACTTAATGTTTAAATGCATCATTTGCATAAATATGATTTTGGCTTGTGGCTTATTACACATTGACACATTCACATTAGATTGTTAAAAAAAACATTCCCCTTTGAATACTTTGGTGATAGGATCCTGCTGTTAAGAAATTTTAACTTCATAGTTTAGACTAGTTTTAGTCCCACAATATTAGACCTTTGCATATACTATAGTGATTTATGGGGTTGATGGTTTAATTTTATTACATTTTATATTATTTTCAGGCTTGTCTTTGTACTTTTAATTAACTTTTATGAGGAATGAACAGCTGTTAAATGTTTTTGTCTCATCTAAAAGTACAACTTAAGACAGAAAGGTAGCAACAGTGGTTAAACATTATATTATGCATTGTTACTATGATCGGTAATATTGCAAGACAATATTTCTACATTAATCAATTTAATTACCATTGATTAGAATTTATGCTTTTATATGCTGTCAACAAAATGACTATAATGAATTTATGATTAGATTGTTATCTGTGTCACATTGACTCTCCTCATTTATTCTCTCTGTTGGTGACATCTTAACAAAAACTCTCTGGTTGAAATGTGCATCTGTCTCAGTGTCAGTTATTGATTGCAGTGAAGAAGCTGTTTTTCCCTTCTGAGAAACAACGGTCAATTACATTTAATGTGTGTACTATGTTTTGGATCACTGAAAATAATCAAACAGATTGTGATCTCTGCATTTCAGCTTTCAAACCCAATCAACTAAAATAATTAACAAACTGCAGATTTATTCTGGATTAAGTTAACCTTTTGGCTAAATTCAACACCCATAAATAGGCCAATAATAAACACATTTAAAAAAAAAAAAGTATTTAACTAACTTGCATGAATTTGAGAGTATTTGAAAAGGGAAATTTGTGCCAGTGTCATATTTAGATTATGGGTTTACTGAATTTTTAACATGCAAAGTTGAATCTTTTATGACAAAAACACAAATGGACATGTACATTTTTGGTTTGTTAAATACATTTCAAAATGAAAGGAGAAATATGTGGCACTGACAAAATGGGTGCTGCAGTCCAGATTCAAAATATTGGAGAGAGTTGTCTCCGTCGTCCCCTCCTCCACATACTCAAATCTCATGCAGGTTTTTAGGTCGGCTGGAGTTTGTTCGCTTGCTTTCTGCTGCAGCACACTAATGATCAGGTTGAATGGGCTGTGGGCCGAAATCACACAAGACCAAAACAAAAACAGATATTCTGTACCAAATTTCAAAGGAGAGCAAACTGGCTATAGTATTTTAGCCAGTATTTCAACTTGTTTCTTCAATCTCTGATAACATATTGTGGTAATTTTGTGACTTAATACTGTGAATACATATTGGTCCTTTAATCTCATCATCTAAAAAAAAAGTAATTATATGTTGCATTGTTTGGTTGTTGTTGACCATGCTGTAATTTAGTTTGGTGTAAGTCAAGAAACATATTACATCAGTGCTTTCACTTGCGTTTAAAGAAATTAAATGATCATGTTAACAGATTGATGTGCAACCCAGTCAAAATCACACACATCAGAATATTAATCAAACTGAAGCTGAACACCTGATACAGGGCTGGCTGGTGAGATGAAGGCAGATGTGCTCTCTGTCTTTCACACCTGTCCTCTACGGGCACAGGTCACCCCTGCCCTTACTTGCTGCACCACACAAGATTAAAGCAATGACAACAGAGAAACTGAGAGTCATCCTCAACAAATCCTCCCACACAGTCTGCAGCAACAACAAAAAGCCCTCTGAGAGGGTCTGCAAGCTGCACAGTACAACCACAGTCTGATCTGTTGGATACTGAGCAAAACCCACTGGAGCAGTTTAAAGCCGAGTACCCACTCGACCTTGTTGTGGCGCTCCTTTAATGTTTTTAACACAGCTGAGAACTAGCCTCAGCTGCAGAGAGGAGTCCAGATTGACTTCAGTCGGGACTTGAAATTCCTTGTTCCATGCTTAGTAGATGGAAACAGAGTGATTCAAGGACAAGTTATTTAAAGCAAATCTTTAGTCACTTGAAGCTCTTTCAGCAGACGCAAAATGAAGGTGTGATGAAGGCTTGAAAAGAGGAGTAATGCTTTGAAAATGAATAGATGACAGCACAAATCAGGGTGTGCTCAAAGACAGAGAGGGGTGGGCAGGGGATGATGTCAGTGTGTGACAGATGAAACATCACACAGCCTCTCAGTTTGCACAGAAAACTCAAGGGGCTTCCTCTCCCTGGTCATTGTTCAGCAGATCCATAGGAACACAGCAGACCAGCAGCGCTCAGGGAACAAGAACAGGTACGTTCAGGTAGGTTTTTTTTTTTATTACTTTAAACTTTGACTATGAAATCTGTGTACATTAGGCCTACATATCATAAACAGCTACTGGCTAATTAGTGTTTCTGAATTATTTAGTGTTTACTAATCATTGACTACTAATTTAACCACAGCCAAGCATGTTGTCAATCAGAGTTTTGTGGTTTAAAATATCTTTTGCATGAATAAACAATACAATTGAAATAATAAAATATGTCAATTTTAGTAAACATACCTAAAATGTAGATATTGAGATTTTTTTTCCTCTTTGTTTTGTTACAGATGCATAATTTGTCTCCTAAATGATCAAAGCATGGCCCAGTAGCCTCTTCCAAGAGATGCTTTTTCAGCCAAATGTATCGCTGTGTATGTGAACAAGATGTGTTTCATATAGTCAGCGCATGTATGTTGTGTGGTGGGTGATGCATGCAGCGTGTACAGTGAGTGTGTGACTTGGCAACACTGGCAGAAGCAGTGCATGTTGTTGCAGTGGTGTATCTGTGCTGCTGCTGTGGTCATGGCTCAGAGGAGGGCTGCTGGTGGCTGCTGCTGCCCCAGGGCACCAATGAATGAAGACAACGCCCGTTTCTGCCTGCTGGCCGGGCTCATCCTGCTGTACATGTTGTGCGGGGCAGCCATCTTCTCAGCCCTGGAGCACCCCTTTGAGCTCCATGCCCGCCGCCTCTGGAAGCAGCAGCTTGACAACTTCACCCAGAGATACAGGGTCAACCTGGGGGCCCTGCACACTCTGCTGCGCCAGTACGAGGAGGCAAATGGAGCTGGGATCAGAGTGGATGCGTTGAGGCCCCGCTGGGACTTTTCTGGAGCTTTCTACTTTGTAGGCACAGTAGTTTCCACTATTGGTAAGTCTCACAGCATTTCTGACATGCTGCTTTAGAAGTTCTTAGTTGTTCCTTATGATATACCAACTCCAGAACTGTGCTGTGTTTCATCCATGACCTTTGAACCTTTTATTTTTCTTTTCTAGGCTTTGGCATGACCACGCCAGCGACCATAGCCGGGAAAATATTCCTGATCTTCTATGGCCTGATTGGCTGTGCTGCCACCATCCTCTTCTTTAACCTCTTCCTAGAGAGGATCATCACAATGTTAGCGTACATCATGCGCTGGTGTCATGAGCGTCGGTTGCGGTGTGCTGGGGTTGGGGTTATGTCGAGTGGGGAGGAGCAGTCCCGGGAGGATGACAGCTTAGAAGGTTGGAAACCTTCGGTCTATTATGTGATGCTGATTTTGGGAGTCGCTTCAATTGTGATTGCATGCAGTGCGTCCACTCTGTACAGCTCCATGGAGAACTGGAGCTACGTGGACTCCCTTTACTTCTGTTTTGTGGCCTTTAGCACCATCGGCTTCGGGGACCTGGTAAGCAGCCAGAGACAGCAGTACGAGTCTCAGGAGGCCTACCGGCTCGGGAACTGCCTTTTCATCTTAATGGGAGTATGTTGCATCTACTCACTTTTTAATGTCATTTCTATAATCATCAAGCAAACTCTCAACTGGATCCTGGGTAAGCTGGTCTGTTCTGGGCAGCATCAGTCCTGCTCCTGCTCTACATCTGGCTGCTGGTGGCTCTGCTGCCCCTGCCTCCATAAGAAAAATCGTAGCCACAGGCGTCCGCCTGCACACCTCAGGCAAAAACGCTTAAAACGCAACACTGTGCAGCCTGTTTCATCCCATTGCCCTGCAGGAAGACACCCCTACACAGATGGCTCAGTGGAGACAGTGTGTGACAGTGAGACAGATGCTGGTGCAGTGGCCGATGGGGTTTATGTAGGCCGCCGACTGTCGGGGGAGATGATCTCTGTCAATGAGTTCATGGTGTCCAATAAGGTGTCTCTGGCACTGCTGCAGAAGCAGCTGAGTGAAACAGCTCATCAGGGCCCACGGCAAAGCTACGGCCATCAAAATGGATTCTCTGGTGGCGTGGGGGCCTTAGCCATCATGAATAATCGCCTACAGGAAACCAGTGTGGATAGGTAGCACCAAATTATATAACATAAAGTAGTCTTGTATGCTTTGGGCTTTCCTGACTGTGTGAATTTGAGAAAGTCAATAATTTGTCCTCTTAGTAAGACAAAACCAAATTCTCACAATAAAATAATTAGCATCTTTTCATCGTCTCTCTGAGCAATTTCAGTGGAAGTCTATGCAGATAATAGCAGACCTCCAGCATGGATTCTGGACATCAAATAATTGTTTGCATTTTGCTCTGAGAGGAGAGAGAGAGAGCTAAAAGACGAATGCAATTTGAAGAATTCAGCATTACTGTGAAGAGCAGTCTGATGTCCTCAAGTGATTGGCTCAGACAAAGGCAATCAGATGAAAGAAGCAGTGGAGGACCACTTTAAGGGGATGGCTGATTTAAGAGTGCTGCACATGTCCCCTGGGCTCCTCGACGAATATCCTTGTAATGATGGTGTTAGTCAGTATTAGTGCGCATGTAGACATGAACACCATATCTATAGTCTCCTCTTAGATAGGCGGCATATATAAAACATGTTGAGTTGTGATTTGTGTTTGAAAAGGAGCTCCTCAAACACACTACAGCAACTCCCGAGCACTGAGAAAGAAACATTTTAATTTGTTGATTGCTTGCAAGTCACCCATCTTGCTTCATCAATGCATGTCATTGAAATTCACAGTAATCATGAAAGAGTGCTGAGATCCCAGGTTTTGAAAAGAGCATGTCTAATCAAACGTGGCCTGTAGAGGACATCCTTATGTTAATAAGTGCTGTACAGACAGTTGCAGGATCGCATCAACAGAGTGGGGAGTACCATTTGGACTCTCCTTGGCTAGCTGGAGGAGATCCTTCACTATGCAAGAAAACCCATTTGAATCAGTTTTGTGTCATTTTGTCTCGTCTATGGCAGATTTTTATCAGTGCTTTGCTTTCGATGATGAGTATAAGGAGAAAAGCTTCCTCTTTAGCAATCTTTAGAGTAGACAAAATCATGCTTGATAATTGTCTTCACTGTTAATAATTTCAAAACAATGAGATAAGTAGTTTAGTCAGTTACTGTGGGTAAAAATACTGCATGTAGTCCATCAAATATTCTTTATTTAGGTTGAAAACAATCATAACTCTTTAACATGTAATGTCTATACACAGAAACTCACTCACTGAAATAATACAACAATGCAGCATTATGTTGATAAAATGACCCATCCTGAAACTGACCCCTTCTGATGCTTGTTTTTTGTTTTATCAAATATATAACAGATGAATAAGGCAGCACAGTATATATCCAACTTATGGAAAAAATACATTTCACATGCACTGTACTTAAGAATGGCTTCAGAAATATGTTTCATTGTAAAGAAAGAATTGCAAAAAATGTGTTTTTGTTGAATCTTGTATTTTAAAATAGATTCTAATTGGTCAGTAAATATAGATTTCAGCGTATATTTGGATACTTTCAAAAATTGGTTTACCAAAACTAATTCAATTTGTAAGTAATAATCAACATGCTGTATACCTCTTTTGATTACAATGTAACAAATTAACAGAATTTCCAAACATCACTAAGCCACATAGATCTGATTCTACAGGTTTAAAATACACACACATTTGTAAAAGTAAACACCTCTTCAGAAAGCTTTTAGACAGGGTGTGAAATGTATTTTTTCTTGACCCAATGAGATTTGAGAGTTGAGTGCGGTGTGTGGAGTTTAGTGGCGTCTAGTGGAACTTAGCAGAAATTGAAAATGGAAATAAGTAAGTTTATACTCTATATAGGGCACTTTCACATTTTTTGTGAATTTCATGGCCACTGTAGATTGTCCTAGACACTTGGAAAGGCAGAGGGGTGTATTTAGTTACCACTAGATATCACTAAATCCAGCACAGTGCACCTTTAATTAGCCAAATATAATATTTAATCAATGTTTATTTGCCTGTCAACCATGAGGGAAAAAGATACATTTGTGCATTCCAAAATAGCACTGATAACATATCCTGTTGAAACTAAATAAATATATATGTTAGCTGTAATCTAACTTATGCCAAGCACTGACAATATTTTACACTTTCCCCTCCTATTGAGGAAAGGCTGGTCAACAAGCTGAAAGTCTTTATAAATATGATTATCACCTTTAAAATACAGCCTTACATATACTCACATGTTTCACTATATCTGATGAAAATGTACAATTTCACAGTTGGTTGATGTTCAGTTTTACAGGCTGTCGTTTGAAATTATCATCTCTTCACTTAATATGAGGCAGAGGTTTGTTGCTGGGTCAGTGTCTCTGAGTAAGTTTTACAAAATATCCTTGTATAAATATAAAATGTAACAGGCTTTATTACATCTATTTTTGCATTGTATTTGTTCTGACAAGATGCTGCTTGCTAGCATGATGTAAACAAACAACCCTGTCTTTTTGACATCTCCCTTTTTGTCAAATTGCACACATGAAGACAACAGTTAATACTGACATTAATTACAGTCCCTCCATCCTTTGTGGCAAAATGCAGCCGGGCTTCTCAGGAGCCTCCCAGTCCCTGGATGGACAGGTAAAGGAGGAACTAGTGAGAAATATACTGTGCATACTGATATAACATGTCTTCTAATGGTTGCAATGGGACAGATGATTACTTTATACTTACATTTGGTGTGGGCTTGTGTGTCTCTCTTTGTTGATAGTAAGCAGAAATAATGCAGTTTCTTCTGTAACACACAGCAGTAACAGGATGTAATTTCCAATAACAGTGTATGCACTCACACACAAATACACATGCTCAGACATAAACACATGTTACGTCTCTTACTTGCTCTGTATGCCTCCACCTGGTGGTAAACCAGGGATGACGGTGGATGCGAGGACTGTGAGGACGGACAGTAGGTCAGGCTCCTCTCCTCTGGCACACAGCTCATCATAAATCTCTGTCAAATATTAGAACAATAGAAACAGGTGTACAAGCACATTGGTGTAATTTTTCTTGAAATGATATATGCAGCTTGAAGAAGAAGGCTGATGTTATTCTATATTTTTTCTCATTGTCAACAAAAAAATATGTGTCAATCAATAACTTCTGACTTCAGTACCTGGCAATTTGTTTCTATAGACTAACATATTAATAAAAGGTTACATATGGATTTTTTTAGTTTGTTATTATTTGTACTAATATAAAGTAATTTCCCTTCACAGCTGGGCACTGCAGCTTTTAGCTAAACTTAATAAAACAGGAGTAAATAGTGCACCTGTTGGGGACTATTTTTAGCAGCAAATCAATACACATCTGGTGTTAGCGACTATTTAGGACACCAGATAAGAGGTATTGCACACTAAAATGTGTTTTTATGACTGTACTGTAATGGAAGACAAACATGCTAGTGTCAATATTGACTTCGACACCAAATTTATGAAAATCAGCATTTCATTGGTTGAAAATGGCTCAAATTATCATCTGCTGTTTAAAATCAGCCCGATAAGATGGGGGGCCAATGCTGATGTAGAGTTGACTTTTTAGGAGTTTGCTAAGTCATGCAAATTCATATAAATGGTGGATTGATAACATCCACCTTTCCCATCCACGCAATCGAGAAAGACAGGACTTAAGGATTCAACATTGGCGCTGGCCTGCTGGAGGGGATTGATTTCTGTCTGTGACTGTCCACAGAGCTGCTGGTATCAACAAAAAAAAAGAAAACAAAATCCTCCTCGCATCTCCCTCTGCAGCTCTTCAATTCTCTGACTGTCTGTTCCTGCAGTTATCAGCGGGTCAAATCTTATTTTAAAATGTTAAATCACAGTGTAGTTTTGGAGCTCTTTGTCATAGAGGATTACACTATTGATATGCTTACAATACTTATACCTACTGACTAGGATCAAATCATTGTTGGTTTTGGTCTCTTTTCATTGGATTTGTTGACAATAATGAAATATAGAATAATGCAGCTTATTCCTTAATCCTTTAAAGGATAAAAATGGAGGACTGGTAAGAGAGAACTTGATTGATTTATCTTTGTATTAAAAAAAGAAAATCCCTTCACAGCTGTCTGCCCTCATAAAACACTGTTAATATTTCAGCAGTAAACTATAAAAAACAAGGTGTCTGGATACCTAATATGACATTATAGTGCCTACAGCCTCTTTTGTATAACAACACACCTGCTACTTTTGACTCCAGCAGGTCCTCTAGCTCAGCCTCCTGGTGCAGTGCCTCTGCTGACAGCTGGGGGGCTCCAGGGAAGCAGAGCAGGATGATGCTAATGTTGTCCAAACTGCCCTGTGGAGCAAAGAAGCATCAACAGAGGTGAGCAATGATGGCAGAGCCTACAGGTCATATAAACATTATTTCATCCTGGGTGAACTGTGTTAGACATAGATCTTTTTCACCTCAGGGGTTGCACACCAGTGTCACACAGATGCAGTGGAGCAGCAAAATGTAAATGGAGTGTGGAAGAAGCGGTGACATTTTGAGGTCATTGTGCATCTCCAAGCTGCAGCCTTGTTACATAACAGAGTGATTTGATGGACATGATGGCCAAACAGAGTGCTGCTTGGCTGCCCACATGTGGCCCATGTTTATTCTGATGTTTTTCTTTGCTTTGACAAAACACAAGGCAGGCTATTAATGTAGTTTCATTTATTAATTACCTTTAAGTTAATCTAAAAGGTCACAATTTAATGCTCTTCTGCTGATAAACTGCTTGACAAACTAATTCACATATTCTATAGCTTGGTTACTGTATGGTGAAAAACTACGTATTAGAGCTCGCTGTCTTGAAATAATTGTTCTTCCTCATTAGTCTGAAATGATTTCTCATATAAAGACGGTACAACAAACAATTCTATGTTATTGAACAACCTTCAACTGCCTGACACTCTCAAAGTGAGAGGTGCTGACATGAATCCTCACAGGACCCCAGCATAATCTCTTCTAACCTGTTTTGACATCTCTGCAGTCTATTTTAAGGTGGTTTGCCTGACTATTATGCCATGAACAGCCGCCACAGTCTAAATGAATCTGAACTGAAGCTCTGGCAGAAGTTGCTATTCTCTGATTAATGATTACATGTCTGAAAAGGGTCACCAAACAGAGCTTAATAACAGCCTTTAGCTCACATCTCTCACATTTCTGCTGTTTTGAGTGAATGAGCTTTAAAATCTACTTTACACTACCTGCCCAACTCCAAACAGCAGACTACCTGGTGAAGAAAGTGAAACATCCAGCTAAAGAGGTATATATTATTGTAAAGAGTTGGAAGAAACCTAAACAAAAGGAACACTGTGCTTACATTGACCTGCTGTAATGCTAATATTACTGTATATCTGCTAAATAAACAACTAAGTACTTAACAATTTGCCAACCTTTAAAGGTGATGTGACCAATCAAGTCATTTAAATTCAGTATGTGGAAAGAAATAACCACACCAACAAATCTTCAGATTATTGTAAGAAAAACTAAGAGGATCCAGCTCATTCCCTGCTGGAGCTCAGCCCTCTTCACAAACTATCCACAACATCTCATCTTTCTAAAATGTGACTCAGCCCATTACAGCAATACTGAAACTGTAAAATATGGAGCAAAATACATTTTGTACAATTTCTCATCCCACTAAATGTATTACCTGTCCAATCAAAGCAGTTGGACAGAAAAGTTAGATGAGAAGTGAGTGAGTGAGTTTTTTGAAAGCCTCAATAAAATGAATATGGAAGATAAATTGGGATTGATTTGGTTTGTTTACTATTAATCAAATAGAAAGTTATTTTTATAAAGCCAAGCTTTTTTCTCAGACCCTGGCAGCCTTCAAATCCATCCAAACTAACTCAACAGTCATAGTTGAAGGGATTATGTTATTACATAAAATCCACAGCCCATTAAAAATGATGTAACTCGGTTTTCAACTGAAATTGTAATTTGTGTTTATAATCAGTTAAAAGTATTTTTAGTTTAACTCCAGAGCAACATTCAAAAGTGCACAGTGGAGCTGGATCACTTTGTAATATAATGGGATAGTAGCAGGTTCTGACCTTATAGAGACAGAGGTCAATAACTTGAGTGCAGACATCTCTCAGGTCAGTGCAGACACGCAGCCGGTTGTGGATAAAAGCACACAGCTCTTCGTTGCTGATGGTGTCCCACACCCCATCACAGGCGAGCACCAGGAACTCATCTGCTGGAGAGCGCTCCACCACACACACCTCTGGCTCTGGTGAGACCATCTGCTGGCTGGGTGTCCGGTTCTCTGCCCCCTTGTAGCTGAAGTCCCCCAGGGCACGGGAGACTGCCAAGGAGCCATTGATCCGTTGGATGGACACGGAGCCTCCTGCGCTCTCGATACGCTCTTTCTCCAGAGGACAGTAAGGTTTGTGGTCCTCAGTGGAGAAGCAAACCTGGCCAGAGCGACACAGCATGGCCCTCGAGTCACCACAGTTGGCGAAGTAGATGTAATATGGTGAGATCAAAGTGGCTACCACGGTGGTGCCACCTCTCTCCCATCCTTCACGGCGTGCCACAGAGTGGAGGTGCTTGTCTGTTTGCAGGAAGCCCTCTGTGATGGCTCCTTTCACCCTTTCTGGGTCGTCCTCTGGTCCCATTCCACCTGCGTGCACAAAGATACAGTGATTTATATATTATTATAATTCAACAAATAAAACACATTGTTAGATGTATACAATACAAGGATACAATAAAGAATTATCAGCCATAATATTGATATCTGATAATAGGGAGCATTCATCAGCCATTATAAGAACAGCTTTTTCTCTGTGTATTCCCTTATAAAAGACTCCAGCATCTTTGATTACATTTTTATATATTACATTTATATATTTCAATCATTTTTATATCCATCAATTCACCTGTGGCCAGCATGTGACCCAGGAGGTGCTGGGAGCAGTATTGTGCCACCGTGCTGCCTGCGTGACCATCGAACACAGCAAAGAAGCTCCAGTCAGCCAGCTCTCCACCTAGCTGTGGCACACAATTGTGAAAGTCTTCCATGTTGGCCCTCCAGCCCTGCATGCTTCCCAGGGCATAGGTGAGGCCCCAGCGGGCACAGCCCTCCTCTGTCAGCTTGTCCAAGACCGGCCGGTCCAGATAGGGGCTGGGGATAACCTCCTCTTTCTCCCCCTCCCCTGGCTGCTCTCCCTCTGCTGCTCCTCCACGGCCCCCTTTGAAGAAAGAGCTGACCCTCTTTTCAGTCTCTTTCACCAGCTGACGCACAAACGCAGGCATCTCCACGCTGCCCTTCCTGGATGTCCTCATGGCTCTTATGCAAAGCTGATGCGTGGGGAATCTGCTTTTGTCCCTGCCTCAGTGTTTACGGCCTGATGCTGGGCCTGTGCCGTGTCTTCGTAGCCCTGCTGCTCCAGGGCTCAGAGCATGGCTGCGTGCACTGATGGATGTTCTCTGTGCTAGCTGCTCACCCTCCTCTCCCTTCTCATCTCCTTCTCCTTCTCTGGAGACCTCAGTGATCAGTGCTCTCTCCTCCACTCATCCTTCCTCTCCTCCTTGTTTGGTCTCTCCTTTCTGTGCTGCTGTGATTTCACCTTCTCCCTCGCTTTTTCATAGCTCTTCCCTCTTTCACCAGCTCTCCCCTCGCCTTGTTATTTTCCCTGCCTCCTCTGTGATTGGCTGGCTATTTGTGTTCACCAATCCCTGCCTGGTTTGCATCAACGCTCTCTCACTGTCCTCCTGTCAGCAGCTCCGGACCCACCCACCCTCTCTGATAATCTCAACCTTTGATCGGTCTGGATTAAGGGCTTGTGGTGCTGTGGATTATAGGACAGTCGGCCATTTAGCACACAGTGTGTGTCTGATGAAGGAAAGAGGAGACACAGAGACACTGGAGGAGGCAGGGAAGAAAGAAGGCTTATTTTCATAATGCGCACAGATGATTTCATTCAACTGATATTTCACTTTTGTGTATTAAACATGATGACAGAGCTTGTACACACCTCTGCAGGGATTCATATCTGATCATGTGCCAACACTGACAGACCATTAAAACCTGAAATCAGCTGCACTCCTTCATTTTTTACTTTAATTTGAAGTCAGGCTGGATTGAACAATTATTTTGCTTTTGGTGACACTGAACCTCATTAAATTTAGATTAAAGATTGCTTCATGTCTAATCTGTTTATTTCATTTTGAACAAGCAGAAATTAGATTTTGGTTTTGTCTGCTTAAATCTGTGCAGTCAGCAGGGATGACATCACCACTCTTTGTAATTTTCCACATACTTTGATTTAAAGGCTGACACTTGCTGCCAGTTGTGCTACTCTGACCAAGCAGGAAAGGTTGGACATCTCCTTAGTCATGATGGTGTTTCAACAGCTCAGTCTCAGAGGTACAAGCAATAGAAAACAAACCTGTGAGTATGTTTGTGATCAAAATACCCTGGAGGAAAATGTTTTTCTAGATTGACATTTCTATTCACTGCTGCAAAAATGTGCAGTTACATAGCCGGATATTAGTTTGAGCAGCAACGTCATACTGCAGAAAAATTAATCTGAATGTAATCTTTGTCAAAACATGAGCAAACATGCTCTGAAATGGCTAACAGGATTTTCAGCAAATCCATGAGAAGGACATACTATAACCAGTACAGCACATGATGCTAAAAATAATCATAATCTAGATGATATGTACAATAGACATTTCAAACAAAGCCATCTGCCTGCAACATGAGAATATCTGCTTCTAAAAACAAATTAAAGTATTGATCAATATCTTTCCAACTATAAGATGCAAGTTATTTGGTAACAACTTACAGTGTTGAGAGGAGTGTGTGGTCCAGGTTTTGGTCTGACTGACACTGAGGTGTCATCAGAGACAGTTGCAAGGAGCTAAAATGAAAGGCGACATAATTCTGAGATAATGTGCTGTGCAGAGAAATATGCCTTTGTATCTTTCTTCCATGCATTTAAATGTTGATAAGTAAATCATCTAAGGTGTTTCACTATTAGAGTATGCTTTGTTATGATTCAAGCTCTATTATAAATTCATTAGTTTGTTATGAAAGCTGCATACTCAGCTGGAGGAGATACTGCAGCAACCTACTAACACTGGTTGTGTTCTTATTAATAATGTTTGGTGACTAATTTTACATTAAAAGCAGTTCCTCACTAACTGTGAAGGTCTCTGGGTTCAGGTCAACCACCAACTGGCAGACAAACCATGAAAGTCTCTGAAAGCTGAGGGGCAAGTACATGTATGCTGATGTCTCAAGTTCCCACTTTGTGTGTGTATGTGTGAGTGTGAGTGTGAGTGTGAATCCAAACAGGGGGTATCCAATACAGGATAAAATTAGGCTAGCCAGGCCTTATATCGCTGACAGAGCTGGGGTGGCCAAAAAAAGCCTGAGGTGCAAGCCAGCAAGCTCAAGACAGAGAGGAGAGCAAGCAGGACTGCCGCTGAAATGGCTTCCAAACGTAAGGAAATAAAGAGTGACAGCTTTTACTAAAGTGAATCAGAACAGGCAGTGAGTTGGTCTGCTGTCAGGTGGAGGAGGAAGAGAGAATTATTTTTTCCCCTGCTGCTGGGCAGATGTGATTACAGGCCGGATAACCAGTCCAACACTTAGTCGAGCATGTCTTTCAGTTTGTGGACAGATGGACAGAATGGGGCTCAGCTAAATGAGACCCTGCTGCTTATTGAATGTTGTTTGGTTCATTCTAAAAGGTCCATATTGTCTCATTCGAAAATTATACCGCAAAGTGTTTTCTTGTCAAAGTTTGTGATTTATATTTTATTATGTCGTCGCTATAGGGGTGTGAATTTGAGTGAAGTTATATTTTGGCATGCTGAGTATTGAGGAAAATGACTTCATAGGTGTAAGTTTGACTGTCTCTGTCCTGAAAAAACCTGAAATCCACAAATCGTTTTCTTGCAGATTGTCTATTGTGGATAAAAAACTTGTTGTGTGTGTGTGTGTGTCTGTGTGTTTACACATATTTAAGTGTAAGATGCCTGAGGGTCTCTTTTAATCAGATAATTACCTCAAGATTTACACTGGAGTTAGGAGGCTTGTTTGATGTTTTGGTGGTTAAAGATCTAACACCTTACAGTGACTTGTGGTATTCTTATTCATTTATTTATAATTCTTCCTGAATGTGCAGTAACAACTGCATTACTAAAAACAGTGCACTCATTAAGACACATACTTGTTTCCTGAAATATCTTCTCTTTTGGCACAAAGAGAGATATGAACAAAAAGATGATATTGTGCAGGATTTCCTTGATTTGAGTAACAAGGAAACCAGTGTTGTGTATGCAAACATGGCAGGGGATTGATTTACTGGTTAGTATTGATTATTCTCAGTGTTTTCTCCTTTTCCACTGAGCTTTCTTCCTGTTATTTTTCATTTTCATCCTTTCTCCAGAGCCTTACTTTTCTCATTTAAAAAAAGCAATTCTGTAGAAAAGCCTGCTCTCACATTTTATTTTTAAATTTTTAAATTTTTTGAGTTTGGTCCATGTCATTTCACTTTATTTAAACCATTCAAATGAGCGCTGTGTTTTGATTTTCATTTGACAGACATTTAGACTATAGTGGGTTCATGGCAAGTTTTGCATTTAGTGTTTTGTGTGTGTGTGTGTGTGTGTGTGTGTGTGTGTGTGTGTGTGTGTGTGTGTGTGTGTGTATGTGTGTGTGTGTGTGTGTGTGTTTTTATACCTGAAAAGTCTTCTCTGGCACAGAGGCAGTGCTGTGTTTCACATTTCTGTTGGCAGCAGCACGTTTGTTTTTAATGAACAGAAGAAGATGATCTGGGTCATTTGAGTGAGGAATGAGCGTTGTGAATCACTGATAAAACTATGAGCATGCGACTGTGCAAGTTTTGAAGTCAGGTGGCCATTTTTATGCCTTATATTGTATGTTGTATGTTGTTAAGGCTGATAACACACTGACATTGTTTCTCACAGAAATGGATAGTTGACATTCTGATATGATGACCAGATATCTATACATGTATAGTACAAGTCAAAAGTTACTCATCCCCATGAATGACAAACCTCTGACTGGAATTATACATGCTTGTTGTGTGGTCAGAGTTTAGTATTTTAATTAGGCAGTACTTAGAGGCGTTCTTCAGTCATCTAGTTTTACACTTCCATAAAATTGTCATCGTGACTCTTTCCAAATGGTTCGAGCTTCTAAAACGCTGGCTTCTTCACCTGCCATGATGCAACTTAATGGTGTTTTTCATACGCCCACTCTGCCTATTTGTAATTAGGTTCAACTGCAATTTACCTTACAGTTATCAATTTAATTTGAGCAGTCATCAAGTAGCAACGCTGTAAGGAAAAAATGACAAGAGGCTTTAATCTACTTACTGCAGCTGTATGTAGAACAATATTCATACTGGGCACCAGTGTGTCCATAAAGTCTTGATTATTTTGTCCAACTGTGATAGTTGTCATGGCTAAATAATTATTTTTAAAAAGTCCCACAGAAAATCAATAATTTTTACTTGACAGACTGCTTCACGTCCAGCTGATGAAGTATAAAACCTTGACATGATCAACAAACATTGCTTTAAAATCAAAAAGGAGAAGGAGGAGAAAAAATAGGTGTTTCTAACTGATCAGTTTCTTACTCTTACTCATTAACTCATCCCATATCCTTTTTCTAACATGTGTCCACCTTGCAGTTGTGGATCTGGTGTACTGGCGGAAAGTGAGGAAGACTGGTGTGATATTCACGGGGCTGGTGATTGGTCTAGCCAGTATGTTCCAACTGAGTGCCATCACTGTGATCTCCCATGTCTGTCTGGGTATCATGTGTGTCACTTTCCCCCTCCGTCTCTACTATAAGCTGCTGGAGCTGCTGCGCTGGAACCCTGAGAAGGAGCACCCCTTCCAGTGAGTCCACTAACTGATGATTTAGACATCAAGCTCACAATTAATCTTATATAGCAGAAAGATATGCGACTGTACTGCTCTCTATAATGTCACTAACTGGCTTCATCTGAGCCTCATTTATGGTAGATGTACATTACCATTTGTGTTCTTCAGGGTCTGTATGTGCCTCTCTGTTCCCAGGTCCTGTCTGGATCATGACAGCTCTCTGACAGATAAGGAGACAGTGACGCTGGTGGAGGAGACGGTGTTACTGGTCGCATTTGCTGTCACAGAGATCAAACGCCTTCTTTTCATTGACAGCATCATTGACTCTATTAAGGTTTGTGTGTGATGATAAAATCATGACAGATATATGAACATGATCATAAAACATGTCTAATGTTGAAAGTATAATTTTAGGTCACAAAAAAATGTGTGTCTCTGGCACCATCTGGTGATAGTATTAAAATTACACTGTGGCTGCCAGCAATGCTATACTCCAGTACTGGGTGTATGTGAGCATCTCCCCACAGCTGCAAATCAACTGGACCAACAGTTCAAAACAGTGACCTGAAATCTGTACAGAACTGCGCAGATGTTGATTCTCAGTGGGAGCGACAGTACAACCTTCTCATTACTTAATTAGTGTCAGTTGTTAACACATTGCATAAAGCAACTTAAAAATCAATATTAAAAAAAATCCTCTGCTCTTTCTCCCAGCTGGTTGTGCTTCTGTACCTGTTGACCTACGTCGGCATAGTAACCAACGGACTGACTTTGGTGATAACTGGTGAGTTTTGCTCACAGTCTTTACTCATCACACAACACACAGTATGTCCTGTGTTTGTGTTTCCTAAACCTAAATGAAAAAATGTGGCAGTTCCTTCCAGTGTGACCTGCTGGTAACAGTCAGAAATATTGTGGTCGTGGTTAAAAGAAATTTTGACAGGAGACAGGCACAGTCTCCTCTGCCGAAGTCCATTTTTATCCTTAAGGGACAGGGATGAGATATGTTGCTTAGAGACATGTTTTTGTATGGCATGTATTTCAGTGGTAATTCACAAATTAAAATAGACTTGCACAACAGTATCAGAGTGATGAAAATAAATGCTTCTGTGTCCTTGTTTTACAGGTGTGATCGTTGTTTTTTCCTTTCCTCTGTTGTACAAAAAACAGCAGGTGAGATTCAAAACAAACCTGCTTACACTTACTCAAGCAGAAAACAATCTGTTAGACTGTCTACTGATAGAAAGAGCAGTAGGATAAAAATATGCTCTGAATGCACTGACCCATCTGTCATTTTGACAACAGGCACGGATGAGGAGGCTGGCTAGAGCTGTTAAAGGTTTTGTAAAGAAAATCAAAAACATGTAAGTAACCTGCTCTTTATGCAATGTGTGCTTTTATTATCATGCAAACAAAAAAAGAGAATATTTTTAAATTATATTCTGTAACAGTGTCCTTTCTTTTGTTACAGATTTCTCAGAATGTTTGGTACAGTTAGTCCCTCACCTGCCCCTGCCCCTGCCCCTGCACCTGCACCTGCCCCCAAACACAAAGTGAAGTCAAAGTAACATGTCGGTCACATGTTGAAAGGATGTGGGATTTGGAAAATGTTGGAATGGTAGGCTATATCATCTGTGGGGCCACTGGAGGGGCCACTCATTTCCATTTTGTCCGCCACGATGTTTGTTTATGGGAGCAAGATTTAATTGACCCTGACAGCTGAAACAAAGCTGCTATTCATTCATGAGGAGGGAGGGGAACTGTAAGAGGAGAGGAATTTTATCTACTGAGATGCTTTCTGTGGGCACGATTTCATAGAACCAGTTCACACATCTACTCCGAGCAGGGATAGCACAGACCATTTTCTTTTACACAAGTAGTGAGCATCATGTTCCTGTTGAAGCAATGAAGCATTATTACTGCTTTCATTATTTAGCATTGTTTCATGCTAGCTGGGTAGAATAAAAGTGACATGAACATCACCAGCCATTAATTAACATTAATAGTTTGTGCTTGCCATGTTGAAGTACTAGTATTAGCTTTCTCTGAAGCAACTCCTTACAACTTTGATGAGACTTACACTGTATAAGGAATAATGAGAACTGATTGTCCTCTACTCCTCATGTAAATTGTGTTAAATCAGGTTCAAACAGTGACTCCTTGCTCCTCTTGGGGTAGTCTGCTGATTAAAGATAGCACCAAAACAGCTTTTCAAGTGAGAGTGACCTTAAATGTACTCAGCAACTCCAGATAAATTTGGATTGAATAACAGCACAAAAATATGTGTTTTATGACACAAAATAGCAACAATTCTTACTATGCAGATAAGAGACTCTTACTACAGTGTATCAGTTTAGACTTGCAATAACTGACACTGACCTTGTAGATGTTTGTATTATTTGCAGCTATGTTTCCAATAGTCACTCTCCTTAGCTCTGTTATGCTCACCACCAACCCAAAAAATATCCCACTGCTAGATGTTCAATTATATTCACTAACTTCGCCTGTCTACTGTTTGGTACTGGGCAGGTAGTGAACAGATGTTCTTTACTTTGAAAACAGCTGCTTTCTGCGCCCGAAAACAATGTTAATGGGAGCAGGGAACCAAATAAGTAAAGCTGCAGGCCAGAAAACCAAAGCAATTACTGTAGCTTCAGTTACATTTGCTTTAAAGCTTTGTAGAGCAGAGGGGAGCTGCTGAGTCAGGTCATGATTCATAGAGATATGAATAAAAGTAGTCATGTGATCCATTGTTGATATAAGAGTATTGATTATAGCCACTAGAATGCATATTTGCTTCTTATTCAAGCACTTGTGGAGCACTTTTGGTTTGTCTCTTGTAGCTTACTCCACTATAACTAAATATCCTCAGGAGAATACAGCACCTCCACCCTGTTTCAGCTGGATATTTGTGTGAACCTGATGCACCATAAACTGCCCTCAGAGGACATTTCAGTAGATACAACTACAGATCCAATACCATTTGTAAAATATTAGTTATTTGACCATTGCATTACTCAGAGAGGGAGTCACTGTGCTTTCATTGCCTCACTTCTACAATTGCCGCCGGCAGCTTGTGAAGCGCTCGAGGGGCAGTTTGACAAGGCAGTGGAGGTCACTGGCAAACAAAATAATATTGATTTTAGCGAGCTGTTTCAGGGATTTCCTGGGAAAAGGTAAACAACATGTAAAGTCAGAATAAAGGAGATCGCTCCAATAGCATAAAGACAATTATAATATTCTCTATTTTATTTTTGTCAAGCCACAATATAAAAATGTAACATTTTCAGCAAGTATCTGACTCCACAACTCCACGTCAACATTTTCCAAATCAACAAAACAACCCCAAAGTGTGTTCATTAGCACCAGAAATGACCAAGATATCACCAAAGAATTACACAAAACACAGTCTCATGAAGCAGAATTCAAATATCACTGTGATCTAACATACTGTAGCTGCATTTTGTTTTGTCACAGAGGTGAAAAATGTTAGAAGACCTTCAAGGAAACATATCTGTGTCAAAGTATTTGTTTTATGAGCCCACAGTGCTGCAGAACACTTTGTGCTGTATGAGTTAAATTAACAAAATGTATGAACTTTGCCTTTAATGTAATTTGACAAAAACAGGCGGGGCACTTCAGTTGTGGCCTTACATTAAGAATTTACATTTGTTACTGTAACTTGTTGGGTGTCTTTCAAACTCAAGCTTATAAATTGCGAAACAGCTTCCAAATCTGAGCCAGTGAAGTGTAAGCAGATGTTTGAATGCAGCTGTTCAGGCAGTGAGCTGCTGTTCACATGTCAGCTTAATGTTAGTGACCGTATGGTGCTCTCTAGTGGTAGATGTTTCAGAACTTAAAACACAGCTGCACTCATACAAACACGTCTTAATGAGTTATTTACTGTAATTTTACTTTATGATCCCAGGTGAAACAGTGTGAAAAAAAGGAAAGGGTCGCTACACTCAAATCATAAAAAGCCAAAAGAAAAAAAAAATGTTTCTCACTCACTGCTGAAAGTAAAGGTCTACAGATTTACACTATAACTATTTGTGATTAGAGAAGTTGCTAAAACTATCCTCAGTGCTACTACAAGAAGTACGTGAGAAAATGTGTGTGATTTGGGTGAACCAACCCTTTTATGATGCACCTATGCGTCACTTTACAGCTGATATCACTTTTCAAAAGCAACATTGGTATCAGTACAAAATGATTTTTACTGCCTATTTTGGGCTGTTGGTGTAACTGGTGTCTCTGTGAACTTTTTTTTCTACAGTAGGAGTTTATCACTTTACACAACTGTAAAATGTGCAACAAAAAAAAGTGTAACCATGAACTTTAAAAAGACCTTTTCTCTTATGGTTGCCACTTTTATCTTTTGTTTTTGGTTTACTTCTTTCTATGGGTATTTTTTATTTTTTCTATTGTTATTTCCTATTGTTCTGTTGCTCCCCAATAAAACTGTTACTTAAAAATGACTTTCCTCAGCTCTCTGTACCCTCATACTCAACTGTGTTAAGTTAATTAACAATGACATGAAAGGACATTTTCACTTGATATAGGAAAAGCACAGGTGTTACTAATAACATGAATAATGGCTCAGTTCCCAGTAAACAATGACAGTCTGACGTGAAGAAGCTAAATGAAATTCATTAATTTAATTATTTACACCTGTGCTTTTCCTGCTGTGACATGTTACCATGTCTTTAGTGAAAAGGGTTTATTACTCTTTTATTATGTAAGTCAGTGTAAATCAGTATAAACCCAACCATAAAAGTTCATAAGGCTATATAAACTGAAGATTAGAATGATTAAAATTGGCAGAACAATAAACTGAAGATGTTAATTTAAAGAGATTAATAGGATAACATGTGACATTTTACATGTAACCAGCAAACTGTGCCATCCATGATTTATTCTCATTTTCTTGTATATGTCTTTTTTTCTCCTTTTTTTTAATCTTCAGTTTTACTTTACAACTGTGTTCAAATTAAAACCATAAAGGTGATTACAGCCAGTCAGATTTCTCTCAGGAGAGAGATGGTCATCCTTCCCATCATCCCTGAACATGATCGATATGTGATGGATATCAGCATGCCTATGTGATCAATATGTGATTTTCCATTTCTATACAGACATCCATTAACTTAAGTAAAATCCCACACATCATATTTAAGTGAAAGATCCAAATGTGGCTTAATTGTGTGGAGATTGGGAATGGAAATTTGGAATGCGGAGCTTGACATACCTAAAAAAACCCACCAGACATATTGCCAAGTTTGTACTGAATAGCTTACAATAAGCCAAGAGTCAAACTGTATATTTGCTTTAAAACTGTATCCAGACTGATGGTGATATACTGAAAGCTGCACTGACATGTTTGAACACTGGGTGTTGCTCTTGGAAAGTGTCAGCAACGCCCCTTCATAAGGAATGACAAAGGAACCCAGAGCTGATGGAGCTAAAGAAACAAATGAATTCACAAACATTCTCACCATCAGTGTGGCATCAAAACAACGTTGGGCTTCGCCTCTTCACATACAAATACTGCATTATCTGCACAAGATGTTCCTGGTGATGTGAACAGCCTCCCCCTTCTGCTGTGAGAATCACACAGGAAGCAATGTGACTGTGACCTTGAGATGAACATTTTTCCTCAAAAACCCTCCTCCCATCAATTCAAACTCCCTCTCAAACTGTCAAGGACTTCTCTTGTTTCTACATGTGGTGACTCAGAGCTTCCACCCCTTAGCCTGTTTACTTTAAAAAGCTTATCGAACGCTGGCAGCTATCTGATTTTACACAGCAGTTCAGAAGACTGCCATCCTCCGTTTCTCTTTCTTTCATTTTCTTTTGTTTTCATGGCTATAAAATTTTGTATTGTTCTTATGTTTCACAGTGAGACCAGACTTTTTTTAATCCACTCCTCATTGTAAAGCCGCAGCATCATGTCACTGGTGCAAATATGGCAACAACTTACACTTTAATACATGAATCAGACAATACAACAGCACATGACCTGTGTTCAATCACATTTCAGGAAACACTACAGGATGTAATACTCAGAGGGAATACCCCCAAAATGTCAATATGGCACTTAAAACTGTTATTTCAGTTTCTTCATGATCAAAGTCAAGCACAGTATATTTTACAGCAGTATGAAATCCAGCTCAGTACACTGTGAATCTGACTGTTGCAGCGCTAACTCCTCGCCACAACCTTTCTGAACATTTCTCTCAGTTAACAAGTACGTTTTTCTACAGTACACGCATATCTATATTAAATGCCCTGACATCACTATTTCCCTGATTAGTAAGTAGTAAATTACAGCTCTACAAAATTATCCTGACACAGAGGCTACATTTACACATTTACAATTCTATAGTTTCTGCTGCCAAAAAAGCGCAGTGTCATAACATCACAGCAGTAAATCACAAAAGAGGGACAGAAATTCGTTAATTAATCCCTTCATGGTCTGTGTTTCAGGTAGTACACATGGTCTCAGTGGACGTCTGCAGTTCGGATCTGGTGATATGAGTGAGGATACAGCGTGTCAGATTTACGCTTCGTGGGTTCTGACAATAAAAGCATGAATATAATGTTTGGATTTGGTAGATAACTACAACTCTGTGCTGTTTCCTACATCTTGTCTGTGGTTGATTAGGGGGCAGATATGGTGAGTTTCGCTCTCTTAATGAGCAGTGATGTCAAACATGAAACACTGATAAATACAGGACATTTGCAACACAACAAAGAAAACAATGAATTGAAGTACATTTATAGTTTCTTGGGAAATAAGTTTATTTGCTTTATTGCTGAGAGATAGATTTAAAAAAAAGATACCACTCTTAGATGAAAGCATACTTGATCTTCTCATCTAACTCTCAGCAAGAAAACTAATAAGTGAATTCCCCTGAATGTTGAACTATTAGCTTTAAGACAAAAAAACTGTGCACAATGTGGAGTAACACATTAAAACAGTTTGCAAAGAGAGACGTTGTGCTCTGATGCTGCCAGCTGTTTCCTCCTCTGGATTGACGGCTCAGTGAATCAGGTGAAGCCGGTGAGCTCGCTGCCGGTCAGAGTGAATGACTGCAAGGTGCTCGGTGGACTGCGTCACACATAGTGTTCACGGTGGTTGATGTACACCTGGTCTGTCCCACTCTGATGACAAACCCACTGCAGGCCGGACAGCTGCTGGGTGTGGCTTTGAGTCCCCGGCGGTCCTGGCCTTGCTGCGGGTGGATGCTGCCTCTCAGTCAGCTCGTACCTGCGATCGGCCCTGCGAGTCTGCATGTTGAAAATAACCAAAGACAGAAGACATCATTCACATCCAGCTGCTGCTGCTGCTCTTTCACGGTGCAAAACATAAAACTATTTTCTCTTCTCGTGGGGGTTCTGAGGAGAATTTCAGAAAGGTCAGAATGTTTTTTGCCTTTATGCCTGTGTGTAGGTGAGGCTAAAAAAAGTACAAGCTTGAGGTGAGCTGAGAACACAAATTAAATTTTAAACAATCCTACATATTAAATGAGTACAGACATTAGTCCTCCTGCTTAATACACACATATACTTCCTGTCCTGACTCAGTACTAACCAAGTGATAAACTTTGGGCTGTAGTACAAATACTTGATGATTCAGATGCACCAGAATATACGGACATAATATTAAATAGATTATGAGGAGAGAGTGGGGGTTACCTGACACAGCCAGGCCACCTGCGATGCGTGGACACCCAGAGGAACAGCCGGTGCTCTCTCAGAGTAGGGAGGGGGCGGCTTGTGTGTCGGAGGAAGGTCAATCCTTCAGAGAATAAGAGACAGAAATAGCAATGATTATAGATTACAGAGTTTTACCGAATGGACTGATATTTGGAAGAGCAGCACCACTGAGGGTCAGTTTGTATGTGAATACAAAATAGTTGTATAATGTCTTCTGTGGCTGTGAAGGAGGAAGTAATGTCTGTGAAATAATCCTGATGATGTCATAGTGATGTCATCTGGGTTATTTTGGGTTGGGCTGAGAGACCCCAAACATATAACACAAAACCCTGCAATACAAATGTAGGGCCTGGAGTTTGAAAGACCTGGTGCTTACCAGAGAAGAAGGATCAAATTCAACATCAAGTTGCATTATGGGAAATGTAGGCTCCAGCAATTTTTGGAGTTTGAACCCATTCTAGGGGTTAAAAGTCTGCATATTTTATTCATTACTTTAAGAAAACCTGTCTCTTTCATGTCTCCCAAATTTATGGAAGCACAAGACTAAAATACTGGACTGTCCCTTTAAGTGCTGACATTAACACAATCACACCAATGACACCAAGCAATAGGGTTTAGGATGTTTCACAGTATGGATTTAAGAGTGATGGACTTTCATATATAACAATAAATTTAAAAGATTTTTTGACAACTGTTCTAAAATTTCTGACCATCAGAGTAATCGTCTCATTCACTGAAATCCCCGCCCACTACTAAACCGAAACCTGGAAACTGACCTTGGCCATTCATAAAACGATGTCATGACAGACATTGATTTTCTAACACTGTATATCACTTGATGCAGTGCCTCTCTTTCATACTTTAGATGAGAAGTGGTAGGAGATTACGGTTAGAGCTCTCAGTGACCTGCTGTCCTACACTCTCGTCAGTGTGTGATGAAGGAGAGGGATGAGGCCTGCGTCCAACCCCCACCCGCCCCCCATCATATCCCACTGGGACACCTCAGCCACGGTCATGCTTAAGATGCTAAGTTTGTCGTGTCACTGATCACAGTCCAACACACACTGTCCTATAGTGTCAGTGTAATGATGCGGGGCCCACACCCATGCACCAATGTTAAGTGTTTTTTCCATCGATTCATGCAGTTTTCTGCTGGTGATGAGGCAATCAGCAGTGATGGGAGGTGGGTCACCATGAATGCCACAAAATCTCCCAGTTTAAAACTCACGTCTTTTAAATGTACCTGAAAAAAGTGCTATCAATTAAATCATAATGCAACATTTTACAGAGGTGAATATGTTTTAAGTTAACAAATAAATGTAATTGTTCATGAGACTGAGGTTATCATAGCTGAGGAAAAGTGAATAAAACCAAAATCCTTTAGAGTCGAACAGTATTAAACCATGTATGAACATCCTTTGTAGGTGTTTCACAAACTTTTAGCTTCATCGTCTCAATTATAAGCTGCAACTTATATATCCAAGCTTCTCTTTTCATACATCATTGACTTATTTGTGTAACTGACAAGCTATTTTTATTTTGGGAAGATTTAACAGAGAATTATAGTTATTTTGTTTCTTTCCTTGAGACATGCTTGAAGCGTATAACTATGTTTCTCCGGGGCGAGCAACTTCAATGACACACTAATAAGGATGAATGAGGGGATCAACCTGCAACCTTGCAGATATGGTCCACAGGTTCATAATAATGATTTGTATGGAAGGAGTAGGTAGGCTGATCAGCAGTATCAGACACATAAAGAACACCTTAATGTTGCTATGTGGACTTTAATATTAAATAGAAACAGAATTGATCAAAATTAACCCAGAAGATCTCATCCTGGTGCACTTACATGCTGTCACTGTTATTTAGGACAGACACAAACAAGACAAAGAGCACTCAAAGCATTTGATGTCAGACACAGGACTGTGGCAGAGTGTGACCCAGCTCCTTCTGTAAATAATTCAACCTCAAAGTTATTCTTCTTAGCTTTAACATTAACATGAGTGCCTGTGCACTACAGGAACAGACTGAACAAAACAGGACAAGGGCTTGCTGCCAAGACAGCAATTATCCGCCACCCCTCAACCTTGTCCCACAGCCTCCCTGCTCCAGGGCGCGCACCGCTGCAGCACTCTCCACAGGAGTGAAGCAGCAACTCCCTGAACCTACAGACAGGCTTCAGTCAACCTCATGAGGTATCATGTCATTAATTAAGTAGCAGAGCACATTCTGCAGTATGAATTATTTGTCAGACTTACACTTTGTCAGTGAAGGCTGTTGTCGAGGCCTTGCGAGCAGTGAGGATCACGATGATGAAGACAGCGAGGAGGAAGAGAGCAAGGACCGCACCCATCACAGCTCCGGCCACGGCAATAGTGTTTGACCTCTCTGCCTGAGACTGTTCTGAGAGTGGACAGA